>NC_063255.1:25070819-25695819 GCF_020740725.1 Corvus hawaiiensis
ACAGTCCACCACTCTACATCCAAGTTGACTGGTACTTTATTTGCCTTGATGGGTGATCTCCTGTGATGAGTACTCTCTGAAATGAAATCCTACCTGGAAAGCCCTGAGCAGGGCCATGTGGTCACTGAACGTCCCTGCAGCAAAACGCTTCCTGCACAGCATGGCCGCACACTTTTGGGAGGCCAGCGTGGGCAGCACAAAAGGGTCTTGGCAGGCAAGAGCACAGGCAATGGTCAGAACAGGATCCAGGCACTTCAGCACAACTGCATACAACACCATTTTACCCAGGTGTGGCTCTACAGGTAATTCAGTGAGGTGGTAACCAAGCTCAGTGAGATCTTCCCAAGGGTCCATGGCATCTATGGTCTGTTTATAAACAAACAAACAAAGGAGAGGGGGACAGGGACAGTGGACTAAATCAGTTTACAGTAAAAGCAGAAAGGATGTGAATACTGGACATTAACGAGACTTGTTCCCAAACACTAAAACAGCAAGTCCAACTATTAACAGAGACAACTTTGAATCACTCTCTTCCCCGACATGGAAAAACACATCCCCACACACAAAATGAAAACAGACAATAAACAAGAACTCAGAACATCCTGAAGTAATTAAAAACAGCTTCAGTACAAACAGAAGTCAGTAAGGTAGGCTGCTACACCACAAATATGGAATCAAACGAAATTCCCACCTAAACCTATTCCTTTCCTGACCTTAAGCATGTGCACAGCATTTCTGACAGTTACAGCAGGCGGAGGATCAGGAGCTTTCATAAGAAAGTCTACAACTGGACAATTAATTGGAGCCAGAAGCTTTGTGTATAAACAAATCTCCTGCAAGTTCAAAGGCAGAAGAAAAAAGGTTACTAAGACTTGGAAACAAACCCAACACACGATTTTTTGCAATTAATAGTATGGTTTGATGACATTAAATTTTTTAAAGTTACAATTTCAAACTGAACATGCACCTGAAGTGGCATTCTTAGAAGTTCTGGAGACTGAAATTCCAACATATTCTGAAATCGGAGCCTGCTGAAGAGACGAAAACAGACTCCAGGCTGACAGCGCCCAGCCCTTGAAAATAAAGTATGGGAAGTTGTAAAAATTAGGATTTTTTTCTAAAAACAAAACCAACCAACCAAAAGCCAACAAACAGACACAGAAACTTAGAACGGAAAAGCAGAAGCAGTTCTGTGAAGAAGGTGTTGCTAAGGGTAAGTCACACACAGAGTTTGAGTTTTGCAAGCGTGGATTATTTTGGATGGCATGGAAATTTTTTATTGTAATTTTAACCCAACACTGAGAAATCTGGAGAAACAAAAACAAGGCTTATCTAAGTAAAGGCCGTGGGTTTTTTGCTAACCTAAGACCAGTCCAAATCTCAATCATCCTTTGCTGTAAGGACTCTAAGCTGCAAACTTTGTTTCTTCCCTGTGCATCCCCCAAACAGAAGTTACTCTTGGAGTAAAAGGTAGAATAAAGATTAAATAACTTGTGACTGAAGGGACAGAGACAGCAAATTCTCACATTCACACACAAATACTTGACGCTTAATGCCAACAGAATTGATGAAACAGGCATTTGTTGCTACAAAACTTCCAAGCCCTCACCCACAGTGTTGGGAAGAATATGATCATGGCCTGTTAAGTCATGGATAGTTTGGAGAAAGTGAAATAGGCAATCCTCTGCCCAAAGACAAGGTGTGAAAACAGGTGGACACTGTGACTGCTGGTGCTACGTGGGAGAAAGAGGAAGGAGAACAAATTAATGTAGAGGAATTCCTTGTGGAACAGGGGCATGAGATACCCCAGGAGAGCTTGGGCATCCCAGGGCTGTTGCAGAAGTACCCCTGATGGGGCCTCAGGCTGAAGATAGGCTTGCAAGGCACCTGCTAGCCGGCAGCCTTGAACAGCCTTGGGAAAAGGTATACACTGGTCAGCTCCCCCGCTGCTTAGAGGCTTTCTCATGGGAAAGGGGCGTGAACTTTGAAAAAGTCTAACTTGGTGAAGGTAAACAATGACACGGGAGCACAATGCTCAAATTGTATCGGTGTTCCTGTTGTGTCTCAGGCTGGCTCTCCTGCACCCGGGACCTCCCCCCCGTTAAAACTTAATGGGGTGGAAAACAACCTAGACCTCTGGGAAATGCCTGAGCATCACTTTTCTACAACTTGGGAAATGATTCCAAGGAAATACATGCTGACCCCTACTCATCTGCAGAGAATGAGTGCTGGCCATTGCCCAACACGACACTGGACTAGGCTAGAAACAGTTATTACGTTGTGTGCTTTATTCTTAACACACAGGACGGTGGAGATCTGCGAAATAAGAACCATTATGAGGCATTTATTACCTGCCTTTTCTCTGGATAGCACTGGCTTTTGAAATCCACCCCATTCTTAGCACTGTAACACGGCTCAGTGCATCAAAAGACTTCTATAAAAACAAAGAAAGGAACATAAGCCCAAGACTGAATAGGGCACATGAAATAAAAGTTAGTAGTTATTTAGATTACCAACAGAAGTTCTCTAAAAAGTATGACATAGTAATATATACAGCAGCTTCTGGCACAAAGATATCTTCTCGGTTTCACGTGAATTTATGATGGTACCTCCTTTGCAGTATCTTTGTGCTACACAGTTTTCGAAATTAAACTTTTTCTAGTCAACAGGTAATTGCAAGTCAGTAAAAGATACGTCAGGTCTGCGTTCTGAGATATCACAAAGCAAGCAAAAATACATTATTATACCAAATAAAGTTTTCCTCTTTATCTCGCTTGGAAATTACCTCCTTATTTTCCTAGATTTGATGTAAAATTACCAAAAGAAATTGTATTATAAGAACTTCAGAAATTTGGTGTGTGTATCTCCTACGAAATCCAACTCCATTTTCAAAGCCATACACTAGGTCTTAAATTGCCTCGTTCTGTTATCTCACTTTTCTGGAACAAGTAACTTAGGAATAGGCATGCAACACACCCAAAAAAGTGCTTAAAAGCTTAATGGGTTCTTTTTGGACTTGATACAATAGTAGGACAAAAGGAACTCCCAGTGTCCTCCAAGTCTCAGGAAGGTGGTGGTCTAAACGGAGGACTTGTTTTAAAAATCAAACCGAAATACTAAATTACAAAAAAGATCCATCAACACTTCAACCTACATTAGTTTTTACAGGGCTTTTAGACAGCTAGCTATTTACAGTATTTGTCATAAAACAAATGGATGTTGAAACTTCTCAGTGAGGTCTGTTGCCTGACAGGCACTAGCTCTCAGCCTACTGATAAGTTAAAAAAAAAAGTTCTCCAAAATTTATGCACCGTGTGTTTTAGAATGGCACTAGGAAGTTCACTTCCCAAAGACAATTTAAGGCAGCCGTACCTCTTTCACCTTGCCTGAGTCAATGACAAATACAACATCACTGACTGTTACGCTGGTTTCTGCAATATTAGTAGAAAGAATCTGCAATGAAAAAAACAACCAAACAACCAAAACTGTAGTAACTGTGAAAGCAAAGGCAAAACAGATCACTGTCGCATCTGACCAAGTCCTCTGATACTTGCAATTTTGCGGACGCCAGAAGGTGGAGTTTCAAGCACTTTTTTCTGATCCAAAGTCTGCACACTCGAATGAAGCATGAAAACTTGGTATCTAATGCAAGACAAAAAGCACGTTTTAAGGATCCTTTAAAGAAGCAATGGAAAGCCACAGAAACTAAAGGTTTTACCTGGGAGCATTATCAGCAAATCTCTTGTCATCAAAAAGAATGCGGTCCCTCAGGCTCACTATCTCATCATATCCAGGAAGAAATATTAAAATGGCTCCTAAAGAAGGAAGTGCGTTTGCAGAGTTAAACAGAAGATTCAAACATATGTCAGCGCCACGTAGACCAGCACTCGGAAGGTTTTAACTTTTGGGGATTTCCAAAGAGCGAGCAGGATTCATCAGAAGCTGAATCCACAACAATTCACTGGGAGTGTGGGTATTTACCTACCCGCATCACAGCTACGACAGATGCTGTGGAGTAAGTGCATGATCAGATCCAGATCCACTTTTTCATCATCAAAGCTGTGATGATAAGCTGTCAGTAGCTCTCTGTCCTCTGCACTAAGGTCGCTACCACTTTTTTGGACCAGGGAACTTTCATCCAGATTTCCAAATCCGAATGAAGCACTGTAATAAAAAAATACGCAGAAGGCTGTTCCCTTCAGGTTTGCATTCAGCCATCAGCTCAAACTTAGATCAAGACCAACATGACCACCGGTCTTGAATTTTAATTTTTAAGTGTAGCAGAAGAGAATCACAGTACTAGTACTGTTCACTGACTTAAATGTTAACCCAACAAAGCATGCAACTTCAATTTTTAGTGTTAACTTTAGTTTTCTTAAACTTCATTGAGACACAACCGTAAGGGAATGAAAGTCTGAAGACATTTCTCGTTTATCAGTTTAAGGAAAAATATTTAAAAGATACGTATTTTCCAAAAATTTCCCACTAGCAGAAACTACACGAAGAGAAATTATAATAATGTAACCTTTACAAAACACTACCTCAACTCTGATAGCTGTAAGTTAATCAAAGAAGCATTCTTGAATGGCCTAGTGGACACGTTACTTCGATAAAGTTTCTTTACTATGTCTATTGTGTATCAACAATACACAGATAAAAACACGTGACAGATTTGTTTCCAAAATAAGCATATGAAGATAAAATGGTTCATAGTATAGAATCAGCAAGTTGTGCTAACCTAAACAACATGACACTGATGACAAACGTTTTTGTTCTTTGTTTTTGAAATACTCCTATTCTCAAAAAAAAGGTATTGCTATTTAGCCCAGATTTTGAAGCATAAAAAGCTAAAACCTCTTCTGATTAAAAGAACACAAACCTCAAATTTCCTTTCACCACAACTCCTTCTGCAAAGCAGTTACAGCTTACCTGTAGGATTCCAACAGATCAACAACCTCTGTCTGTCCAAAGCGCCTAGCCCAGTCCACAGCCGTCCTGAAAGAGTGGCACAAGTATTCTTACCAGATTTTCCACTTCAAAAGACGAGTATGAATAGCACATCATGCGAGGAGACAGCTGACACCACACTTTTGTGTCCATTTTTGCATTGCTAGCAATGCTGTTATTGCTAGATCTGCAACTTCCCATTCTGAAGTGCATGATCACGCGTAACAGCGACCCGATTTTCAGGTAACTCAGTTCCTTACCACACAAGAGTGTCAGTTTTACACAGGAGTACAACACAAACACGCACAAGGAAATGTGGAACAAGGAACCGTGTGCCGTACCTTTAAAAAGCCCACACCAGTGTGCAGAGATCAGACCTGCCTGTTTGCAGTACCCTTTAAGTCATCCCAAAAAGTCACACCCCAGGTGTTTTTCATCAAAATGTGGGAAAATACTGGGCTATTTCATGTCTTTCAGAAATCGTCCTCCTCACAGTGCAGTTCACTGGTTTACCTTTAAACTGCATTCCTTCCCAAGTTTTTCAAGTGTTGGTACCAAATATCAGAGCCCTGGAATCCTAATTCTTAGCCTTCCATACTACCATTACTTACTGTACTTCCTGTTTATAGGAAGACACACTTCATGGCCACAAAACTTGAGTCTTTACAGATTCACAAATATTTTTACATGCTACAGCATATTTAGAAACATAAGACAAAGATCTTCTTACACAGGTAACTCCATGAAAATAAGAATCACCAAACATTCTGGTGGAATTCAGCAGATTACAGTCTTTCCACTAACCAGTGTCTTAAATAAGACATACTGAAACCAAGCTTATAGCCCATAATCAAGACCGTGTAATTAAGAATTCCACGTAGAATTTACAGAAAACAATGTGCTTCAACAGAAGTTAGAAATGGTTTAGGCTGTCAAAATCTATAGCTCTTACAGCAGTCTGGTAAGTTAGCAAATTAATTCAGATGTTACAGAATTTTCTTTCTCTCTCCTATATTGACAAATAAATCTATCTTTTGGTTTCTCTGTTTGTTTTTTACCAGCCATTGGATGATTTGCAGTGGATACTTGCTCCCATACTGATCAGCTGTTCTACTTGACTCAAAAAGCCTCTCCCTGAAGAAACCATCAGAGCAGTCACGCCGGTCTCACTGTGCTTATAATCAACTGAGAAGTAAAAAAAAAAAAAAAAAAAAAAAAAAAAAAATCAGCAAACCCAATAAAAATGTTTGGGTTTTTTTCCAAATATTCTACAAATATTGCTTTCAAATTCCAGCCCAAAGAGAATTTGTTTCCTCACTCATCTCTGCAGTCAGTTCATGGGAATCCCACATTGTTTTAGAAGCACACTTCTGCCAATACTTCGAAACAACAACAATGAACTAAACAACTCATTAATTCTGCTAGCCCTATTCATTTTTTCAGTAGGCATCAGAATGCAAAAGTAACAACATTTGAAACTGAAGATGAAAGTAGCCATAGAAATTTAAATAAATTTGTGGTTGCTTTTTTGTTATGTAATAACATACAAAACTTACCACTGACATTTTCAGTTAAAATTAGATGGAACACCTGAGCAAAGGAATCAATATCTTTATGCAACCAGATGTCAGACAGACACGAATCCATTTCTTTTACTATCCACGGTTCAAGGCAATTCACATCTTTTTCAGTCTGATGAGAAAGAACAACACTGAAAGATGAATCTCTTCCAAGAGGTGTCTTTATTCTCACACATTACCCACAAAGAATTTGAACAGTTACGTTTTCCCAGCAGCAATCAGAAATCCACCACTCAGGCATCAGTTAAAGCATTGACTGTGTCCTATGCAAGTACTCACACAGGGGCAGTCGAGCCATTTGATCTGAGGAAAAGCTGCGTACAACCACCGTAACCGAAAAGCCCACTTCAGCCAGAGCAGCTCGTCCTAGTAAAGCGACCCTTAAAATGCGTTAATACCTGAGAGCCTACGGCGCTTCAGATAACACACTTTAAACGGCTAGTAATGGAACACAAATATAAACTTCTCTTGCAACAAAAGGAAAAACTTACCAGTTGATTAAATACTGTGTCACCACCATCATCCAACAGACTGTACTCTTCACTTGCCCTTGGAACTGATTTTTGTCTCCGACGTGCCAGTTTGTTGGTGTTTTCTTGAGCGGAACACCACTCAGCAAGAGTGGTTTTCTGTTTCTCTTCTAGAATGCAAAGTATTTCCCAAGAAATTTTTAGAGTCATCTTTATTATCCATTGTTTTCTATTAAAAAATAATTACAGCAGCTCAAAGTTTTACCTATTCAGCTTTATTTAATCTAGAATGCTGCTACAGTCCAACATAAATGACGTGTTTAAGAGTACCCAAAGGGCACCACTGCAAACAAGTGCTGTGAGAACAAGGTAAAACCCAGCATTTTGGTGTTTAACCCCCTAAGCCTCCATTATTCCAAATTACTGCAGTCAAAGGAGCTTCCTAAGGAATTACCTTCTACACAATCTCAGCCCAGCTCTTTCTCCAGAAGTGGAATTCTGGAGACAAGTCATACAGCCCCTGCACGTAACAACTTATTTTTGTATGCAAGTGGAAGAAACAGTAGAAGACACCAGTGTCTTAACTGAGCTTTTCTATCCACAGGGATCAGAGCTGAGCACTGGGATAAACATCCAGTTAGGACTGTATGTTATAGTTTGGGGTTTGCCTTTTTTTTAAATTTTCTTTAAATGATCATTAGGATCACTACTTTCAGTTGCCAGAAAAACTGCTGAAGTAATAGCTACTTAATCAACTGAGAACCAATTATATTTAGTTTAAGAGTGTGAATGCTTATTAAAAAATACATCCATGTCTGTAGAATGCAGTGAAAAATGCTAATAGGAACAACTTGTACATTTTGCGCAAGATGTACAAAATCCTGCCTCCTTTAACAGCTGCACTTGAATTTGCACCCAAAGGTACAGAGCATCCTCTGCTCCTGTAGTTTTCATGTGGGCAGAGCCCCCAATTATATGTAATTCTACACCATAATAATTAGAAAAAATAAGACATTTATCAACTGAAAGTAAAAAGAATGCAACCACTGAATCAAAGTGAATTTCCTTCTTTAATTGCATGAACTTCCATGAACATTACATTTCAACAATGCCAATGCTGAGAGCTTAAAGACACTTGCTGTCATCTAATCACGTCTCATTTCATCTCCTGACTTTGGAATTTTAACGAAAATCATCCTGTTAATCATTTGTTCAATCAAGCAATGCTTCTCATTGCCAACCCTTACGATTAACTAGGTCACCAACCTTGCTGCTTCTCTTTTTTGTACTTTACCATCCCTTTGTTTGTATACCCAGTGCTTCGCAAGATGTCCTCCAGAAACATCTCTTTAACTTCAAAAGGTCTTCCTTGGACTGAAAGGACAAAAATTCCATCAAAGACGAGATATTCCCCAGCTTCACTTACAGCATTATTTTTCAAAAAAAATTATCTTCACTGGAGTTCATTTTTCTTAAAATTATACAAAACAAAACATTTCCAAAGTCAAATGCTATCTTGTTTCTCATTAACCTCTTCAATTATATCAGCTGTTATATAGCAAGAGATGCTCATAAGATTCAGAGTTGTTAGCTGCAATTTTTTAAAATGAGAAGAAGAAAACAGCCATTTTTGTTTAGGGTTACAAACAAGAACTCACCACGTAAGCCTGCCACCTGGAGTAAAAACGCAATTATTTAACAAGCAATTAATACAGCTTTGTGCAAGACTCCACAAGGAGACAGTACATCTTTGTGTTGAACTACTTTCTTTCATGAGAAGTATGTGAGGAGATAGGCTTTTCTCAGCGCCCTCAACTGATTCAGCAAAGCTGGGCTTTCTTTACTGAATACTTCCGGACAGATGAGACATCCCAGTGGTCTTTACCTCCTAATAATTTATCCTTACTTCTTTTTCAACACGACTCTTTTCTAGACCTTATCTGTGAACATTAAAGGATGCTTTTCGCATGAAGAATTCAAATCTTGACATTTTGATTTCTGGTCCCTTAAGATGACTTTAGATCACTCAGGATTTTCCTTCAGAAAGAACCATCTACAGTCCACATACTTCGAGAAGCTGTCATAGAGGAAGCCTTCCAACACCCATCACAAACTCTTGTGTACTACAGCAATCCACAACTACAAAATGTTGGTTTCTGTGGTCAGGATTTTGTCAGCCACATTGCTGAAGGAGAAGCAAACCTTTTTCATTACATTAACAGACAGAAGTCTAAAGCCGCTTCTTTTAATTCTTAAATTCCCAAAAACAAAAAAGGAAACAACATCTTTCCAATTGCTATTGGCCTGCTACACAACCAGCATAACCACTGTGGTAAACTGGAGCGACTCTCATCAGAATTTCCAAAACAAATACACTCATCTAAAAGAACAGGAAGCTGCAAGAAGAGTAAACTGGAAAGCCACACAACAATCACAGCTGAGGCTCTCCCCTGCAAAAAAAAATTCAGAGAACATGAAATCAAGTGTAATTTCCAGATTCCTGTCTCAAACAAGTTGCAAGCCTTATTTTACTAGGCAGAAGTTCAGAACTGGGAACTAGAAAGAAACACTTCTATCTGTAAAAAAACCAACGAGGTTTCCTTCTCACGAACATTTGCTAAAACAAACCAGTAACTGATTCCACCCATTTCCTAGAACTGTTGAGATTTTTAAAAATACAGGCTGACATGCAGAGAGTCTACCTGATTGTCAAATAAAGCATTTCTCTTAAAAGCTACTGTTCAAAATACAATAAACTTGGACATCATTGTTGAAAAAGGAAGAGGACTGCGAGCTGCCAGAGGAGGTCACCCATGCAGAAAACCTGCAAGCCAGGAGGGTGGGAAAAAGAAAACAAGCCCACGCAAACCCCCCCACCTCCCACACATCTGTATTTTGCCTCTCCTAAAGATCAGTCAAATGAAATTAAAGCAGCAATAATGGGAACTTTTCTTTGCATCTCAAAGTCATCTAACTGCAGGTAACCGAGGCTGACCATAAACTAACAGAAACTGGATGTCTTTTCTGAGTATTTACCTAGAGGAACAGCTACTGATTTTCTTTAAAACAAAGAATCACGTGATTGAAGCATGAAACCAAACCTGCCTAGGCCTCCTGTATTTCTCAACTGAACAGGTACAGTTATCTGCGATTTATCCAGTAACAACCTTTATGAGATCTGAAGAATTAGAATCTGCTGCAATGCATTAACATGCATCACACTAGTGTAGCTCCTAAGTCCTGTACCAGCATGGAAGCAGCACTTCAATAACCTTTTCCTACTTCTTGAATTAAACGTGGAGAGGGCCAGGACATTCCTGCATTTACAGAACTCCCAGCGATAAAAACACTTCCCTCTGAAGCAGGCGCAAATAGTTAAGAAACAAGAAACCTGAATACACAAAGAACAGGCACTGCTGTAATTCCGAGTGTATTCACCACCTGCCTTTACTCAGAGTAGTTTGCTACAGTTCACTGAAGTCTGTGAGTCTGGGGCAAGTATACTCAGATTTAAGAGTTAAGAGAAGTACTTACTGTGTATTACTGGGCAGCTTCCAAAATACCTAATAAAAAGATTCGCATCTAGAGCAGCACTAGAAATAATTAGTTTTAAATTATTCTGGTTTTGCAGCACATCTCTCAGTTTTATTAGCAAGAAGTCGCTGAACCTATCCCTCTCATGTACTTCATCCTGTAATAAAAGGAAAAAAAACAAGAGATAAACAAACATCACAGATGCAAGATCATAACTTCTGACAAATACAAACCTCTTTTTT
The DNA here is from genome assembly GCF_020740725.1 of Corvus hawaiiensis. Classification (NCBI taxonomy): domain Eukaryota; kingdom Metazoa; phylum Chordata; class Aves; order Passeriformes; family Corvidae; genus Corvus; species Corvus hawaiiensis. Next base: position 25,081,593 of record NC_063255.1, read on the forward strand.
AAAAAAATAAAATACATGATTTGGTGGTACATCACAGAGGCCTTAAAATGTGTAAATCTAGCTTAAGGTAAGGGGGTTTTTTTAAACTATCCACAAGCAAAAAAAAAGTTTCAGAAAGTTTTTATCAGAGCAGAGCGCACTGTAATGCACAAGCCACACACACCTTAATGTCAGAGGCCAAAGTAAATGCCTGAAACCTCTCTAATTTTGTATTGGAAGCCAAATTTCAAGAAAAGGTCACAAACCACAAATCCTACAAATCTTATTTTAATAAATTCTCACTTCACAACTGATGAGCATTTAAAGAAATGTATGACACCACATAATCAGAAAAAAAGACATTGCTTAGACAAGTCATACACAAAGCCTGTAAATTAAGGACATAACTGGTTAATCATCTTTGTCATTCTTCTGTTTTGTTTTGTATTATGAATGAATGAAACAGGACTCAAATACAAGGCTTGTAGGCTGACATCAAGAATTAATAGACCACTCTCATGCTTTTTTAACTCTGATAAACAGGTAGGCACCTAAACTTACCGTGACTTTTTTGTCTTCAGTAGTGGAGTACTTAAATCTTGCCATAAACATTCTGGTTCCCCTTACTTACAGAACTCCACAATAGGAATATTAACACAATCATAAATGAACGCTCCTGAACAATTTGCTAGCAATTAGATTGCACATTATCTTGAAAACACTCGGCAAACAAATGGACTGAAAACCTGGTATTGCTGAAACAAATACATGATAACAGAAATTCTGACACAATCATATCGAACCACATCTAAGCCTCCCTAAGGCTTTTCTGCCGACAGAGGAATTTCAGAAAAATTTACACTTCTGTCCTCCTCAACTCCTCCTGATTCCACACCTAATTATTGGCATGAACATAAAATAAGATGTTTTTCCAGGGAAAAACACAAACAAACGCACAGAAAAGCACCAAAACCCACAAAACATGCATGCTACACTAAGGACTCAGAAAGCCTTTAAAGTCGATTCAGATTCTACCAAACAAAACCACCGAAAACGCTCAGCAAATTTAAATAAAACAAACGAGGACCACATTTTCCAATTAACAAGCAACACATGAAAGACCACAGGATGCTCACCACAATTACATGTGTCACAGTGGAGAGGGTGCTGTCTCCTGCCATCAGCGTGCGAAGGAGCATATCATTAGTGCAGAATGTTACCAGTGTCTTTGGAGAAACCCTATGGAACAGAGCACAGAGACGACTCAGGGGTTTTGCACCACTTAAAGGCTGCTAGCAGCTTTCCATGGCTCAAAAATTAAAGCAGCTGCTGACCAGAAGAGGCATTACAGTTCTCTCACCAAAGAACTCCTGCATACCACTTGTTTTCAAACTATGCCTATTCCCAGACATTTCCTAACAACTCTTAGTGCTTGCGCTCCTAACTTTGAACAATGGATTAATTGAAAACATCAGATTCAAATTTTAATAAGTAAGAAAGTTAAACAGAACCATGAGAAACAGTCATTCTCCATGTCATTCAATTTACTAGAAAATCCCATGTGGAAAACCAGGTTCCAATTCCTCAGCATAGGCTTGGATATAGCCTTTGTATTTGCCTACACGTGGTGGGATGAGCCTGGCTGGATGCCAGGTGCCACCCAAGCCACTCTATCCCTCCTCTCCTGAGCTGGGCAGGGGAGAGGAAATACAATGGAAGACTCACAGGGTCAGGACCAGGATAAGGAGAACATGGGTCTCTCCCATGGGCAACAGTCCTCCGTGAGCTTCTCCAGCATGAGTCCTTCCCAGGGGCTGCAGGTCTTCATAAAAGGGACCTGCTCCAGCACAGGGTGCAGTCCCTCAGGAACAGCCTGCTCCAGCGTGGGACCCCCACAGGGTCACAATACTGACAGCGAACTGGGGGCTCTCTCCACAGGGCCACAGGCCCTGCCAAGAGCCTGCTCCAACATAGGCTTCCCAGAGGATCACAGCCTCTTTCAAGCACCCACCTGCTGCAACACGGAGTCCTGCACGGGCTGCAGGGGGATCCCCGCTGCACCATGCGCCTCCATGGGCTGCAGGAGCACAGCTGCCTCACCATGGGCTGCACCACGGGCTGCTCTGGCACCTGGAGCACCTCCTCCCCTCCCACACTGACCTTCCCATCTGCAGAGGTGCTCCTCCCACATGCGCTCGCTGCTCTCCTTGGACTGCGGCCTCTGTTGTGCAGGTTTTTCTCCCCCATTCCCTGCTGTCCCAGAGGCACTACCACCATCACAGATGGGCTCAGCCTTGGCCAGAGGCAGGTCCGTCCTGGCTGGCACTGTCTCTGTCACACACGGGGAAGGCTTCTGGCATCTTCTCACAGAAAGCCGCCCCACAGCTCCCAAAGCCTTGTCACGCAAACCTAATACACTACAGCTGACTAAATCACAAAGCAATCAGCTGATCCTTTGGTTTTTCAGGAAGTCAAAATACTGAAGTGTAACTATTCTACACCTGGGGCAGAGTTAGCTGCCCCAGTAAAAACAGCAATTGTCACTACTTTCGCTGGTGCTGCCATCCCAAAGGAACCAAAAAGTTCCTTTGTACTGTCCTCCACAGCTCTTTCTGGAAGACCATTAAGAAAACTTAAAAAATTAGACTTCTTTCTTACTATAAGCACCCCTAAACACCTCCACTCCAGATCTTTTCTGTGCACACCTGGAAATATTGCCATCTCTCCCTTTTAGTGTTTCTCCAGAGTAAATGCATTGATTCTTCTCAAGATGGATTTTCTTCCATTTTGATCTGACTTTGCTCTTCTTCTGCCAGCACAGTAGCCAGTATTCCAGCCATTAATCATTCAGCTTATTTGTGATACATCTTCACTAGCTCTTCTAATCCCTTAATAGCCTCATAGCTATTAATAGCACATTCCAATTCTTGTCTTGGCTTTGTTGTTCAAGCACATTCGTTTTCCTCAGCCGTGAGTTATCTTCGTTCATTCAAGCAACACAACCTTTTGCCACCTTCTGGTCACTCATATCCCAGCCGTCGCCCCTTCCCTGAAATGTCACTGGCTACACAGTGCAAAGATGTAAAAACCCATTCACACTCTGCTTCACAGACAAATTCATCAAGTGATTGAAAGCTCTACTTTGACGTCACTTCACGTTTTAAAAGCTGAACCACAGTAAACTTAACCCAAACTGGACTGGTAAATAATGCTCAGCTTCATCAGTCACTTTCCAATTTTGTTGTTCTCTCTTTTATGACCCATACCAACTCACACTATATACGTTTGTTACAGCATGCTGGTCTTCCTACCTACCTTCAAAGCTTGCAGAACTTTTGGATCCACACATGTTAAAAGTAGAGAGGGGAAAAAAAGAGAAGAGAGGAAAGTGTAGACTTGATCTGAAAATCAGACAAGGATTTACATGCACACACTCCCTAGAAGAAACCAATAGAAAGCACTTGAAATTCAGTTCAGTATGACAAGCTACTACATGAAACGGCAAAATACAGGAAGAAAGCTGTCCTTTTCACTCCTAAGTCTTCCTTACCTGCAATAACATACCCCACCTATGATTTATGGGGCTGCATCCCAAATAGACTGCAGTTTAAAGGTACACAAGATTCACGATACCAGCACGAGATCAACTGACACTTAGAAGCACCATTAGTACCTGCTTTCCAACCGGAGCTGGTAACCAATTGTCTGGCCAATCTTCTCTCTCCTTTCTGCTGCCACCCTTTCAGCCACAGCAACAGCTGCTAAACGTCTCGGCTGAGTGCAAAACACACGACAGGGAGCTCCGTTCTTGTAGCAGTCATCAAGGATAAACTGAGGGATCTGGAAAGAAGTGGTTCAAATTTACTTTTTGAGAAAGTCACAGCTTTCTTAGCACAGGGAAACAATTTAACTGCATCTCAGTATTACACGTTGCAACAGACTTTTCAATAGGATTATCACTGCAAATATACCTGAATGGGCATAAAATAAATTTCTAAGTATAACCTGTTGAGGGTTTGTTTTTTTTTTAAAGTTGAAGTGTCTCTCTCCTGCTTCAGAGAGCTCTATAGGAAAAAAAGCCCTGTAGATAATCTCTCATTTTAACACAAAAAATGTATTACTCTGGGTACTAAGAACAGAACTAGCCTTAGAAGAAAAAGGGTTATACAAACATCACAGCTACTTTCCCCTCAATATTTTGTAATATTTTAATGAAAAAATTATATCTATCAGAAAACTGTGAGGAACCATTTATGCTTTTAGTACCTATCTATCTGCTGGCTTAGTATTTCAAAAGCTAGAAAGTGAACTGGAACACAAGATTTTCAATCATACAGGAAAAGAAAAGCCTTAAAATAGCATAGAAATATCCCTTACCACAAATATTACAAAATTGGCATTAGTTTAGTATAAATACTGTTATCTTTTTCATGTCATTGAGGAAACATACTTGAGTAGTTTTTCCCGATCCCGTCTCTCCTATAATCAAAACAATTTTATTGTCCTTTATCGTTTGGACAATTTCTTCCTGTTTTTCAAGAACTGGTAGTGATTGCCTGAAGGAATCGAACTCTGATTCCCCTCTTTTCACTGGGACCTGGGGGATCCCGTCATTAAGTCGACCGCTTGTCTTGTTCAATTCTTTGTTTTCTGTGAAGAGAAATTAAGAATTTACTTCTACAGACACAGAGGAAGGTCACCAAAACACTGCTCAAAAATTATACTTAACAATTAACCTTCCTGACTTTTTATGCACCCCTGTGGGTAAAGTGACAAACCCAGCACACATTTAGAAGTCAGACCCATAGCAACACGTCCTGTTATGGTGCTTGAAATAGGCATTTTTCAGAACAGTTATTACTTTCATAGGTATTTCAAACACAACCAGACTCTCCCAGAGCACTGCTCCATGCCAAAAAAGCCCACAAAGAGCAAAAGGAGAAAGAGAAACTAAACCGGAGAAAACCAGCCTGGTGTATTTTGGTGGCCTTCGTATCTGCGTGCACGTTTCACATCTGCAGTTTCCCTAGAAATACACGCTCACAGAGTTCAACCTTTAAGCTATTCCATGCATTTGCCCCAAATCGTATTAATCCAAGCGCGCTGTATCGGGGGTCCTGGACCCGCACAGCAGCGTGGTGTGTTAGAAAGCAGCGCGTAAGTAGCCAAAAAACGTGCACATCTTCTGAGGGAGCTGCTTCAAACCCAGCACTGTAAATGCTACTCTGTAATTCCTTGATCATTATCTTCCAGAAGAATGAAAAACTTGCTGCAAACTCAATTATACATATTTAACGTGATTAACAGATTCACATGCTAAATTACAAGCTCTGTTGTACCAAGACAAACACAGACTAAAAGATTAGAACTAAAAACACATGCTTGAAAAGCAGAGAAAGATAAATGTTAGACTCTTCATTAGCTTACCCCTTACATTTCTAAGACATCGTGTTTCAGTACTTTTATTATAGCTGCCCTCTGTTCATTAAACAATCCTATTAAACAACCGAAACAATTGAAAAAATCAGCAAAGGAAGCGCTTTAAGAACAGACACCACATATCAGAAATATTTAATTAAACAAGGCATATTGGTACAAGTGTTTTCTCTTCGCTACAGCCACCTCTGCACACAGAAACACAGTATAACTCTTCCACTCACAGCTGTTAAAGCCGTAATCTAGATAAAAGCGTTGCTTTCAAAAAACCCCCAACATTTTATCAGATGTTTGTCTTCAGTGAACTCCTTCATATCCTAGAAATCAAGAAGTCTGGACAGTAGTATCTTAAGGATCACGTCTATTTGGTAGAGATCAAGAAACAAAAACTAAATTTCTTGCTTTGTCAAGTACGTGAATTTCTGTAAGCAGCACAGCCAACCTCATTCTTTCGTAAGGGTGTTCTCACACGGCATCACGGTAAGACCTGACTCTTCAATCCCACCTCATGGAACTTGTATGAAGCCACATTTCACAAATGTGCTTCCGAAAAGATTTGGCTGGAACTGGCTCAAAGGTCCTAAATTAACTCAGCACAAGGTAGACATCGCAATGTGCGTGATATGACTGCCCAAGTTCCTCACAACACCGGTTATAAAAGACCTTGAAAGTAAAGAAAATTCATGTGTTTGTTTAAAGGTGCATGGTAGGGCAGGCAAGGGGACAGAACAGAAAGGGGTTTGTTTTGCACTCGGGTCGTACGTTGTTTTTTCAAGTGGTGTTGACAGACAAGTCCAAATCCGAAGACACGCTGAACATACCAGATTCAATAGCACGCGCACTTCCTCGCTCTGTCCTTGGCAAGAGTTCTGTGCGTTCCTTGTTCGTGACGGGAAAGCTCTGAATGAGGCTCCGAACGGTGTGTTTTGTACGGAGAGCCAAGTCGCAAGCCATGACTGCACGTGTCAGTTCTGAGACATCCTTCTTCCTTACAGTCAGGTATCGATTTGCTCCTTTTCTGTCGGGGGGAAAAGAAAACCTATCTTAGGAATAAGTGACCTACTCTAGGTTAACTTTTATCTGTCAAAAAGTATGAGGTTCTATGCAAAACCTTTAAAAGAAAAGCAGAGATCATGGTGAGAAGCCTCTTTTATGGACACGCGAAACCCATGAAGTATAAAAGCAAGCCATCTCAAAAAGCATGCCACAAGTTTTTCCGAACCAACAAAGACACTTATTTCTATGCCTACTTTTACACTTTTTTCTCTAATACCATTCCTTGCAGCAGAGTCGGCTATGTTGGAAATATCAATCATGTTATCATTAGTCATGAAATTCCATTCATCTGCACCCAAAAAATGAAAATTGTACCCCAACTTACCCTTTGCTTTTAGACACCAGTCCAAGAGACTGACAGAGCTGGTGAACAAACGCTCTTTCAGTACTAGTGAAACTAGAAGGAAATTCCATCTCTAGAATGATAAATAATAGTAAAAAACCAGTAACAATGTAACAGGCATTCTTGACATGTTATCTTGGTGTTACAGAATCAAAGAATTGTTAGGATTGGAAGGGACCTCTGGAGATCACCCAGAGCAACCCCCTGCCAAGGCAGAGTCACCTGGAGCAGGTGACACAGGAGCATGCCCAGGTGGGTTTGGGATGTCTCCAGAGGGGGAGACTCCACGTCCTCCCTGGGCAGCTGTTCCAGTTCTCTGCCACCCTCATGGATAAAAGGTCTTCCTCATGTTGAGGTGCAACTTCTTGGGTTTTAGTTTATGGCCACTGCTCCTTGTTCTGTCACCAAAAACTCCGGCACCACACTCCTGGGACTCATCTTGGAGATATTTATAAGCATTCACATAAATACGTATATTTATACGTATTTATACTCAGTCTCCTCTAGGCTAAACAGGTCCAGGTCCCACATCTCTCCTCACAGAAGAGATGCTCCAGACCTCTCATCATCTCATCTCATCTCATCTCATCTCATCTCATCTCATCTCATCTCATCTCATCTCATCTCATCTCATCTCATCTCATCTCATCTCATCTCATCTCATCTCGCCTGTGGCCTTTGCTGAACCCTGACCAGTAGCTCCCTGTCTCTGTGCTGAGGAGCCCAGAGCTGGACACAGCACCCCAGCTGTGCCTCACTAGGGCCGGGCACAGGGGCAGGATCCCCTCCCTGACCCGCTGCCAGCGCCCTCCCGACACCCGCAGGGTCGCCCCGGGCCGGGCCGGGCCGCGCCGCGCCGCGCACCCGCCTCGTCCCCGCTCCGGAACCGCTCCAGGGCGAGCTGCACCGCCATCTCCACCTCCTCGTCCACGCCGAGCTCCCTGAGGGCCTCGGCCCGGGCGCGCACCGCGGCGGCGGCAGCCGAGCCCCCCGCGGCCCCGCCGGGCTGCCGCCGCGCGACCCGCCTGTGTCGCGACATGGCCCCGACAGCGCCGCCACACGGCCCCGACAGCGCCGCGACACCGGCACGGATCGGCGGGCGCTGCTCCCGGGCCCGGGGGGCGACGCCGGCGGCAGGGCGGGGCCGGGCGTGCGTGGGGTCATCCACAGCCGGAATCGGCCCCGAACGGAAGGAAATCGGGTCTTTCCCCCGTTCGGTGTTGAAGCCTGCCCATGTGCCGAGGCCTGTGCATGGCCGTGACCAAAAAGTGGCACTGGTACCCTGTCTGGTCATAAATTACGTGATCTAATTGAATGGCATTAAACGTAGGTGTGGCGAGGGTCATCTCGGCCCTCAGCCTCCTCACGGCTGTACAGTGCCACTCGCCCTCGATTTTGGATCGTCTTCTCTTGCTGTCCTTTGACTCCACGCTGAGGACATGAGATAGAAACGAAGCCCAAACCTCTTGGGCATGACACAGGGCTCGGTATTGAAGGCTGCTGCTTTAGAAACATCTAAGTCAGAGGGAGAGTACTTTGAAGAAGAACAAACTACTCTTCAGTTGTGAACTGGAGAATTAAATAAATAGAAAATAAACACCCACTGTCTGATGTAGCTGGCTGAAAAATAGCTCTTAAGAGACCTCTACCAAAGCTGTGTACAAGGGTCACTTCAGCATAATTCTGCACTGAGAGGTCGCACTGGAGCTGAACAATCGATCTATTGTAAGGTTATTTTAAATTTTTTTTCAGTTTTTCAGTTCAGGTGTCTGCCAATGCATCTTCAACCAAAGTACATAATGCTAGCTCCTCATAGCTGCTCCTGTGACATTCAGGACTGTCACCTCAGAGCACATCACAGTTATTACGGAAAATTAAACAGCTGACTAAGATGAGGATTCCTCTTACCATCTTTGGTATCAAGAGTAATGAAGGAGAGCTCATAACTCATTTGAAAGAGTCACATCAGAAATCTTTTAATTATGAACCCAGACCTGTTACCAGTTTCTGCCTCTTAACAGCATCATCTTGCCTTCCTACAGAAGAAACCCCCATGATCCTGAAAAATGACTCCTCAAGCCCAATTCTGCTCTCAATTTGCAATCCTGTAAAGACAGCAGGGCACAGAGGTAACTGTCTGTTGGGTTAGCTCTCATTTATACAGCTAAGAGTGGGGTGAAGCCTGAGCGCATCCTGCATAACAAAGTTCTTCATACATGCCTTGCTTCTCTCACTGCTTTTTTGACTCCCTGATGCTATCAGAGGGTGAAAAAATGGGAGAATGTAGTCACCCATGCATTGCCTGCTGCAGCCCTGCTAAAGACTGAACTGCAGTCTGCACTCAGCATATGAAAAAACATGAGCAAAGACAGAATTGTGCTTGCCCAAGCTCTTAGACATGGAGGTTTATATAGACTCTTTATACATATTCTCTTAATAAAAATGACTAGCTGTGGATTTTCTTATTAGAATTAACAAGCTGTAAGTCTTTAAAAATTCAGTTTTCGTGATTGGCCTCAGAAATACCTTCTAATGTTTACTCAAAACAAATTTTCCTTCTATTAACATATAGCTAAATGCCCATGTATTTTTTTTATAAGAAGAATTAAGAGGCAGCACAGTTTTATGCAAAAATACATCTGCGTGTTTAAATACAATTAGGCATCCTTATTTTACCCTCCCTGGAGGCACTTCTATTATGTAGCAGGTTTTGCTGACTTTTTAGTTTGCAGAATATTTTCTCTCTCGCAAACACTCCTATATTCCACAAAAGATGTCAGATCGAAGAGAAAAAGAACTGCAAAGGAAGTTTATGAAACAATATTATCTATTACATACTGTGTTAGATAGTGTCAGATTTGACTGCAAAATAGTTTGTCTTTTTGGGTTTTGTTTGTTTGGGATATTTTACAGATTTTAAGTGTTGTAAGGCTTGTTAGCTCTTGAAATATGATGCAAGGATTACTGGTGAGCTAATACTATTCTTTAAGGTCAAGTTAATAAAAGAGCACAAGATTTATTTCTCTTTTCAGTTCCTTGACTACAAAAAGTAAAAGGTATTGCAGTATGTGGGGTTTTTAAGCATCATAGTAAATTTGTAACCAGATAGCTGTTGGCTGCTATGATTATTAGTGATCCCATCAAATAAGTTATGTATTTACACACACTTAGGGAAGTAAGACTAATGTCAAATTATAAGGAGCAATACTTGTTTAATAAATTAACTGCAGTGAAAATGGGCATCTCTTGCTTTACTGCACACTACTGTATACACTGGTAGTTCCCCAGAACTTTGGCTGCTGATGTGGGCTCTATGGGGGTGATTGCCTCTGCCCCATTTCTGTAACCTCTCCTATCATCTACTGACAGATCATTTCTTATTTATCTGTCTTTCCACTTCCCTTATTCACTGCCATTTTAATTTCTTTTTGAGACATCAAGGAAAAAAAGCCTTTCGATCAGTTCTGTCCCTGTAAAACAACCTCTCTCAGGTCCTCACTTGCAGCAGTCCAGAGCTTGGGCTGTTGAACTTCCAGGGGAAAACTGCAAGCCTTCAGTGCAGCTCAAGGCATGCACAGAGTTCAGCAATGTCTCCAGAATGAAGGCTGGAAAGAGCATGATTCCCAACAGGGTCAAATATACCCCAGTTCTTCCCACAGTTGTCTCCACTACTCCTCACTCCTAAATTGAGAAACTGTAGTTTCCAGGGTGAGCAAATGACAGAGGCCAGGAGGGAGAGTGCAATGATCCTGTGCTAACAGATCTTCCTGTGTCTAGAACATGTTACAAAGGCAGCATGAAAACTGCAGGGATCCCGTGTCTTGTGAGCCTGAGGGGTAGACTGAAGGCAGAAGGATTTCATACCTGTGATTCAGGTGCTTGTCTCTGCTGAAACTGGAACTGCGTGGAACTGATGTGCTTCCCAGGGAGATTTATTTATCCAGAATGTAATTTCCTGTTAGAATACCGTTTCACTGAAATATTTTGACTAAAATAATACCTATGTTGCAGAAATTTTCTGGAGCACAGAACACATTTAACTATTGCAGTCATCAGAAAAAGGTTACTGAGGTTACCTCATGGGCGCAGTCTACGAAAAGACCAGTTATCTTTACAAGTGCCCCCACTTTTTTCGATCAAAGTAGTATTTTGTTAACAGAGATACACCTTCAAATGATAGACTCAATAACAGATAGTGAAAATATTCAGTATCTTTATTTACACCGATATAGAAGAAATTAATGAAGGAAAATGAACTTCTTACTTTCTGTATCCGAATTGTGGATCCGTATGTAAGATCCAGGAGTAGCAACCTGTTTGAATAGGAGGGCAGTTTAGGATATTTTTGGAAAAAGGGGCAAACCTGTTCTCATTTATATTCATCATCACAAAAAGGTCGCACTTTTTAGGACAGTTTTACAAGGAGGTTGAGCATTTATGAAGGTGAAGAATGAGTAGGAAGCTTCTCAAAAGAGGCACCAATAGTCTATTTAGAAATTAATATTCTATCTAAAATATTTTCAATCCTAGCTAAAATATCTCAGTTTTGCAGATCACTCTTGGAGCAGGAGGAGAAAAATCAGAAAAATTGGCCTGACAAAAAAGGGAAAAAAAGTATTTTCTTATTTTCTTTTGAATATACTGTTTTAAGAGTTTTCAAACAGCTCTACTTGCTGAGAATTCCGTGGTAGAGGCTGCACAAGACTTAGATTTCTACATGGAGCTTCTAGATGGTCTGTGATGTGAAGTGGATCTAAACAAAGTAATGTGAAGGAGGTAAGACAGTGACTTCAGACACAAGATTTTGATGAGAATTTAACTAGCAATTTCCTAGCTAACCCATGGCTCTGTTAGCAGCAGATGCAGTTGGCTGTACACAATGATGTTATTTAAATAACATTCATTTGAACTGACATTAGATGTCTGTTACTTTAAATTTTGTTACCGTGAAGATCAATAAACAGAGATGGTCTTCATCTGAAGCCGAATGAAATACAGGATAATCTCTCCTTTGATACCACCAGGCGTTGCTTTTGATCGTCACGTACGTCAAAGTCTCCAGTCCAATACCTAAGCAGTGGCAGCAATTAGACTAGCTAATCCCCCTGTCTGCCCTACAGCAACATCAGAAGTACGCATTTTCTAAGTTACCTCATAGAAAATAAAGTAGGTTTTCAGTTTCACTTCCCTAATTAAGAAAAAAAAAAAAAAAGGAAATAACTTTTACTTAGCCCTTATATTGCCTAGGCATGGTTTATATAGGCTAGGCACAGATTTAGGTCTGGGCATATCATCCGCATCTTAGTACCTTGGTATACATGTGCAAAGTCATGTGATGTGAGAGTACCTAGTGGCCAAGCCAGCTCCACCCTGGTCCCATGTCCCAGGCTGGCCTTTGTTGTCCCCAGGGAGGCGTCTGATACCCTGGGCTGACCTGGCTGGGATGGCTGGGTGGGTCCTGGCTGCCAGGCCCTGCCGTGCCTTCCCAGGCAGCCCCCGTAACCATGGATTGGGATCTGACCTGATCTGCAGAGGGTCCAAGTGATTAGAAATTAGAAGTTAAATTGTCTTATAAATTCCCTACCGTGCTACTTACAGACTGTACTAGGCTGACTCTGCCCGTAGAAATCCCGTGCCATTCTAATAATAAATTCTCTTCTATGTCAATCATAACATCCTGTTAGGAAAGCAAAGCTTTAGTTGTACCTCTGGTTTAGTGCCATCGTCACTCTGCCAATATCCCTAAGAGAACCCGTCTGTGTTGGGTGACAGTGTCACTCAGATAACAGTGTCTGTTCACCAAGAACCTCATGGAGCAACAGGGAACTTTTTAGCAAGTGTGTGAAAAGGGCTGATGCAGTATCTAGGAAGTTGAAAGGAATGGTATTCTGGGCAATTGGACTCCTGATAGTGAGAAAGTCTCCTGTATTGCACACCCTGGCTACCTCGCTCAAAGGAATATTACTAAATTAAAACTTCCTGCTTGCAAATTAAGATACTGTTTGTTTTGTTGGTGGGTTTTGAAAGAGGTTAATTGAAAAGTGCTATGGCTGAATGCTATCTAGAAGGAAATTTTTCTCTTTTTTTGGTCGATTGATTTTGGTCATTTGGCAGCTTTTTATGCAGAGTGACTTACGCTGTTTTCTACTGCAAAAGCATTTATAGTTAAATTTCGAGAGGTTTACAGTGCTTTTCTTCTTCTATTGTTCAACACCTAATTTGAGGCAGACTTGACTTTCGGAGATCACATGAACTTAAATGTCCTGTTGATTTGGTGGAAAGTCAGAGAAGTCCAGCATCTCTAGAAATCGGGTGCCTCCTGCCCATCTTTCAGAGATGTCAGATTTTGGGTCTCTAAATGTTGGAGAAAAAGTGCAGCTAGTAGTGCTCCAGCATTGTTATTACCGTTTGCATCGACTGTCTGGTATGTGTTTATTTGCATTTGGAAATCAGGGCATTATGGAAAATTTATATTGTAGAATATAGATTAATATTGAAAAATTACAGATCCATTTAACTTATATGAAAAGACAAACAAACAAATACCCAATGGATTGACTGTTAAAATCCACAGTCTTAAATAGAAAACACACAAACTTTTCAAAAATTTCTTTTGAGAAATATCAAGCCTATTTTGCTACTCACAGCAGTTGGGAAGTCTCACTCCTTGCCCTCCTTCCTTGTTCTCTCTTCATAACTTTCTAGGCACCACACACCGCTCACAGCAGGGACACTTCAGGAAGAATTGTACTTTCTGCTGCACAGCACAGTCTGTGTTTTAAATGTGGGGGTTTTGCCATCTGAAGTTCACATTCTTGGCTGTAGGAGTGAACTGCCACATAAATCACAGCAGGCACAGGAATGTGGCGAACTGCAGCTTAGGGCATTGCTTTCCAACTGATGTGATGCATCTTTTTAAAAAACTAGATGGGCATCACGGTACAAGCCAGCAAGCTCAGCTGGTTTTACAGTCTCGCATGCCCTACCACAGCTAGGATATCAGCTGTTCCTATCAGCAAGGAGGAACTGGTATGGGGGATTTGTTATCAGGGGAAGTCAGAACCCACTGCACCAGGTTTGCCTGGGACTGGTGCAAATGCAAAAAAATTAACTACAGCTGATCCCCAGAAACGAAAAAGATAGCAGGAAAAATTCAATTCAACCAACTCAGAAATTATTCACAGTGAGCAGGGAGAAGATAAGGAATGGGCGAATTCCTCATTCACAGAGAAAGGTACTGTGTGAAGCATGTGGCTAAGATGAGAACAAAAGATGAAGTGTTATCTAGATTAGAGGAGAAGTGGGAGACTAGTTTAAAAAAAGGTGAGAACTGGCCAGCTGTGAGGCTTAGCAGATAGCGTCAGGATGGAGAGAGGTTGTTCTTGGAGATTCTCATTGCTGTATCTTGGACCCGATCTTGCTCCATTGATATTGGTGGCCTTGTCAGGAAACACTGTTTCAGGACTCTGTAAAGAATCACAGAATCAAAGAATATCACAAGATGACAGGGACGCAGACGGATACATCGCGTCCAGCTCCCTGTGGTTAAGAATTTTCATTCTTAGTAAGAAGCAGTTACTGTGTTTGCAGAATGTGTGCACGGATTCTTGTCTGTGGTATTGAACAGCTCGTCTATGGGGTCTGGCTGAGCAAAGTGGTGTTGTGACTTCACATCTTCTCCAGTAGCTGCAGTAATCAGCTGGTATCACACATCAGCAACATCCTACCTGGGACTGAGAAAAAGCGTGCGCTAAGAGTCAGACCACTATAGGTCAGAAGATGGAACATCTGAAAGGGTAGTTGCAGTATCCTCTGGTTTCGGTGCCTTGAAAGAGTGTGGAAGTGTGTTGGCTCTGTTATAAATAAAATCTGTAATTCGTGCTATTATATATATAAAACTGAAATGTGATTAGACCCTACAGAGACCGAGTTTCTAAATCCCTGCACCAGCCTGGCTGAGAGAAAAATTTCACAACACTAAAAGTATTTCTTTCACAATAAGTGAGGATTCCACCTAGGTGGGTGTCGCGGGTTGGGTTTGTGAAACCGGGCGGAAACACCAATTTAGTGTAGTGGTTTGGTCCAAAGTACTCATTACTGTTTATCTGCTGTGAGATAAGAATTAGGAGAAATGCAAAGCAGGCACCAAACTTGAAAGAATATAAAGAAGTTTATTAACAAACCTAAAAGAGGGAAAAAAAAAAAATTATACCACCTTCAGAACTCTCCTCCTCCCCCCACCTTCCTCCCTTCTCCCACTGACAATGTAAAAAGACAACCTTTAAGATGTTCAGTCTGTTTACCACTTCCATAATAACCTTGTTCAGTCCATTTAGAAAGAGAAGTCTCTTCTTGCTCGTGCTATGAAAACATTATCACAACGAGACAGCCGCCCACTTCCAAATATTGTTCAGTCCATTTAGGAAGAGGAGTCTCTCTGCCTGCGTGTGAGTCCTTTCCCCCGACTTGCAGCTTTTCCCGCAACTGCTTTCGAGGGTCCACTCTTGAAGTTTTTTGGGGTACAGTTTTAAGGTTGAGCCGTTCAGAAACAGAAACAGAGGCCCTTCTCCTTCCCTGGGAGCAAAGGGTCTTCATCATCTTCATCTTTAGGACTATCTCTGGGAGCATCTCTAGGGACTGAGGTTTTCTCCTTTCCCATTTGGAGCAAAAGTCCTCATCAGGTTCATCTCTAGGGACTGACATTTTCTCCTTTCCCGTTTGGAGCAAAAGTCCTCATCAGGTTCATCTCTAGGGACTGAGGTTTTCTCCTTTCCCATTTGGAGCAAAAGTCCTCATCTGGTTCATTTCTCCCTGTCCAAACGTCTCATGAAATTACAGCTGCGTCAGCATCTGCCTAGCTCAGCGCAGGTGCTTTTGCTCACGAGTTGAACACTCCACCCCCCATATCTTCATGAAATTACAACGGGATACTCTGATATATCATAGCTTCACAACAGAATTTCAGCTTTAAGCATCTCCTCTCTCTCTTCCCTCAGGTTTTCAGCTCTTCACAGCAATAAAAGGGTTAATCTCACCTCGGCCTTGCAGCTTTGCAGCTGGAATGTTGAATTTTTCTTATCGCAGTGGAGAGGGGGGAGAGCCGAGCCGCTTCGGCTGCCCACGGCAAGGCAGTGGGGGGGGTTCCACGGCTGGAACAGGTCCATGGCTTCAGGATGGCCGTGGCCTGGCCCGGCCTGGCCCAAGCAGGGCCTGGCTGGGCCCGCTGGCCCCCACTCGGGGCCCGCAGCCACCTGTCCCAGCACCGGAAACGAGAGAGAGCTTGGAGGGGGAGTTTGCCTATTCTTAAATGTGGATCACAGAGGTGGTCACAACTTTAAGTGGCTTAGAGACTTGTCCATATTCAAACTGGCCAGCTGATAGGTTCTATCAGTTCCCAGAGGAAACTGTAAGCACCCCTTAGCAAGGACGTCCCTTCCGGGACTATGCTTGCTAGCCTATGACAGTGGGGTTGGATCTTATCACCGGGACATTTGCACCATGACGACTCGATCACCACACTCTGATATGTACATCAGGAATCTGGACATTCTGGGAACTAAAAATAACTGTTCCGGGAACCAGAGATGGCCCATCCATCAGCAGAAATGGCCCACTCATCACCCAGGATGGACAATTCATCAGACCCAGGAAAGGCTTTGTGCAGCCCAACTCCGGGACAAGAAAACTTCATGAATACGAGAAGAATAGAATTAATTCGGACTCTGCCCAAAAACTGTATAAGAAGGGACCAGCCAAAGCAGCATTCGCGAACTTGGGAGGTCTGGTGCAATAGAGATCAGATCTATGAGTGTTCACCCAGCTCCGACCCCGGGCTCGGTGCTGTTTTTCTCGATCGTGGCGTTTGAAACCGATATTTCGGTCGCATAATAAATGTCATTTCTTTATTAATTTTGATTCGGCAATTTTGTTTATATTAGCTCCATACCACAGTGCCCTGATCATCCAGCAAGAACTAATGTGAGCAACCTAATTTGGAAATCTGCAGACACTGAGAGAATCCGAGAGTGAGTGTATGCGTGCTTGCACTTGCAAGCAGCTCTAGTTAATAAAATGCCAGAGGGACTCTTTACCTTGTAATGACTTACTTAATCAAGGTACAATAAATATTAACAATTAGAACTGTTGCCATCAGTTAGCGTACTTGAAAGGGCCTGTGCAACAAGTGTGATAACTTTGCTGAATTTATATATTCATTAATCCCTGTCAGCAACAAGGAAGATGTTTTGTGGCATGAACTGGATGTCTTCAAAGACTTAATTAATAGCAGAAGGATAATACCCGATACTGTGAGAGAAATGCATGTCCTTAATAACAGGGTCTTTTTTTTTTCAAATACAGAAACGGGTTAGGAAAAAAAATTAGTTGTCCCACATTAATCACAGAGTGATGGAGTAAGAAACGTAATGTGTGGTGATGCGATACCTTTACTGTATTTTTATATAAGTTTTCTGTACCCCAATGGTTCATCCCTACCTTCCCCACTCCTATTCCCAGTTGGTTTGCCCCAGACCCAAGCCGCTCCCCCGGTGCTCCCTACATGGTTGTTCTCCTCCCCTTGTTCTAGCTCTTTCCCTATCAATCACCCAAACCCCTCCTGTTGTTCCCGAAGGTCCAGTGTCCATCATCTGAAACCTCCCAATTTACCCTTATATGGTCCCCATCAATCCCCCGAGACTCTCTAGATACCTCCCCCCTTGGAAATCCCCTAAACTTCGATGCCCCATTGGGGCATGTGATCCCTTTCCCTCCTCCGCTTGAGGCTATTGGCCCAAGGAAATGTCTATCCTCGTCCATATCCCTCCCCTAGAGATTTCTATTGGTCCCCAGTTAAGCCATCCCCATTGTAACACCTCCCTTTATAAGAGGTTCCCTGGAGCTGCTGGAGGCTGATCTCCTGGGAGTTGCTTCCAATTAACTTGGTTTACCCCCTGTGGCAAGCCTCCTTGCTACTTTTTATCCTTTCCCTCGTCCGGACTGCTGACAGCCACTGTGCCTGGAGCTTCAGCTCTCCTGGGCAGAGCTGAACTCCTGAGGAGCAGCTTTAAAGCCAAGAGCCTCCAGCTGCTCCCCACTCCTGTCGCACACCGCAGGAGCCTAGCCTGGGCAGTGGTCTGTGGCGGTCATTGCGACAGTAATGCTAGTGTAAACAGAAATGTTGTTCTAGATCCTTTCAGAATACCTATTTCCAGTAGAGATAAAACACCACCGTGCTGGTGGTGTATCAGTTCTTTTCACAGAAATAAGGATAAAAAGCAGTGCCTAGAACTTAACTAGGTATTGAGAAGGGTGGCAAAGATACTGAAGGAAATTAAGAAGCCATACTATAGAGGCAAGATTTTTTTTTTTTTTTTCGTCTGGCCTCATGGAACCCGCAAAGAAAATTACTTTTCTTTAAATGAAAAGGAGACCCAACAGACATGGAAGGGTATAGGCCACAAACGCGTTCAGGGACAGAAAAACGAATTGTTGACCTCGCAGGTAAAATTTGATCAGTGGGGAGGAACTGGATGAGGCAAGAGGGGCACCTCAGAATGCTTTTACCTGCATTACCTGACCATACCCCACCAAACAGCCTCCAGTGCAAACGCAGGGCTACAAAAAACGCTGGTGTTTGTTGGTTTGTCTGGGCTTGGCTTCCGCAGACCAGCCAAAGCCGCAGCCAAAGCAGCACCTCCGGAGCCGGGAGCCGGCCCTGCCCAGCCCGAGGGGAGCAAGCGAGCCTCGGGGCGGGTTTGGGGGGCCCGCACTCGGCGGCCGGACGCGTCCCCCGGCAGCGAGGGCGGCTGGCTCGGGGCTGGCGGCACCGCCCGCTCGCTCCCGGTGGGTCCCGCCGTGATCCCGGCGCCGGGCAGCGGCGGCAGGAAAGCAGGACGATGCCGTGCGCAGGCGGGGAGCTCCGAGCCTCATCTGCCCTGTCTCCGCTCCGAGCCCCGGCGGGATCCCGGCCCGGGTCTACCCCCGCGGGCGGTGGGTGCGGGGCCGGCGGGGCCCCCACCCCGCTTTGTGCTGCCGCTCGCACTTTGCAGGCGCGGCGGGACTGGGAATCCCGGGCGCCCGAGGCAGCCTCGCCTCCTCTTCCTTCCCCACCTCCTTCTCCTCCTCCTCCTCCTCCGGAGCGGGGCGCGTGATGGCGGCAGCCGCTGTAACGGAGGCGAGCAGCGCCGGCAGCAGCAGCACCGATACCTCCAGCACGGGCGAGGAGGAGAGGATGAGGCGGCTCTTGCAGACCTGCGACGGCGATGGGGATGGCTTCGTCAGCAGGTAGCGACAGCGGGAGGCGGCTCTTTGCTGCTACGGAGCCGTCCCATCCTTCCCCCCCCGCCCCGCGTGCCCCGGCGCTCAACTTGTGGGCGACTTGGAGCAGTTGCGGGAGCGCAGCCCCGCCGGGTGCTCCGCGGCTCCCGCCCCGCTCCCGCCGGCACCGGGGGCTCCGGCGGGGCCTCGGCACCGAGAGCTTCCCGGGACAGCGGGCGAACGCTGCCCGCAGCACTTCCACGTCCGCCGGGGCTGAAAGGTGACGCCTCCAAACCTGGTTTTTATCACCTCGTGCCCCGGGCAGGTGGTTTTTGCAAGTAAACACACAAAAAGCCGGTCGTAGGTAATCTAGGAGAAAACTCGTACTGTTCTCCCGGATCCTATGATTTTGGTTGTCAGTACGGTACACAGTTTCGTTTAAATTCCTCTGCTGGTCCTCAGAGAGTTTGAGGAGTGTCACCCAGGCTGGTATTTTGGTGTGGAAGGGTGAGCATGTACATTGGCAGGAGATAGCTGGAAATAAGCCACAGTGGAAGTTTGATGTGTTTTGGTCAGGAGTTGGTTTTGTGGCAGTGGTATTTCTGAGCTCTCACGCCATCATTTAAAAAATACCGAACTTCAAGAGGTGGGATTTGCCAGAGGTGCTGGAAACTTGCGTTTTCAAAATGAAACTTACGCTATTGCATGCAATTAGTAAGTGCCTCTAGAGAACTGGGTGATGAGCGGGAAGGACTCCACTACTGGAATAAGGAGTAAAGTAGGCACGTTTATTCCAGCGCTGGGACGCATGGGGGATAATTCCTCCAAAGTCATGCGTGCCCACAGCTGCATTCAGCTTGGTACATATCGGGTTACGAGTCCCATATTCATTGAGTTTCCCAATAGGCCGATACATATTCATTGCCTAGCCCCGCCCAGCCTCGCCTCGTATTACAATGAGCCCAAAAGTCATTTACAGCCGCGTTGTGCTTGCGCAGTGTTGTCTGGTGGTCGTGGGCAGGGGTCTCCGAGATGAAATAAGAGTCTTCCTCAGATGAAGTAGAGGGTCTTCCTCATGCTGAACTTTTCACCTTTCCTCCCTGTGCATGCTCTTTATGCCCCTGGGCTAAGTCCAAACTTCGAGACTGGTTTGAGTTAAGTTTTAGGTTAAAAACAGGATCTTTGGTCAAGATTCCTTCCCTTTATCAATAGTCTCCTATCTTCTTATCCTGCTTTGGTAGGCACAATAAGTGTCGGGCAAGCGGTATGCATTGCTTCTAACAACCCCTTCTTAGTAAATCATTTAATCTCGGCTTCCCCATCCCCCTGATTCGAGGGAATTTCTTCAACTGGCCATTTAACCTGTAACCTAAGCATATGACCCCACAAAAAGGCGAAGTAAACTTGAATCCCCACTGCCATCTCTTTGGAGCCAGAAAGGGTCTGAAAATCTGTAACAGCTGGCAGTCACTTTAAAAATAAAGTTTAAGGATTGTGATATTTCTTATCTAAACAGCTCCCTGAACACTTCCCGCCCCCCCCGTCTAATGATTATTTTGACAGTTGTGGTTCTGAAATATAAACTTAGAAAATGTGTACTTTCCAACCAGTGTGCTAAGACTGCTTCTCTTTCCGTTTGTTTACAGTCTTCATGGAATTGATTCTGATATCTGAAAACTTACAGTGTTCACGTAAAGTGTGCACTGTCTCCTCCGAGCACACTTGCTGATCTGTACTGTGATCTTTTTTCTGCAGTGTAAACTCTCTGTGTATTTATAATTTAAAGATCTTACTCGGGGAATGTTAATGTTGCTGTTCTAGAGTTTCATACAGACGATTGAGAGATGTTACCATGACACAAGCTACCCCTTTCTGATCGACTAATCCACATTCCCTTAGTTTTGTCCCAGATTTGTAGTCTGTGTTCTTCTAAGTAGGTGTTTCAGAGTGTTGCTTGAAGTACAGTGTTGAAAACTCTAGGATGTGTCTGAGTAGGGACGCTGGATTTCATGAGGAGATGGAAATAAAGCCCAGGGCCTGGGTGGTGGTTGAAAGTCCTTCAGGAGATGGTGGGTTCATTGTTGAAGGTTGCTGATACTTTGCTTCAGGAGGGAGTTGTGCCTTCAAGGCAGAACTGGCCTTTATCAGAGGACACGGTGTTACAAATTACTATCTTACTTTAAATCTCTGTATGTGGTGTATTGGTGCGCAAAGCACGGTCCCTAGACACGTATTTCTCTGTATGTGTGAGAAAGGAGGGAAAGAACATTTAAGAAATGATCTTTTACATGGCTTTACTTCATTAGATAGCCTGGGTAATGAGTTGTGTAAATGGAATGCCTTTCTTGCTTTCTGTAGTTACTCAATCTCACTTATAATCTGTTTTATGGCAGTGGCTGATGCAGGAGAAGACTTGTCCAGTCAGATTTGGATGTCTTTATAGTATGTGCCATCATAGTCTTAGAGCCAACTTGGTCTGATGTATGGACTCACTGTCCTTGTCAAAAGTATAGCAGCTGGGGGTTTGTTGTTGTTTAGAGCCCTAATGTTTAGGTAATTGCATCTTTTTTAATGTCACAAATTAAAATACAGAGAAAAAAGTTACAGCTGCTTTTACACTAAACTTCATCTTGCCACGCTATGCATCCTGTTTGTCTTGCTTCTGGGTTTATTCATAGAGGGGTTTTTTGTTTCATACGGGCCAGTTGCTTGGTTTTCCTGTTCCTTCTTGCCCTGCTTCCTTGGACTTCCCTTCGCTCGTCCTTGTGGCCAACAATTTTTTTGCCTTTCTTGCAGCCTCAGTGGAGTTTGGAGGCTGACTTCTGCATGTCACAAGGTCTTTTACAGCGGGTTAAACAATAAGTAAGCAAGAAATGCCCAGACATCTGTATAAAGAGCTGAAGAGATAGAAGCCAGCACTGTAAAATCAGCTCCTTTCTTGTGTACTAGAAGTAGACTTCCCTGTGATCTATAACCTATCACTAGCATAAGCTTTTTAAAAACTAGCTTATTTTCAATGAAATGGGGCTGAAGTTTGCAGTTTTGCAGCGGCTACTGAGTATAAATTTTATCTTTGAAAATTAGAATCCCTTTGTTTGCAGAGCTGAAGCTTGGTCAGTCATTTCTTTGCCTGGCACATGCAGCAGTTTGTTTATAAGATTTCTGTTTCTCCAGCTCCAGAGCTGTTAAGGAAGAGAAGATCTTTATACTTCTTACTCCTTATGCCAGCAAAAGCAGGCATTTTGTGTGTGTGTTTATTTAGTTCATATTGCATGGGGAAAAGAGCTATTTGTATTCCTAATGAAGTAGCATGGTGTCTCAGCTGTGGAACTGCTTTGTCGTGCATCAAACTGTAATAAACTGCTTCAAGTAATAGCAGGGAAGTACAGGCACAGATGGAGAGGAGGAGCATGTCCTGAGATACTGATTAGTGTTCAGGCTCTCACCCGAGATATTGATTAGTTTTCAGGCTCTAAATAGGATGATATCAAAACAGTAAAGCCTAATGAAGCATGTACCATTGGTGATTATAATCCAGAAGACACTGAGCTAGGGGATATGGAATGCTAAACCAGTGTCTCTGAGTCTTGCATTTACATGTGCATATTGAAATTTTGCAGCTAGAGAAGAGTACTAAGGAAACGCCAGAGCTTTAACTTGTTGGCTTGTACTGAAATGCCTTTTGATTCTTTTGGGGTTAATATTTATTACTTCATTATTTTAACGTCTTAAAATGTTTGGCATTCTTCTGATACTTCTACAACAAGACGTAATTTCACAAGAAACAACTAACCAACCAACCAACCAACCAAAAAATACTTCCCTGCCCTCCCCCCAACCCCTCGGTTGCAAAGCAGTCCACAGTTAAGGCTGGATTCTGAACGCTTGAGATCAGCTGGATGAGCATTGCTGAGAGCAGAAGGCTCTTAAACACTGTTCCCATCAGAACTTCAGTTTTGCAGCTGTAGCTGGATTCTGTTGTTACTAACAAAGAGCTGTTAACTGAAAAAACAGTAATTGCTTTTCTTTGTTTTATTCTGTTTGCTTTGAAGAACTTCAGAATCTGATGTTACAGTTATAAACATTTTCAATTTCAGAGGGTTGGTGTTTTGGAGAGGACACCTGTGCTTTTTTTTCTTTTTTTCTTTTTTTTTTTTGGGGGGGGGGGTGGGGTACAGTCTGTGTATGTAGTCTTGAGTGCTGGGTTTTTATGGGTGACAGGCTTAGATTAATTTCTTCAGAAACCTACTTGCCTTGTAGCTTTATTATATATGGATTGTACTGAAATTCCATTTAGCACATAATGAATTTCATCTTCGCTGCAGAAGTCACTCAATGGGTTTTGGATTACTCTGTTCTAACGCTGCAAAGTCTAAAGAAGGTAACTTTGAATTTGCAGGAAATACTTCTGCTTTAAAAAAATTAAGGTATGAGCTGTGGAAATAATGGGTGAAGAAAAAGTTAATTTCATTATTAAGTTACAAATATGCTAGCTTTCCAATTTTAACTTTTAAGCATGGATAAATAATTTTAGGATTGTGAAGGAGAAAGGTAAAGCTAGTGTTTAGTTCAGACAGAACTTTGTCATCATATTAACAATAGTGGAATGAAGTTCTGTTTGTAGAGTTTGTGTGAAAATGGTGTTGTCTGTGTACACAATTTTTTTTTTATACACTGGGGTGAATGTCTTACAGAAAATCTTGGTAAAAGTAGAGTAAGATGTTAAAAACCCAGTAAACATACTAACTTTGTAATGAGCATATATGTGCTGAATGACTGTGCCTTCTCCAGCCCTGCACAGAAGCAGTTAAAAGAAACTTGTTGGATTTGATTTGTTACCTGAGTGGTTTTAGTGGTACCTTGCTTTAGGAGCTCAAAGCCTTTGCAAGTACAGGCTGATCCTTC
Organism: Corvus hawaiiensis; assembly: GCF_020740725.1. Classification (NCBI taxonomy): domain Eukaryota; kingdom Metazoa; phylum Chordata; class Aves; order Passeriformes; family Corvidae; genus Corvus; species Corvus hawaiiensis. Next base: position 25,105,567 of record NC_063255.1, read on the forward strand.
CCTTTTCCATGGGTTGTCACAGTAGTAGGACATTCCCAGCTTTCTTGCTGAGTGTATTTTGGCACCCCCTCAGTGTTTCTGCATCTAGTGGCTGTGTGCTATTAGAGGAGAAAACCAGTACTTTCAAGAAGATAAAGTATGTATCTATTCATTGTGTTTTTAAGGGAGGAGATTTATTCTTCTGTGGTCTCTGTTACTCTCCACAGCAGTCCTTGCCATTTAATTTAATGTTTTTTTCAAGTGCCTGATTTTGCTAATGTGCTTCAACTTCTGTGCTTAACATTTAAAGAGATGCCTATTTGAAGCACAAAAGGACCGATTAAAGGAAGCAGCAAAATCAGTGTGGGTTCTCTGTGACCAGTCAAGTTACCACTGGTGGTAAAACACGTGTTTAATCCATAAGATGACCATTTATGAAGTCAGGCAAACATGTTCAGTCAGGGTCTCTGAGAACTGACTTTGGGCATGAGCTAATATTCTGCAAATAGAGGCTTTCTAGTCTCTGCAGGGTATTCTGTGCTGTTCGAAAGCAGTATCAGGAACAAGCTGTTTGGGAATGGTAAAGCTATTTATCCTACAAGCAAGAGGTTTATGAAAGGTCAACTCTAGCAGAACAGGTGGAAATAAAAAACTGCCTTTGAAGACTTGTGAGAGAAGTCATATTTATTCTGCTAGTTTTGCAGCTACTGGGATTTCAAATTTCAAAAGCAGCTTGATCCCAGTACTCTACAGTCCTAAGTCTGGCCTCAGTCCAGCTGTCTAACAAGGAGACATCATTTAGAAGCAGTCTGCAGAATGTCAGCAAGATTGGGACAAAGCTTTGTTTAGTCCTTGCCTTCAGTCTGGCTCTTCATACAACGGGCTGTTCTTACGACAGCTAAAAAAGCTGTTAAGACCTCAGTACAGGATTTTATTCTCACTTGAGGTCTAGAGTATTTGCTCTGTTTTCTTTAAACCAACTCAGTTTTAGAAATTCCAGGGGAAAAAACCTCCCAAATCTCCAGAACCCCCAAACTGCTGCCCCTACCCCTCCCTGCCCCCCCTCCCCACCCCACCTTGGTAAAATGTATTTTGTCCTTGCACGAGTGCTTTAGTTTGTCTTGAAAACAATTTCATCTTCCAGATCTGTTCCTGGACTTAAGCTTAGTCTCCAGCCGTCTCCATTAGGAGGCTGTCACGGTGTTTGTGGTCCACGTTACTGAAGGATTGCTTTTATATGGATACAGCAGAATACTTCCTGTATACCAAGTCAAATGGTGACTGGAAGCACTGTGCTGTTTTTCACATGATTGTAGTCTGTTTTCTCTGTTTCTCTTGGGACTTGCCTTAGTCAATGATTCCACAGTTTTATAGAATTTTGTGGGGTTTTAGTCCAACTTTGTCTTCCACAGGTCCTCTCAGAGCATCATAACCAAAAAAGGAATAAGCTATGGGGAAAGCCAGGCGGGTGGATATATATGAAAAGCCAGAGAGACATGCTTACTTTAGGATGGAGAAAAAGGTATCCCTTTTGTTAAATACTGTGTCTAGAAAATACACCAGGAATCAACATTCATTAAGGGATTATGTATTTCAAAGTCTGTATATGTTACAGCTGATACACAGTTGGAGGAATGTATTCCAGCTTGAATTTTCTGAACATATTATATTTTTTATTTAGTTAGCAGTCCTGTTCTTACGTAAACAGCAGACACCTGAAGGGTGTTTTAGCTGGAGCTGCTACTGTTTTGAAGTTAGTGAAGTTACTTGGTGTGTTTTGTGTAAGCTATTGCTTTTGTCTTTCCTCATAGGCACTAACAGTCTGGTAAAAGGGACTAAAGTATATATCTCAGGCTTGTTGTTACAGGGCATTACTGTATTTTCTTTCTTAGGAGCTTGTTGTCCAGGTAGATTGTACTGTGGAAAGACTGACTGAACAGTAATTCACTTGAAAATACAAATGTCAAATTTTTTGATCCCTTTGAAAGTTACCATCCAGCTGGCTTCTAAGCATTGAAGTTATTTGTTATCTTTATTATTTTTAATTGATTTTTCTTTATTTTTCATTGAGATTGTTGCAAGTACCATGTTATTTGGGTTATTACCGTACCTCTCTTTAAAGTCAGTAATTTCAAAGTTAGTTACTTCCCTTTTGTGGTGAAAAAAGAAGTAATTGTTAAACTGGGATGTTTTTGCCGTTTGTTTTCTTGGGTTTCTTGGTGGCAATTCTGAAAGATGAACTTCACAAACATACTCTGTTACTTTCTTCCCAGGGGTGATGGGGAGCAGGGGCCCTCATAGGATGCTTTGGTACTTGGTCTTTCTAGCAAATGCATCACCCTGGGTTTATAGCAGAGGAACCACTGGTGACTGTTCCAGCAGAATGAATGACTGGGATTATGGTAAATATTTGGTCTTAGCTCATGTGTGACTGCATCTTCCATTTACAGCAGACAAGGCAGATGGCGTCCTCCTTAACCGCTGTTGGTTAACTTGTGTTAGGAGTTGCTAAGGAGCAACTTTCTATATGTTTTCAAATTTAATTTGGCAAAACCTACAGTTTGAAATTTGTGGATGGGTTGACTCTGTTGGGAGGCATTTGAATGAGAGAAGAATTGTTCCAGTCAGCTCCTTGGTTTTATTTGTATTTATTGTTTGAGGGTGCCACATGCAAGCTGTGGGTGGCTTCTAAAATTATTTAACAGTCCTCTTTGTCTCTGATTGCTGGGGTAGGCTAGAGATTACCTGAAATTGATTGAAGCAACAGGTCATACATGTTCTGATTTGAAGTAAGTAACCTCACAAAATACTTGGGCACCTGGCCTTTCTTGCAAAAAACACACCCCTCAGCTGTGTACCTGCACTCCTTATGCAGTGAACTGGGAGTAGCAAGTGGAGGGTTTCATGATTTTTTAAGTCAGCCTGTTCTGCCAGATGAGTTGTTCTACTGTGCATGGTCCTGAAGTTTCACTCTGTCTGCACTAGAATTTGTTCAAGGAATCACCTTAGCTGTACACTAGCTCAGTAAGGAATATTTCTTTGCAGCACGGCCAGTTTATATTGTGACTTTTTATCTGGCTGTGTGACTTTTAATGTTGGCACAAGATGGTGGAGGGGGGGAGAAACGAGCTTGGGAGTTAGTTGTGATCCCTCTGGTTATGTCTGCTTGATTTTTAAACACACTTCACTCCAAATGATCTGAACTAAGAAATCCCTCTAAAAGTGAATTCATTTCCGGAAGTGTAAAAGGACAGCGGAGGTTTTATTGAGACTCTGGTATCTCAGCTGGTAGAGGAAGGGCATTAACAAGGCTCGTGTTGTGCCTAGTTGAGTGTTGTCCAAAGGATGGGCTTCAAATGGCATTTAAAGGAAAAGTTGTGCTGTGGATACGTGGCTTTTCAAATCCACCTTATTTTTACTGTGAACATTCACATGCATCTTTTAGAATAAATAGTACATATATGGAATTCATCCTAGTGCAGTGACTTTTGCATTATTGACCTGTGTTAATTAACATCACTGTAATGCTTAATTGTAATCAGCACATTCAATATCTCCTTTCTTCTGAGGGTTTTTCTGCAGCAGTATTTTTTATATTTAATAGAAAAGAGCAGTATTTATGTAGTATTAGTGGTTATTCGATGAAATCCCTTACGTAATTTTTGAGGCTAAGTCAGGTGGCAGAGACCAGACCATCTCTGAATGAAACCTGTGCTCGTGGTAGTTCCTGACCAAGTCTGTAGGTTGAATTGTTACTGTGTATTAGCAGTATATTTGAAACTAGCGAACAGCACAAAAGAAAGCACAGAATGGCAGAGATTCTCTTGACAAGCTCCGCTTCTCTCTTGACAGATGGACCTTTGTTTGCCTGCAACAGTTCAGTCTCCAGAGATGAGAGCCTTGGCCACAAAGGGGACACCCGGTCCTCACAGGTTGAGAGATGCAGTTTGTGCTATCAGTAGGGAGTAGGTGATCAGAGCACAAAGTTTAAGCTATTTGTAGTGAGTAGTAGAATATGCATTTGTTGTGTCATCTGGAAAACACATTTCTGTTCTGGGAAGTACCAGTCGGGGGCTGGCTGTCTTGTCCATACCTCGTATGAAACGGGGGAGAGACGCACACACACACACACCATGGTGGGGAGGTGGGGAGGGAACCGTCCCCTGCTCCCCCAGAGGAAGGAGTGGTGGTATAGGCTGCCCACTTAGAATAGTACTGTGAGAGGTAGCCAAGGCAGGACAGAGCTGTGAAGTAAAAGCTCAGATGGCTGAATTATGAATAAAGCACACAGGGTTTTGGGGCTGGCTGGTTGTTAACCCTGTCTTTTATCTGATGATGCTCAGCATTGTGGAACTGGATCAAGTTGCAAGTTAGTTGTGAACAAGCACCTGAACATGCAGAAATTGAAACTAGCAGGGAATTTCAAGTGTGAAATTGTCCCACAGTATGGAAACAGTTTTGGAAGAGTGACAGAAAAAACAGAGAAAGAGTACCCAGGAGAGGGAGCCAGTGAGCTGCTGCTGACTAATGCTGACAAGTGTGAGGTGTTTTCTCTTTCTTGTTTTGTTTTGCTTTCTACACTGAAAATAACACATATAGTGAGACTGTTTGTGCAGATAGGACTGGTAACAAATACCTTAGATGGTAGAGGGAAGAATTTGAGGAGTGCTTGGACTTGTTTTAGTTAGTTGTACTTGAAGATCTTTGTGTAATATTCCTGAAGACAGCCTCAGAATTATTTTCCATTCTTTCTCCCTGAGCTCTTCTAAAAGATGGAAGTAACAGAAAATGGGGAAATGGTTGCTCTTCCCCCTTCAGAAGTCCTACTGCAGATGGGTTCTCTGATAGTCTGGGCAAGGTGTTCAATTGCTTTTAATGCCCTCTGTCTCCAGAGCAGCTATTCCAAAAGCCCACCTTGAGTCCCTTTGGGTCTCTGAAATACCCGCTCCGGAGGAAGTCTATGCCCAAAATGCACGGGGCCTCTGGGCCACTCACAATGAGATGTCTCTTCCACTCATTTCCGGTCAGGCTCACCTCAGCTTCCAACAGGGTCAAATCTTGTGATTCCCCTGTCACCTCAACAATAGAAACAGATTCTGCCCCCACGTGTTGCGATGGGATTACTGTACACTGCGCACCAGTGTCAACCAAGGCCTCGTATTTCTGTGGTTCTGATGTGTCAGGCCAACGAATCCACACAGTCCAAAAGACGCGGTTTTCCCTGGCCTCTACCTGGCTAGAGGCAGGACCCCTCGAGTCCTGGTTATCATTCCCTCCCTGGGCATACGTTCTAGAGGTTCCATCAAGGGGATTGGACATGTCACCTTCCCTTCCATTATGCCTGACAGCTTGGCTACGGGCAACTGGAGCTACTTCCTTTCTGGTGGAACTTCCTCTCTGAGTCTTGCCCTCCTTCAGTTCATGTACCCGTGTTGCCAGGACAGACGTGGGTTTTCCATCCCACCTCGTCATGTTTTCCCCATGAGGTCACACAGGAAGAACCACAGCTCAGCTCTTGGGGTGTACCCTCTCTCCCTAGCTGGGGGACGTCTGCTCCTGGTAACAGGGCCTCTGGTCTGTACCGATGAGATTTGGAGAAGGTTCTCTTCAATCTCTCCTGAGTTTCTGGTGAGTCTCCTCAATCTTGTTTTCCATTTTCTGTAGGCGTTCTGACAGACTTGTTTGCACAGCTGAGATTCTTGCATGTGTTGGGCCATGCACAGTATCTGCATGTGCCCGGAGCTTCCTCACCATAGCAATCATGGTCTCATTCCCCTCATTCCACTTCATCATTGCTAAAGCAGAGGCATGTTCTTGTGGCCCAAGTCGTATGAGTTTTAGCCACATCACTGGTGTACATTTTACCAGGTCTGGACTCTTAATTGTTTGGTCATCTGAGAAAATGATCTTTACCACTGCCAGTTCTCTCAAGCATTGACTCCCTTGTTCTGTGGTCTTTGCTGCACCTGGAGATCTTCCCGGCACAGGTGTCTTTCCTTCACACTTCTTTCTTAAGAGCCGTGTCCACAGACTGAGAGCTTTGGGCCCCCTTGCTATCCCTTGGTCGATACCCGCATCACGTGACAGGGATCCCAAATGCCTCGCTTCAGTATCATCCAGAATTGTCTTATCACCTGTGGCGTCCCAGATGCGCACCAACCAACTTAATACAGAGTCATCAGACCATCAAGTCTAATCCTTTCTTAGGCCGCGAAGGTTTTCTATGGACAAAGACTCAATAATGATTTCTGGTTCTGATTCCTCTGCTGGCTGTGAGGATCCTGGCTCCCCATCATCACCCACTGGGCAAATGGATTTAGTTTTGTGTTTCCTTTTCTGGACAGGAGCAATTGCTCTTGGCTTAGGCTCCCTGTCTGGTTTAGCTGCAGCCTGAGTGACTGGGGTGTCTGCTGATTCATCTTCCTGCCCCTCTGCCTGTACCTGCTGCCCTACAGTATCTGGCAGTGTGCAATAAGCATTAGCCAGGGCCCAGCAGATTGCAGTGAGTTTCTTCTCACTAGACTTGTCATTGCACTTCTCTTTCAGATATTTACCCACCTCAGCTGGGTTCTGAATTTGTTCAGGGGGAAAGCTCCCCCAGGCAACTGGGGCAGAGAATTCATAGGTTTGGCCTATGTCCTCCCATACCCCACACCACTCAGAATTTTCCACACCTGGGGCAGGTGTCTGGTCAGCCTTGCTAGAAATCTCAGCCCTGATTCTAGACAAGCTGCAGACTGTATAGAGGGAACCTACCAGACAAAACACCAGGAAGGTGGTATCTTTAACATCCAGGGAAAAGGGAACATTCTCAAAAGGTGGCGTACCAGATTTGAAGGGGAAGAAGGAGATGAAGGGCTGGGAAACATCATCCCCTACTTTTCCCCTAACCGACTGGGTGTAATTACTAACAAACCCCCAAAGCAGACTACCGAGACTAGGATGGAGAAACAGCAGAGCATATACATTTCAACAGCTCCCAGTACCTCTGTTAACCTTCTATAAACCACTATTACCAAGCACATCAGTAGAGCAATCCTGGTTCATATCCCTGCTCTGTAAAAGTTATATGCCAGGGACAAAAATTACCTCTGTCTGTGGATAGACAAACATGCCTAGGGACCAGAGAGAGATTATTACATCAAACAGCATGGTGGCTACTGACCACTGTACTCCAATACAAAGTGCTTAAAACCAGAATGTAATTATTAACTGGTTTTTTCACTTTCTCAAGCCTCATATAGGGGCCAGATTTTGTCTCAGTTTGAGACACATGTAGGGGGAAACGCTCTGGAAGGAATGTCTCCTCCCCAGAAGTCAGGTTTCAGCACTCCCTCCCCCACCAATATGAAAGGAATTTCTTGGATAAAAGTGAAAAAACCTATTTATTTAACAAGCAGAGTGCCGGCAAGGCACAGGAAACAAATGAGTAATGTCAGATAATAAACTTTCTCGATGTGGAAAAAGCTGGTGGATTCAGAGTTCTTTTCTGTAGCTGGCTCGGCCCCTCCTGAGGTCCGAGGCCAGGATGTGGCATCCCCGCAGCCTGCCTGCTGGTCCACAGGGTCTGATCATCTGGTTCTCGGATCACAGCTAAGCCGAACAGTTCCAGAAGAAGAAGTAGTTCTGGAGGATTTTGGTATGCCGCTGTAGGAAAATTTCTTGGCTCAGCTAAGAGGCTGGCTAAAAACAGGAAGGTGCTCTCTCGGCTCTGCAGTGGTGAGAACAGGGGGGAGTGTGTGAGTACTTGAATACAAACCGCGCTGAAGAATTTGTCCAGCTTCTCTCCCCCCTCTCCTGGACCCAGCTTAAAGCTGCGGGACCCATTTCTGGGCAATAAGCAGATGGTAGGGGAATACAGTATTATCATAAAATCACCCCAAGACAATGGTATGAGGGTCTGGTGTTGGGGTCCCTCCCCCTGCCATGTAGCCCTGGGCGAGGGGCCCTGGAGGGGAGGCACAGGATTTCCCTGCCCCTGCTCAGCCTCGTTCCCCATGGGTTGTTTTGTGTTCCCCGGCGCGGGCAAGGACCCCCGGGTCCCGTGACTGGAACAGTTCCTCGGCAGAGCCCCGGCCACGCGGCTGGAGAAATAAACATCTCTGAAACATCTAGCAAGAATCGGTCCATATATATTTCTTTCCCACGGGCCTCCTTGTTTGATACGTCGTGTTACAGTATCCCCACTGTAACAAATGGTGGAGAATTGCGAGCAGAACTATCCCTAAGCGACTGATGTGTGAGTAAAGAAACTTTGGATTCCTCTTCTTGTTTTTGTTTTGCTATTCCATATCTAAACTATGGAGGAACGGTGGAAAGACTCTTGTCTCTCAGAGCCACATATGGACATTTATCTTAAACTTGAAAAGATTCTTGAACAACGATTTGTAAATTTTAGCTTGATTCAAGCTCAAAAGGGACTGAAACACTTCCTGGCATGGTTGTTTAAGAACTTTTTCTACGTTTCTTGGGATTTAATTCTTACCAAAGACTTTTGGAACACCATTTGGACACAGTTAATTTTTGAGTCAAAATATATGCTGATGGAAGAATATTTTCGTGAATATTATTTAATTACCGAGACTGTTGAACAATGTCAGCTGTGTCTTGGCCAGGGGAAGCCTGGCTCAGGGACAGTGTGACCCAGGCCACGTGCACCGAGTCCTCTCCAAGCAGCAGCGAGACAATTCCAGCCCGCGGGCAGAGCCACGCAAGCTGCAGTGTCGGCAGTAGAGCAAGGTGTGGGAGGAGTGGCGTGACCCGGCGGTGCCCGCCCGGCCCCGCACAGCGTGTGGTGGAGCAAGCCCGACTGAGAGGGCGGCGCGCGGACGGCAGCTGGCGGTGGTGGCGGCGGTGGAGCAGAGACACGTGCTGTAGCAGGGCACGGGGGGGTCATCACTCAGGGGCTCAAACTTCACCTAAATGGATTAATGCAATTAGCAACTTGTTTCACTCTGAAAGGTTCTGCCAGGGAAGTTTGTTTCTTGTCTTTTTTTTTTTTCCTAGCAATGTCAAACATCCCTGCGTTGAAGATAAGGAAGAGAGTTTGGGAGCAGAAAAACTGCAAGCAGCAAATTCACTTTCTTGTTATAGGAACCTACCAAGACATGAGATGGAACTGCATGAACACCAGTGAAACTTAAAGTGTCATTACACTTGCTTGCATTTTCAGTTTGTTAATGTTTGTAATTTGTGTTTTCATTGCAAGTACCTTGCTAGGAAATCAAATATTAGTCAAAGTATTCTGCATATTCTTAAGTCTGATTTTTGTCTGACTTGTTTGGCCTTTTTACTGAAAAAATGTTGTAGCTAAGGTCTTATGGATGTATAATTTGTCTCAACCAATTTTATCCTGAGAGCTGGTATAAGAACTTACACATATTTGAAATCATACAAATATGTACTAACCTTCCCAGTTCTGCCTCAGAAGGCTTCAAAATTATTATCATTTGGCTAAATTTTTCGGATTTACTGATTAGTGAGTTAAAGAGTCTTAAAAAACACAAGCAAAAGTTACATGAGAAATGACTGAATCCCCCTTCATAAATCTGGAGGGGTAGCCATGGACTGCAAATAGGACATGAATAAAATACAAAAAAGCCTTCTACCAGGTCTCAAACTAATGGGCTGTTGAATTTCCTGCCCTATGTCCTAAAAGAGTATTTTAACTTTGCCTCACTTCTCCTATTTATGCCAATCAGTGTAGTGACTACAGCGCATTCTGCAATGCACATGCTTCTCCCTTGCAGGTGCAGAATGTGATGAGAGCAATTTGCTCACTGAATTTCAAAAGAAAAAAGCTACTTGAGATGATACAACTAAGTTTAAAAGGGAATTAATTTCATTTCTAATCGCACCAATAATAAAGCCACAGTTTCTATTTTGTGTCAAGATTAAATTACAAGAGTGCTGTAACCTGTCTCCTGAAAAGCATAGTCCTGATGTAAGGATATGTTTGCATGAGAACATTTTGTGGGAAAATGTTTTGTGTGTTAAATTTTGGATCATAAAAACTAATCTTTCATACTGCATAGAATTATCCAGCAGAGTAGGAATATTACCAATGAAATTCTTCTAACTATATGTGAATGCAGTTAAGCAGAAAACACACATCCTCGACAAATCCATTCACATTTATTCCAGGATGCAAAGTTAATAAATTATCCTACAAGAGCTAGAAATCCTCTTGAAACTCAGCTGATTGAGACATGTTAATACATGGACCTGTCGAGGATACACTTCTGTGGAATTTAAAAATGAAGACCCGCTGTACAATTCTGTAATTAATTTCAAAACATATTGAACGAACATCTAAGAGATACAATATTGTGATATCCCTCACACCCACTACGCATTAAAAAACACTGATTCCTGGGATTCATGGGGTGGGGGCACTGACTAATAAGAACTGGGGTTAATAATTACAACTGAATTCATATTTTGAACTACTGAACTGTAGGTACAAAAATGCTGTTAGTGAGGATCTTCTTGTTATTTTTCTAAGTCCGTGAGAGATTTTTTCCTCTCACAGAAGAGGTAGCAGGGAATGTAAACAACCAAGCCACCTGCAACCTTGGAAAGTCTTGTTTATGGTATAGTAGAAAATATTTTGATAATGGATGTTTTAGGATTTTGGCCAATCGCCCCCAAGGGGTGGTTGGTCCTTTGTCCAATTAGACTATGAAGAAAAAAGTCTATAAAAGAGTGTGTAAAATAATTAAATAAATCAATCTTGCTGCACAATTCCTGCCTGCTGGATCTTCTCCTCCTCCTCCTCCCTATAGCTGCGGGACACGGTGATATACCGTAGGAACCAGGCCTGCGGTAATACTGAACACTGTATGATTACTTATGTCATTGCTTCTGCTGTTTCTATCTTTTCTCCTATAATCTTTCTTCATCACCCCTGTGGACAGCGGAGAGAAACAATGGACTCTACACAATTCAATGTGAATCAAGCAGAAGCCATTTTATTGATGAACTACTCTCCTTAATACACAGTTTTTGCTTTCCCTACATGCAATCATGCGTATTTATTACTGGTTAAGGCCTATTTTCACACGCTACTTTATGCTTTATGATTGGTTTTTGTATGTGTGTCACATCATCCGTTGTGTATGTCACAACTGTCCTTCAGCTTGCATTTTCTTATCCTTTTCTTCCTTTTTCTCAGGATTATGCTACACTGCTTGTTCCTCGTTCGCATCCTCCCCAATGCTGCTTGTTCCTTTCACACAACCTCCCCATGGACTCTTCCTTTGTGTACATGCTCAAGTCCTTCTGTCTTACGTGCTCTGGGTTTTTATCTTTTGGCTGGTTCACAATACGTCCATTTTCTAGTAAAAACATGGTTTGCACAGTGGACAACCCATAAACTGAAGAAGATCGCTAGGAAAGAGACAATGTTTGAGTCACGGGGTGGATGTCAGAGACTGAAAGAGTTCATGCCTCAAACACTGATAGAGTTTTGCCCATTACAACAAGAACTGTATAAAGAAGCTACAGCCAAAGAAGCCTCTCTGGAGATACCTGACTTTGGGCTGTAAGTTAAATCACTAAGATAAAGGGAAATCCATTCTTTAATCATCTCAGGCCTTGGAAAAAACACACGAGGCCGAAGGAGAGGAATGCATCCACAAGAGAGCCAAAAGCAGCAGAGACTCTTCCATGGCTAAGTTTGGGGTGGGGGAGACCACAGCCCACAGAAGCCAGGTTTACACAGACTCCCCCTGAAGCGAAGGGGGGGTGGGAATAAGTGATTTATATTTAAAACAATATGTGGCCAGGATACTGTCTCTTGTGAAATCTCATTGACAGGAAGCTCAGCTAGCACAGACCCTGCCTTTGGACTTTGCTGTTCATAACATCCAAGCAGGAGATTGGGTCCTGGTTAAGGAGTAGAAAGAAGTACCACTGGTGGCTAAGTAACGTGGACCTTTCCAAGTGTTACTGACCACAGAAAAAGCCGCCAAGACAGCTGAACGCAGGTGGACCCATTGCACTCGGGTCAAGGTCTCTGATACCCCGGAGATTTGGACATTTCAGCTGGAGGAGAAGGACAGAAGGCCACAACTGACACTCCACAGGAGTGGACTGGAGCAGCAGCCAGTGCGTTGACATTGGGGAAGCCCCGTGTGCCTACCCACAGACTGTCTGCTAGAATAGTCTGTATGGGCATCCTCTCGGATCTCCAGTCATTGGCAGGCTAATCCTCACCATCACTGCTTTCTTTATGTTAAGCTGTCTCTGTGCCCTCACTCACCCCAGGTGGTGCAGAAGACAACGTGAGAATTAGATTAAAATACTAGATTACACCATTAGAATGTTTCTCTTAATAATCTTACCTATATATTGTCAGTTACGTTTGGGCCAGAGGTGGGAAAATAGTTTTCTTAGTCCTAGGAGAAGAAGTAGCAAAAACCTTTAGCCTTAGCAATTGTTGGGTCTGCGGAAGGCCAGGAAGATGTGAAGACTGGCCATGAATGGCATCGCAGGTTACCTGCAAACTGGTCAGGGATATGTTGTGTAGGGTATATCAGACCGTTGTTCTTTTTGCTACCACAAGTTCAGGAAAATCAGTTAGGAATCAAAGTATATGATGATCTAATTAGAGAAAAACAATCAGTTGATGCATCCCTGGCTGGAGGGAGTACCCAAAAATGGGGAAAAGATGAATGGCCACCTGAGTGAAACATACAACACTATGGACCCCTAATGAATCCACTTGGAACTGTGGAATGAATTCATATCAGGTGCCAGAGAACCTATTTATTATTTACATCTGATAATTAGGTTACAAGATGTCTTTGAAATAATAACCACCCAACAACTACAGCTCTCGACCTTCCTGCTGACCAATCCACTCAGATGAAAAATGCGGTATTTCAACATTGGATGGTATTAGATTATCTGTTAGCAGAAAAAATGAAGAGTGTACAGAAAATTAAATTACTCAAACTGCTGTTTCCAAATAGATGACAATGGAAAAGTAGTGAAGCAAATAACAAAGGGAGTAAGAAAGTTAACTTGTGTACCAGTCCAAACGTGGAAAGGATGGGAATGGGACGTGTTTTGTGGTTACCTGGTGGACTATGGGTTAAACAAATGCTTTTTTTCCTCTCATGTGCTGTAGCAACCCTAATCTTTTTACCATGCATGATCCCTTGCTTAGTGCAACTTACTGAGCATGTGATCAAGGGGATGCAGGTAGTAGCCATGCCTACAGATCCAGAAATGGCTAAGAAAGGACAGAAAATGATCTCACTGCAAATAACTGCAAAACCAAAAAAGATCCAAGAACAGAAATTTAAGTCAATGATAGCTGAAGTTTGTAAAGACAATTATTGAAAATTAAGAGGAGGGATTGAAAGGGATGAGAGAAATTTGTCTTTACAAACAAACTGTGGGTCTGCTAGATAAGACCAGGTACTGAGAGATGAAAGAAGCAGTGGGAAGAACCGTAAATTCCATAGGAATTCCACTGATTGACACAAGGAAAAGAAAAGGGGGGGTATACATTAGAAGGGCGTCTGTATTAGGTGATTCAGGAAGTCTGTACCTCTGAAGTACCTCAGCCAATGGGGAAAGAGAGAGGGAAATGTGGCTGGGAAATTAGGATAAATGGAGGCTGCGTCCTCTAACAATCTGAGAGACCCCAGGGGAATGCTCCATGGCCTCTCCCTTTATTTGAATAAAATTACAGGACTCCTGTCTCCTTTTTGGACATAAACCTCTGGTGTTTGTGGATGAATTTTCCTGACAGCCACAAGGATGTGGCAGAGGCATTCCCTCCTCGGCAGGGGAGAGCTGACCCAAAGAACAGTTGGGAAGGAATCTGCTATCGTACCAGGGCTTAGCTGAGAAGTGTGTTTCCTGGTAGGCCCGGAAACTTCTCTGTCTATGCCACAGGGGGAAGAATTGGTCAAATATTCTTTTCATAAGTGGGAAAGATGAATGGTGAATGTGTGTATGTGTATATGGGGACACCCAGGAGAGTTTGCTGAATGTGTGAGATGGGTTTGAAAAGCACGAGTTTCTGATTACTCCTAGTTGTGATTGTGGTTTGCTGGGAGGGGATTTGACAGCTGGAGTTGGTGTTGTGGGGAGTAATGGGGAGGCTAACACTGTTGTGAATGCTGGAGTGAACCCAGAGGTGTGGGCAGTCCCAGGGAAGTATGGAAAACTGGATATGGAGCCTCTCCACATTGCTCTGAGGTGACCTGGATAGCTGGTGTCCAAACAGCAATACCCTCTTTCAAGGGACAGGAGGAAGGGAGGGAGGCAGAAAGGCAGGAAGCCAGGGAGGCAGAAAGGCAGGAAGGCAGGCAGGCAGGCAGGAAGGAGTTGCAGCCTGTTGCTGAGCTAAAGGTGGGTCTTTTGGAACTGTGTATGTCCCCTATAACACTCCTATCCTGACAGTTACGGTGCAGGACCCGAGAATAGTAGGTGAAACTATTAAACCCAAGCACTCCATGGTACCAGCAACAGTGGAGATACTATAACACGATGTATCAAATAAGGAGGCCCGTGGGAAAGAAATATATATGGACAGATCCTTGCTAGATGTTTCAGAGATGTTTATTTCTCCAGCAGCATGGCCGGAGCTCTGCCCAGGAACTGTTCCAGTCACGGGACCCGAGGGTCCTTGCCCACGCAGGGGAACACAAACCAACCAGTGGGAACGAGGCTGAGCAGGGGCAGGGAAACCCCGTGTCTGTGCCCTCAGGGCCCCTCTCCCAGGGCTACATGGCAGGGGGGAGGGACCCCAACATTTCACCCGTTTATTTTTAACAGAAGAGATTTAAAACTTAACGTTGAAAACTGGATAAACATAACAAGAACAGTTTTAAATTAAACAAGCCACCATCCTGAGTCTTTAAATGTCCAAACAGATTCTGTGGAACATCTTAGGGCTGACAGAAGGGATACAGGACTCTCCAGGCATGCTTTGTGGGGAAACTGAGGCAGGAGAGGGTTTAATTTCTTCCTTCCCCTTTTTCATCCCCCACTCAGCATTGGAAAGGGATTTTTGGGGAAACAATTGGCAAAAGCATGGTTTTGTGAGGGAAACCATGGATGGAAAAATGGAATGGGAACACACTGGGGGTAATAGGACATAGGGTAAAAGGGAAAGGTGGGATTAGGAAAGGGAGACTGTAGGGGGGGCTTACAATGGAGATATTGTCTAACATGACTACGATTTTTAGCATATATACTGCCTTTTACAGAAACACCATCAGGCCCAGTGACCTCTGATGCTTGTCACCCTTTTCTACCTCGTATAATTTTGAATTCCACCACCTCTCCATCTCCCAAGCTTGGGATGCATTTTTCAGGGTTATTCTTTTTAATAGCAGTTCTATGCACGAATATGTCTTGCTGGTTGTCACACCTTGTTATAAAACCATAATTTTGCTTAACATTATACCATTTTACTATTCCTAAAACCTTAGCTATGGTGATATTTCCCTTTTTCTGAGTGGCTGCTGTTTTCTGTCTTGCTGTGCGGTTTTGCTTTCTCTTTCGCTTTCGGTCGCTCCCGTGTTGGAATTGTCGGGGCTGCTCGTGCCTGTGCACTCTTCCTGGGGTCTCATTCGGGGCCGCACAGGCCGGGCTGGGCCGCACTGCTCAGTTCTCCGTGCGTCGCCTCCTCTGCTCGCAGCTGTGCTGCCACTGCCAGGCAGTTTGCCTTATCAGTTTGCTCTATTTGTTCCAGTGATTATCGAGTTTGGCAGCAAGCAATGCCACTGCCTAAAGCCTTTTTTGATAACCAATCACTTTTTTGGTAATCAATCATCTTTTTAGGAACCAATTGCTCTGTATCCCAATTTTTTTGTACCAAGTCTACCCCAGGGGGAGAGAGACGACTAACAAAGTAACCAAGGAAGGACAACAAAACATCTTCTTTGCACTGACCACCTGGGACAGGCATTTTCCCCTAAAGTTAAGCCTGCATAGGGACAACACCATCCCCATACAGCAGCAGCTACAGAATTGGCCTCAGGATTAGAATCTGCCAATTCCAGTTCTCCACAACAAACCACAGATTTTTTGGGGGGGGGGGGGGGGGCGGGGGAGGAGAGTGGTGTTCCCCACAAGACAGGAGCTGCAGAATTGGTTTCAGGACTTGAACCTGCCAAATCTGGCTCTTTAACCCCCAAATCAACCCCAAATCAGTTTAACCAACCTCCACAACTTCCTCAGAGAAAGTTGCATCAGAATACCCAAGAGTTTGGGTCCCCACAAAAAAGAGACCTCAACCTCCACAGCTAGGTGGTAGTCTCTTGGTTTGTTATCCTGGCCCTACAAATGTACCAGAAAAATCCCTTGCCTTGCTGTGGATATAAATTGCATTGAACACTGAGATGGCTCCGTTCAGAAAAGCAAACGGAACAGTACCGAGGCTTCCTCATGAAGGAAATTTACAGTCACTGTACAAACACTCTTGTCTGTTCCATCTAAGCAAACACCCAGATTCCTGTACATTGCGGTGAAAAAAGTTCCTGCAGACTTCAGAACATTCGGAAAACATGTATTTATTGAACAAATTCCTGTATTTTTTCAACTCTGTTTCTGCTATGCAGGACATTTCTGAAGTTGAGTGGGGGTGAAGAAGTCAGCTTTAGCTACATGAGGGTGCTGTTTGCGCACTAGAGAAATTTGCAGAGAGTGTAGATAAACTTCACATACCAGTACCATAGTCACGAATGATCCTTAAATAATCTATGTGCTGAGAGTTACTAACTCCTAGGAGTGCTATATAGGTGTATATCTATATGGGTATATATGTATGTATCTGTACATAGGTGGGTATATATGAATATAGACATATATATGTGTATATATATAGGTGAATGTATATATTGGCCATTAACCGTTACAGCCCTTCAAGAGAAGGAGATACAGAAGGGAGGGGCACCCCACTCCTGAGGTACTCTGCTGTGTCCAGCACAGTTGTGTCACGGACTGTGGGGCTGTGCAGGGCATGGGCCAGGCTCTCTGTCTCTGCTGCTTTGCCTCTGGCTGCCCTTGCCCCATCCATGCTTCCCTTCCTGCTTCTGCTGCTCTTCTGGCTCTTCCAAGGGTCTCTGGACCACAAGTACAGCCTTCTTAACTACCTCAGTGTGGAGGTAGTCATTTGCATCCAGGAATACCAGAGCATCATCTGGGTGACTGTGCACGGTATGTCCTGGGCTATCTGTCTCTTCTGCTGAGGCTGGGATGTCCTGGGCTGTGTCCAGGAGAACCGGGCCATCAGCTCTAGGGCTCTGCAGGACATGTGCCATGCTCTCTGGCTCTGCAGCTCCAGCTTCTGCTCCCATCTCTTCATCTATACTTTGTTCCTGCAGCCACAATTCTTCTAGCTCCTTGAAACGTCTCTGGATCACAGGAATGGCATTTTTAAGAGCCTTGATCCTGATGTACTGAGCTGCATTTGGGAAGACCAGAGCATCAGTTCTGGGACTGCTGGTCTCACGTGCTTGCCTCTCTGCCCCTGCTGCATCCAGCACATCCGTGGCATCAGCTGTCAGGTGTTTCGTCTTCTTCTTCTTCATCTCTCCTGTGCTGGATGTAGCGGTGGAGGTCAAGGGTGGAGCCCTCAGTCCTTTCCAGACAAGGCTCTGCCACCTCCGTTGAGCCAGGGTCTTGATGACTGTAGGCGCAGGAAGGCTTTGAGCACGTCCTGCAGGTCTTTCTGCTCCTGTTGATTCCTCTGGGCTCAGTTCCTCATCCTGTGGCTCCTCTGGGTATTCAAAGGGTTTCTGGACCATAAGCACGGCCTTTTTAACAACCTCTGTCCGGATATAGTCATTTGCATCCAGGAATACCGGAGCATCATCTGTGTGCGACTCTGCTCGGTATGTCCTGGGCCCTCTGTCCCTTCTGCTGGGGCTGGGATGTACTGGGCTGTACCCAGGAGAACTGGGCCATCAGCTCTGGGGCTGTGCAGGACATGTGCCGGGCTCTCTGTTCTCCTCTGGCTTTTGGTCTCGGCTCTTTGTGTACACTTTGTTCCGGCTCCCACAGTTCCTCTAGCACTTCAAAGGGTCTCTGGACCACAAGAATAGCCTTTTTAACAGCTTCTGTCCAGATGTAGTCAGCTGCATTCAGGAAAGAAGGAACATGAGCTGTGGGACTGTGGGTCTCACGTGCTTGCCTCTCTGCCCCTGCTGCAGTGGGTGTTACTGCTGATGACACAGCCCTACTGTTTTCCATGTCCTGCTCTTCCACCATCTGCTGGCTGGATGCTTGCAGCTCAAGTGTAGCCTTGTCCTGGCCATCTCTCCTGATACACTCAACTGTGTCCAGCACATGTGTGGCATCAGCTGTCAGGTGCTTTGTCATCTTCTTCTTTTTCTTCCTCTCTCCTGTGCCGGAGGTGGTGGTGGAGCCTAAGTGCAGAGCCCTCAGTGCTTTCCAGACAAGGCTCCACCATCTCTGTTGAACCGTGTTGATGAGTGTAGGTGCAGGAAGGCTTTGGGTGCGTCCTGCAGGTTCTTCTACTTCTGTTGATTCCTCTGAGCTTAGTTCTGGTTTGTCTGGGTATTCGAAGGGTTTCTGGACCATAAGCACGGCCTTTTTAACAATCTCTGTCCGGATATAGTCATTTGCATCCAGGAATACCGGAGCATCATCTGTGCGACTCTGCTCAGTATGTCCTGGCCTCTCTGTCCCTTCTGCTGGGGCTGTTACCCTCATCCCCTTAGCAGTGCCTTGTTCCAGGCCCCTCTTGCTCCGTGAGCTCCTCAGATCCCTGGATCACAATTACAGCTTTGTGCAGGAGCTCATCTCTGATGTACTGGGCTGTGTCCTGGACAGCCAGGCCATCAGCTGTGGGGCTGTGCGGCGCATGTGCCGGGCTCACTGCCCCTGCTGCTCCGGCTGTTACTGCCTGTGTTGCATCCATGCTGTGTTCCAGGTGCCTTTGCTCTTCTATCTGCTTGTTGGGTCTCTCGGTCACAACTGCAGCCTTGCTCAGGACCTCACTGCTGAAATACTGGGCTGTGTCCAACTGATCCAGTGCACGGCCTGTGGGCTGCTGCTGTTCCTGCTTCCCTGTCTTGTGCATTGCAGTGAAGACCATGTGCAGAGCCCTTGGGGCACTCTTGAAGGCGGACGTCCGTCTCTCTCGAGCCAGGGCATTGATGACTGTGGGGGAAGGAGATCTGAAGGCAGGTCCTGCAGGTGTTCCTGCTTCTGTTGGTTCCTTCATGCTCAGTTCCAGGTCTGGCTCTGCTTCTTCCAGCTGCCGGCCAGGACCCTGTTTCACAGGGTGGTCCTTGTCCAGGCCCTCAGCCCTGATGGACTGGGCCGGCTCTGGCAGAGCTTCTTTGCAGCCTGCTGGCTGCTCCCTCTTTTGCTCTCCTTTGCCTTGGGCAGCAGTTGAGGCTCTCCACAGAATGCTCAGAGCCTTCCTGCGCCACGTCTGGTTCCCTTCAACCAGGGTGTCCAGGAAGGTAGAGAAAGGGATGGTGTAGGTGAGGGCCTGGCCTGCATCTGGGCGAGCTGCTGCCTGCTCCCCCACCTGAGAGGGCTCTTCCTGAGCTGCTGGGGTGACAGTGACTGTGCTACCTTCTCCTTCATGGTCTTCACCTGAGAGACATTCCTTGTCCTCAGATCCTCATGCTGTGGTAGTTGCTACTGTTCCCTCATCCATGTGGCAGCTGGGGCCTTCCTTGGGACCAGGGTGGAAGCCCCTGTTGTCCTGCAGGCCCAAGGAATTGAGCCGGTGGTGGACAGGAGATGACCCAATATCATCTGTCCCTTGGCACAGTTCTGTGTCTATTGCATCTTCCCATTCCTCTTCCTCGTATAGTGTCGCGATAGAGGGAAAACCCAGACGCTCAATATGAGCGATCAGCAGGAATTCGATTTATTGATTGTACCAAAGCTTCTTATATACTATCAATAATAGGCTCATGCATATTCGTAAAGGCGCATTCTAAGTGGTTCACGTCGTCTAAGCCGATCTCTAACCCCTCCTTTAGTTCCCCTTTCTGTGGTCAGCAGTTCTCCTTTTTCTCTGTCCTTCTAACCACAGATGTCCATTGTTTTGCTGCCAAAACCTATCCTTGCTAACTCTGCAAATAAACCCATAGCTCAGCAATAAGACTCAATGGTGGTTCAGTTATTGAGCAAGATACATGTGATATTCTGTAACTTCAGTTGTTACACATGATGCGTAGTGCAGTGTTCTGTGAGACCTTGCTCAGCTAACTACAAGGGTCTATGTGCCCGTTCTCACGTAGCCAGCTCCTCAGATCAGTAAGCTGCAAAAAATCTATATGCCCTTTCTCACGTAACCAATCCTTCACAATTCCCCCATTTTTATTAGTTTGAGCGAGCAAAACTCTCTGAGTTAACTGTTCTACGCGTTTGGCTAAGCAAGAAAACATAACGCGAGCTCCAAGCAATAGCAAAAGTATAATGCCGACTGTGAGGAACGAGACAACTCTTAGAAAAATTAAAATAATTTATTAAAACAGAAAAAAATTGAAAAATTATAAAAATCAGGAAAATATCAAAATTTGGGATCCTAGTGGCTCTAGAGGTATTCCCCGGGAACGCAGGGATTAGAGATCTTTTGGCTTTTACAGCACTGGACCTCCGGTGGAAAACTTGCAGTGCTGGGCTGACTTTTAGCTAACCCAAAAGTTGGAGAAAAATTATTGAAGGCTCCTAAATAGGAGTAAGGCTTAAGTGCCCAGCACTGGCGCCCACCACAGCTAAATCTGCAGTGGTCTGCACCTGCTCTGAGGCTGACTCACTATTTTATAGTTCCTTTGCTCCGCCCCAGTCCGCCCACAGACCGCCCATGGCACACCCCTTTGGTCCTAAGTGATTGGTGCTTTCCTTTTGACAGATTATCTCTGTCTACCAATAGCTCGTCGTTGTCAGGGGGGTAGTAGCAGCTGGAGTAAGAGTAGTAACATGTCCTCATTAAGATTCAGGTTGCCATGGAGCTTACTTACAGACCAACGGCTAAAGGTCTAAAACTGGCTGTTGGCTGTTAGGAACTGGGGTTTGGAGCTGGTTCTGAGCAAAGTAGAAACCCTTAAAATAAATATTAAAATACATCCAACACATCTTAAAACATTTGCAAAAGTATACAGAGAACATGAGAAAAACAACTCTTTTTAAAGTTGGAAGGGGAATTTTAACTGGGACACTTTTAACTAGGGGATTTTAACTGGAACTGGTGCAGATAAACTGCTTTGAACAAGTGAGAACACTAATAACAGAACTTGATATTTGTACCTGGACTGATGGGTGAACATTAACACTCAATTAAAGTTGTGTAACCCAAAATTAACTAATCAAAACA
Source organism: Corvus hawaiiensis (assembly GCF_020740725.1). Taxonomy (NCBI): domain Eukaryota; kingdom Metazoa; phylum Chordata; class Aves; order Passeriformes; family Corvidae; genus Corvus; species Corvus hawaiiensis. The sequence continues at coordinate 25,126,871 of NC_063255.1, forward strand.
CTTAACATGCAAAGACCAAGCTAATTAGGGAGTTCATGTATGACACCGACCCATCTGAGACCTTCCTTTATGAGGCTTACGGCCCAAACTCTGAGTCCCCCAAAAGTTCCCTGGAACCATCCATCGAAAGGACTGTCTTGAACTGTGAGCTTTTTGGTATGTTCAGTGAGCCACTGGAGCTGAGAGTGTATGGATTGACTGTGATCTGATAAGTTAAAGCGGCACATTCCTTCTACATTTTTGCATCTATGACCTTGTGCTAACAGTAAAAAATCAATGGCTGCACGATTTTGCACTAAAGCGTGGCGCAAGCTATCCACGTCTGCAATAAGCTCACCTACCAGGTGTGAGGTGACATTTGCTTGCTTGCCTGTCCAACATGCCAACCTTCTAAGCTGAGTGAGGGCACATGCTGATGCAGCTCCTGGGACTAGAAGAGAAGCAAAAAAGACAGCAGGAGTTTTCCATAGTTGTACATAGTCTCTGCAATTAGGATCCAACGGAAGAATGCTCCGTTGTGATCGCTTGTGTGTAATATTTAGTAGCTGCTGAATGCTAGGGGCAAACATTGTTAGTTTCCTAAAATAGCACGGTCCTCCCAGTGGTTTAGAAGGCACTCCTGGCCATACTCTGTCCCCACAAATGAGGAAAGTTCCTGAGGGAAAAGCCCTGGATTCTTGTGGAGGATTATCAACTGGCCATACTGAGCCATTGCAGTACACCGTGATGTTAAAGTACCATGAGGTGGTAGGGCTCAGCCATGTACTGTCTTTGTTTTGCCTTTGGGGGCTGACACTGCTGTCAAAGTGACTGCCTCTAAACGTAAGACAATAGGGACTAGGCTGAGAGCCTAAGAGATCTAGCTCTTGTGGCTCAAACATAGATGTATTAAGGCCTAAGGCAATTGCTCGTGCTTGGGCAGCTAGAGGGTTTTTCTTTATTTTAAGGTCATTGCAGATGTTGAAAGTGGAGAGGTGAGTATCGAGATAGTTATCAGTGAGGGTGGAATGGCTTGCATTACAAAAGGTTGAGAGTGCAGTTTCTGGCTCTGAATAGCTAAGGGTGTATTTTTTGAGGCTACTAGTTTCTGCTAACGGAACCCCAATAAGGCAGGTACAGAAGGGATCAGAAGGTGTTGCTAAGGATAAGCAAAAAGAATCTTGGCCTGTTTGGTTAGCCCAGGTAATCCACATGTTCTTTCAGTGGTCTATATAGCTAACGTGGTGTGGATCGGTAGCGTGCACGGTTGTCAGCAATGCTACAAGCATTAAAGCGCTGACACATGCGTTCCCACTTATAAGCACGCACCATCCATTGGCGTGGTATCTTAAGGCCATCTCTGCAAACTTCACGCACTATTGCGGATTCAAGCTGTAAGTGAACGCAATAAACCTCGTGGGTAATTCGTCAGCAAAACTCAGCAATAGCCTGCTGTTCAGCTGACTCATAAAGAGTAAGACCTTGAAAAATTGGTAAACCAGTTTCTCGCTCTAAAGCTCTCTGTAACGTGTCACGTCGCCAAGCTTCTTCACAATGAATACACCATGCTCCCCCTAACAGGAGTGTTTGATGTACCCACTACTTTTGACCACAGCCTGCACACCGAAGCAGGGACCATACAAAATGCCCTGGTCTCTCGCAAACGTAACAGATTTGACACTGAAGTCTCCTGGGACGATACTGCTCAAGGGTGTCCACAAGCTCTTCTGCTTCCTCCCAGGATTCAAAGTGCCTAAATCGGGCAGGCATGATGTTCGCAAGAAGCGCGAGCACTGGATCAGCTACTAGATGTAGCCGAAACAGGCTCAGCTCTGGAAGGTGGTATCTTGGAGGCTCCAGGCTTGCGTGGTGTCGGTTTGACCCAGCGGCTGGGTATCCACTGTGGACCCAGTAGGGGAGTGTGGGATTCCCGTGGTGTGACTGATGTTCCATGTTTGCAGGAACATTTGGACGGTCTTGCTAACATAAGCAGGTCCATTGTCAGTCTTGATGGCTTTCGGGACTCCCATCACTGCAAAGCAGCTAGTTAAATGTCTGCGCACGTCTCTAGCCTTTTCGCCTGGCTGTGGTGTAGCCCAAACGAAATGACTATAGGTATCAATGGAGATGTGGAGATATTTCAGGCGGCCTAAAGCTGGAACATGCGTAACGTCCATCTGCCAAAGTTCATTACCTTTAAGTCCTCTGGGATTAACTCCACAGCCTATCCCAATTCCACTATTATGGAAACTGCACACCGGACAGGCCTTGACAATTGCTTGTGCTTCAGCTATGGAAATGCCGTAACTTCGTGCAAGTCCTTTAGCATTCTGATGGAAGGTGGCATGGGCCTCTCTCGCCTGTTGGTGAACCGGCAGTGGGGGCTGGATGATTCCTGCCATTAGCTGATCAGCCCGGTCATTTCCTTCCCCTAGGCCGTCTGTGCTCATGTGGCTCCTAATATGTAGCACTGCATATGCTTCAGTTCGTTTAGTGCCTCTGCGTCCCCTTGGGGCGGATCTCACTCAGCCCGGTCAGCTCTGGACGCAGTCGGCTGCGGGGGCCAGCCTCCGGACTCCGGGAGACCAGAAGTCTGGCTCGTGGGTCCTTCCACAGGACCGCTGTGATGGAGGCAGGCGGTGGAGGGAGGAGGCAGACTCAGATCTGGGTGGAATCTGGAAGTTTATTGAGCCCTTGGACACGAGGTCCCATCTCCCAGGAATGCCCAGGTCTGAGCGAGCTCAGAAGGCACTTGCAGGAGGTTTTATGGGAGGGTGGTAACAAGGGAGGGATCAAAGGAATAACCAACCAGAGGAGGGAAGGGTGTGGTGAACAGGATGAAAGGCGCATAAGGGAACCAATCATGGGAGAGGAAGGGAGGGATCTTTTTCCCTTAGCCAATCACACAACGCCCCAGCCAGAGCTTTCTAGAAGCCTGGGAGGGGTACCAGCATGATTGGCAAGGGCCAGGGAGAAGACAAAGGAGGGAAGTAGGGTAATTGACAGAGAACTGGGAGGATACAAACTGGGTAAATACAAAAGTACAAAACCTGAGGGGAGACCCGGACTAAACCAAACAAAAACACACTCCCACAGTTTAGCAATCGCTATTTGCATGCTTATAAGGAGTGCTACCAATCTCTGATTTTTGATGTCACGCAGTGTTGCATCTTCAATGCGATTCGCAACCCCTACTACATATAGAGTCTGATACAATATTGAGGCGAGTGTCCTTCCATTGAGCCAAGGCCCAAGCGACAGCATAGAGTTCTAATGTTTGTAATGAATCCTCTGGTGTTGCTTTTAGAATCTGGTGCTTCCAGGTGTTATCATCTTTCCACGTAATTGCTGCTTTCCGTGACCTTCTTCCGGCATCAGTGAATACGGTGAGCGCATTGTCCAACAGTTTTTGAGCTCTTTTTGGTTTAGAAATCCACCCATGATTAGACATCCATGCTAGTGTAGGTGTTGGTAGTGGCTTTGCTACCAAATTAGGTCCTCCGCTCAAGACGGCTCGCTGTAGCTCCGGTGAGTTAAGCAGGAACCATTCTAGATCCATGGGCGATATAGGTATCCAGATCGTCCCTGGATCCGTTCCATCCACCTGCAAAATTCTGATGTGCGCTTTTTGAATTAGATCTGCTAAAGTTGCCACTTTTTCTTGTATTGTCCTTCTGGGCTGCAATGGTGGTGCAATCCATTCTAGGACCCTGATATCCTTTGGTGGCTCCCCTGTTTTTATTAATTTGCACTGGGTAATAGCAGCAAGCAGATATATTGGGCTGCAAATGATTGTAATGTCCAAGGGCAATGCAGGATCACGTCTTGTAGTAAGGCTTGTAGTGATCTCCTCTGCAATAGTCTGTAACACAGCCTTCTGTTCGAGTGTCAGCGTAACAGATTGTGCAGGGTTGGTGCCCTTCAAAAGTGGACCAAGCTCATTTAGCAGTTCATTAGGAATGCCAGCTACGGGGCGAAGCCACTGCAGATCTCCCGTAAGTTTCTGCGCATCATGCAGGGTACGGATATCTGTATGAATGGTGAGTTTTTGTGGTTGGATAGTACTGTCAGTGATTTTCCAACCTAGATAAGTCCACGGAGCTGAGGTTTGAATTTTTTTGGAGGCTATATGTAGGCCCCGATCATTCAATGTCCTGTGCAGCGTGTCCTTCTGCTGCGCGGTGAACGGATTTTCTTGCGCTAACAGAATGTCATCCATATAATGGTAAATGATGGTATCCGGAAACATTTTTCGAATAGGTTGCAGTGCTGAATCAACATAAAGTTGGCAAAGGGTAGGTGAGTTACGCATACCCTGAGGAAGCACTGTCCATTCAAAGCGTTGAGCAGGTGCTTCTCTGTTAATGGCTGGCAGAGTGAAAGCAAATCTCTACTTGTCATCTTCATGCAGGGAAATGGTGAAGAAACAGTCCTTGAGGTCGACAATCAGTAGCGACCACCCTGCTGGTAGCATGGAAGGGTTTGGTAGGCCTGGTTGGAGGGCCCCTATATCATGCATTTGCTGATTAACAGCCTGCAAATCATGTAACAGTCTGTATTTTCCTGATTTCTTTTTGGTGACAAAAATTGGAGTATTCCAGGGACTTGTAGAAAGTCGCAAATGTCCTTGATTAAATTGCTCTTGAATCAGAATATGTGCTTGTTCAAGATTTTCCCGCTTTAGAGGCCATTGCTCAACCCGAACCAGATGTTCTGTTTTCCACCGGATAGGGATGGGGAAAGTCTAAGCAATGGCCACTCCTATAAATTTGAATCTGTGGTAAGAACCATGCCCATTTGAGCGAGTATGTCTCGTCCTACTAGAGCAGCGACACCAAGTGGCAGTGGCATGATGGACACACTGCAGTTTATCACTTGCTCAGCTATAGTCCATTGCAATGCTGGCACCGAGAGCTGCGGGAACAGTTCCCCAGAGCCCGAGGAGCCTGGTAAGGAGAGAGCCCACACTGCTTTAGAGAGCTCTGAGGCGGCTGCTCTGAGCCTGCCTCTGGCAGGAAGGGAGATGAGAAGAGTTGAGTTCTTGTCTGCAGGGTTGGTGCTCCCTGGTGCCTTTCGTTCAAATCCTGCCCTGGCACAGCCTCCCCGAGCCCTGCCCTCCACGCTTCTCCAGAGGCACTGACACCGAGTGCTGTGCTGTGGCCAGAGAGCAGTGAATAAACCTGACCTGTGGGAATTGTGTCACCAACCCGGGTGTCCCAGTTTTGTGCTGAAGTCTGTGGATGAATTTGCCGCATAGGGTGGAGGCCGGGCTGAGAGACTCTTGAAGGAACAGGGGAAAGAAAGGGCAAAAAGTCAGGCTAGGAGTCCAAACGTTTGGTCTCAAATCACTGACTGAAGGTAGTACCAGTCTGCTGGTATCTATCCTGAGACACAAGAAAAACAAGGAGCTGAACATCAGAGGCCAACCCACTGAAAAATCAAAAATCCAGTCACAAAAGGAAAAGCCTGAATGACCCCAGATCAGCAGGACCTAAGAGGAGAGAGGGAGCACTTTGGATCCATTCCTTAGCCAAGCTGGTGCAGCCTGCAGGCCTCGTGGGGAGCTCTTTCCCTCCCAGCTCTTCCTGCCAGAGCTGATGGTGGAGTTGGAGCCGCTGTTGCTCACTGCAGAGGGCAGGTCCCAGGTAATGGAGCTGGTTCATAGCTCACAGCACCCGTCAGCTTCAGCCATTTCAGTGAGGACTGAGGTGTCTCTGTCAGCACAGAGGAGGAACAAGGCTGGGCTTCTGTGTGGGAGCTGGGACTGTCTGTGCTTCAAGCTCTCATGGGTGCCATTTGCACTGTGGGTGCTGAGACTTTATCAGGATACTTGAGACCTTTGGAGGTTTTGAAAACTTGGAATGCTCCCTGCTCTTTAAAGAGCAGCCTTCAAATTCTGAAGTTAATTCTCTAGTGATGGCCCTTTCAGGCCATCTTTTACAGTCCCTGATAGAAGGACCATTGCTGCCCAGTGGAAACCACAAGGGCCAATATTGACTCAGTGTTCCCTTTGCTTCCCAGATTCCATCTGATTGACATTTCCAGGAGGGCTCTCCTGCATGGGAGGAAGAGACAGAGGGAGAGCCTGTGACCATCAGGCAGGTGCAATCCCTCTGTCTCTAGTTGCATTTTTAGATGTGTAGTTACATTTGTGTATCTATGTAGTTATATTTATAGATTTATGTAGCTGTATTTAAATGTCTATATAGTTGTAGTTACAGGTCTGAGTAGTTAAATATATATGTGTAGTTGTAGATGTATATAGTTATTTTTTTATATATGTAGTTGCATTTATAGATGTGCAGTTATATTTATATATGTATATAGTTATAAATGGGCATAGTTATATTTATATAGCTATAGGGATATGGAGCTTTAGATAGATAGGTTGATATTTGAATAAATATAGGCTGCTTTTTAAGCTCTTTCTCTGCTTCCTCTCTCACCTCTTGCTTTTGCCCCTGTGCCCCCTCTGTCCCCTCTTCCTGTGCTGGCTCCGAGCTGGCGGCCGGGCCGGGCGGAGCAGCAGCTGCAGCCCCGGTGTCCCTGGAGCGGTGGGAGCTGCCGGTGGCCGCAGGCACTGTGCCCTGAGGAGCTGCTGGAGGACGGTGAGCCAGAGGGGGCTGGGGAGAGGTGACACTGAAGGGATGGTGACATTGAGGTGCTGGTGGGGCTGAGGGGATGGTGGGGGAGCAGAGGGGAATGGTGGGGATTGAAGGGAATGGTGGAGCAGAGAGGTGTGGAGGAGCTGCTGGGTGGGGATGGTGGGGACTGAGGGGACAGGGAAGTGGCACAGGCTAAGGGGGGTGTTAGGACTGAGGGAACTGGGAGGACTGAGCGGAGTGGCAGGAACTGAGGGCCGTGAGGGAGCTGAGGGGAACAGTAGGGCTGAGGGAATTGGGAAAAGTGGGGAATGAATGGTGGGACTGAGGGGTAGAAGTTCCACAAGGGAAGTGGCACAGGCTGAGGGGGGTGGCAGGCCTAAGGGGATGGGATGGGTTTGAAGGGAATGAGGGGGGATGAGAGGAATTTGAGAGTCTGCAGGAACTGGGAGGGGTCTGGGGGTTTGCTGAGGGGATGGCAGGGCTGAGGGGATGGAGGGGGCCAGCAGGGAGCACAGAGGGATCTGGGCCTGTGGCTCTGCCAGGCTGTGGAACCAATTCCAGAGCCTCCACTTTTGCCACAGCTGCCCTGAAGACCTTGAGAAGAGCCGGAGAGTGACGGGAGCCAGCAAGGAGAAGCTGAAGGCCGCCAGCAAGAGCAGTGAACGGAGACCTGCTGCTGCCGCCCGAGACCCTGGCTGAGGCCCCAGGGCCGGTGAGGCAGGGTGGGCGTGAGGCTGGCGTGGGCTTTGGCCGCGGGCACTGGCCGGCTGGGCAGGAGCGGGCCCTGCCCGTGCTGGGGCCGCTCAGCGCGGCTGCCCCGGCCGGCACAGGGGCTGTCCTTGGGCAAGGCAGCTGTGCCGGCAGGGCCCGGCAGCGGTGCCGGCTGTGCCGCGCTGCCGGGGCTGCGGGACGGTCCCGCCGGGGCTGCGCTCGCCACAGCCTGGCCAAGGGAAACGTCCCGATCCTGACTCAGTGTTCCCTTTGCTTCCCAGGTGTCCCATCTGCTGTCGCTGTCCAGGAGAGCTGCTCTGCACGGGAGGAAGAGACCGAGGGAGAGCCTGGGAACATCGGCGCCTGCAATCCCTCCCGATCTAGTTCTAGTTCTAGATGTTTACAGTTGGACTAGGAGAGCTAGAAGTATATGGATATTTACATATGTAACCTGATATTTGTATAGGTGTATATGTATGTATGTTGTTATATTACATCTGTAGTCATATTTTCATACTTGTTCAGTTGTGCAGCTGTATAGTTCTGTTGCTCGGCCTGTATGGATTTTTTATTGGTCCATTGATAGTTGTATGTTTATAGATAGGTTTGTTATGTATGGAATGTATTTTTCATGTTAGATGTCATGATATATGTAATACATAATTAAATCTGTATATTGTTATGGTTATATCTGTGTTTACTTGTATTTTTATATATATATGGAGTTGTATAGTTCCATAATTTTATTTATTCTGGATCTGGGATTCTTTAGGGAGGGATATCAATAGTTCCGTATTCGTATATGGGCTGTACAGTTATAGTAATATGTAATAAATTACATTGTTAAACTTCATATTTGTGTATAGTGAGTGGTTGTAGAGGTTTGCAAGAAATTAACGTTTTTAACTGAAGTTGATCTCTGTATATATTTACATAGCACGATTGTAACAATAAATTAGTTTTCTAAACTTCAACTGATACTTGTATGTTGATAGATTGGCAGCGTGGGTGTATCAATTTAAAATAAATGTCATTTTTAAACCGAAGTTGCTTTTTGTGTATGTGTACATTAGCAGTGCAAGTGTAACAATCTGCAATAAATTCAAAGTTTCAACTGAAAGGGTAGATTTGTGCTCTCCAAAGCAAGGAGCAGGTGTAAACGGGATGCTGCTGGAGGATTTTGGCCATGAAAATCTCCAGCTGTGCCCAGCAGATCCCCCAGCTGCAGCCAGGCTGGGCAAGGGAACGGCACATTTGGGATGGCAGCAGAGCCACACGTTGGCTACAGACTCGCTGCAGAGGCCTGCTGAGAAAACGGGACTCCCCTGAGCGTAGAACTGCAGCCAGGAGCCACCCGGGGAGGAGAAATCCACCCCCCTCCCACCTGGAGCTCTTTAGGGAGCGCTCCAAGTGCCCCTCTGAAGGTCATCCTGGAGAGCAGCAGCAACCAGGGATCCTGAGCCAGCTGCGCTGCCTTTGGCAGCACTTTGGCAAAGGGTCTGGAGCAAGGGCGAGGGAACAGTGACTGTAACTGCTGCAGGGCAGGGATGAGGGAAGGGCCATTGACCCAAGGGCTGAAATGCTCCAAAATCCAGAAGGGTGCTGGAGAACTGGGAAGCAGCAAGTTCTCACAAGCGCTGAAATGATGGAAGCCCTTGGAGTGAAGTTCCCTGAAGGAACTCCCAGGGCAGTTGCTGCTGGGATCAGCAGTACCAGGAGACAGCAGGATCTGCTCATTTTGCTGGATCTGTTTCCAGGACACAGGCTGTGATCGCCCTGCTCACACAAACCCCGTGCCCATGGAGCCTGCAGGGTAAGAGCAATGCTGTTCCAAAGAGAGGCTTTGCAGCTGAAGTCCACCGCCCTCATGTTTAGGGAATGAATGCCTCCCGTGCCAAAGCACTGGCAGGTCACCAGGGCTCCGTGAGGCAGAGCCTTTAGAGGGAAAGAGAGATGAGGCACTCCCACGCCTGAAACTCTTTCAGCTCTCTTAGTTTGTGGAGTGAGAAAGAAGAAAGCTGAGGAGAGGAAAATGCAGTCCTCTCAGAAAACATTGGGACAAACAAGTCTTGTGGGAAAAGAAAAGTAAGTAAGAACTTTGTCTTGTTTTCATGGGCTGTGTCTTCTGCAGAGGAGACAATGGGATGTACAGCTACCAGGAACGGGAAGCACTGCAGGGAACTGTGCCCGTGCTCAGCAACTCAACCCTACTGGTGCACTTTGCAAGGACACAGGCAGCAGCATTGCTCTTCTACAGAGAAGTTCAGCCATAGAGTATAGAAAAGAAAAAGTCTTCGAGAATGTTCCTGGGTGTTTGATCTGACTGAATGACACAGATTTCAGTGTAGGTTTTCTTTCTTTGACATCCTGTGCTACAGGCAGCAAATATAAATAAGTAAGCATCTCTAAGCTCCTAAGCTGCCTTTATGGGAATGAAAATGTCTGCAATTGATTTCCTCTGTTCATTCTTTCATCTTATCAAAACACACCAAGTATGGCACCTCCTTGCACACAGCCACTCCTGGCTTTTGATCTGTGAGCAGTTGGAGAGGCGATGAGTGCTGAAAAATGTTTCCTCCTACTGTATCCTCTTTGCTGGGTGGAACAGGAGGATAAGCCCTCCAGGCAATGGCTTAGAAAAAGATCTATGCAAATACTCTTCCAACTTGGGAGAGTGAAGATGTACTGCTGTCCAAAGCCTTCTGCCCACACAGCAATCAGCCCACGGGTGTGCCCATGCACACCCACCCACCGTCCTTGCTCTTCTCGGCATCTCTGGGCTGCTGTTTGCACACAATTAGGGTGAATTCAACTCGACAGACCTACGAGTGGGGTGTCCAGCTTGTCATGAACGCTGATGTGGCAAGGCACAACACAGAGCTCTCAAATCACTTACATTATCACACGTGCTTTCTTTCCTGCTGGGGACTGAGGAACTCTTAAAAGCACCAAAGGTACAGAAAAGAGCTGCAAAGAATTGGCATCTTACTACTGCTGGTATCCTCAGGTAGGAAAACTTGTTGACTTTTTTAAGATTGCAACTTTCCAAAAACTAGGAAAGCTGCTCAGCATCAGTACCCCCCTTGTAAATGGTTTTAGTGACTTGGTGAAACTGGAACGTTACCTTTGGACTCCATCCTTGGTTAAAGTCACCTGCCCTGACCTGCAGACTAAAGCACCACCCGCAGCAGAAGCTACGTCAGTCACTTCTCTCAAAAAGATGTCTTAAATTTGCAAGGAGAAAGGAAAACACGTCAGAATCTATGGATGAATGACAAGACTCGGAGAAATAGTTCCAAAGCAAAGGGCTGCAGCTTCTCTGGGACACTCCTCATGCTCCAAGGCAGCTGGGCTGCCCTGGCTGCCCAGGACGCTGCGCACCACGGGCCCCGCAGAGCTGCGCAGCAGGGAGGCAGCTTTGGGCACCGCAGCCCCTGGGCAGGAGCGGCCTCCTTGCTCTACACGGCTGCCTGTGGGCAAACGCAGCGTGCCGGCCTTCTGCTCTTGGCCCCAGCCCGGCCTGGCAGGGCTAATCCCGTTCCCTGTCTGCAACGTGCTAAAGAGGGACTTGTTTGTTTCCAGCCCTCCAGAGCATTCATTTGCAACACAAAACACTGAAGGGCTGAGGCCTCAACAACAGGCCCTGAGCCAAAGTTGCCCTCTAGATGGCCCTTCCGACCAAATATTCTATGGGTCTGCTCCTTAACCAGGCATTACCATCAATGGGATCTGTGCATCCCTTCATTCAAGGAACGTGTCTTTACCTTTCGGCATCAAGAAACCGGACAAGGCCACATCTGGCCTCAGTTCCTCCTTGAGCCCTGGACACCCACAGAAGAGCTTGAGGATGGAGCGGTCTGAAATGCAGCTCCTTCAGAGTTTAAACCTCCCTTTATCAACTGAACGCACCCCAGCCTGTCCCAAAGGGAAAGCAGGCAGGAAAGAGGAGCTCCTCTCCCACAACAGCAAACCCTGTCCTTCCTTAAGTCGCACTTGGAGAGCAGAGGCCTCAGGCTGTTCCTCAGTTTGGGAAGGAACCCAGGCAAATGGCCTGATTTGGGAGGGCAGCAGAGGCAAGTTCCCCCCAAAAAAGGAAAAGATTCTCTGGAAACAAAAGATTATGGCAATAGTTCTGCAGGAAAAAAAAAAAAAAGAGGAATTTCAAAAGTTCCCAGATGGAAATTCCTCCCCCAACACAACAACCACTAAGTCTCTGTGGTGTGTCAGAAGCTCATAAATGTTCCTGCAAGGCTTGGATACACATCATTTGTGTCCGTCCCCCAGAGCACAAGCAGCTCCCCAACAAGACTTCAAGTGACCAAAGGACAAACCTTCCCCTTTCACGTCTCCACACCAACTCTAAGGAGTCTCTTTCCATTGCAGGATCTGCTTTGTGGGTCTACATTGACAAGAGTTGGCTGCAGGAGGGGCTTTCATTTTAATTGAAGGGAATAAGATAAATGTGTCTTTACTGACTGTGTGAATCTGCTTGTAGATAGGGCCAGGAACTTACAGACAAGGAAGTAACAGAAGAAACTCTTAGTTCTAGAAAATGTTACTAATCAACATGGACTGTTGCTCAGCCAAGGCCATGTTAAATACCTGAACCTGTAGATACAAAAATACTGCTAGCAAGGATTTTCTTGCTATTTTCTAAGTCTGTGAGAGACTTTTCTCTCTCACAGAAGAGGTAGCAGGGAATGTAAACAACCAAGCCACCTGCAACCTTGAAAAGTCTTGTTTATAGTATAGTAGAAAAATATTTTGACAATGGATGTTTTAGGATTTTAGTCAATCACCCCCAAGGGGTGGCTGATCCTTTGTCCAATTAGACTATGAAGAAGAAAGTCTATAAAAGAGTTTGTAAAATAATTAAATAAATCAATCTTGCTGCACAATTCCTGCCTGCTGGATCTTCTCTCCTCCTCCTCCCTATGCGGGACACGGTGATATACCCTAGGGCCCAGGCCTGCGGTAATATGAACCTAGAGAAAAAGAACAAAGACTTAATAAAACAATGAGTAAGCTTTTTCTTTCTTTTATATAACAAAAAGGGGGTGCATATTAGAGGGGAGCATAGTGTAGGCGATTTGGGAAATCTGTACCTTCTGAGTACCTCGGCCAGTAGGGAAAAGGAAGAGGGAGATGCGGTTGGGAACTTAGCATAAAAAGGAAGCTGCATCCCCCAACAATTTGAGAGACCCCATGGGAAATGCCCATGGCCTCTCCCTTTATTTGAATAAAGCTGCAGGACTGCTCTGTCTCCTTTTTGGACATAAACCTCTGGCATCGTGGATTAATTTTCCTGACAGATTCTTCAGGATTCAGGTGGTGAGGACAACTCACCAAAGCCACGGGAGGCAGGAGGAGAAAAGCAGAGCTGCACCCCTGGGGAACCATCTGTGTATTTGCAGATTTCCTTAGCTCAGGGGCCCACACGCTGTCTTTTGGAGTGTGCCCTTGTCACCTCAGGAGTGCTCCCAGGATGGAGGCCTGGCCTTGTCATTGTGCAGGTGAAAGAACTGCTGCTGAAACGAAATCTTATAAACGAGGCATGGACTTCTTGGGTGGAGTAAAAGTCTGCTCGTTTATTAAAAAGAAAACCAGGAGTGGAGACTCGAGGTTAAGCCCAAGTCCCACTCGACAACCCAGAAAAAAAACAAACAGTGCGACGCGCAGGGCGTCCCATCAGACTCAAGTTCCTCAGGAAGACCCCTGGGGGCTGAGCCCCGGAGCAGTTCTTTTAGTCTCTCTTGATGCTGTGATTGGTGCAGCTCAGATCCTCCCTCTGATGGCCCGTTGTTAGGGTCCTCATTGGTGTTCAGTTCCGTCAGTCTCTGGGGCATCGAGTATTGGTTTGCCCCCTAACCAATAATTCCCCAAAATGTTTACATCATAATTATTAAGTCATCTTAAGAACATTCTAGAACATTCTCCTCTTTTCTATAGACCCATTACTTTCCCCCATTGATGTCACCATCTAGTGGGCACATAGCAACATTACACCCGTACAGTCGCAATAACAATTAACTCATTAACTGTATATCCCCAATCTTTTAACAAGCAACTTTTAACTTCTTCTCAACCAAAAAAAAGAAAACTTTTAACCATTTATTACAAAAAGGCAGAGAGAATTCCCTCCTGGCTTTGGAGCCCCACTAGACAGCACTAAGGGGACCCATTTTATTGGGCAAGCAAGGCAGAACAGTGCCACAGCCCTAAACACAGATGCAAAGTGTCCTTGTACCCATCACCCCTGATCTAGGAGGGCTGCAGAGAGGACAAACTCTGACTTTTAAACCAAAGGGAAAAAACTTGTGCAGGGCCTGGCCTGAAAGGCCTGGGTGTGATGGCATCTCACTGTCCCCAGGGAACCATGGCAAGGTGTCAGGAGCCGGGATTAGAGACGGGGCCAAGGACGTGTGATGCAGGTGGCTGAGGGAGAGCAACACGGAAATGTAGAAATTGAAACTAGGGAACAGTATTTCCTTTTTTCTCCTGACAACGTGTATCTCCAGGGATGGAAGGCCTGCTGTGTCTTCACAGGGTGGAGGAATCTGAAGTGCAGATGGTGACATCACCGAGAGCTGGATTGTGACCTCACGTCCCTCACTGCTTATTTTGGGGTTCCAAGGAGGTGGAATGACTTTTGTGCTGTCACTGGGGGTGGAGGCTGGTGTCAGAGAGCAGTGGACTGTGACATCACGGGGGGATGGATTGTGACATTGTGTCCCTCACTGCTTACGTTCAGACATTGGCAGGGCCACTCTGGCTCCAGGCTGAACTCCTACCAAGCAAGACTGCAAGGCCGAGAGGATCAAGCCAGGCTTCTCTGGTGCTGGGTGCGGCCTGTTCTTGGCAGATCTTGGTGCCAGTCCCGGAGCTGTCACTCCTGTTTCCCAGCCCTGCCTGCAGAGCCCAGACATGGCCACAGAGAGAGATGCCAACTGCCCCATCTGCCAGCACTCTCGGAAGGATGTGACTTCTGCTCTGCCCTGCTGCCACCGCTTCTGCCTGGGCTGCATCCTGTGGTGGGCACACAGAAATCCCTCGTGCCCACTCTGCAGGACACCGATAGAGACTGTCAAGGCTTTCTGACCACACAGACGAGTATCTGGAGACAGCCAACACCGCCCCCAAGCAGCTGCCAGCGGCCACCAGCCAGGCAGGGAGAGCTCCCGGCCACCTGGGTGAGAACAGCCCCCATGGCCCTGTGGTGCCCCGTCCAGCTCCTCCACAGGGGACACTGAGCAGGGCCTCTCGGGGCTGGAGTTCCTGGGTGGCCTCCTGCCCGAGGTGTGGGCCGGACTTTTCCGTGGACAACCGCAGCTGCTGGAGCCCGTGTGGCCCTGGCTGCGCCAGAGGCTGGAGGGGATATTCTGGCGCTGGTGGTGGCTGGTTGAGGCCGCAGAGAGCTCCATCCTGCACAACCTGTGCGTCAACGGGCTGAATGCCGAGGTGTTGGTCCGTGTGCTGCAGCCTGTCCTCGAGCAACACATGGCACCACTGGTGCATGGCGTCATCAGCATCATTGTGGGCCAGTGCCGTGAGGAGGCCGAGAGGCTGCTGCGCTCTGGTGCCATCAGGGACAGGAACAATGGCCCTGTGGCCAGTGACAGTGCCAGCTCCAGCTCCAGCTCCAGCAGCTCCCAGACCAGCAGCTCCTGGATGGGAGCTCCTGCCAGTGGTCCCAAAGGCTCTGACATGGAGGAGGAAGCCGGCATATTGGAGGCTGCCTTCCCCGGGGGTCCCAGACACCCCCCACCTGCACCTGTCCCCATGGAGTGGGACAGGCCCCAGAAGGAGCCAGTGCAGGAGGTGGTGACAGCGGCAGATCTCTCTGCCCAGGGCAGCAGCTTCAGCCCCTGCACCCCTGTCCTGGGCTGGGACCGATTGCCATGGGGAGCCTTGCACCCCGTTAAGAGAAGGGCCCCCAGCCCCCAGGACTCTCCCCAGCCCTGCAAGAGACCAATGCACCGGCAGCTCTAGAAGGGCTCTTGCAACTCTTTACTGAAGGAAAAGGAAATAAATTGTTCTTTCCCTCACACAGTCTCTGGGCGGTGCTTTCTCCCTGCAGGGCAGCAGATGCCAAAGGCAGAGTGGGCAGCAGAGGCAGCTGGTCTCCACACAGGACCATGCCCTCAGCCTACCTCCAGTGCTCCTCTCTGCCCAGCTTCAGCTCTGCTCTGGTTTCTGTGTGCTGCATGATGCCGAACAGGGCAACCTGCAGAGAGTAAATTTTCTGACAAAGGTCTGTGCTAACTTGATCCTGAATCATAGTTCTATTTCTATGTCCCAAACAAATAAAATTGTTTCAGCAACAATTCATTGCTATAGATAATATTATTGAAAAAGAAAGTAATGGCTTTTGCTCCAGCCACTATTATATCTTGGAAAAACATTTTATAAAGCAATACTTTTCATTTCCTAATAGTACAAATCCTGGAGTTGCCCAGTTTGAGGGAATTTGCTGAGATTGTATGTCAAGTACATACACTACCCCAGGAGAGTAGAATAAAAATGACTTGTTGCAAAAAGAAATTAATACAATAGTGCTGAATGGGAACTATAAATCTAACGGGGACCCAGAGGTTTGACAACAGAGGGATCTATTTTGTTGTTCAGTTTAAAAGTCTGCAAATTTCTGAAGCTGTATCACCTTGTAAGAGGAGATAAGAACATCACCTTCTCAGGATGGAGGAAAAGTAGTTTTAAAAATATTATTCTTTTATAATATTTTAGAATAAAAGGCAAGAAGAGAAGCAACTATTTCAATTTTTTTAAAAGAAATATATTTTAAAATAATAGGCGAAGAGAAGCAACTATTTTAACTCTGTAAAGAAAATTCCACCAGCAGGATGGAGAATGGACAACTTAATTGTCAAATATTGCCAGTTTTCTTTTGTTTGTTCAACAAATTGGAAATAGAGTTATTTCTCAGACATTATTTTCTTTTCAGAATCAACTCTGCTGTGTTTCTCAAAGGGCTAGGAGGGTGTACTCTCTACTTTTGAGGTATAAAGAGACTGGCATTCCACCTGATAGAGAGATTGCAGCACTGTCTGTAGTGGGTTGTTTTTTGGGAGGTCCCTTTCTAAGGTGTTCTGTGGAGTTTGGTGTTGGGGTGATCATCCCAACCCATCAGAACAGGGTGTGATGTTTGTTGCAAATTCTTGTCAGGCTTAATAAAGACATCAGAGAGGTGTCAGAGAGCTCTCGTGCTTAATTGCCTTAGCTGTTTTAGCTCCTGCAACAGCCCACTCTTTGGACGCAAAAATTTTGCTGAACAAGCTCTTAAATCTTATGACACACTTCTCAAACGTGCTGGCTAACGAGCTCTGGGTTTTTACAGTACACTTGATAAGTTCCCAGCTCCTACAACAAACTTCTCAAAGGTGCTGGCCCATGAGCCACAACACACGGCCACAAGCTCCCCACTCCCATGGCAAACTTTAGGACCAAGTGTGGAGCAGAACAGGACAGCCATGCTGTGCCCATGCAGAGTGAGGGAGGAGAGAAATAAAGGCAGAGAAGAGAGAGAAACAACAGAGAATATCACCAGTTCCTAGATCCCATATTCATCCTGTTCTGTGGATGGTCTGGAGCTGGGTAAACAATGAGAGTGAAAGAGGAAGAGACGGGAAAGAGAGTGAGGGGTCCTGATCTGCTCCCTTTTACAGCTAACCTGCTGCAGCCTCTTATGTAAAGTAAATTTTTTGTGCTGTTTTGTCATGCATGCACAGCCAGCCCTGATTCTGCAAGGGACAGCCCTTCTTCCTGCCTGCAGTGGTATGTCTGGGGGGAAGTCCATGGCTGCACACAGCTAAGTCAGGTTTAGGCAAGCATGGCCTGGGCCAGTTAGAGAACAATTGCCTTCACCAGTCACAAGATGCCCTTCACCATCCCCTCTCCAAGTCATGGTGGTGCAGGTCCCAGTGGGGCTGAGATGTAATATGGAGTGAAGGGCTAAAACAAAATACATTTCTTCCACTGGGGCTGCTTCAGCACAGCCTTGGAAAAGGAGAGAATGTCCTACTGGCACAGGAGAGAGGTTTGTGACCTTCAGCACACCGCAAAAGCAGCAGCTTGAAAAAAGTATTTTCACCCATTTCCACTGCCAAAGGCAACTAATATCGGTCCTTGCTCTTCAACTATGGTTCTACATTAGAAATCCTCCAAAAAACTGAAAGAAGGGGAATCTTGCCCAGTGGTAATTTTGAGTTGTTTGGTTTTTTTTTTTCAAGTTAAGACTATGTCACAAACCTGGTTTATGGTGACACACAAGTAATCTGCTTAGTCTGACCTCCCATGTCCATAATATGCAAGTTTTAAACTGGGCAAAGAAAATAATCTATAAAGAAAATAAATTAAAAAGACTTTGTAAAAAAATAATGTGTGAAGTTGGAGAAAGAAGGCTGTCTTTTGACTACAGAGGTGTCATACAGGGCTCTTCTGACTGAATGAGTATAGCATCATCTGGTTTCCACTGAAGTATTGTAGATACTGAATGAGCTGGCAGAGAAGACAGTCAAGGCCGACCCTTTAATGCCAAAACCTCGTCTTTCTATAGCGTGATTCACAATAGAGAAATGACATGGTTGGCCTATTGATTAACCTCCCACCAAAATGGAGGTTGAGAGACTGGTTGAGAGAAATAGTTCTCATTCTCCAAATATTCTCACAACATCCTGCACCTGCAAATAGTTTACAAAATAACAATCCGTCTCTCAGCTAGTTTGTGTGAGAACGGAGACTTTCACAGGAGACTGTAAAAGGTGGAAAATTTCTCTGCTAGCTCTTTCAGCATCTACAAAGCATCTGTTGAGAATGCAGAATTCATATTCTGCAAGCTTTGCTTCAAACTTGCTATTTCTGAAGGTGCTCATGCCAGTGAGAACAATTAAGTAGGTATTTTTGGAAAGTGAAAGACCTGTAATCTCTTGGATAAACATCATCAATCTGAAATCCAGTTAGAATCTACATAACTGACATGGTTAGTCCTGGGGTAGGTGCCACATCAACCGTGAATGTTTTGCCTCAGAAGTCTTGAGAAGTTACAACTGAAAAGGTAATTTTACAAAGGGTTGCTTTAAGGAATGAACGGAAATTATTGATGATTTTAGGTTTGGTCTAATTCAGACTTTCAACATTTCAATTCATATTCAACCATTTACATACATAACTTTGTTTCAGCAGCATGTGAAAACTGGTTTGTTATTTCTTCTTTTCACTGAGGATTGCTTATTTTTAGCAAGGGGAGAAACTATTCTTCATCAGAAATTTTTTCAAAGAGATTTAATAGTGTCTGTGTATCTTTCTTTTGAAGACCTCCAGCTCCCCTTAAACTCTTTTGATTTCTGTTTTGCATCATGGCCAGAGGAGGCTTTCAAAAAAGATGTATGTAAGTAGTCAGCTGAAGGGGGGTTCCTTACAACCAGCTAGCCTCACTTGGATTTCCATATTCCATCTGTTGCTCATAGCTGTCCTACTGTTTATCATAATGTCTCTACATTACGATGCACAGAACTTGCAAACTTATTCTCATGTTTGCCCTAAAAAACCAAGCCCTGTGGCCTCATCCCCAAAACTTCTTTTATCACAAAGTGACAGGATCCCATTTATTTCCGACTCTTTCAATTCACTTCTTCCATTAGGATTGTCAGAATTATGCTTTGGAAGATTTAGGTAAATCCAATCAAGCACCTGCAGGACCATGCTAAGAGATTATCCAGCATATCCAGTGTTGCCATAATTTGCTGAGTGAACTACTGAAAAGATGAATCCTACATTGAACAATGAAGGAAGTACCACACTGGCAGGGTGAAGTACTTCCTTTCAGTTGGCAATAAACTGGTGGTGTTTGATAGACATTACCTTGAAAGAAGGCCAACCTTCAGCTTGGTGAAGCCTGTGGGTATGTAATCCTTTGCCCAGGATTATTTTCTGGAAATATCTGCGGGAGCTTCCAGAACTCTTTGAAAGTTAAGCAGACACTTGAAGTAGAATAAGATCTGGAGTTTCAAAGCATAACTGGAATGGGATACGCTGATTTTTGCACCAGTTTAAGGATGAACATCTGGGTTTCATTTGCAAGATTTTTACTCTGCACAGTCTTAGGGATAGGGGAGTATCTTCTCTGACTCCTTATGGTCATCGTTTACTTTTTCCTTGCAATATTTGCTGGTAACACACAGTTCAAAACCACTGCCTGAATAAATGACTATTTGTAGCAAGGTCAGAATACTTGCTCTGTTCAGTTTCTTTTCCTTTTTATTTTTTTCTCCAAATAAAACAATTAAAAATTTCTATGAAGGATGTTACAGCTGTTAACAATGAAAGGGGAAAATGCAACCTAGGAACTACAGCCATAGCTGTCCAACAGATCTGAAATCTCCACAAAGAAAATAAACTTTGAAAGGTTCCTCCCTTTTCAACAGGGCTGGGTAATACATGCAGAGAATAAGCAGAGGATCACCACCAACTGAAGGCTTACTGTATTTTATGGGTATTTCCTCATGTTCACGGTCTTTCTAGACTCTTTGTCTCAAACTTTGGCTTCAGAGCATACCCTCGTGAGCACTGCTACTGCATAATTGCTTTTCCAAGCATTAAGTACAAAATTTATACCTAATTGTATGTACTTTATTTGTTTGGAAGTGCCCCAATATGGGCAGCAGTAGTTCTGAAGCAATGAAAGTGTAACTGATGCTAGTTGCCTTTGATTTTATTTACGTACTGATTAATCTGTTTACACAAAGATGCTACTCTTCTGGCAAGCTTCCAAGCTCAGATCCAAAGAAGAGATGAAAATTAACATTTTCTGTGCCCAAACAATCATCCAAGGTACCTATTTCTGCCTCTGAAGTACCAGCTTCTACTGCCTGTTTACAACTGTCTTTTCTGTGTATCAGCAGATCAATGCTGCAACAAGAAACATCACTTTAAAGGCCAGATTATCCACTGACAATGTCAAGTAACGCTTTTTAAGTTCTAGTCAGAGTAGAAGCTGCCTGGAGAAATTCCTTTGGACAGCTGGAACATTCTGCCCAAAGAGCTTCCACACCTCTGAGCTGTCAAAGTGGAAAGAAGTCACTCAGCCACCTAATTTGGAGCTGGTCCATTGTGTCCAACAGATTCACTATCTCGTTTGTAAAAATAACTAGAAATTAAGTTTCTGGAGCACTCAAGCAACTAATTTCTAAAGCTCATCAAGTGTGCACACAGGTATATCTCTGATAGTTGGTAATAGCACGATTATAAATTACTATTTACAACTCAAAACTTCAGTCCCATCTCTCTTGCCACAGAGGAGATTAAATAAAGAGCCTTATCTTTTGCTGTGAGGGGCAGGTTGTTAGTCTCAGATGCTCACAGTGACTCAGTTCGCTTCTCAACAGATGAAACTGTCAACAAAAAAGCAGCTCTGGCTCTGTAAAAATTGTTCAGGCACAACGGACTGGATTTTCATGGTGAAACCAACCTCCAGAGATGTCCCAGCAGCATACTACATCATGACAGGAAAGCAGAGACAGTGGCGTGCACACCAAGAGCCATTTGCTTCCATCACAGTTACAAATTAGCTGGACAAAGTTAGGTTTACCCATTTCTCTGTCTGCCTACATTCTGCTGGAGGTTCATGTCTCATGCACAGTTCTGACACCTGGAAGGATGTCAGGCTCAGTTAAAGGAAACTCAGAGGATGTGGCTGTTTTCTACCAGGTCACGTGTTCCAAAAATTACTGTTTTTGTGGAAAATGCTACTGTACAGTGTGTTTGAAAAATGGTATTTCACCCAAGGCAAATCTAACGAATTCCTAGCAGGGGAAAGGCCTGGCTGAGAAATATATTAGTTTCAGATCTTTTTGTCAGTTCTGAAATCTTTAATTCCTTTCTTCTCATCTTCCTTAGTTCTATACAGAATTGGAAAAAACCCACCAAAACCCAACAAAAACAACGAACTACTCCTCCTTTTTCTAGGTTTGCTAAAGATAACCCCTTCTTTTATCTGATTTAGCTAATCAAAAGTAATTTTATTATAGCAGCAGTGCTGTTTTCTAAGAATCATGGAATAAAAATTATTGAGTTGGAAGGGATCTCAAAGCTCATCTTCTTCCAGGGACACCTTCCACTATCCCAGGTTGCTCCAACCCCTGTCCAACCTGGCCTTGAACACTTCCAGGGATGGGGCAGCCACAGCTTCTCTGGGCAACCTGTGCCAGGGCCTCACCAGCCTCACAGGGAAGAATTTCTTTCTAACATCTCATCTAAACCCGTCCTCTTTCAGTTTAAGATCATTGCACTGTGTTCTGTCACTATCTTCCCATATAAAAAGTCCTTCTCTCTCCTTTTTAAGTCTGGATTTGAATCACACTCTGCTGTTGCTGTTGGATAAAAGGCCGACAAACGTCTTTGCATATTCTGTACTAATCTGCTTCATGTCTCCTGTGCTAATGAAGGCTCTGGTCTAAATGCTCAAAACAGTATCTGTCGCAGTGACCGCTGCTGTCCACTGCCCAGGCTAGCTCCAGCAGTGTATGGCAGGAGTGCGGAGCAGCCGGAGGCACAGAGCTCAAAACCTGCTCCTCTGAAGCCTCTACTCTACCCAGGGGAGCCAAGGCTCCAGGCACTGTGACTGTCAGCAGCCCTCAACGAAGAGAAAGATAAAAAGTAGCAGGGAGGCTTGCCACTGGGAAACAATTCCAGTTTTTCGAAGGAGATCCACGGTGTACAGGCAACAGTTGCAGCGCCGCTACACCTTATAAAGGGGGGTGGAACAGGGGGAGTAACCCAACTAGGGACCAATAGGTGGATGAGGAAGGAGGGACGCCAGAGGGAAGGACTCGCATCTGGTCCAATGGTCTTGGTGGGTGGAGGGAGAGGGGTCACATGCCCCAATGGAGCATCGAGGTTTAGGGGATTTCCAAGAGGGGAGGTATCCGAGGGGGGTATATCTCAGGGGATTGACAGGGACCATAGAAGGGTAATTAGGGAGGGCTCGGGTGACGGACACAGAACAGTCCAGAACTCCGGGAGGGGTTTGGGTGGTTGATAGGGAAGGTGCCAGAACAAGGGGAGGGGATAACCATTTTTGGGAGCACCGGGGGAGCGTCTTGGATCTGGGGCAGACCAACTGGGAGTAGAAGTGGGGAGGGTAGGGACGAACCATTAGAGTATAGAGAACATATGAAAGTACAATAAAAACATCGCATCACCACAAGTATCTACCCCCGTTAAAGCAAGGGTTTTTTTCTAAGAATTCTTTCAATAATTACTGTTTTAGCCTTTTTCCAGGTTGCACCTCAGCTTTAGGGACAGTTTCTGTTATTAAGGGCTAATATTTCTTTCTTGAAAGAAGTAGTTGTTGGGGAAGATGAAAGTTTGGTAAGAAAGTTTCACAGGTATGTAGGCTTGGCAGAAAGATCTCTGAATGTAGAAACTGGGGATGAGATAGAAATGAAAACAAGTTTTGATATAGAATAAAAGATGTTTTGCTGAAACAGTGATTGATGAGTAACTGAGAAGGCAAAGGTTGGAGATGAGTTGGAAGGAGATTTTTAGGAGTAGGACAAAGGTATGTGACTACAAACAAAGACATGTTTTTCACCAAGTAAATAAGTCTCAAGAAGAGCATAAGTAAATAGAAAACAGGTCTTTAACAAAAAGAGAGATATGGCAGGCAAACAAGAAATGTTGATGTAGCAAGAAGAAGAAAGGTCTGAGAATTTTCCATTATAAGCTTAAATTCTAACTTACTTACTCTTGTGATTGGATAATAATGACTATAATATGGTAATGGTAGTAGCTATGATAGGCTATAGGCAAATGTAAAGGTATTGTGTATGGTGCTTATTGGTTGTTATCTGTTAAGATACTCTGCAAAGAAAAGTATAAAATGCTTTGTAACTTGAACAGAAAGTGGCTTCAGGTATGCCTACAGCTGGAGCTGGCAGCTGTAGGGCTGGCTCTGGATACCCGCTCCCTGAAATGCTGTAACTTCGCCTATGCAATAAACAGCTTTCAAGAGAGCCGCCTGAAGTCCAGACATCCTTCATGAAACTTTCTCCTATAAGTAGTGTTGTTTTTTTTTCTAGAAAGTTACTGCATGCATTTTGCACTGTGAAATGTTCACATGGAGAAGTAATTCATGGAATTGAGAACTAGGTAAGAACGTCAGTTCCTAAACTGGCAAAAAAATGAAGTATTCACCAAAAAAATGGTCTTCTCTAGGCTTGGGTGAGTGATGGCTCAGTCCTGATAGCTGAATATTTTTGCATCAGATATTAACTGTAATGTTCATACACTTAAGTAATATAGTTCATTTCCTTGCTATAAATAAAATATGTTTCATAGATGTTGCCCCACATAGGTAAGGTTATCAGTCACATATTTTGATAACTGTAGTTCCACTGGGATGATATGTTCCTACATTTGTCCTTTTATCACATAATTTCTTCTTCTCTTCCATATAGCAGAAACATCTCTGTGAACTTCAGCCTGTTAGAACTATGAAATGGTTTTGGTTCTCGTCATATAGTCATCCTCTGATTGTTTAATTACTTTAGGCACCAGTGTTCTGGAAATAGCTCCTTAAATCTGCTACCCTACTAGATCTGTTTTCTTAGCACCATCTTTATATTTGTTCTTCATCATATCCATTGGGCATGGTATTTGGAGATGTGATACTTGCACACAAAGGAGCTAGGTGGCTCAGCCTGATTTCTGTTGATAATTTCTATTGATTTCCTGGCTGATTCTTGTTTCTCACTGCTTTTTTTTTTTTTTTTTTTTTGGGACATAGGCATGGCATAAATGCTTGCTACGATTGTTTTAAGATTTGGTAGCATAATCTATTGTAGTCCAAGTTGAGAGAAAATTTTCACAAAATTCCAGGCCACCTGATACCCTTTCCTTGCAGGTTATGCCCTGAAAACAAAACCTGTAAAAATTAAAAACAAAACCCCAAACAATTCCCTCTCCCCGCAAAAAAACCCCAAACCCCTTCCAAAAACTAAAAACAAAGCATGAAAAATCTTGCGAAGGTCCATGTTTGTATTCTAACTTTTGTATATATTGGGCAAGATAAGTCACTGCTGAATTCAAAACTGAGCAAAGGATATCTGTATTTTCATCAGTGCCCATCGCTTGAAATTAAACAAGAGCCGTTCACTCTTCTGTGTTCTCCTTAGAGCAACATCTGATACTGTGGATTTTCACATGCTGGGGTTTTTATTAGTTTGACACAGATGGACTAACGTACATTGATAGCAGGTTCTCTGTGTGATATATATATTTCTATTTTTAACAAAGAATCTGGTTTATAGAATTTTTACATGGCTATGGTATCTCTGTTATTGGGACTTAAGCATTATTGCTTATATTAAAGCTTGATTTTGATCCTTTGTACTTCTCAGGAGCTTTATTGATATTTCTTAGTGGATACTGGACAGATTACTATGACATGGTACAAAAAAGTATTATTTGTGAAAACTGATTCTAGATGTAGGTCCTGGAGATTCCATTAATACTCTTCCCTTAGAGACATCATATAGACCATAAACTATTTTTAGTCAAAAACAGAGTACTTACATGCTACTCAGATATTACTTTTTTTATGAGGTTTTACAGCCAAACTATATGGTTGCAATAATACTGTCTAGCTGCCTGGGTAGGTTTCTAAGTCATGATATCAGATGTTATAACTATTTCTCATAAATCTGAGTATTCAATATAGACCCAGTTTCGAGCAGAAGCTGTGTGAGTTATTGTCTGAGAATATTTTGGAAAACTCCAAAGAGCCTCTATGTCTTTTCTTCTGTTTTCTGTCCGAGAGAGCTCAAACACTCATATGTTTTTCCCCCTGAAGAGCCTTTATTGCATAACATCCTGACAAGACGCCCTTTTCTGGAGCAGAATTTTTTCCTTGGGAGTGCCTGCATTAAAACCTGCATTGCAGAAGCTGCTTTAGTTGAGAAATGTGAAAACCTTCCTAACAGTTGACTGTTTTCTTCTGTCAGCTCTGAAAATTCCTCCTCTGTCATACAAAAAGTCTGGTGCTTTCCCTTGCACTGGGATGGGAAGGCTAGCAGGTGCTTTTTCAGTGATTTGTTTCAAGCAGCAGTTCTGTTTACAGAGCGCTGTTCTTTTACTGTCTCTCCCAGATGTGCTGCTCAAACCAAAGTAAGGTATGCATGATACCAAATACCTTTCTTTGCATTTGTCACATTACCAGGCTGGCTGTACAACAGCTGGGTTTGATCACAATTCGTACAGGAAAAGATCATCTTCTTCAGACCAGTGGTGTGTCTTGGGATGTGTAAGAGCTCCTCCATACTTGATCCCTAAGCACTGCCTAAAAATATACATCAGAATGTGCTTTTGTCAGATTACTCCTTCTGCATCTGCCTGCTAACACCAGGCCTTTGCAGAAGGACCTTTAGTTGTTCTGTATGTTCTGTACTGACTGATAAGCCAAAGTCCTTCTGTCAAGTTCATTTATTGGACCTGTACTTCCTTCTGAGAGCTGGTAAGGCTCATCTACATCTTGTGTATTCTGATTTCTGTACTCTGGTGCCTGCACCCAAACCTGCCTGGACATCTAGCACTTTCAAAGTGGTTGCTGTAAGCTCTTCCTTTACCACTAGATTGACAACTAACTTACCCAGACAGCTTAATAAAAATACCCAAGTTTCATTTTTCTGCCAGAGTGACAAATTACATTCCTTCCCCTTCCACCTCCAGATTATGATGGATGTGCTACTTGGACAAATCTTTTGTCAGATAGTTCCATGTGACTCAATCAGTGCAGTTAGTCTTGTTTTGATTTCAGTCACCCTTGGAAACTCCAGACGAGAAAAGATGGTTTCAAATGACTGGAAACTGGTGGTGGTTTGCCACAGAACAAACAAACAGACATTCCTGCCTGTTCTATCTGGATAGTCAGTCTCTCCTTTTGATTTTTCCTTTAGTCCTCCTCACTTTAGTGGATGACCTGAAATGACATTGCATTATTACCTCGATTTTCCAAAGCTGTGCTCAGTGTATCTCTTTTGTTCAACCCATTTCAGAGACAGACCATGTGCTTCTTCACAGCTTAACTCCATATCTTGGGTAATTACCTCTGCAAAGGCTAAAATTTAATAGTATAGAGGTGTATACGTGCAAAGGTAGAGCCTTTCCTCTATATTTTATGTACTGTCTTCTCATTTATTCAATGCTATTATCCTGCTAATACTCACTGAAGGGTGTTTACCTACATCTGTAGCAAAAGCTAGGATCTGCAGTGTCTTCTATGACTTTATCTTGCCTACAAGGATTTTAAAGCAAAATGCCCTACCTATTTCTATGATGACATATGAGGTAACAAAACCCAAATTTTACCTTAAAGAAATTAGGACTTTTAGAAGCAGAATAAAACATATTTAATCTTTTCTAATAAAATATCAGGAAATGGGTTTAAAAGTTCTGCTGCATTTCTGCTGCTGGGCTGTGTCCTATAGCTGTGGAGTTCTGCAAGTGTAGTGGGATTTTTTCTTCCCAGTGTTTGGGAACAGTTCAAGAAATCAACTGGAAGCTGCAGTTTCATGATGATTTCTAGGTGTTATACTTTGTAGCCCTTGCATAGTCATAAATCCACTTGGTGCTTAAGGTTGAGTGTGTATATACACATGCATATGTATATATGTATATATGTGTACACATATGTATATAGATATTTACAAATTTTGTTCAGGATCCTTTAAATATCTGCTGTAGATATTTCTCATGTGGATTCCAGCTTCTGAAATTCAGATCTGCTGCATAGGAAATGAACTTCAGAACTAAAAAAAAAATAAAAGGAAGAAATATACATCCTGAAACTGCCAAGACTGTACTCTTAACACCTTTCATTTTTGGGCCAGGATAGGAATTATCCATCATTCAGGATTCTGAAATTACTTTTGCTGGACCTTTGATACCTCTTAGGTCAGTCTCATGAGTTCCTGCTCAGCCCTTTGTTGTGTTGTCTGTCACCTTCATAACTAACAGAATAAATATGGGATGGCTCTTCAGGAAAGAGGAGTGAAGATTAATAGAAAGCCATGTAGTTTTTGAAGATGCTGGGTTTTTATCCCTTAGGTTCTTCATTTATATGGCAAGAGCAATAGAACCTTTACAAAACTACAACTCAGTTTTCCCAATAAATATACAAAGCAGTAAAAGAACTTGTGCACTTTATTGTTTTTTCAGCCTAGTGGAATGGCTGATTATTACCCAGAAGAAAATTCCTCTGGCAGCTTTCATTTTCATCCTGAAAGTTTCCCATATGATAAAAGAAATCAAGACTTCTGATAGTAATTTATTTACATACATATCAGTATCTTCTTGGACTTGATTTAATAAATTAGAACCTCTGGGCTACTAATTCAATGTCAGTAGCTTGCAGTTCCTGTGCATTAAAACAGGAATTTCTTCCATTATTCTCTAGATATTCAAGTTAGTTAATATGTCAATGTGTTTATAATTAGTAATTCTGGGTTAGTTTCAGATTCTTTTTAGAGTAACAAGACTTTTAAAGTGTTTACTCATTTCCTAATTACTGAGTCCTTGTTGCATTTCTGAGTTAACATCTGAGTAATATCAAGTCTGTATTTCCAGTGGATTTATAGAGTTAAAACATGTAGCAGAGTCTTGTTCTTGCTTGGGAATACATCCCTGGATCAGTCCAGTGTAGGGCCTGGACATAAGAATGATTTTTATTAGGCTATGCCATAGTTGCTATAGCTGATATATCACAGGAGGCTGAGAAATATGTGAGTAAATGGTTATGGAGGTGCAGTGATAATGCCAACAAAAAATAGTAATATAATGTAATCAAATATTCTGTATTGTAGTAAGATCGTCCAAACAATTTTTTTTTTAAGTTCAGAGTATCTATGTTTTATTGGTACTAGTTTGAAATACAGAGACAAAAAATGCCTTGGGATGGATGAACCGAATTTCTGAAGAACTTGGAGTGCATGAAAGTCTGAAGACTACCAGAGCATTATTACGGGGTGGGAAGCTGTGTTGTGTGCACGCGCATCGTGTTTGATCATTTCCGCGTGTCTGTTCAAAAGAATGTCTCTGTGAGGAAAAGCCCTTAATGAAATTGATGTGGCTAATTACAAGTTGTCTTGCAGTGCCTTTTGTCACAAAAGGATGAATGTATTTAAATGGAGGGAGGAGAAAGAGGCGCTTCTAAATTGTATTCCCTGCTCATTGCAGGAGGGCTGGACTAGGTCCCTTCCAACTCAAAATATTCTGTGATTCTATGACATGTATTTTTTAAAAGTCCTGAGCAGTTCAGTTGAGAGGCTTACTCTCAGTGAATTGTCTCACCATTTTCTGAGATGTGGTACAAGCAGGAACAGAGAGACCTGCTGGGGAGTACACAACCTTTTCTCCCTCTTCCACCAGAACAAAATTTGGAGCTTTTTTTTTTGGAAGATTGATAGATTTCTGTTAATGGCTTATGTAGAGAAAGCGATATGCTGCTACTGAAAATATATTAGCACATTGATATTGACACTGAGTAACGTGGTAGAGGAAGGAAAATTTAAACAGGGAAGAAATGAGAAGTGTTAAAAGTGAGACTCAGCCTTGTACCTGCAGGGTGAAAATTGGTGTTTCACCTCTTGGTGTCACTGCAGCATTTGATATTTGCAGTTATTAGCCTATGTTACTGTTGGATGTGACTTTGCTTTTTTTTCTGTGGTTTGTAGTCGTTTTTGCTTTGGAGGCTTTTTTTTTTTTTGCCTTTTTTTTTTTTTTTAACTGTAGTCACTTCAGCTGTTTTTTAACAAGTCAGGATGAAAGGTAGCGATTAAACTGGGAGCTGCTAATAGCTCTCAGATCTGCCGATGAATTTTGTCGAGCCTTAAACCAGCAGTGTGAAGCCTCAGGCACCAAACTGGTTTGGAATGAACATGATTCAGAGATGGCTAGGAATTACTCAATTCAGGGGTTAGAAATCTGTCTAATCTTTTGTAGTAATTTGTGAACTTGGTCAAGTCCACAGTATTCTTCCCCTTACATCTATACCCTTTCCAATTCTTAAAAAATGGATGTCTTCTGACACTTCTACATAAATCTTCTCTCTGTGATGTGGACAGCATTTCACATAGAACCTATTCTCTTTAAAATGCTATTCAGACTCTAAATTTATTTCAGGCAGTGATTTTCTCTGTGCTGTGTACAGTGCATATCATACCCAATGCCTCTGGGCATTAGAGCTAAATTTTCTCTGAATTGAAGAAAGAAATAAAGGAAAGAAAAATAGTTCTACACTGAAGCAAGAGCATCCTAAAATAGAGGCTGATAGATGAACATGTGCTGTACCAATGACAGAGCAAATACGTTCCTTGGTGTCCCTATGTAGCTGGCTGCAACAGATTCTTTAATTTGCTTCTGCTCCTTTCTCTGCTATCTTTTCTCACCTATTTTGTCTCACTGGCCTCATCTCTTTGTTGAACATACATATTTTTGTGTTTTTTCCTCCCTGGTCTCAAAGTGAAAAGCAAGAATGAAGCCTTTAGCTGAAATACAAGATAAATATTGTGTGTATCAGGTTTTCTAACAAAGTGATTCCTTTGTTCTTAGTTGGAGAGGACGTTGTAACCCTTGTCTTTAAAGCTTTGCAGTGTTCTGGCAGACTGTCAGTGAAGTGTTTGAAAGCACTGATAGTGGAGAATTTCTGCCATCAGACAGTGCAGGGGAGGCTGAAGAGTGAGTTACTTAAAACCCACTATGATGACCAGTATTTGATGTAAATACAATTTCCAAATGAGAGAAATGAGGCAATGTGGTACTGGAAAAGGTGCTGCGTCTGTGAAACTGGAAAACTAGATAAAACCAGAAATTATTCCAGCTCATAATCTCTCAAGAGAAAGAAGCAAGCAAAAGAAACACCCATTTACGGGGTAAAATGCCAGTTTGTTTTCTCTTGAGTCAATCAAATCAATTTGACTGCTCTTCCTTTACAGCCCTGCAGCAATGCGAGGTAATGTGGCTTCAGAGTGTGTGTAAAGATCATGCCAACAAGGAAAATTGGTCTGTTGGGTCTTTATTCCCACCTCTGCAACCCCCTTCCCACTGAAAGGCCGGGAAGGAAAATTAAAATCAATTGAAGATTCATTATCCCCCCTCTCTGGGTAGGCAAAATGCATAAACACATGTATAGAAATAACAACTGCTACAGCACACCAGTGTCATGCATTTCTAAAAGTCACACAATACTCAAAAAGTTGTGATACTTGCAGCAAGTTATACAAGCAATAAAATTACAACTTGGTCATTTACACCTTAAGAAATACATTTTCAGGGAAGAAAATGGAAACATAAGTTGATGTTTGGATTGAACAGAATTTTGTCCATGCTACAGAACCTTTTTATCAAAGAATATAGAATCTAATATTGTCTCCATATCAAAGCATCAGAGGCAAAGCAAGAGCCATTCTGATCTTGAGCAGCTTTAGTCAAAATGACCTTGAATCAATCTGAATTATTTTAATGTGTCACAAAGCACATAAATATAAAAGTAGGTACAGGTATTGTCCAACTCTGCTGCAAAGATAAATGAATGAAAGACGAATGTCATGAGAATATTAGATTATGACTACTAAAAAGTATTCAAAAGCCTTGAAGCATCTTTAAAATTAGAGGAAATGTGTCACTAGGAAAAATGAAAATTGAGCAGCTACAAAATCGACATCAGCATGTTGGCCTATAAGGGTCTTAATTACTCTAATTTCGAAATTACATTGTCACACTTTACTTTGGGAATAGGTTTTAAAAATACAAGACTAAAATTTCTTCCTGAAATAATTTAACATAGGTGATGATTATGAATGTTACAACTGCCCTGTTAGCTTGTCTGAACTCCTGGAAAGAGTAATGTGAAAGCACAGGTGCATTTGTGCTCAGTATATTTATACTGAATTTATCACGATGGTGTCATTGCTAAACCACTATAATGAAATAAATTACTGGGGTAAATATTCTTGTCCTTTTTTTTTAAGAAATAATATGGTTCCCAATGAAAAAATAAAGTCAATAAGCACTATGCAATGCAATATTACATTTCAAGAAATGTAGTTATTATTAAAAGATAGCACTTTTTTTTTTTAGTGGATTAGGTAACTGGAGAGAGTAATTGCTTTCCCATTTTCTCCTGTTCATGATTCACATGGAGAAATATTTTTCAGGGTTTTTTCCCTTTTTTTCTTTCCTTTCCCCCCCACAAAATTTCTATCTGTAGCTGTACATTTGGAATAGTTCCAAACTGTGCCAAGGATTTCACATGGACTGAAGGGTTTAATTCTCTTAACTCCTCTGAGTGACAGTTTTTACCCCAAACTATCCATCATTCATTGCTGGCACCCATACACACACAAATTCTTCCCCATGCTGCTGAAAGTGTTCTGCAATGTCTGATCCAGCAGAAACTTGTGGGAATAAATATGGACAAATTGATATGATATTATATGATATATCACATTATATACATATGTTTATATATATACCTTAAATATGAATATATGTAATATGCATATATTCATACACAAATAATCAATATGTCTAGGCAGCTAAACAAAATAAGGGGTGTGTTTTGTTCAGTCCTGAGAAAATTCAGTTTTACCACTGAGACGCCCAACAGCATAAAAGTCATCTCCATTTCCTAAATTAGCTATGTACCTGGAGTGATCCCATTAACAAGGCCAGCATGCCTCTTAAATTAAGTATTAATTAAACTTTAATTAAGTATTCATTTAAATCAACAAGGAACCACAGTACCCATGAAACTTTGGAGGCTGTTTTGCTGAAAGGAGCAGATTAAAAGTTAGAAACTGAAGTAAACAGACATGATTAACTGGAGTTAGCAGCAGCCTCTGAGCCTCTCCACTGAAAGAGGTTTTCTGAAGGACCAGATTAACTTGGGATGCTTCCTTGCCTTTAGCTGACTTTCTAACAAGTCAGCTATATAGATAATATAGAATGTTATAAAGCACGGCAACCATGGTAGGCTGTAATTAGTGATAAAAGCATTATGCTGGTAACTCAGTTAAAGATGCAGACCAAAGCACACAGAGCTTTAGCTGTGGGTGTTCTTACATGAGTTGAGATGCTGAGGCTGAGTGTACTTTTGGGACACAGCTGGGATATCACCTCACCCACACAGCCAAATGTGTCTCTGGGGCAGAGGAGTGGGAGTGCATCACTTTATTTTTTGAGTTCTGGGAAGTAAAACCACTGTTTTCACATTGTGGCTGTCTCAAAACCTCACTGGAAGGTCTGGGAAAGGGCATCAGGAAAGCCTTTCCTTGTAGCAAAGGATGGGCACTGTCAAGTGTGCGAGGTTTTGAGGATCGGGGTAAGTATTTGCGCAATTGTAAGGTGGGAGGCTTGGCTGCCTCGTGCCTGGTGTCCCAGCACAGTCAGCAGAGTGCACAGACACAATTTAGGATGAGGCACATCTTCCAAGACTGTACTGCAGCCAGCCAGACTTTATGAGTTATGTAGGAAATGGAAATAAGTCCCAGCCCCTCGTTTCTGTGGAAGTGCCCTTTAGTAGAACAATAAACACCTCAAATATTTTGGCCATGAAAACTTCTTTTTACTTTGCAGGCTATGGTTTAAGATTCCAAAAGGGGAGGAATAACCCTTTTCAAACTGAAGGAAAATATATTTAAGTGACAGGGGATATGTCACTTAAGAGACTTGTGGAAGAAAAATGAAGATTTCAAAATCAAGTTTAATAAACGTGTTTCTTGCTGTCAGTGTGTGTATATAATAGCTCTGAGACAAGAGAAAATGAGGTTGCACAACCAAGAGGAGAAAAGTGTTTTAAACTCTAATCCTATGGAAACAGACATAAGGAAAAAAAGATTTTGCATAGACCATTCTCAGTCTTCCATTTCAGCTCCCAGCCCAGATGAAGACAGTATTTTTAGTAATGAAACAAACAAAACCCTCAGGTCTGTGTTCAGAAAAACTCTAGAGGTGCTCTAGAGCAGGGAAACTCTTTCCCTTCTCACAACCCAGTGCTACAACTGCTGCCAAGGGATCTGCAGCCCAGTCAGAGCTGCCCAGGCAATAAAGGCACCCTCCAGGCCCTACATCCGGGGGCTGATGTGCTCTAGGAGGTGCTGGCTGAGCTGTCATTGGGACATAAATCAGAGGCTTGCCTTTCCAGCAAAAAGGTTCAGTTTCAGTAAAATATTTTATGTCCTCCTTTTTTGGAGAAGAACTATAATTTTATATATTTTGCTTCCCCTCAGAAACCATATTTGCAGTCAGCAGGTCTCATGAAAGGAAAGGGAAAAAGTAGGAGGAGAGAGAAGAAGACAGGGAAGAAAAGAAAGGAGATAAAAATTATTTTTGAATATTTACTGAAATGACGTTCTTCATCAGCTTTTTTCTGTGTGCTCCACTGGCTCTTGTAAGCCATGTTTCCCAACAGTTTTGTCTTTTCTGAGAGTGGCTGTTCTGTGGTGCCTAAAGAAAAAAAATAAGGGGAAAAAAAAGCCTGTGCACTTCTCAGTAAAAAGCATCCAAGCTTTGTAAGTGTAATGAGAACAGTGGATGAAACATATGGCATATCCTCAGATCTGAACGGAAATGTAGCAGAGCAGACAATACTAAATTAGAAGTTCAGACAGGTATCAGGAAATGAAGAGTGGATTACATTTTTTCACCTTGAACCAGATGAAATACATTTGTTTATCCATCTGTGTGTTAAATTATTTTCCAGCCAATCTGATCAGAATTTGTGTCTGGGCTATGTTACAAGCAGTCATGATTATTCACTTTGCCTACACCTCATCAGGACTTCTGATGTGTGATATTATACATAACAGATTCAAGTTTTCAAATATTTTTTTTCTGGTCTCTCAGAGGACTGCAACAAATGCAGAATTTGCAGAATCCTAAATCTAAATGAATCAATCTTTCTCAACCTAACAACCTAAATTAAAACAAGTTCTGTGGCTTAACAATGTGGTTTTCAAAGCTGGGTAAGTCAAGGGGTATTTTTAATTTTTGGCTGATGCCATTTGTCTTTCAATGAAACCCATTTTCTACCATGCTCTGAATGAGGGAGAAGAGACTCCATAGCTGATGTAGATACTCCTGTTTTCACTGGAGCCAGCCACTGGCCGACTGCAGTTATCTGTATTTAGCCAGGATCTTCAGTGCAGCTTCATGTTGATGGCAATCATGAATTGTAATTTCGTGGAATTTCTAACGGAAACATTAGATAAATGAAAACAAAATTCTAATGGAACATATTTAAAGTGAAAATAATTTGAGTAGTTGAAATGGTGAAGCTGAAATTTGGTTTAATTTAAAAAGAATTTAAAAGAAACCCTCCAGAGTACTTCACTTAAAACTTCCCTAAAATGAGCTGTTCATTATTTCTTGATTTAAACTCAGGGCTTTACAAACACTTTGCTCATCATTAACAAAGCAAAAAACAAACCAAGAAAAGACCCAACAAAAACCCCAAACCCAAGAGTTTTAATAGTTCTTCTGCTAATTGAGCAGTAATGCAGTTGTGTTTACACAATTTGCTGAGGTCAATCAACCACTGTAGGAGATCTAGTGCAGTGTACAGGATACATAATGGAGACAGAAAAAAAGTCTTAAATTACTTTGAAGATTTAAAGGGCTTTCATTCCATGGTGCTCAGAAATTCACTGATGGTAGTACAATAGCAAGAAATACTTATTCATGAAAATTTAGGCACAACTCAGTTCCAGTTTAAAAATTAGTTTACTATTGACAGCCAGCTATCAGATTTTTGTTTTGTAGGCATGATACAATTTTTAAGCAAGGATCAAGTAAGTAGCTAAAAACTAGTAATCAGCCTGTTCTTGAGGCACTTTTTATTTGACACATGAAATGATTTAGAGAAAACCTCCTTGATCCCAGCAGGTTTGTGCGGGTACATTTGCAATTATAGTCAAATCTCTCTTTTCATCTTTTCAACATTTTATTTTATTGCACCACATAACCTGAACAATCCCATTACACCCTGCATTCATTTTTACAATTTTGGTTTTTCATAATTAATATGAGCCCCTTGTGTCATGACCTTGTTCTTTATCTAAGCAAAAGGCTGGAAAGAGATGGTTGCTGAAGACAACCCAGCTCCCTAATTGAGAAGAATCCAGACTTTGCAGTCTGATGGATTCCTTTAATTAAGAGGAGGGAAACCCATACATTATTCTGTAATATAGCTGGTTTAGAGTGGTTAAACAGACTGGAATTTAACTCTGAAGTTCTTTATCTATTGATTAATACACACCAATCCTCTTTAATTCCTTCAGCTGGGCAAGAGCATTTGTGGTTAATCACTGCAAATGTTGTGACGCAAAATCCCACGACTTTTTGAGCACAAGAACTCAGAGATCTAGAAATTCCAATATTATTTTATTACCAAATTGCATAATCTCTGCAGCCAAGCATAACTGAGTACGAAGGGTCATGACTGCTTTTTATTTAGGAAAGCAGTGACCTGGGAGGACCAAGTGCAGACAAGCCTTCTCTGAGGACTAGCAAACAGTTCTGAGCAAGGAGCAGGGAAATAAGGAAAGGGAGACTCTGTTTCTAAATTGTTGAACTGGGCTGCAGCACTGCAGGATGCAGATGTTTCTTTTGTCTGTGATAAATCTCAGTCTGTTTAGCAGCTTCTGAATTTCTGGGGTGAAATGCTACTTCCACAGGAACTTCTACTGATGATTTTGGGTTAGACTGTCAAGTTAAGGACTGATTCAGAGGACTGGTCTGACAAGACAAACCTGTTCTATAAACAGTGTCTACTTTCCATAAACAATTGCTGTATGCTTTTGTTTCCTATTCTTATGGTATAGATTCAGGAAAAATAAAAAAGCTGACATACTCTTTCTGAGCCTTACTTCACTATATCTTATTTATTTCTACCCTGAGTACACCTAGAGAGTTTCGACAAGAAGCCAAACGTGCTTTTGGTAACCTCATCACCATTTTTTAAGAAAGGGACCTGAATTGCAACCTACCTAATAGGCCATAGCAGTAACCATTCCCATCAACCCCAAATGTAGCTATTTGCAGGGCTTTTTAAATAGGTCGGTAAGTGATGCTGTTTCATTGAATCCTCATGAATGGTTCTTAGACAGTATTAGACTAGTGAGGGCACAGGCAAAGACAAGTCATATGGCACCTGGTTTAGGTAGTAATAACCCGACATTCCTACATTCATAAAAAGTTCCTAGCTAGATTTCTTAGCCCAAGGCAGGGCAGAGAGAGGAACTGGGGCACTTGGGACAGTATCTGATACCAAGAGTCAACCTGAAAGCATGCTTAGACTAAGTATTTCCAACTCTTTCTTTGCTCAGGCTAAGACCGGAAAAACAGCAGTGACCAATCATCCACATGTAATGCTATTCTGCAATGACCACACTGGTAAGGTCTAAACACAAAAACTTGAGGTTTTCAAAGTGCCTTCCCTTTCTTTTTTAACTCCTGTTGTGGTTTAACCCCAGCTAACAGCCCACCCCCTCACAGCTGCTCACTCACTCCCCCACCAGCAGGACTGGGGAGACAACCCCTTCCTCCTTTTTCCCCTCACTTTGTACACTGAGCATGATGTCACCTGGTCTGGAACATCCCTGGGGTCATCTGGGGTCACCTGTCCTGGCTAGGTCTCCTCAGCAAGAGGAGCAGAAAAGGCCTTGGCTCTGTGCAAGCACTGCTTAGCAGTAACAAAACCACTGTTGATACTTAACGGCTGTAAAACCAAAGACTTTCTGCTTTCACTTTTTTGAGTGCCTGCAGAGGTTTAATAGGAAGGTAAAGAGACAAATGAGATATCTCTTTTCTCATACAGCTGGAAAAATGGGCAAGTTTTCATAAGTGCAGACTCTGTAGTTGGAAGTAGATGCAGAACATTTCTAAAGTCAAAGTCTAAAGGCAATCTGGTTGAAGTTAACATGCTTGGATTTCCCAGTATGAGTGGTATTTACTACAAGATGCATAAAAAGTTTTGCAAATATTTACTACAATGTGGACAAAAAGTTTCGTCAACAGAAGTAAACCCATTCTTATAAAGTGTCCATAATAAAACCATACATTTTCTTTTTAATATTGATTTATTGCATAACTTTTTAAAAGATTTTGTTCTTAGTGAAACATTCTGGATGAAGATATAAACCTAAAATACAGAGTCTGTAAGGTATAGAAGATGATTTTTTTTTCTTTGTAAAAATATAATCTTCTTTCTGGTTTGAAAGTGATATATCATTATCATTTGTATCATAGAACTCATTGGAGTGAAAATATATATGAGTAAATTCATGTCACAATAACTGGTAATCAAAGTTAAAAAAACAGAGAAAGAGGAAACTTACATATGAATTAAGTGTACAGTTTTTATTCTAGATATTGTTTACCCCATGACTGAACATTTCCTTCACTATTGAAGATGTGCTCAAAGTTCACTGAAAAGAAGTAAGAACCTGGGTATTTTACCAATAACTACATGTGAGGTCTTTTTAATATTCACCCTATTTCTAACAAGATCAGGACAGGCTGCCATTTTCCTGAGCTGCCACTACTGTATGGTACTAAAAAGATGCATGGAATATCTTCCCACCCACTTACTTAAGAGTAGAATTCATTGCTACAGGATACTGGGGATTAAAAAAGGCTAAATTAATTCAGAAGATGTTTAGACAAGTTCACAGAGGGCATTTGCATCATGGATTGGTGAATGCAACAGTTGAGATGCAACACCCAGTTCAGAAACGCCTTACATGCCAGAACCAGGAGAATGTTCCTGGAGGAAAGATCATTCCATGTTTGCTCTTTTGTTTCTGCTCTCTTCCTGGGGGCCAGCCCATGGCAGCTGGCTGGTAATGAACATGGAGGAGCATATGTTCAGATCCAGTGTCTCCTTGCATCATACCCATACTTGATTTTTATATTGTGAAAGAATGAAATGTAGTGAATTTTATTTTCAAGGCAAGTTTTACTGAGAGAGCAGTGTTGCTAAGTGTGGTCGATTACACTGTGACTATAATTATCAAAATATGAAAGAAGGAAAACCAAAGAAAGAACTAGAGCTTTGTTTGTTTGTTTGTTTGTTTGTTTTTCACTCCTTCTTCATCCCCTGAAGGTATTTTGAAAGTTCCTTAAATAACAGGTGAGTGCAAGGTTAGCCTTCCCTCAGTGATGTCATGACAGATTTGTTCATTCAGACAAACTATTAATGCGGAGTATGATAAAATATAGAGAGAAAATAAAAGTTTTGTCCTCTCTAACACCCAGAAACAGCCTGGATCTACAAAACAAGAGTGTCAGGTCTGTCTTCAGAAGTCTGCTCCCATTGCAGGCCTGCTAAATCAGAGTAACACTTCTGGATGTACCAGTTTAAGAAGTAATGGGAAAGTGGAAAAACCACGGAAGGGAAAATGTGCTGTGAACAAAATTGACCATCCACACAGCTGTCCAAAAGAAGACCATGGCTTACTCAAGACTTAGTACCACTGTTATGTCTCCATTCACACAACTGCAGCCCCAGAAATACGTGCAGGATTTCATTCTTTTTGTTTGTTTATAGGTCCATCCCATCATGATGATATCTAAAGTGGTGGAAGTGCTGCACTGACTGTCTTGGGGTGGCTTTATGATGTGTATCCCATATTGCTGCCCTATGCCCAGAAATTAAATAAGTAAATAAGTAAGTAATGAGTATTTTGGACCAAACCACTACACTGACGAAGGAAGAAAAAAAAAGCTGGATTTTCTAGCAAATCAAATTTGTAACAGACCTTTGGAGAGTGGCTCTACATATTACCTTTTCCTGTTCTGCAATCAATACTCCTGCCTCACCATGGCTGCACCTCAGGTGCTCCGTTCAGGAAATTCAGCTGCCAGATTGCTCCTGCTGTTTTACAAAAGGCCTCCCACTCTTCACTCTTCCTTCCCAAGCTTTCTGTTCTCCTTGGGCATATGTTGCCATTCAACAAGAGTCAGAGTTTCTTGCACATGGGGTTATGGAGTTGTGCCACTGATGCCAGCAGCCTATTCTGGCTGCTTCCCTCTGAAGGCTTTTGGGAGATGTTTGCAATGCTGCATGCTATTGCTTTAAATCCAGCTACTACTGAAGACATAAAATTAGGAGATGCACAAATAATGCTGGCAAACTGAAAATAGCTGAAGGGTTGAAGCAGGATGCTGGTTTTTTATGTGTTGCTGCCTACGAGTATTTCCTTCTTGTTGTTAAATAGCCCTTGCCTAACAGGTGCTGACCACCATTTTAAAAGTAGACCTAAACCTGTATTTATTTCTATATTTTATGTATTTATATGCCTTTATATATTTTGTATAAATATATGAGTATAAATATTATTACTGAGGGTTTTTTTACTTTCTTTTTATTTATTAAAAATTTAGCAAAAAGCTAAGGGTTGTACATGTGCAGAAAAGAGCTGCATACTCCGTGGGGGAAGTTGCAGGCAGAATACAGACCAGGCTGAGGGCAGATATCACCTCAGAGTGAAGTGCAAAACAATATATTTTTTTGAGAGCCTGCAACATTAGAAACATTAAAAGATAGTAAGGTAGCACTCTTTATTGTCTTCAGAGACTCTCATCTGAATGGAACAAAGAATAAGACATGTTTTTATAATACAGCCATTCAATTAGCACTGAGAGCAGCCCAGCATCCAAGTTCTCCACCCATTACAAACCACTTCGAGGATAATGAGCTTTTCAGACTGCCAAAGACTTGGAGACGAAACATTTCACATCATATTTTTTGCAAGAACTAATAGTCTCCAAAATGCAGACAGTGTTATACTCAGGAGGAACAAATATCTGAAATTTCCCCAAATAGCAGGAAGAAATATTCTTGGCTGTAATAACTAAGATTGCTTGTGGAAATCCCAGTATCGTTATTCTGGAGAAGCAAGACCTCATATGGAATTTGCCAAGCACATGTCTTGAGTCAGGCTCCTCAATTATACAATTCCTATCTCAGATCAGTTCCCTAACTCAAACAAACAGATTATCTGTTAGTATAAAGAGGTAAAAGCCTGGACTCCAGTGTTTCCCTAACATTGTCCTCCCTTGTCCCCATAAATTTTCCTTTATTGTCTGTTCCTGCTTAGTTTATCTTACAGGCAATATGCTGCATGGGTATCACATGTACAAGGAATCATCCTTTTATAGTAATTTATAGTCAATCATCTCAGGTCTACCTTGGGGAAGTTCAACATCAGAGGAAAAAAAGTGAAATTTAACTCTTTTTATCCAGTAACTATGCAACTGTAGCATGGAAGACACTGACCCTTTTAGCTCTGAATATTTTCCTCAGGATTAGGCAATGAGCAACTCTTCTCTGGTGTAGATTAGGGTTACTAATTGCATTACTTCTAGTGTCTTGTTATGAAGTATTGAGTGAAGTGGCCTGCATAATTTTATTTTCTTTGTTGTTTTGAAATCAGCTCTATGGTAACAGCAAAGGCAGACTGAGACAGAGTATTAGTCAGAGAATGATGAATAAAGGAAAATACATTCCAATAAACTGTTCCCCCCTCCTGCTCTCTCTTTCCCTACCCAGAGACTCCTAAAGTAAATATGTAGCTGCTCACACTAGAGAAATATTTCCCTGGTAAAAACAGAACCACAGGAAAAAAATACTTTAAAAAAAAGATTTTAAGAGACCTCTGGAAATGATCTCATCCTACCTCCTTTTTGGAGCTGCCCTAATCTCAGTGCTAGATCAAGCTGCCCAACCGGATTTGGGAGCTCTCTTGTGACAGAGGTTACACAATGGTCTTGGCAACAGTGCCTAGAAAATGGCCTAATATGGATATCCAGTAGATGGGAGCATGGTGTTCATTGCCATTTCTGTCAAGGCTAACTCTTTTCAACATGAAATTGTCCTTAATTCCCTGGTAGTCCTGAGAGAAAGGGCTTCAATCTAAAGGTGTGTATTTATGAGCCCATCCCACGCACCACATCCGCTCAGTGGTGCCATTTATGTCTGGTCCTAAGTCACTCTTTATTTCAGTCTCCGGGGTTGAAAAATAACATTTTCCACGCTCTGATCTGCCAGGAATTAGCTTCAGATGTCCTGAGACCAAAGGAACTGACTTTACATCATCTTTTCAAGAAAAGGCAATTGGAAGATTTTGGGGAAAAATGATTACAAATTTTCGTGTTGGAATTACACCAATGTTACCATGTATTGTACTCAAAAGCTGTCAAATGCACAGAGTTATTAGATGGGGTTTGTGCGTCTTCTACAATAAGCTTTCCAAAAGCCTGTTACAAAAAAGCAGCTCAGTTTTTGTCTCACTGAATTTCACTTCAAACAGGACTGACCAGAAAATAAAAAAAAACCTCAGAGGAAAGTTATTATTCATATTTTACACCCTATTTCCAACCTGTAGCACTCTGAATGGTTCAAAGATGTTTTTGTTTCATTATCTTGGCCATGGCATACCATAGAAGAAAATATTTCCACAAGGAAATCTGAATATGGGAAACACATGGGTTCCGCTGTGGTAAAGAAGAATAGGGGGAAGCCCATTTTTCAGGAGTGAACAATTAAGGACTTTGGCAGCAAAATTGCAATAATTTCATTTCTATAAGAATAGAAAGACTTGCTTTTACTTTTGAACGTGTGAGTTGGGCTCCCAGTACAAGCCACTTAAATTTATGATCAGTGCAGGATCCAGAATCGTTAAAACATACCAAAATTACACAGTTTTTGGAAAATTATGTGTACTTTTGGTTCTCAGCTCAATAAAACTCCGTA
This sequence comes from Corvus hawaiiensis, assembly GCF_020740725.1. NCBI lineage: Eukaryota > Metazoa > Chordata > Aves > Passeriformes > Corvidae > Corvus > Corvus hawaiiensis. The sequence continues at coordinate 25,168,985 of NC_063255.1, forward strand.
GTACTTCCCTCACTACCTTGAACTCTCTACACAGATTGCACTTCTTGTCTTCCCTTTGAAATAGTCTTTTAAAAGATATGTGTGTATCAATTCAAGAAAAAAATGAAAAAAGAAAAAGAATTGTGCAATTTATTTTGGGAGAGGAAATGTAGGGTTTTTTAAACACAGTAATGCTAAAGCAGAGAGGAAAACTGCTACATTCAACTATGGAGAGAAATGCAAATAAATAATATGATAAATGCATATAAAAGGTCTCATCTTTGCTGCAAGGACTGATAAAAAATACTACTATTCCACCCAGATAAGGACTTTCATTTGCTTAAAAGGAATTTTATAAAATATTATTAAATTAGGTTCATTTCAGCAATTCACTTCTTATGCAATATCATGTTTTAAAAGGATAAAATCATTAATTTGTATCTCCAAAGATACAATTTAACCATCTGAAATGTGGCTTTAATAGTGCACTCGCTGCACTTTCTCACTCACAACCAGCTGTCTCTTAATGTGCAGCTATGTGCAGTCTACCAAAGTAAAATGATTTTTAAAATCCTTTTTTTAAAATAGATGATTTAAAAGGACCTTTTTTCACATGATAATTAAAAAAATTGCCTATCTCCTAGTGGTCCCAAGTAAATAGGCTGAGACTTTCAAAGCTGCCCAAAAGATATATAGATCCAATTCCCATCCAAATAAATCTGATTTAGCATTTAAAATACCTCCCACTGAATATCTCTCTGCTAAAAAGTTTTGAATTTAAGCCAAGCTGCATAAAGTACTTTAATAAGAAACTAATTTGAGACTTCAGTAATAATATATTTTCATAAAGCTCAGTAGACTTGCAGACAGCTTGTAAGTTCGAGTTATCACTTCTTTGAACTCCTTTTGAAGATGATATGGAAAACAACCCTAATAGTTATTAGTATCCTAACCACATTTAAAATATCAATTAATCCTTCATTAGCACTTCACATTTAAGATTAGAAAGTGATAAAGCTTCATCTGTCTCATCCATTGCTTTTGCTGGTGAACTTCAGGCTGAAGTAGAAGTATACCCTTTCTTAAAGACAAGTGTGCAGGTGCTTTTGTCAATTTTTGTTCTCTGAGAGCAGAGGTCAAATATGTTCCAGACAGTGTGGGATGCCCTCTTGCTTCAGCAGAAATAAAAGATTGAAGTTTTTTGCTAACAAACTGCAAACACCACATTATGGACTCTTTTCCATTAGTCTAACTGCTGCTTCAATCCATCCTGGTTTTACTTTGCTGCCACTGTAAGAAAAGTTATGTTTAATAAATAATCTTTTCTGGGATTACATTTCTTGGCAAAGTACCTTCTTGTTGTATAATGGTTGAAAATTTGGTACAAGCAGCACATCTTTACAGATTGTGGATAGGAAGGACAAACATTTCAGAGCAGAAAGATGTTGCTGGTCTTTCAGTTCCTTCTATGCAGAGCTGCAGAAATTGATATAGTGCTAGTAGAAATGTGATATTAATGTAGAAACTAATTTTTAACTATTTTTTTATCCAAAGTTCACCTTGCATTTGCATCTGTCAAGCTGAGAGCAATTAGATGCTGAGCTTAGTTGTACTCAGGAGTGCATGACATGAATATAAAAAATTGTCTGAGAAAGTAAAACTGCTTTCATTCCATGGTTTAACAATCCCATTGCAAGTAAGTTCCACATAAGAGGATTTTGGAAAGGTGATTTATGTTTTTGTTAGGTGCTTAGAGATGGATGGGTTCTTTTTTCCTCTAAAAGTTGGAAGCTTTTAGCTTTCCTTCTGCCCCTATCTCCACATCATTCTTTTCCCCACATCATCTCAGCAGGTTTGCAAACACAAACACTTGTGTAGCATTCAGTGGATTCAGCTATTCTCTAGAGGAAAAAAAAATTAAAAATTTAAAAAAAAAAAAGGAAAGGAAGAGGTGGTTCTTCATAAAATGTCATGTTTTTTCACTGTTTGAGAATCCAAATCACACAGTTCTCTAACCATGAGAGGGAACTGAGCTGGGAGAACACAATGCTGAGAGGAAGGTTATATCTGAACTAGTTTATATTCTGCTTTCTGTAGTTGGTTCACCTCCTCTATTTAAAACAAACAACAGCATCCCAGTTATGTCTGCTTCTCAGTTCTCCCTTGCAATCTCTTTCTGTGGAGCCTGTTGTGTGTGAATGGCCACCTCAGAGATCTGGCTCACTGTTTCTTGAAACAAGAGTCAGACACAGGAGTGGAAGTGAGAGCACTACTCACCCTGCTCTTGATAATATTTGAAATAAGGGTTGAGCTTGTGAGAAATATGTCTTTACAACAGATCACCTGTTCAGTGACAGGTGGTCTCTTGCCTGCTCTTGGAAATTGTCTTGAGAAATAAGGACTCCAGCCAACAGAAAAGCTTTTTATAGAGCTTCTTGTCTGCATCAGCTTCAGATTAGTTTGCTGGGGGAAATTGTTGTCCTCTTTCTGTGGCTGTGGTGTAGCTTTCCACAGAAGAGGATTTTGGAGAGGTAGTTTGTGGTTTTGCTTGAGAATCAGTACAGATGTCAACTGAACGGTACAATTCAATGTCTTCCCTTCCCTGGAACAGCTGTGAATGGATTTGATTTGGGCCAGGACCATACTCCAGAGATAAGCAGTGAGTTGTGAGGAGAGACAAATGAGGAGCTGAAGGGAACAGGGCACACTTGGAACACCTGAGGCTTTGTTGTGAAAATGCTGTTAGTATGAGGACCCCCGTGCATTTCCTGCAAACCTACTCCATGTGCTACCCTGAGCAAGACTGTCAGAGTGGCTGCCTCAGAACAACATCAGCTTCACAGGGACCAAGTTCTGGTTTGCTGCTGTCGCCCCAGAGAATGTAGCAGTGATAGCAGTTTCCCCAAAGGCACTGGGGAATATGCCCTGATCTGGTGTCCCTTCACTGTGGACCTCCTCTCCTTGTAGCTTCTTTAGACCTTTCTTATCCCTCGCTGAAGATCTGTGTGCTGAGAGGGAGACAGTTAGTGTGGGGATGGAGGTAAAGGACCAAGGGTACAAGTTCTCCCTTAGGAGACAAAATGGACAAGCATTGAAATATAAGAGCTAAACACTTAAGCTGCTTAAATCCTCGGGATCAATGGCCTGTGGGTAGAAAAGTACTTCATGAAAATGTCTTTTAATGAGGAAAGATTAATTCCATACCAGCACAGCTTCTCATTCCGGATCTGGGGGTCACTATGAAACATCAAAGCCTCCCTAGCACAACTGTGAACTTCCAGGTGCTTAAACCAGTTTAAGCAGGCAGATGGTCTAGCCTGAGCCTCCTTGCTCAACTCCCTGCCTGTTTTCCAATAGGCAGAGGTGGCCTAAACTTTGAATGGGTTCCCTGTTAGGTTGGGAGGTCATTGCTCCTGGAGTGTTCCACTTGACATCCCCTGTTCATAACCAAATGCTGTAAAATGCTGTAAAACGCTGATTTTTCATACAAAACCATCATTCACTCTGTTAGGAGAAGGAACTGATGGCCAATCCCAATGCTCAATGTTTCCAGTGGCAACTGGATCATGTCTTTATCCGAAGACATCTCAGATGCTACTGGGAAATAATATTTTTTGAAATTCATTCCAGTTGGCTGTACCAGCCTGGACAGTTGCGACAGCTGATTTTTTTGTTGTTGTTGTTTCTGGGTTGGAGTTTGTTCATCTCTGAATGGACAATTTGGGAATTGGGAATTTATTCCCTGTTCTTCAGGGCTACAGCCTCACAGGCAGAATCTCAGATAAAGTTTTTGCAATGTGCTGGTGACCCATGTAGGCAAAATGTGCAAGACTAGCCAAAACTAGAATGAGATTAAATGGAGTGGTAAAATGCAAAGACATGTGACAAGAAAGACCTGAACGAATTAGTGGGTATGGGGAAATAAGAATATAATGAGAAAATGTGGTTGTTTTGTATTGTACATCTAAATATTGAGTACTGTGTCCAGTTCTAGTCTTCCCTCTTGGAAAAGGTAAAAGAAAAACTAGAAAATGTATGACAAATAGTGGTAAAGGGTGTCAGGTGTTAATTTCTGTTTAAGGAAACAATAGATTAATCCTTTCAGCCTGGAGGATGACCAGCTGAGATGGGAGGTTAGGGGTGGTAAATGGGAATGATTGTTCACTATGATAAAAAATCCAGGAGATACCAGCTAAAATGAACACACAGCTGGTCCAAAACAACTAAAGGATGCATTTCACCACTCTATAGGTAGCTAATCACTAAATGGGATTAGAGTCAAGGATGCTTCTCACCAGCACTAACATCCATTTTCTCTTTGAAACAAACCCAAGTCTTTTTCACCTCTGCTTGTGTTCCCTGCTTTTGCAGCCTCAGCTGAACAGCAGACTTCCTTCTCGTACCAACAGGGCCAGATTACAGTTTTGCATTCCTTACAGCCAGTTTCCAGGAATTATCTCAGTTCTGTTGGCACAAGCAGGGCCATGCTGGTGAGCAGCAGATGGGAGATGGCCCCTTTGTCTTCTTGTTATCAATTCTGTGATACTTTGTGTGTCCCTTGCTATTACAGCTGCTTGGATCCTGACATTTTTCAACACAGGTAAAAACTGAGTCTCAAATGGACAAATATTCATGTATATAAAACAATTTAGTTTCGATTAAAGTGTCTTGAAATTGCATTTATCTGACACACGTGAAAAGTGACAGTCAAATAACAAGCTCATCGTTTCTTTTCATTTAGAGTTTACTAGGGACTTATTTATCATGGTAAAATGAGTTTTCCTGCATTCTGCTAGAATGAAAGATCAGGTAGCTCAATGGATTAGACACTGCTCCAGAGCCTTTTTCTTTCTGGGAGCAGTTAAATAAAAGTCATTTTAAACAATCAACCCAGGATTCTGCCATTAACAGAACTTGACTGGAAGTGGTTCAGGACAGAAGCTGTGCTTCCATTACCAGGGCTGAGGTCTGGTCTCAGCATAAACCATCAGATGTAGAAAAGAAATAGATGGTGATATAAAATTATACTGCCCCAGAAAAGCATCTGTAGCTGTGCTCTCAGTCTGCATCTCACAGCAACATGATAGCTTTGGTTTCATGGGGACACTAATTTATATTCTTGGGGGAAGGATGAAGCCAGAAACTCTAGCTAAATACATTTAACACAAAGCATAAATGGCACTATGAAAATGACCATTTCCTCCAGACTTAGAGGCATTGTAACTCATACCCTCCAGCTCACTGGGTTTTATGCAACACTGTTCTACCTACTCTGTTTCTTTCTAGGATTATTGGCTTTGTTACTTCCTCACCTGGAAACACAACATTTTAACCCCTTAGGTGCCACCTATATCTGTCCATATTAACACTGATCCTTCTTTCTGTAGCCTGCTAGGTGCAGTAATGAGCTAAACTCTGCTAATGAAGCAATATAAACCCAGGGAAAGTGCCCTTGTAGTTGAAAAGACCAGATCCAAGTGCCTCAGCTGCTCCTTTTACTCTTTCACTGCTATCAGTTTTACTGTGACATGAATCTGGAAAGCAAATAATTGCATAGGTTTAAATAATGTCAGAATTTCTCTTCCATTCTTCCCTCCTTTCCTGTGTTCCTCACCAGAGATGATGAAATTGGAATAAATTGTGACTGGAACATATTAGTTGTATCACTTAGTGTCTAAATAAAAGCACAGGGAAGGATTCATTTGCCTAATTTCATTGCCTAAGGAAAGGGCAGATCAATCTGGTGCACACAGTTTCCTTACAGGCACTGGAGAGCACCATCTGAGGACTGGTTGCAACTTATTGCATCCTGAAGTTGGCATATGATCAGAAAAATCCCTTTCAGAGTTTGTTGTCCAGATTTCTGCTGAGCCTGACTACCTTGGATATGGGTCCTTTGGGACTGAATGACTCCCGCCTTCAGGCTCCATTGGAAGGAAGGGGTGTTGGAACCTGCCTGGAGAGCAGCAGCCAGAATGAGAGAGGTATCTCTGGACTGAAAATAGGAGTTGTTTTTCCAGAGTATGACTCTAAACAGGATCCTCAGTGTCCTCACTGCTTGGGATTGTCCACTGAGGAGAAGTATCCATTGACTACACAGGGAGTCAGAGAAGTTGGGCTAAGATAAATATTTGCAGGTAGATAACTAAATACAGCTTAAACTACTCTCTAATATTTCTCTCACTGATTTTTTACTCTCTTCAGAGAACTAGTGCCATCACTCTGGTTTCAGGGCAAAAGTCTTTTAAAAATCTCTTTATATGCTGCTTCTGGAAGGCCCTATAGTGTCACCATGCTGTGGTGCACCACAGCACAGAAGGATTAGTCATTTCTGTCTCCATAAATTCGTGATAGTAGTTCAGTGGCCCTTGGGATGGGCACCTGCAGCATTTCTTTCTAATAAAAATAGAACAGTTTTAAAAGCAAACAGATATCTGAAATAAGTCAGGGCCAAGTTTAGTTTTAAGAATATGTGTTCTTCTTTGACTGTAAAAGCTTTTATTTTTCTTAGATTTTCTTTTCCTGGAAGTATAGTGCAGAAAGGAGCACATTAAAGAGGAGATAGACACATTCTGAGTCTTTAGAGCTAGAGTAAAAATTTCAGTTGAAAATGCCAGGCAGATTTTCAAGCTAAACTTGAAGAAAACTGCCTGTATCCAACATTCCAATTAGAGCTATGGTCAACACTGAAACAAAGGAAGGTTCAGACATAAAATAATATTTGGTTTTGATGTTATTCTAGTTATGTTCTCTCTTCTTTCTCAGGAACCAGGATAGGGCAAACAAGGCAATTTACTAATGAGAGTCTTGTTAATATTTTTGTAGGTTTTTAAGTATAAAATTATGTGCTTTATGGGGAAGAAAGCCACGATATCAAAGTTATTGGCAGGACTAAATGGTTTGGAGTGTGATGTATGCTAAGTACCCACCTCCTGGATTAGTCGTGTAAGATAACTGATGATACTGTGTGCTTGCTTACAAAATACCAAATCTCTGACCCTCTTCTATGTTACTTCCAATATCAACACCCAGGTCTGAGGTCCCCAGCATGGGAAGACATGGATCTGTCTGTGTAGGTCCAAAGGAGTGCCACAAAAGTGATGAGAGTGATGGAACATCTCTCCTTCAAGGAAAGGCTGAGACAGCTGGGGTTGTTCAGCCTGGACAAGAGAAGGCTCCAAGGAGACCTTATTTCCACATTTCAAGACTTAAAGGGGACTTGTAAGAGTAATGTGGACAGCCTTTTTAAGGGCAATGGGACAGGGGGTAATGGTTTTACACTTCAGCCTAGATAGAGGGAAGAAATTTTTTGCGAGGAGAGTGGTGGAACACTGGCACAGGTTGCCCAGAGAGCTGATAGATGGCCCAGCCTGAAAACATTTGGTGTTGGACAGGGCCCTGAGCAACCTGGTCTGGTGGAAGATGTCCCTGTTCATTGCAAGGATTTTGGACCAGATGAGCTTTGAAGATGCTTTTGAACCCAAACCATTCTGTGATTCTATAAATGCCCTGTCTGATTTGAGATGGTGATCTGGGATCAGCCATGCAGCTGGGAGCAATCCCTTTTCTTTCTGTCTGGAATGAGTCTGTAAGTACAAAGGGATATAATGAAAACTGAAGTATGAAGGATTACACTGATGCCTTGAGAGACCACCTAAAAACAGAGACTAGACAGGAGGAAGGGAATAAAGGTAGGTATTTATTTGAAAGGCCTTCAAAGGTACACCCTGGGGAGCCAGAGGCTACTGCCAAGATGGACCCCAAGATGGACCCCAGGTCACGAGTTCTTCACAATTTTATAGGTTTGGTTCATTTGCATATCACAGTTAATTCTCCAATTAGAGCTTCAGTTTAATGATGTAATTCCCCTCATCTTACTCCCTTCTCAGAGGCTTTTGGTTTATACTTTTTGGGCCTAGGACAGTCGGAGTGTCCTTGGAGAGCAGGCCTGGAGAGGCTTTGTTATCTCTACCCAGCATGAGAGAGCAGAAGTTAACAGGCTACAAGAAACTTCAGTTACACACTAGGCAGTACAGGATTTGAAAAACATAAAAGTTAAAACCTAAGGCATCAACTGCAGTTTATTTTCAAAGCTTTGGAACACTGTTACTCTTCACAAAAACTCGGAAGGAAGTGTAATTCAACAGGCTTGTCACTTCTGAGGTATTTTGCTCTTGGCTTTAGTAGATGTAATTTAGAAATTTGATCATTTTTGGTAGGTTTTGGTCAAAACTCTGTCTAGACAGCACCTTTTACTACTCTGTATCATGTAGCAAACCTTTTGTCCTCACAATTGGTTGTCCCATCTGCCATATCCTTCCAGATCAGCCAACTTGGCCAGTCTGTGATTCTGTGACTCCTTGATGTCCTCTCATGACAGAATAACAAACACAGAAACAGTAAATCTGTGTACAGGGATTAGGATTGTGTGACCCCTGTTGAAGTGACTAAAATACCCTTTAGAATCCACCAAACATGAGATTTGAGTTTTAATGGTTATTCCAACTGAAGAGCAAAGCCATAATGAGCTGCATTCAACTAGTAGACTTTGGCACTGGTTCAAAATAATTTCATCCAATTATATTTAGATGAAGTTTTTCTTTTGAAATACAGTGTTTAATCTAAACCAAAATTAGATTTCCCATTTAAATAGCTATTAGGAGCAACACAGTTCAGTTGGCTGATTTTTTAATCGGCTTTTATGGTAACAGAATTAGTTCTTCACTGTTACAGAATTTGCATTGAGATACATCTTTCAGCATCATGATGGTAGTGATGGCAGTTTCTAAATAAACTAGTTAAATGTTTATGCAGGAATGGCATCTAAATAAGTAATGCAAAACAGTAATTTCAAAATCTCATCTGAATATTCTGTGAGTTTCTGTGAGAAAGATTGTGATAATGAGGTCCTATAGCTGGAGACAAGCTTTATGAACTTTAGATGCAGATCCCTTAGGAATTTTACTTTAAGAACAATTTCAGGCAGACATGGGTTTAGGGGTTTCATCCCATGGAAGAAGTGTTGAACAGGCTATTTCACCATTGGATAATTTCTGTAGAAATAATGACCATAGTAATATGATGGAGGGGGGTCAGGATTAATCTGCTACGTTTGGATCTTTGAGGATAGAGGTGTGCTGTATCATAAAAGAAAGACACCTTCTGCTGCACAAAATGCTATCAGCAAGCTGCAAAGGCTGCCTTGAAGTAAAAAAAAAAAACCTTCCAATTGCCCTGATTAGGTGACAGAAGTTGATGAAAAATGTTTTGAGAATATTGAAGGGTAAGAATTATTGATGGTTCTTTTCCAGGAGACACAAGTGACTTGGTGCATTTTTTGGACATCCCTTTCCAAAATATCATTCTTACTTGAGCTAGCATATAGGGGCAGCAAATCCTTGTGGGAACTGTTTTTTTGCCTCCTATAACACATTTCAGTCTTGGGAAGCTGGGTAATATTGGTCTGTAATTCAGAAAATGAGTTTGTAAAAGATTTCTGGTTAATTTATTAAAAAATACTCTCAGGGTAATGTTATGTAGTAAGTTTTTAGAACAATACCCCCACTGAGAAATGGAGTACTAGTGACTGAAGTCAGTGCATGTCTTAAGAATAATTCTTTTAGGCCCTGGGTGAGTGGTTTCTCCTGTTGAGCAGTGATTTAACCAGCTGAGGAGCTGCAGACAGACACCCACACCCTGCTGAATTTGATGGACGTAAGCAGCCACTTGGAAGTTGAGCATGTGGTTAAGTGCTTTTCTCAGCAGGGGCTCTGGCTGAGTTTTGAATGTCACTGTTATATGTCTTTCCAATATAAGAAAAATATGTTTTCTGCATCTCTTTATTACAGAATCTGTTCATTCTTTTGACATTCTTATGCTCCCTTTTCCCATAAGAAATTAAATTGTCTTTTCTACAACATTCTTTTCTACTACAGCCAGTAACTCCATCTTTGAAAAGAGGCTCAGGGATGGAAAGGAGCAGAAGAAGAACAGATGAGGTGTTTAAAAACTTTCATTCATATGTCCTTAGTAATAAAGTGCAAGGGGAAAGAAATTCAGAGCATGTGTAATGCATAAGTTGAATGATTTCTAAATAGGATTGTTTCCACATTTTCTATGAGCCATCAATAGCTTTTTAATGGTCCATCCCCAAATCCTGAGAGATGGTAGAATGTGCATTGATGCCCATCTGGTGTTCTGATGGGCTCCCATGATAGACAGAAGCATTTTTATTTTACTTTAGTTTTTCCAAGAACAGATTCTTTTTCTTTCAGAATAAAACCCTGCTTGCAAAAAAATTACTCCCCAAAAGAGGATGGGAAGTATCTTACTAACTTTCATTTTCCTTTCAACCAAATTCCCTGTGAACTTCTTCATAAAGGTGGTGTGGATGTGCATAATTCAGATGCCAGATCTTGCTAAACTGAAGAAAAATGTCTTTTAAATTTGCATGTAGAAGCTTTAGGCTGTAAGAGATCTGACAAGGTCAGTGTCTGCCAGTCAGCTGACATAGTCTCAATTCTAAGCTGAGTCTGTATATTAACCCAGACCGAAACTGATTTCAGAAAAAACACATGAAATGGGTTTTCTGAGTCCTAAGGTAATAGGTGCAGGTCACCTGTTAACACAGATTAGAATTTTCTTAATTTCCCAAGTGGGAGTTAAACATAATTCTAGATTTAATAACTTGCATTACAAGTACACATAAATGGCCTTTAAAAAATGAGAAATTTTGCTTTTGAAGCAGAACGATGAAGGTTGCAGCTGTATCTGTAATTTTGCAGTGTATCCTGTTTCTCTGGGTATGAATAACAAAGATTTGGCACTTTCTTCTTCTCAGAAGGTGAGAGGCATGATTCTGTGTGTCCCGTGTCCAGGTTATTTGGTATTCTTTGATCTCAATTCTGATGTTTTGGTCATCTCACAACTCTTGCTGGGTTCCTGGTTTTTGTGTTTTATGTTTGCTTGTCAGGGAGTGATGGAGAAAAGTCCTGGTCACTGCTTAGACCTTTATGGGCTGCTGCACACACTTTGGAGGGAAGGAGGAGTAACAGGTAGTTTGAAATAGAAACTACTCTGCCTTGTGATTTTATGCTATTTTTCCTCCCCCTCCCCCCCTCCTAACCTTGGATATTCTTGCTCTTAGTAAGGTATTATTACATCTTTTAAAGAAACTTCTCCTCCCAAGGTATCCCATAGCAGCATCTCAGGCTTTTAATCCAAGAAAGTTGCACAGCAGCAGAAACAGCTCAAGCTGGGTACCTTTGGGGAGGGATCCTGAAAAAAGAAGTTCCTGGGCAATTAAACAGTCTGAGTTTCCAAACACTTATGTGGCAGTTCAGACCAATAATATCAGGGTCTGGGGTCTTCCTGTTGCTCATCAGGTCTCTTCGTTGTCTCTGGGTGGTCTATACTGTTATCGTATCTTAGCTCTGAGGCTGTGTTTTCTGCTGATAGCTGGAACTTCCTTATCTTCCAGCTCCAGCCATCTCTTGGGTCCCTCTTTCAGGGAAGTAGATAAAAGCTCAAAAGTTCAACATATCTGCATGACAGTTCACAGCCTACAGCCTAAGGGTTCAGCCGATTTAGTAACTAGTGATAAGCAGTTAGCTCCAGACAGCTTCATCCCATGTCCAATATTCCTTAACAGCATCCATCACAATCTTCTTGCTCTTCATCCATCTTGCTTGTCATCTGGCTGGAACTCCTCTAGCTCGTCACCCCCTTGAAAGAAATTTCACATCGTAAATGGCTTGCCATAGAGGGGGAAACAGAAGGTGCCGAATAAAAACTTCATTACTTGTATCAGAATCAGGGAACTAAATGTTTCTTTACCATTAACAAATCTGCTGTAGATAGGATGAAAATTAATTATATTCCCACCTGGCAATTCTCTGCAGCAAAATTCTGCTAATGCCCTTTGAAAATGTGAGTATGGTCTTTGATACGGCTGCTGGCCCAATTGCTGGGATTTTCACAACATATTTAGGTTATGTGTATGATCCTGTATCTCATAAAGTGGATGACCAAGACTCGTGGCTGAGGTCTGTTCTGATTCTTGCTTGCTTCTGTTGTCTTTTTGCTGTGTTTTTTAGTTTTGGGTTTTTTTACATTTTACAATGGGTAATGCACATGTCTGAAGGAATATGGAAGTTTCTGTCCTTCTCTGCTGTGTTCTGCAGGTTTTTTCTTCCCACTGTGGATAGTCCATGCATGGAGATGGCTGGAGACAGAGAGCAACCAGCACAGGTTCAGCTGTATAGAGAAAATACCCAGCTAATTGTAATCAAATACATTCCATCCTAAGAAGCACTTCATGGTCCACCTACTTCTCTGTAGAAAGCTTTCTGTCAGCATTAGCTCTGCTGAAAAAGCCCCAAACCTTCTCCAGCAGGAATCCTGTGGGCAAACAGGAAGACAAGCACTGTGAAAGATACACATTAAAGTGAATTCTAGTTTGCATTTCAGAAACTCTTTTACAGTGAATTAAGCTGAAGGTTGTCATGGATTTGAAGATCCTCATTGACTGTGATGATTTCTGGCTGGAAGGATTTGTTTATTTTGTTATTTAAGAGAGTGTCCCTCTTTGTTTTTCCTGTGTGATGAGAATTGCAGAAATAAACTTCTGCCCTGCTCTGGCTGTAGCTGTGTGTGCCTCAAAACTTTTCACAGAGCATGTTCACATACCATGTTGTATATTTTTGCTTTAATTTTTAACAACAAAAAAAAAGACTTTTAGAGAAATCATTGCTAGATGGTGTGCATAGGAGTAAAGTTAAGTGCTTAGGAGGCCAGTCTTTCTCCTTCTCCATCTTCCTTCCTTTTCCCACCTAAACCCAAATAAATTTAGTCACATGAAATGTCTGAAACAGAGCTGACAGACACCTTGCTGGGCTCTTCCCCTTGCCTTTGTGGCATGAGGGCAAAGCAAGCACAGGTGATACTCTAATGCCAGCCAAAACATGCTACAGCCCCTGAAAGAAGCAAGCAGTTGGAGGCACCTAAAAAGCCATGACTTTTAGGAGTTCTGAACAAAGCAACACTCTGTATTTGAGGGTGGATCGTGGTGGTTACTGCCCAGTGCTCCAATTTACTCTCTGTAAGAGGAAGTGGGAAGTAAGAAAGCACAAGAGCCAGCAGATGGCTTATCTTTTTCCTCTTGCTGACGAAAGGAACAGCTCTGACCAGTGGGTAAATCACTCCTGTTTTTCTGATGAGATGCCCAGCAATCCCTGCCAGATTTAGCTGCAGCTCTTTGACTCTCCACTCAGAAACCTGTGGAGGGAAACCTGTCTCTGATGCTGAAGGAGAGGACATCACTAACCTCACCCAAAGCATTCAAGGTCCTTGTATGTTGAACTCGTTTTAGGCAGCTAAAGCCAACTAATGCCTCCAAACAAACTGACTATACTATTAATCAAGCAAGAGAGAAGTGAACTAAGCTGTAGAGATAGCTCCACCACCTTAACATTATTCCTTTGATTCAAGTTAAAGCAACAGGAGTGTTGCAGAAAGGGACCAGATGGTTCCTGGTTGGAAAGTTGGGTCTGAGTCAGCAGGACCCTGGCAGCCAGGAGGGACATCCCTGTGCTGGGGGCATCAGGCCCAGCATTGGCAGCCAGGCCAGGAAGGGGATTGTCCCTCTCTGCTCTGCGCTGCGGTGGCCTCACCTGGAATATTGAGTGCAGTTTTGGGTTGTTTCCTTTTGTTCTTAACACCAGCAGGAATGCACATATCTTCTCTTTATTCCTCTTCTCTTTTTTGGTGGTAATGATGGAGTTAGATGTTACACATGAATATCTAGCATGGAGAGACCTATGTCTTCTACATCCTACAAATTTTAATGTCCCCCATTAATGCTCTCCCTTCGTAGAAGCCAAAATACTTGAAAGAAGAGGCAGAAAGTATTAGTTTTGCTGTGACAGTAATGTTCAGGAATGAGGATGGGACAAAGTAGAGCACTCTTGGTTCCATTGTGGGCCTTGACTCCCTATTCCAAGAAAGGTGTTTTAATGGCATGGTAGTACTTCAAGGGCTGAAAACATTATTGAGACAAACATAATAACCCACCTTATTGGCCTACTAGATCTGTGATTCACAGCATGTGTCTGAGCTGTCAGTAGTGCTTATTCCACTGAAATCAATGAGCTCCTCCACGAGACAAGTAGTTATTCCCAGTTTTGAGATGAAGGCCACCAGTCAAAAAAAGAACATAATTTTTTCCAAAGGTAAAAAAGAAAAAAAGAAAAAAAGAAAAAGAGACCATGAGCAAAATCAGCAATAGAAGACTGATCTTCATCCTCAGGACCATGCTCCATCTTGCCTCTCAGATGCTTCTTTTGGTAATTTATATATGCCAAGGGGAAAAATATGAGATAAGACAGGGGCTTTAAAAATGTGTGACTATACTTTTGTGTTTAAAATAATTCCCATGCAGCTCAGTATCTTCCTAGTGCTTTATACCCTGATGATTGATAAATCTCCTAGCACTAGGAAAAAAAAAAGCTTTTAATGTTACAGAAGGCTTTCTCTTACAAGCTAACAGTCCCATTGTGGTCATCACCATCTCTTCCTCCATTCCAGGCATTTTTTTTTCAAAAGCAAGAGCATAGGAAACAAAAGTTACAGAGATTTTTGCAATTATTTATTTTTAGGGAAATGAAGGATGAGTATATCTATCAGACATGCAAACAGAGGGTACTGCAGGAATCTACGAGACATTGCCAAGGCAATCATCACTTTTCTGCAGAGATCATAAGTGTACAACTGATATTTCACAGTGAAAAATTTATTGGCTTATTCTTTTGAATTGTGAAGCATAGGTGTCTTTGCAGTAAATGAACACAATGGGTTATTGTGTGATGATTACACCTGTTTGCCACCCTGGAAACAGCACTTCAGTTTTCAACTGCTCCAAGTGCATTAGTAGAAAGTCCAGGCATTGCCAGGGAACTCATTATATTGGGAACTGACTTAATTTTTAATCTGAGTTACAGAAATGTCCCTTAGTGTCCTGATACATTTAATATTTACTGCTTCAAGCAGGCAGGTCTCAGGTGGGAGAGAAGAGTAATTCCTTTCTGCAATCTGCTGGAGTTATTTCTAGCTCTAGTTAAAGTGGCAAGTTTCTTGCAGCTGCTTTTCAAAAGGAGAAGTATGTGACATGTGAATCAATTTGAATCAGGCCCAGGGGGCTACAAAAGTGTATCTGTGCATAAAAGCTTGGCTTTCACTTACTACAGTGTCACACAAATATATCTCCTTCATGTAATTTACTCACTTGGAGACAGAGTAGAACCAAATACACTTTTTTGGCTCTAGGGAGTGCTAGAACCACTTTTGAAACGAGCAGCAGCAAAAGAAATGTGTTTGCTTCTGTGGTCCTGTGTATTGCCCTGGCTGGTTTAGCAGAATATATGATTCAAGAGGCTAAAAGAAAAAAGCCTCTGATTCTGCATTTTCTCTCCCTTTATCCATCTTCCTCATTGCAATACTTAATTTCTCCTTACTGTAGAAATCTTGTGAGCTTCCTTATCCAGAAGGCTGAATTTTCATGTTTGTTCCATATACAGCATAAACAAAGTCGATCTGGTTGTTTCCTTTCCCGCTGCCATCAACAAATCAGCTGTTTCAGGCCATCCCTTCCCTTTGCTTTTGCATGAAAGCAAAGCAGAGCCTGTTACCCCTGTTTCCTCCACCTTTGTAACCTCTTAGTGCTGCTTCTTTGTTAAAACACACAAGAGGTTGTGAAATTCTCTGTGCTGCAGGATTCTCACATCTCTTCCAGAAACGCCAGCTGACAGAGAGATACAAAGCACCTTAGCTGAAAAAAGGGAAATTTTTGCCATTAGTCTGTGATGTTGACTTGTTGAGCCATAAGATTTTATGTCAACCAATTAGTCTTTTTATCCTTTCATTTCGACTTCTTGGTGTTGGAATGAGGAAAGCAAAATGCTGTAATAAAGCAGCTGTGTGAGATGTATCTGTATGTCTGTGGTCTTCTGCCACTCTCCTGAATGGGTTGACCTTATTTTCTAAGTTAGAAGGTCTCTGAAGCAAGTGGAGGATAAGCAGATGAGAAAATGGATTTTCCCCTCTGCAGAAGCTGATATGTATAAGCATCAGCAACAGTAAGGAAATTATTCTCATATCTTACTTTAATAATTGATCTGCTCAGCTATTTGCAGACCTCCTTCCAGGGTCACTACCCACAGGATCTGTCTGCTGTACTGATCCAGCCACCAGAAAACAGAGTTCACGTGGCCTCTGTGTGAAAAAAATATTGGAGAAAACTGCCTCTGTCATGGGGCTTCAGCTGATCTCCTGCGCTCGGTCCTGCACTCAGAGCCATCCCAGGAGCTGAATCTGAGTGTCAGCAAAAAGACCCCCCTCCTCAGCAATGACTTTTTTTCCAACCTTGAGTAATTAGCAACTTGTGCTTTATCCTAAGGAGCAAAGCCCGCCCCACTGAGTCCATGTGTGCTGAGAGCTAAGAGCAAAACAAAATTAGGTTTCTTCACCTCCAGATCCTAGAGCCCCTACATTTGGAGATTGTGTGCCAGGAGAGAGTGTCAGCCAAATTCCTTCCTCTGCAGGATTTTCTGAGTCTTTAGAGTATTAAGTATAAGTTAAAATACCTGGGGGGTTTACCTTCTTCCTCTCTTTCCCCCTCTTCTTCCCTGATTCATCTAGTTAAATCAATCTCTGTATGAGGAAGATGTATTCCAGCCCACGGGACACTACCTGAGTGAGGCTTTTCATCTCACTCCCCCTGTAAAACTACTCCTGGATTTCAAATCTTATTAGTAACCCTGTCTCTCGTTCACTGTTTGCTTTTATGTGCTCAGGATGCCTTTTCTTCTATTCTTAAACTTTTTATGTATTAGCTGAAGCCATAATTCTTATGAAGGTGTCCATAGGAATGAAAATGCTACAGGGCAAATGCATCCTTAATTTAAGAACATCGTTATCAGGGAAACAGAAGAAGGTTACAAATCCTGGAAGGGATTTGTGACTCCACAGACTACGAGAACAGTCTGTGAGAACAACAAGCACTCTCTATATGCAGCTGTGACCTCTGAAAGCAACCTGCTGAATCCTGCAGAGCCCCTGTTGTGCCGAGGTTTCTCTGTATGTAAACACAAGCTGGTTAAGCTCCTTTTGGGTTTCTAATCCTCACTTAGGAATAATTCCAGAATAGCATCTGAAATGATGCTTTGAGTCTTGGAGTATCCTTATTTTCCTGACCCCTCTTCACGACAGATTTTTAGGGTTGAAAATGCATCACTGAAAATAATGAGCAGATTTGGGACTTCTGAAGAAAGATGATGCCCCTTTGCTAACTGCTGTGTGGAAAAGTGTGTTCATTGGTGTGTGTGTGCACCATTATCTCACACACCAGAGTGGAGGCTTGTGCTTGTATGTGTCTAGATGAAGGTTTTGCATGTGACTTCTTGTAGGCTGATTGCTTTCTGTGTCCCTCTGATCTGGAAAAGGCAGCTGGTGTGATTCCTTGTAGGTTCAAGCTTGGAACTCTGAATGTAAAACCACTTCCTTTTTTAATCTTTTGTGAAGCATTTTGTCTTGCTTGGCTTTTCTGTGTACTGTTGTATCATAAATGGTAATAACTGGAGAACAGGCAGGAATATTTTATGATGAAGGTTAATTTGCTCCTTTCAGACTATGAAGCACCATCCATGGTTGGAGCCCTTATGTCCTTCTCGACCAGGAGCAAATGACAACTTGAACTCACACAGGTGCTTTTCGGCAGCAGCTCACTTGCAAACAGGAATGTGTGTTGCAGTTAAGGTTAAAGCCTGAAGTGCTGACCTGATGCAGAGGAAACTCGGCTGTGACTGATGCTCAGTGAGGGGGAAGTAGTAAGAAGAAAAATGGCATTCAGATGTGAATTTCTTCGAGGTGGATAGTAAATTAGGATCCTGGGTTAGTGTGAAAACTGGAAACACAAAAAAGCTGCTATAAAAATGCAAGTATGTCCTATTGACAAAGCAGTATATTTTTATTTATGAATAGAAGATACAAAGTATTCTAGCTAAAAGCATCAATGTTAAAGCCCTACTATGCTTTATACTGGATTCCTGTTCCATATGGGATTAAAAATCTGGATTCCTTAATAAACTTTAAAGTCTCAGCTTGACATGCAGAAATCCTCGAGGATATAGGATATGTGCTCTGCTTTGATGAAGACTGTGACTCTAAAATGTTGGTTGGAACTACTGGGCCAAACTCTACTCTCAAACCAACCAGGTACCCAGCCACAGAATCACAGAAGCTTCTGCTTCTGTGCAGGAATCAGGAACTTGATACAGCTTCATGAGCTAAAGGGGTTTCAAAAATTCATCCTTGCAAAATTTCATCTATATTGTAACTAATGGACTTGCAGTCATTTCCTTGGCGAGTGCTATTTGTGTGGCTTAAAACAAAATACTCTCTTTTTTGTACACATTTCTGCAAGAAGAGGTATGAATGAACATTTTGATTCTTAGGGTGGAGCTTGGGGATTTGCTATGTGAATAATATAAATATACTTTTAAAATACACCCAAACTTAAAGTATTTAGTATTTTTTATTAGTTCAAAACTCTATGTCCCCTCAGCCTCCCTTGTTCAAAGGGTTTACAACTCTATCTGCTCCAAGCCTTGCTAATGCCATTTCTTCCAGCACCTGAAAAGTGACAACATTTTACAGCATAATTGCCAGGGGTGTGAATGTTACATGAAATAATTTAACCACTTGTCATATCCCATCTTTCCACCCTAAGGTTTTGATGTGTTTATCATGAGGTCTTTTTCAAGTCCCAGATACTTCTTGTTTAGTACGCATGAGGTTGTGGTTTGCTGCCTTGTTTTATACTTTTTTTCATTCTTCCCAAGATGAGGGCTTGAATATTTTTGATGATTGGAGTTGTTAGAGTTTGAGGTTTTTGGTGTTTTTTTGTTTTTTTTTTTTTTGTAGGGGTGGAGAGAATGGAATGAGGATTGTTTATTTGTTTATTTGATTGTTTTGGTAAGGAACTAGTCAAATATTTTTAAAGATACAACCAAACCAACAAGAATAGACTTTCTTCACCAACAGCAAAAATCCACCATGGGCACAGACTTATATAAAGTTTAAAATATAATATTATTACAGCATTTTAAGACATCACATTTAATTATCAAAATGGTGCTTTTTTGCTGCTTCCATGCAATGTGAGAAGGTTCTCAATTTGCCCATTGATTATCCTTGGTGTCCTGCTGTGACCTGGGGCTTCAGGGTTACAACTCCAGCCACCATTCTTACCCAGATTCTCCTTTTTATGCTAAATGTTACACTTTGGTAGATGTTTAGAAGTGCAGACAGTGAGAGCAGTATGCTAGTTTGGTAATCAGCAAAAGCTTGCTTCAGCTGCCTACTTTTCCAAAAGATTCCATAAGCATACATGTGAATCTACTAAACTGTTTTTCTGTGCTGACTTCCTTGAAACTAGTTCCTGAACTGTACCATTAGTGCATCTCAGGTAAAATAAGGAGGGTTTTGGCTTTAAAGCTGCATTGTGTTTGCTAGCATTACAACAAAAAAATATTTTAAAGTATAAGAGCACTGCAGCAACACAGACAAATACTGGCACAGAGTGCAAAAGTTTTATGCTGCAAAAAGTAAAGTTTTACGCTGTGCTTTTACTTAAAGCACAGAGCAGCAGCTGTAAAAATTTATGTTTTCTGGCTTGCCATTCTGTACTATAAATCATGGTTAATGGAATCTTCCTGGCAAAGTCACTTGGGGATTAGGCTTGGGACAGGGAGCAGGAGCCTCTTGATCCATTGCTCCTGCTGAAGCAGTCAAAACCAGGAAACTGAGCAGGAGCAAGTGGATTTGGGTCTCACATCCCCAATGATGCCTAGTCCAGCATTGTGAGGGCATGTACTATCCTTCAGAACTGCACTTGCCTTAGACTTTTAATCCATTGTCAGGATCAAAGTGAGGCAGTGGGGCTCCCACCCCACTGCCAAGATTTTATCCTCTGCTTGAAGGTAGCATTTGTATGATCCAGCATGTCAAGCTGGGCACAAGAACAGGAATGGGTCTAAGTCCTGATGAACCTCTTTACTTTGGTGTTGCCATTGGTGGGATAAGACTCTGAAGGATGCTTTCATCCTGATGAAAGTATTTCAAGGCCCAGCAATTAATGCCCCACATAATTGCAAGAGCAGCTTACCAGAAGACCATTCCAGAAAGTACATGAGAAGAAGAGAAAATGGGGTAGCAGAAAGTAAAGTGTTTTTATTCTGCAGGCCCAAGTGATGACTTTAAGTCATGGTGATTGATAACTTCTGTAACATTTTTATGGCCTTATCATAAAAACTATGCTTTCTTCCCATTTTTTTTACCTTTGGCTGCTGTAATAATTTTTCATGGAGAGGCCAAAGGAAAAATATACAGAGTATTTTTCAAACTCAGTAAAACACTTCCTTCCAAATGAGTCTGTTCACAGGCCTTGCATTTCCTCTCTGTGATCTACTTAGAGAGGCCTTGGGAAGTAAAAGGACTTTGGATTCAATATATTTCAGCAAAAGTCTAATCTTGTTAGCTGAGTTGTACACTTTTGTCCAACAACAAAGATCCCTTTTGGAAAAGTAAAGTAGAGGTAGTGGACCCTTATGAATGTAATCAGCCTTGGGGGTTTATTTTGTTCTTGTCTTTTTTTTTTTTTTTTTTTTTTTTGGTCTGTTTGGTTATTTTATTTTATTTTTAACTGTTTAAAAATCTAAACTGGTGGGTTAGGGTTTTTTTTTTCCTTTTGGGAGACTGCAGGAAATGTAACAAGTTTAAAAAATATAAGATGTAAGATTGATGCAAAAACTCTTACTACAGGAAAAAAGCCATGATATGTTAATTAGCTGATGAGGTGTTGTAAGAAACAGTTACTGGCCCATGAAATGAAATGCTGCCCAATCAAAAATGAGGAATAATTAACACCTTTCCCTGCATGGTTACAGATAACTTATTAAAGTGAAAGCAGACAGAAGGGAAATCTCATTTTTTAATTGTCGTGTTTAAATGAGACTTTATGAAACAAGTGTCCTTCAGATTTCCTGCAAAATTCATCCATCACTGTAAGAGTTAGCTATTTTTAACAGTCTTCTACCAAAATTAGGAAGAGGAGACTGGAAGAAACTGTGGAAGTGTGAGAACTTTAAGAGGAGAAGCAGTCATCTGATAACCAAGATACTGAGAGAACTTTACTAAGACTTCACTGAAATTAGGATTAAATGTATGTTTTGTTCTGGCATAGCCTCAGCTTTACTTTTTTTCCCCTGTTTTGCTCTCTCTTCCTTAAAAGAGCAATTTGGTTAAACATTGTATTTGGTTACAGGGCATGACTGCTGAGGCTGAGAACGCCTGGTGCTGAGAATGTTGCAGGTGACCACTTGCCAGAGGCTGGAAAAGTGTCCACTGCACCAGTGGCTCCACACCGCTGTCATCACACAGCTCAGTTACACCTGATGCAAATCTGCCTCTTCCAAAACTAGCAGAAAGGAGGTTTTAGTGATGGTGATCATTTGTCTAGAGCAAGATCAACTGAGCACAGACCATATTGCTGCTTATAGAGACACTTGCATGTGTTGGAGATGCTTCTCTGACACTCAGCCTGAAGAATCATCTTATTAATGTGAGGGATGGGGAATAAGAACAAGGCTGCAGTTCATTTGGCAGGTTCTAAGGACACCATCCGTCACCCTGAGCTCAGATCAAGTAGCACAGGAATGGCAGGCTGGTCCAGCAACACATTAAGGCAATAAAAAATTATTTATAATGGATGAGTAACTTTAGAAATAATGGAAACCATAAAAATAATTCACAATCTAAGCAAATAGAAGTCTGCCACTTCTCTGTGAAGTCCTGCCTTTAATGGAAGTGTAGAATTTCAGATTCTGCAGATGTCAGATTATTATAAAGACAACATTTCTCCTGGTATACATTTAATAGTTAATAGTAGTGACCAACTCTACTGGGAAACTACAGGAGTTTGGAAGTACTATCCTGCGTCCTGTTAGACTAAGGCCACACATTTGAACTGCCTATAGATCCTGTTAATGCTGGGAGTAGCGTTCATGCACCAAATGGAGGTGATGAGTTTAAGTGCTTGTTCTCCAAGGATATCTCTAGGGAAATGTCTACTTCTAGAGCTGCTGTTAGTCTTTTAAGAATGACTGAATCAATTTGAGCAACAAGCACTTCCTGTCCTCAGCACTTCTAAAAATAAGTTTCTGCTACAGGAGTTGTTTTAATTAATGCTGTATGAAGGTAGTACATGCTCACTAAAAGTATTTCTCTGAAGATGTTTCTGCTCCACCTATTCTTCTGACATGTTTTAGATTATTGTTTGCCATAGTACACTGACCTCCAACTCTTCTGACTTCTGTAACAACATGATGTTATCTAACAGGGTGATGATATGCAGGGTGTCATCCTGGATGAAATACAGATTGGATTGTGCTCTATTCTGCTCTGACTTAAAGCAGGATTGTTGTTAATGACTTTTTAAAGGATGATATTTATTTACAAATGCTTGCACTCATCAATATAGTCCTGTTCTGCCTAGCAGAAGGCATGTGTGAAAAACGAGGTTCACTCTCCTGTGAGAATTTAAAGAGTTTAATATAAAGACAATAAGAGACACATAAAATAAAGCAAAGAGGTAATGGCCGGGTGCCTTGGCGCTCTGCCAAGAGCATACCTGATGCTCGAGGTGAGTCCTTTTTATACCATTTTTACTGCCTGTTCTTTATGCATATTCAAACTTTTCCAGGAATTGTTCTGCATGGCCACTCCTTGGTTCCGCCTTTTTAGAGCACGCATATTCTTCTGCCTTGCAATTTTATTTCTTTTGATTCTTGGGCTTGGGCTCACTAGGTAAGAGTCGATGGTAGAGTGGACCTCTCAATTCTCCAGACAGTCAGGGCTGATTGCAGCTTTGGGCCTCTTTGCCCCCCGGGCAGAGCGGTGATAGCGGCTCTGGGCCCCCCTGGCCCCCCCATTCTCCGGGCGGAGCAGCCTTTGGGCCCTTTTCTTCCCTGGACAAAGTGTTGATTAGCAGCTTCTCGGGCCTCATCCTCTGTTCGCTTGGAGGTTATCTTACTTGCTCACACTTGCTAACATTCTTGCTAAAAAGAGAGAAAACTACATCCACATAGCAAAAAGCATTTCTAACATTATATAATATCTACCTTTATACTTGCGAGAAGCCAATATTATAATATATGTTTGTAACATATGTAAAATAAATACTGAAAGAAGAATTTCAGATTTATCTGATAAGAAAGCAGTGCAATTTCAATGAAATCTGCACAAACAATATCCTTCAATATTGCTGTATAGCTCAATGGACAACGGTCAAGGGCCACAAGAGAGATCACGGGCAGCATCTTGTGCTCCTTTTGCAATCTCACAAAGCATAGGAAAGATCCAGAAATGTCTTAAATGTGATGATTCACTTCAAACAACATCTCACAGACATCAAATCCATTGACGCTTTTATGTCCTGCATTTAATACCTTTTATAAGCAGTGGCTTTTCTACCTGCATTGTGGTGAGGTACTTTGAAGCAACTTGAGTAATTTGTGCTCTGCTACCACAGGTCAATTTATACTTACTTGTAAACAAGAGTAATTGAAGGAGATGGAGCCTACAGAACAGATTTAGCTTTTTAAATGATACTGAAGACTGTCTAAATTCCTCCTGCCTTTGATGCAATCACATTCTCACATCCCTTAGGAAGCTGACTGCCCGAACACTCATGATTAGCCAGCACTAAAATTGCACACAAAATGGCTGTGCTTGTAGGGAAGGGTACCTCTCTCACTGAAATATTTCTGTTTCTTAATTCACTGTAATGAGCAGCTGCTTCCAAGCTGTCTGCAGTCCTTCGTCACAGTTAGTCAGAACTGTTGTCTTATAATGTCTGCATAATGTAAAGTTTTCACTTTTCTTCTACTTTCAACTAAATCAGAGTTTGCTTGAATTTGAGAATTGTATGCTGATGGGATTTAAATACGTCCCAGGAAATTGTTTTGTTAACTGATGGCATCCAGACTACTGTAGATACGGTACAGAGAAAGTGTTCATTTTTCTTTGTTTTGATGTGGCCTTTCTTTTGCCACTGAGGTTTTTTTTTTTAATGGAAAGTACAAGCAGCAACCCCTTTTTTCAAATATTATACCAATCAAGGAAGACTCTAAGGCAAGTTAAGAAACACAAAGAGCAGTTAGAAAGGCCTACAGTACTGAAACACTGCCTGGGTTGTTCCCTAAAAACTGTGGATTCAAATATCTGAATTACCTCCAAAACAGGTTAGGTCTTGGATGTTTGTTTTCCTACAGGTTTAGTTTCAAGTTCAAAGTTAAATACTGTCCTAGACCTAAAGGCCTGAGGTCCACCTTAAGAAGAGACTTGTAAGATTAATTTCCTTGGAGGAGACAAAATCAGTGTTTTCTAGTGCCATGCTCCTGTCACCTACAAGAAGAGAATAATAAGCAAACTTATGTAGGATTCTTGGGCTTATCCTTTGGTAATTTACTCTAAGAGGACTTCTGAACTGTACATATGGTTGATTTCTGACATGGTGAATGTGCTTCTGAAATTTAGGCACTTGGATGTGATTCTGCAAATAGTAATGGGGTTTTGGTGACTGCTTACTGATTATTGCAATTGTACATGCAACAATTAGGTCATTAGATAATTAGATAATTAAACCTTGATTAGATAATGAAACACAGCTGCCTATAATTCTATTCCAACACACATTACTGTTAAGAAAGAAATTAGCATTAAAGTGATGGATTAATCACAAAGTTTTCACACCATAGATTTTTAGCAGATTTACATGCATTTTGAGGAAACCGTAAACCATAATATAACATAATATTAAAATACTCTTGAAACAGACAATTATAAAGGAATTATTAAGGAATTAATCTCTTTCTTAAAGTTAAATGTAAATACTCCACTATTTCTCAAAAGGAATAGGGACCTGTGGGACCCTGATGTAGTTTGGAACTAGAGCCTCTGCCAGTATTCTACATTTTTATTTTCATTTCTTAACCTGCCATAGAAAAAACAGCAGATCACTGACAAACAGCAGTCTGACTCAGAAACAAAATTAATTCTGGTCCTGTAATAGAAGACTGATTAAAATTTCCTCTTTGGTTGTTCTCATATTTACTGTGTTGTGAAAGACAGCGTAGTCCTGT
Organism: Corvus hawaiiensis; assembly: GCF_020740725.1. Classification (NCBI taxonomy): domain Eukaryota; kingdom Metazoa; phylum Chordata; class Aves; order Passeriformes; family Corvidae; genus Corvus; species Corvus hawaiiensis. The sequence goes on from NC_063255.1 coordinate 25,194,217, forward strand.
TAACATATCACGAGAACTATGCAGTCTGATAAATGCAGTGTTTTACATTTGTGCTGTGAATGTCCACCACAAAAATACCAAATGACAGCAAAACAACAATAAAAAAGGAGAGGAAAAAAAAACCAACACAAGAAAGGCCCACACTAAACGAAACTCTCCTGCTTTCATTAACTTAAGATTTCTTCTTCAGGTTTTTCATCATTTGATTTCAAACTCTTCATGACCTCTCTGTTGATACCATCTGAGTACTAACTCTGCTATAATATGGCCTTGTTAAAATCTCTTCCCTCTGATTACTGATAAACAGCAGAGGCTTTCACTGATTTACTCTAACGTGGTACAAACCAGGTATTAATTCACTTTCCTTAAGAAATAATGAGTGTGTAAATTGCCCCTGTGTTTGAGCCTAGATGGTGGTTGGTGCACAGACTAAAGGACACCTCTCTTATACTCCCTATGGATTGCAGCAAACTGTAAAGGAATTTTTTTTTTTTATCATCTGTGTGCAAGCAATGGATTATCTTCTGTGGAAACGAATGGGAGAGTTGCACTTGATTGATGGAACAATGCTTAATTTTTAATAGGAGAAGATTTGTGCCCCTTTTGCGTACATGATACAGCACCTGCTGTTAAGGAGGGCTTTGTTCTTCATTCCATTTGAAGAAGTTCTAGTTATGGAATAGCAAACTGCTTGCCAAATGTTCCTTTGTTGTCCAAAATCAGTGCAAAATATTGAATTTTTTCTAGACTTCTCCTGAAGTGGACATCACGAAAAAAAGCCTGGCTAAGTTCTGTGCTAAGTGAGAGCTTGTTGTCTCAGAAATAGACAGTTTTGCTTCTTAAAGAAGAATCACAATCTCAGTTTTAATATGAGATTCTTTTCTTCTTACCCTAGGTTTTTATTCTTCTCTATTTTTCTGGCTCTATATCACCACTTGCATATCAACAGAGCACATTACTCCTCAGCCCTACCATTTGCTTTGTGTCAGTAACACCCCCAGCAAAAAAAAAAAAGTAAAATTACATGCCTGTTTTGATGTTGGTTATACAAAGAAAGTGTATAAAAATCACAACATGTAACTATAACATGACTGAAAAAAAATCTGGTTTAACCTGCTTGCTTTTCAAGCATGTTTGTTAGTGGAGCAGGCTGCTGAGGACATAGCATGGTCTGTGTATTGGCAAGGTTTTCTTTTCTTTATAACATGGTAGTTTATCCTCTGTACTTGAAATTTTTCAGATTTTAACATCCAGTTTTGAACTTTTGATGTTCAACAATCAGCAGGTAATGAGCAATTGTGTTGTGTGTCACCCGTGGGTTTGGGAGTTTATTTCTCTCTCTTTTTGTTGTCTCTTTTTTTCATTACTATTATGATGTTGCTGCTCTTGTTGGTTCATTTTCTTTCAGTTATTAAACTGTTCAACTTTTCTTATCTCAACCTACAGAATTTACCTTTTCCCCAGTTCTCCTTCTCAACCCATGGCTGAGACGTGTGTGTGAATGAGCATGATACTTAGTTGCTGGCTGGAGTTAAACCACAGCAGTATTATAAAGATTGTTCTATCTTTTTATCTCCTATACTGTTATTGCCAGATTATGCATACTTTTCTTTTGCTGTATGAAGCTTGTTTTGTGCTTAATCAGCAAATGCTTAAACTACTAAGCATTACTAAGATAATTATTCTGAATTACACTTGCCACAAAATTTTAAAGGGTTTAAAAAAAATATTATTGTTATAATCAGAAGATTCTTCTACTTCTATTTCCAGACTGCTGTTACAAGAGAACTTGCCTATTTAGAGAGATCACAATTTATTTTTTGTGGTATCTGAAGTGATTTTCCCACTAGAACAAAATGGTACTTACCAAAACAAACAAAAAAGACAAGCTTAGTGAAACTGGTCATCATTAATACACTTTTACATTACTGTATTCTCTTTGTCTCCTAGTACTTAATCCTCAGCACCTAAATCAAGGGCAGTGCTGGAAAATACTCACAGAACTGCTCATGTTTACCTTAATTTACCTATTTATTATAAAACTCAGATCGAGGGGTCACAAACCCACAAATCCACAGACTGGCTGAGGTTGGAAGGAACCTCCCCAAGCCACCTGCTCAAGCAGAGCCACCTGTGGGAAGCTGCCTTTGACCACACTTAGATGGCTTCTGAATAACTCCAAATATGGAGGCTCCACATCCTTTCTGAGTGACCTCTGCCAGTGCTTGGCCACCTGTACACTGAAAAAGGTTTTCCTGGTGTTCAGACAAAAGCTCCTGTGTTTCAGCTTGTGCCCAGACCTTTCATTCACATGTGCTTTCCCACCATCTTGAATCAGAATGGAGCTATAGTTCAAAACACTATAAAAACTCTCTTGTTTAAACACTGTTCTAAACCAAGAAGAAATATTATTGTTGCTGCTGGTTGGGCTTTCTTCTGCTCTTTTCCTTGTCCCTGTATCTGCACATCCAAATCCAAACACTTACTGGCTTACATCCTCTATTTCTTAATGATATGAGATCATCCAGCTCTTTTCAGCTAGGCAAAAGCCTGGAAAGTGAGAATCTTTTCATGCAGAGAACCTGAGAAGCTTTACCATGGAAAAGGAAAATATGAGTTCATGAAGAATTAATACTGTTTCCCTGTGCTCCTCCTGTGCCCATCAGTTTGCTGTACAAATAGGAGTGGACAGTGGTTAAACAGATTGTCTTTTCTGGCTTTGCAACTCAGGAGCACAAAACGGATGTGTCCAGAGACTGTATTGTATGTTTCCTGAGAGCTTCCACTTTTAAAAAAAGTGAAGAATTAGAAAGACTAAAGATGTACTGTGAAATGCCCTAAAGAAAAGTTGGAGTTTTATGTCAGCTGCTTTCCCTGTCTCAATTCATTGAGAAAAGTGAAAACACACAAACAAACAAACAAATAACCACCCTCCCAAAAAACAAACAAACAAACACACCTAAAAAACTCAAAACCCACAAAAAACCCAACAAGAACTGGGTGCATGAAAAGGACAAGAACAAGTTTTTCCTCTATCCCGAAGAGAAACACATATCATTGGCTGTGTTTCATCCTAATCATTAAGCCCTGGTCACTGGACAGCCCAGCAGACCCTATGAGAGATATTTTTTCGCTTTTGGAATGTCCTTGTTTTTCAGACACTTGAAAAAAAATGATGCTGCTTTGCTGCAAAAGTGGGAGTGTGACTGGACAGCCTCTTCCAGTCCATATATCAAAGTGCTCTTTGCTCTCATTTTGAGGCCAGCTTCAAGCAATACACAGCTCTGACAATGCTAGCAACACTCAGGGGAGCAAAGAGCTTTGCATGAACAAAACTCTTGTGCTTCTGTTGGTTTTTTTTTTTAGTTCTCGTACATGCTGTTCTGCACAGGGAGCCTTTCCTTCCAGGGGTCACTGAGAAGAAGAAAGCTGAAATAAACAGCCATATACATTGGGACAGCCCTTCACACCAAGGTGCAGAAAAAATCAGAGGAGTGCAGCTGAATGTTAAATAGAGCTATGGTTTTGTCATGAAGAGCAAAACGTGGTGAAAAAAACAAAGCCTTGAAAGTACAGAAAATACAGCTCTTAGGACAACTAGTGCCAGTCAGATAACTTTGTGAAGCCCGTTTCTGAGGCGCTGTCATTACAACTGCACAAGGAAAAAACAAGTTAGGACTGGATATATAACTGGTATAGTCAGTGTTACTGCAGTCATGAGCAGTTGACTTGAAATTGCTTCCAAGGCTGCATGGTTTGATAGCACAAAAATAGAGAGCTTCCCTTGGTGAACTGCAATCTTGTGAAAACCAGGATATTTACTTTACTTATATTATACTTACATATATGTATAAATTTAGGTTCAATATTAGGAAGAAATCCTTCCCTGTGAAGGTGATGGGGCCCTGGCACAGGTTACCCAGAGAAGCTGTGGCTGCCCCATCCCTGGAAGTGTCCAAGGCCAGGTTGGCAACTCAGGATAGTGGAAGGTGTCCCTGCCCATGGCAGGGGTGGGACTGGGTGAGCTTTAACGTCCCTTCCAACCCAAACCATTCTGTGATTTTATGAAATATATATACTAAACCATCACTGTATATGCAATGGTTGAAACCTTTGGGGTATCCAAGGGTTTTTCATGGTAGTAATCTAAACCTAAAGAGATTGATGAACTGTTTATTTTCTGAGTTGCTTTCCCTGTGCTAAAATCTGAGCATTCACATCAGCACAGGTGGAATGGTTCCCAATGGGAAATGACTTAGATTTGCCTGCTAACCCTGCAAACCATGCTCCCTTGAGGACTTTAATATAAGCTCGAAGAACGTGTTGTTTTCCTGAATGGCAATGTGTTCATCTTGGCTTCCTGTTTAGAGTAACTGTGTACGGAAATGGATTCATTATCTGCAGCTCACCCCGCTCCCTCATTCCACCTCCAGTATCATCAGCAAGCAGCTGCCATGTACAAAGTCTGCCTGATAAGTTGAGGCAGGTAGGTTTGAAAGTGATCTGACACTTGAGATGGGAGGGGCACGTCACACTCTTGCAATTCTCCACAGTAAACCTGTGCAGTGTTACCACAAAGTGCTTCTGTGGGGAGCAGAAGGAGGAGTATTCGATCATGTGTGCACCAATTTCCTTCTTTCGGTATGTAGTGCTATATAATTGGATGAAGAAAGATGTGGTTGTGTGTGATTGCTGAGCCAAGACTAGAGAAATTGCTGTCTGATGTTTAAGAAAGCAAAAATTCCCCAAATCCTCAGTCGTACGTGTGCAGCCTGCAACAATTGGAGGGCCAGCTGGGTCAGCTTCACCTGTACCAGTGCAAGTTTTATGAGAAGTGGGACAAAGGCAGTTGTATGACCTTCATGCCTTTAGATGTATTTTTCATTTATTTTTTTTTTTTTCTCTGTGGATGCCAGACACTTACCATCCAGAATTATTGCATTTTCCTTCTTAAAGATCTCCCCCCAAGACAAGAACCCCTCACCTAAGCTTTTTTCTTTTCTCACTGGTCAGTGGGTCAACAGGAATTAATTTTTTAGAGGTCAGGTGGCAGAATTCTCTTCCTGCTTCAGCTGGCTTTCCATTCCTTCCTGTTGTGTTCATAACAGTTTGCAACTGATTCAGGTCAAGGCTTATCTGATGATTTGGCTAATAGTTCTAGCCAGAGAAGGTCTGTGTCTGCTGTAGCTTGAGCAGGAGTTGCAACATCACTTCAAGGGTGTGAACTTTGTTAAAATATCAGAATCCAGTTTAGCCTTTCCCATTTGAGTGGTCCTTTGCAGTGAAAAACAGTCAGCTGCAATAATCAAGCAGAGGGAAGTGAGTGCCATTTTCTCAGATGTCATTCTTTTTCTTTCTGTTTTTAACTGGACAGTCTTAAATGCAATCTTTTATTTTAAGAATAATTTAAGAAGGCAAGCCTGTAGCCTGCACAATCAGAAAGAGCTGGGAGAGTGGTTTTATCTCCTACAGATTTTCTTTCTCTTTATCTGTGCCTCGTGCTTAAGGCTACCAAACTGTAACTGCACAAGTTCTTTGATTCAGTGAGCAAGTACTGTCCTGAGGTGGGATATTAAAGGGAATTTTGAAGAGAGATCATAGATTTCCAGCTGTGCTTCTGTCTCTGGGTATCTGTACTGGTTCATGTAATAGGAAATGGGGTGAATCAGATTTAATTTATGTCAACAGCTCAAAATATGCTATGCTAGAACTCTGATTTCATGAAAAAGGATGTTTTTCTAATGGTTTGAGCAGAAATCTCATTAAAAGAGTATGAAAAGCTGCTATCCTTCAGTTTTCTTCTTTCTCTCTCCTTTCATAGTGGTGATGTATGGGATCTTGCAGAAAGTAATTAGGGATATCCAGCCCCTTAAAAAGAAACCGTCTTGTCATTATCTGGACCGAAGTGTTGGCCATCTACTCTTTCACAACACAGACAGCATTGGACCTGCCAGGCAAAATATTCAAGGCAAAAATAAGAACTGAGAAAGACAAATATTCTTAAGCCACCTCATTGCTAGCAGTTACTAAGTAAAACAGTCAAGACTTTCTTTCCAGTATCCAAAACCGAACTGTGTGAGCTGGACTGCAACCTTTAAGATTTCTGCACATTCTTTCATAAAAGTTTTCTTCGCTGGCTTCTCTCTCTCTCTATCCCTTTGTTTTCACTCCTTCAGTGGATTATCAGAGTCCTAATGAAGCAGTAACAATTCTAAGTTTCTTTGTAATGAAACTGATGAAGAAGTTTTAACTTCTTTAAAATAGGTTTTAACTTCTGTGGTTTTTTTCTCATCCAATGTCCGAGATGATATCCGAAGCCAGAGTCCTTCATGTCAAGACTTTGAGGAGAGTGATTGCTCTCTAGCTATTTTGTGTTATGTTTTGCACAAAGTCAGTAAACCTTTAATAGCTTGAAGACATTCCTCAGAAGAAAACTGGGTATTGTGAATAGAGAATTTGTGAAACACTCTGTAAGACTGATAGATAATTCTATCAGTCTAGGGCTGTTTTCTGACACTGAGGATTAGGTAAGTCAGAAAAGGCAGTATGATTTGTTCTGGATTTGTTCTCTCTGTGTATGAGTACAGAATAGGTTTTTTGTGTGTGTGTGTTAGTGACAGAAGTGTAATGGTAAGCTGGAAAATGGTGTGAGAGATTCATGATGCTCACACAGAGATAGAAGTGGTGGTGCCAGACAGTGGCATTTTTCTAAGGTGTTACTGTATGCCCTGCAGTCATGCTTGCTGCATACAGAAAGATGGGATATTTCTAAGAATGAACTACATCTTTTGCTCAGATCGTACCACCTTTATACTGCACTCAGGGATTTTTTTTTTTTTTTAACACTAGACTTACCCCAAAACAACATTCTCCTGTTCAGGCTCATATAGAAGCCTGTGGTTTCCATGAAATTCTTTGGTCTAGAGGGGAGTTTTAGTGTATTTGCCCACAAACACACTAAAAATTCAGAGGCAAAGGCAACAGGATAATAAAAAGTGTTACTGTCTCTGTCTCTGCAGCTTGACTGTGCTATGGAAGATACCAGGAACTGAAATCTCTGCTTGCCAACATAGTGATGGATGGTCTTGCAAAGCTTTGCTGACAGTGGCAGGACAGACCATCAGCAAAGAGCTGCACAAAGCAGTTACAGGAAGAAACATTTTAGCTAGAATTCAATGTAGGTGAAGTACAGCAATGGAAGAGTGGAAAGAACAATCTGACCCCACCTATAGAGGGAGGGGTTGTTATCACTAGAGAATGAAATCCTGGAGGTACAACAGCTGTTGGCACACAACGACTGCCCTCAGAAACCATCCAAAAAAGTGAATTAATTAGACTTTATGAGGAGAGGGAGAATAAGATCATGCTGTTATTTCATGTACTACATGCCCAGATCTTGGACACTGAGCCATCCCATTCTCTCCCACCTCTAAAAGGATGTGTTTTAACAGAAAAAGATTGGGATAATGGCAGCAATCAAGAGCAGAAATATAGAGCTGTTGAATGGACTAGAACTATCCAGGCTGGAGAGGGCAGTAGAAAATCAACACCTTTAACAGACGGCAAAGGGCTACCCTGTGCCCCTCTCAGAGAGGAGAGAACTCCAAAGTGAAGGATGGAAGCTGAGCCTGGGAGAGGGGGAAGGATAGATGGTCTAGTGTTTGCCTTTCACTGCACAGATCTGTACTTTTGGTGGTAAATTAAATTAATGCTTCTCAACCTAAGTCAGCTGTGCTCCTAACAGCAACAGGTCAACAATCTCCCTGTTTTTATCTTGGTGTATGAGCTTTATAATCTGGTGTTAGTCTGCATTTTCTGCACATGTCCCACTGAGCATGGGTAGTCTGGCCATTAGCCAAGGCTGACACACCAAAGGAGCCTCTGCATCTCTGGAATCAGCACCATTTAAGAAGTCAAGGCAGTACAGAGGAAGAGGGAAGATATATCTTTTATACATCTACTGCTGACCACTGTCAGCATTGACAATCTCTCTACTAGCTCTTGTATTCTTAAAATAATTATGTTAACTCAAAATAGTTTTGTAACTGCATATCCTGAATCGCTCTAGGAAAGGTTTGTCAGTAAGCAATGGGATGGATTTCACCCATGAAAAGTTTTCATGATAGTTTGAAAGTTCAACTCTGTTAAGTAAAAATCCCCTGCAAATATAAATCAGGTCCTTTACTTTTTCAATATTAAAATGTTTTTTTTATGCTCCATCGAGCTTCTCCAATAATTGACACACTTTGCCAAATAAAGTACTCAAAATAGATTTTCAAGTGGACTATTTTAAAAAATAATTATTCTCCATAATGCTAGCCTTATGAAAATATTATTATCTTTACGTATTATTCATAATGAATAACAAATTCAGGCCTCCGTTCAGAACAGAAGAATTAATTGCATATTCATCATCATATAAATGAAGCAAAGTAATGTGGCTTAGTTGTTTTTCTGAAATATCTGTTTTAAGAGGCCCTGAGCAACGAAATGTGCAAACATTTATCCTTTAATTATAAAAAATAAACCACAAGGAGGAATGCATAACTAATTTTATAGACTTGAATTAACTTTAAATAATTTGTGTGGGAACAGATAGCCTTGGCTAACAGCGAATAAAACCAATGGGACCCATCTTGTACGTTGCTATTTGCATCTACTCGGAAACATGCAATTGTTATTCTTTTCTTTGTGGAGTCCTCTTCTGGCAGAATTAAGGCTGGGACAATCTCATAGAAAATATTTAAATAACTTGAAGTCTTCCTCAATTTCAGGTAGCATGACTGTGAGGATTTAAGGGAAAAAATAATTTTCTTTCTACTGTTAAAACTATGCATAGACAAAGTAGGAGGAGGCTGTGGAAGTCTAGAAAACACATGTCAGGTTATCTTCCAGGCCAGTGGAGGAGTTCAGATTAGCAAGTGGCTCATTGGCACCCCAGTCCTGTGGTCCATCCATTTCTACACAACATCTCAGTTCAATTCCATGGATTGGTCCACTTATTTTAAGTGGAAAAAATATTTTGTTGCTTCAAGCATACAATAATTTTTTTTTTTTTTTGCAATTTCATGGCCTTCCAGAACTATGCAGCACCAGCAGGTTCAGGCTGGGGAGTCACTGAGGTGATTTGGTTTGCAGGAGGTCTTTTACAGTTAAAATTGTCCACAAAATAAATGTCACTCCTGTAACAGACAAGTACTTTCATTAAAGCTTCACACATAGATATTCGGTTTTAAAAAAGGCTGCAAATGACTGAAAAAGGCTGCAAATGACTGATACCACTTTCCAGCAGAAACTCTAATGGAGCTACTTCAAAGCAATGTACTTGTTTCACTGTGGTTTTTGTGGAGGAAATGGGATTTTATTTCAGTGATTTTGTTTTATATTTCCTCTCCCTATGTGTTATATACAAAGATAGTATCTATGCCAGCTGCTGTCTGAAACTTGAAACAGGAGGGAACAATCCAGAAGGAGAAGATATTAACATCTCATGGATGAAAGGGCCTTGTGAATCAAACATAATTAATTTCTACATCAATTACATTTGGTTGCATTCTTTGCATTCATTTAATATATGAAACTGGCTCCACAGCTCTGCATGTGACATGGGTGGCCTCATTCTAATCAGCAGCTTTCAATAATGGGTGTATTAATTTCCAAAAAGATTTTAAAAAGCTGTGCATATGTTCTTGTTGCTGTATGTTCTCTTCCTACAGAGCAGACATAACCTGGGAAATAAAACTCCCTGCAGCTGAAACCTGTCTGTGCCTGGGGAGGTGAGAGTGACCAAGAGAGAATATCTTCCACTTGGATGAGAGATTTCCCATCTCAGGATGTGCTACAGAGCCCTGGGGCACAGTAAATCATGACCATGGATTATGACATCCACTTACAGATATAGAAAGCTACTCACAACCCTTGCATGGTCCTTGGGGAAGTCTGGGGGGAACTTGGGAAAGCTCTATTGCACACTTGAGAAAGCAGTAATTAGTTATTGTAGATGTCTATTTTCTTGTAGTTTTAGCTTTTCCGTATTGTTTTAGGTATGGGGAGTTTATCTGTCTGATTCATTGTTAACAGGTGGAAGGGATTGCATGATAGAGTACCAAAGAGGTGTGTTTAGCTCTCCTTCTAGAGGTTCCCTCTACTTCTTGCCAGAAGACTGGTGCCTGAGACTGCCCTCACAATTCCCACTTCACTGCCATCAGTGCCAGGAAGCTCCCTCCAGAAAACACAGCGTGTGACTAACACATGAATGTGTAAATGCAGGCCAGTCTCCTTGGATATGTATTGATACTTAGTGTAGGCTGAGCTAAAGTCAAAATGTCTTGAATATAAAAGGATTAATATTAAAAGATTCCACAGCTTCTGCTCTTTTAAGTTTCTCAATAGCTGGAGTAAGTGAATTTGCTATAAGGTCAAAGTTCTGTACCAGAGTAGTCTCTAGAGGGTAAAGTAATGGGCCAGGGCATGTGTCAGATAACATGTATTTAAATGGGGAAGAACCCAACAAACACAAACCTAAGAAACCTCACTGGGCCTTTCCAGAACCATTCCTTAGGCTAGATGGCAAAACCTTCTGCACATGCTTGTGTTTAATCAGCATAATTTTGAGGCTTGTCTTTTTTTTGGTGGATTATTAATATGACTAAAAATCTTGTGAAAATTTACATTATTAAAATTTAAAAGTTGTGAGGAGCTGCAATCAAAAATGACAGAGGAATAAGATATCTCTTTGGACTCAGATATCCTAAGATACCTTTTGTCTGGAAGACAGAAAACAGTGGAATTTCACAAGAGCTTGCAACCTTCTCTTGGACCACAGACAAGTACAAAGCAGCCACTGCTCTGAACTACTGCCAGGTAAGAGGGCTCAAAAGAAAAGTATTCATCTAATCACAAAGTCTTATAAGAGAGGATTTCTCAGCCACAGGTTAGGACTCTAAGCTTTGTGTCCAGTGCATGAGGAAAAGTGAAGCATCTCAGAGGAATCAGTCCTGAGCTGACCCCTCCAATTCCAGTGGTTCAAAAGACCAAGGGGGGTTTTTATTGCTACGTTGTGTTGCTTTTATATTGAGAAAAACTTTACAAAAGACCTGAAATATTTTGAAATTAAGACTCTTCAACGTTAGTGGAATTTGGACATTTATGTGCTTTGATAACATTGTTGAAGATGTCTTAGAGTCAGAACATTTGTCGATACCAAAGACTCGATCCTGCGTAAAAATGGCTGTGCTTTAAATCATGAAATGCCTTGAATTAGACATTCAGCATGAAAAAATGTTGAACATCTGATTTTCAAAGTCTGCTCAAGATTCTAAAATCTGAGGTGTGTCCAGAACTTGACTGCTTTAATGATGTTACAGACATGGCAGCATTTATATGTCTCTAATATTCTAGCACATGAGTGAGTTGCAGTTCTTAATGCATGTGACCAGACATCTCCTGCGCAGGTAGCAAACTGGATTTTCATAAATGGCAAACTTAGGCCCAGCAGTTAGGCTGGATCTGAATTCAGGTTTGGGATCTGAATTCAGGTTTGCAGTCCCAGGTTATTGCTGGGGTCACTTGGCAATCTCTATCCTGAGAAAATAAACATTTTAGCTTAGCTAAGAAATAAGCAAACACAAGAACCTACTAAATCAACTTTCTAGCTTGACATCAGGAGAGACTTTATCACAATCCTAACACGTAAGATAAGCTCAATTGTAATGCCTCCTTATTTTGAAGGAGCTGTTTATATGCTGAACAAGTATGGTAAATTCTATCCCCTTTGGGTTTTTGACTCTGTACCTGTCAGCACAATTTGATAGGTGTTTCCCAGAGGGGTTAAAAACCAGCAGCGTGCAGGAAGGGAGCTTATCTGAAGTGTAATGAATCTGTAGACTGCAACAAGCACCATCCGTCACTGTCATACGGAGAAGCTGGCATGACCTGAAGATCTGCCATCCTCTGAAGCAGATCTTCCAGCCCCCTGAGTTCAGCCTGTTTGTTCTTACACGCTTTTAGAAAAGGTTATCTTTGATTTTGGCAGGCCTTCCTCTCTGTTCTGTTTACTTACATCTGACTAGTGAAATTACAGCATAGCAGGAGGTGCTCTGCATGAGTAGGCATGAAATGCGAAGAGCAAACACTCTTCCAGGAGTATTTGGGAGAATACTTAATGCTGTTTTCTGCACGTTAATTTATGGAAAGACAAACAGCAGTAGCAGCAAACAAATATCTTTGAAAAACAATCCCTGTGCTGTGTCAATACCCAGCTTGCCTTTCAACTGGAAGAGTGTCTAGGTAAATTTGTCCACCTAGAAGAGCGGGGAATGAAAATTCAGGTTACTTACATTTTAACGTGTCCTAGACCAGCATCTCCCACACATTAACTGCAGGGTTGGAGAGGTTTGTGTTCCATTACCAGGAGCAGCTTCTAAAAGTGATGTGTCGGAATACTCTCTGCTTCACCTAGAGGTTAGGATTTTTTACTGAAAACTTAACAAAAATCTTAGTATACATGGACAAATATGTAGAGACTTTAGTAAAGACTAATTCCTGCTCCTGTGCAGGGGGAAGGAGAGCCTTCTTCAGCTGATGGGAAAGTAGAACTATATTCTGCTGTTTAGCTTCAGCTGCTCAACTGGGCAGGCTGTGATACCAATGTGTGGCTAAGAGCTTGTAACAGATGACATTTAGGCTTGACATTTAAAGAAATGAGCTTTCACCTCTAATTTTCTTCCCCCTGTAGTGCTGCACACAGGACTTTTGCTTTGTAGAGCAATTAGGCACTATGATTACTCTGAACTATGTTTCAGTGGCATCTTAAGACTATCTCTGCACTGTGGTTTGATTCTTTTATTACTTATTTTTAAATCAGGGCTCTATCTTCCTATTGGTCTGTGTCCTTAGATTTGAATACACTTTTCCTGCAACTTCTAAAGATCTCTTTATACCTTTCAGAGCATAAACACCTCTAAAAGCTGAAAAGAAAAGCATTGTGTTGTTGAAGTCTTGCCTGAATGGCAGCTTCAAGACTCTTAGGGAACACTGGCTTTCCAGTTGCTTGTGTTAGGAGTCCCAGGTTTTTGTAGCATGGCAAACAATCATAAAAATGAGAGTTCACATGACCATCAGGGTTTTCCAAAAACATGCATTTATTTCCTGATTAGGAAAGACCTTTGTCAGTTGAAAATTGTTTTATCACTTCTATTGAATTATTGCATCTGGTGGGACCAGAATTTCTCTCTATATTAAAAAAAAAAAAAAAAAAAAAATTGCTTGAGGGTGCAATGCATGCCATTGATTAAACTGATCCAGGGGCCTGTTAATTTCTTTTCAGAGCTGGCTGGCTGCATTCCCCTCTTGAAGTGATCTGGGGTGCATTTCCCCACTCTTCTGAAGCACTGAATTAACACATCCCTGTTGAATTCATGCAGTGCCCTTCACCTTGTCATGGTGATGTTTCCATCCAAAATGTGGCAGTGGTCTGTGCACAGGAGGAAACAGAGAATACCATGCTTGCTTTGCTCAGAAGAGGCAGAAAAGCAGGAGGAGCTATTCATCCTCCACTTCATATATTTCCTTTATTTTTTAAATGTCTCCTCTTACTGAAGCATAAATGGCTACAATAAAAAGAGGATTTATTCTAATTACACTGAAAACATGTGTATGTAGAACTATTATCATTTCCCTGATGGCAGGAGGGCACTGGAGCCTTCAGACAGAGATAAGACTTGTGCTCAGAACCTGATAAAAGCCCTTCTTGTGCTGCGGGAGCATCATAAGCAAAGCTGTTACCGACTGTCACCACCAATATGTTCCTTCCTCCTGAGAACACCACAGCAGCTGTGCCTTTGGGACTGCAGTGCACTTAATGTGATGAACCTTGTGGTACCCTAAATTCCCTACTCAGGAGCCTCCTTCAGCCTAAACTATCCCAGAGAAGTATCCCAGACATCTCTGGGTGGTGAATCCAGCTGTTCTGTGTGGTAGTAGAAGGGTTCAGTGATGGTAGGGTAGGTGGGTTTGTGTGGGTGGGTTTTGGTTGCTCTTTTCATTGTTTTTCTTATTTCAAAGACAAAAGAAACACAAGCCAACTTATTTTCTTTCCTTTCTTGAAAGCAGGCAAAAACTGCCTTTTGGATTCTTCCTTCAAAAATGCACAATAATTCAAAGAAGAAAAAATTGTAAGCAAAGAGTAAGGGACATGACTTACATACAGTACTTAAATTTGTGCCAAGAAACTCTGTTTCTGTTAATACTGGGATTAATCCTTTCTTGATGACAGGACTAGGGCTGGAGGTGTCCTTCATACCACTTGATAAAGAAAGAAATGAGAAGAAATCATCATAATAGTTCAGATCGTGCCAGACTTGGCTGGTGGGGCAAGAGAGGGGGAAAAAATGTGCAGACCAGAGAAAGAACTATGTCTGTTTGAAACCATCTGGGATACCTGCAGGCAGCAGGACAGAGATGTCATAGTAATGCTTCCTCTAGAGAGCACTGTTGAGGGGACTTCTGATTTGAGCAGCACGGCAGCCCACCTCCTCATTTTGGGAAGCTTGCTCTGTCAGCTGTGTTGGTGAAAAACAAATCTAATCATGGTGTAGATGCTTCCCCAGGGGCATTCATATTAGTGAGCAGCTCTTATGGGAGCTCCCAGCAGGCTCCTGTCTTTGGAAAATCTGTGTCAGCTCAGGCACAGCATCAACAACCTTCCATTCTGGGAGTTCTGTGAGAAAAGTATTTTCAGTTTTTGTTTGCTTGTGTGTTTGGTTTTTTGTGTGTGTGTGTGTGTCCGTGGGTATGGGGGGTTGTTTCATTTTGATAAATGGTTTAAAAGAGCACCAGCTGATGAGTTGGAGCCCAAGAAGAATCCAAAACTGAATCTTTCCTTTCACTGCCTGCCTTTAGTCTAAGTGCCTTCCAGCCAGCTAAAAGAAAATGGATTATAGAGAGCGGTGGTTTCTTTGCAGCAGGATCAGTGCAACCAAATTTTCCTCTGAGAAAAACCTTGGACCTTTTCTTTGTATGAATCATGAAAACTGCACAGTCTTCTTTTGCTCCTGAAATACGGCACGAGGTCATGTCTAGGTGTGCAAAGAATAAGTCATCCCCACTCTGTGACCAAAGCCAAGCACAGCCTTTTCTTGCTCCACCTTCAGTCCCCAGAGAGCTGCACAAGGTTTGGGCTGGGAAACAACACTACCAAAAGCTGCACAGTCTGGCAGTGCCAGCAACAAAACTTTTCTTTCTGTGCCAAAGAGACAAGAGAAAAATCTGTCAGTCCAGAGCACAGCGTGAGGGCTTGAGCAAGGGAGGAGGAGAGAAGGAGATGTGCTTCGGGAAGAAAACAATCCTGGAGCAGAGTAACAGGAAGGAGGGGGAGACTAGAAGGGAAGAAACCCATGTTTACAGAATCATTTAGGTTGACCTCTGAGACGTATGGCCTTGCGATTACGATTAACGTGGTTACCACTTGTTCTCCTGTTTTATTGAACAGGAGTATGAAAGACAGGGTTAAGACTGGTTTGTTTCAATCTGTCTGGATGCTTTTACCTGTGGAAAGAACAGCATGCCTCCCTCAAGAGTGGTGGTGTCTGACCACTGAATGGTCTTTTAACAAAATTTGTGGCTCATGTTTCGTGTCTAAGTTATTATCATAGGCTAGGGAATATTAGAAGTATGCATTTCAGGCTTTCACAGTCAGTTGTCCTCCATGACCTTTAGCTCTTAATCACCTTTAAAATCTTTTAAAAAAGAGATTGGTTGTAAGGCCTGTCATGACATTAGAGTTCAACAGAAATATTTAAACTGATCTAAATAATAAAATATAGAAAATATTTAAGTTATTATTTCATTGTCAAGCTTTATGAATGAATGCTAATCCTAATGATTCAGAAAACTTTCATTTGTAGAATAGGTGTAAGAAGTGAATTTCTATTTAATTTTTAATTTACTGCTATGCTTTCTCCATGCTTTTTGGCTGAACTCTCCACACCTGATCCTGTACTGAAAAAGGCCTAACCCCAAACCTTACAGCTTAACAGAATTCATTCTTATTCTTAGTGTGACCAGAAAGAAGGATCATGAAATTGCCAGGAAGTCCTTCTTTTAAAGTAATCAAATTTAAGAACCTGTGGTTTAAAACTGTTCCCCCTTGTTTTATCATTTATCCACCCTTGTCAAATTACTAATACATTGTTATACATACTAGAGTTTTGTGATTTTTTTAAATGGGAGGCTAGGAGTGAGTTTATTTCAAAAGAATTGGTGGTTTTATTTCCTTCAGAATAAAATTTTAACACAGATTAATTTATTTCAATTTTTTTTTTGCTAATTAAATGCAATCTGTCCTTACGATACTGTTCATTGTGATACTTTTAATAGGCAGACTATCTGTTGCTACTTTTTAAAAATACTCTGTTCTTGACAGTTTGAAAATTAGAAAATTTGGATTGGTAGTAGAGAATTTGGAGGCAAGTGAGGTATTTTGGAAATACAACCTTTTCCTTGAGAAATGTTTTCCTTTTCATTTAGTAGTTAAAAAGCAAGTACTCTTTTTATTTTCCCCCCCTCCGCCCCTGCCCCCATGTATAAAGGCTAAAGGATGAGTGTAGGAGAAATCTGACTGACAGAAGGGTCTTAGCCAGCTCCCTTCAAGGGACAGGAGCAAAATGACCTGCAGCTGAGCACAATTAGCAGTGGCTGTTAATTGCAGGAACAGGAGGGCAAGACATGATGCAAAGAAGCAGCTTTGTAGCAGAAGCAGGGGAGAAGGACATTAAAGGGAATAAGTAATAAGGACTGGGTGCTGAATGGAATACAGATGGAAACATGCACTGGGGTTTTAGTCATTGGCTGCTTAATGCTCTTTCTTGCAGGTGGCCATCGGTGACCTCTGTTTTGTCAACACGTGAATCACAGCTAGAGTAGGTCTCAGTCAGTGCTTCCAGTAGCTCCTGTGGTTTGCAAAACACAAAGTTATTTAGCTGGTGAGAGGCTGACCTTATTAAATGAAAAAGGAGGCTGTAAGACTTCTGGAAAGATCCCTTTTTTCCCTCCATCTTTGAAAGAAGAAGGAATTAATAATACTCAAAATACAAGAAGAGTTCTTTTGTATGCTCCTCCTTTTTGTGGGGAGTGTTGAATTTTTCTGCTTGTAAGGTAAGTGTCCAGGATATTTAATAGAGAAAATTCCAGTGATACAGATCTTCATCATTTTTCCTTTTCACCCTCTTTGAATTTCCAGGTATCTCATTCTGATTTACTTTATTCAGCACGAAGTTCAGACTTTCAGAAGAGTCTAACAATTTAAAGTGCCTTGTTGTAAAAATTCCAAAACCAAGAAGCTTTCACAGGGCTTGGCTTTCAGAAAGATGTTAATATAAGTTAATGTAGGTTTAATACTTGAGCATGAACATTGAGTAGTCCCAGTAGGACCAACTGATTTCAGCTATCCACACTCTACAAATAACCCCATTATAAGGCTAACTTTACCATCTTTGTTGGTCGAACAAAAGAACCAAACCTTTCAAGCATGTCTGAAGATCCCATTGATAATATCACCAGAGGATCTAACAACATAGAAACCAAAGAATTGTTGGGGCAGCTGGTGATGCACCAGCCCTTCCACCAGTAGGAAACATGCCCTTGGCAAGTAACCATCCTCTTGAGGAGACCTCTGCATCCTTTAGGAATGTGGGTGCAAAATGTCCAAGCTGAAGGCTTCTACAGGAATATTTCAGTGGTTTTCTTTAATCAAGACCCCAGCCACTGTCACAAAACAACTTGTTGCAAATCTGAGCTCACATTTCTGTGTGGCTGTTGTGTCTCTTTGGTTAATCACACAGAGAATGTCACCCTGTGCTGCCATGTAGGATGACTGACACTTGCATCACTTTTTCAACCTTTTTTGCTTTGTTATAATAGTCACAATTTGCACGAGTACATAAATTTTGCCAGATTTTCATTCAATATTTAATTATGTGAAGGGTGAACTACTTAAGGTGCTCCATCTTCCTGCAAGAAGGAGAATACTCATTTTATTCTTCCTCCCTTCCCTGCAGGGAATGAATCTTTCAAGAACCTGCAAATGGTGAAGTGTGGATACAAATACGCTGTTAGCAAGAATTCTTCTTGCTTCTTTCCAGTCCCATGAGGTATTTTTCTCTCTCACAGAAGATATTTGTAGAGCTCTATAAGCTGTGAACACCTGCGACCTTGCAAAGCCTTGTTTATAGTACAGTAGGAAAATATTTTGACAATGGATGTTTTAGGATTTTAGCCAATCACCCCAAGGGGTGGCTGATCCTTTGACCAATTAGACTATGAAGAAAAAAGTCTATAAAATAGTTGTAAAATAATTAAAATGATCGATCTTGCTGCACAATTCCTGCCTGCTGGGTCTCTCTTCTCCTTCCTACCACTGTGGGACACTGCGATAGTGAAGAATCAATGCTCAGGTCCACTTAAAAAGTTTAGGATCATATCGTTGCCTTCCATCTTAAATCAGGACACCTATAAGATTTCAAATTGAAATCTTCTGGTGGTGAATTTGTCACACAAGAGAATTTAAAGAGTTGCTTCATATGAATACGGACTCAGGTGGCTTCAGGAACAACCCAGTTTGGAGCCTGTGCTTGAGTCTGTCATAAAAGACCAGGTTGCCTTCATTGGGATTTCAGGAAAGCCTGTGAGAAAGAGAAGGGGACAAAATTACAAAGTAATGTGTGTTTTTGGGATACTGAGAACAGCTTTTTTTTTTCTTTTTCTTTTTTCTTTAATTTTTTCCTATTTACTAGAAAAACATTTTCTGCAGAAAAGAAGGTACTAGGGGAACAAGAGAAAGAAAATAAATTTTCGGGGACTCTGCTGCTACTTCTGGGTGTTAGAGTCTGTCTTGAGTAGCTGCACAGGCATTCCCGGATGTACTTTATATAGGAACTGTGAAATTAATACTTTTCAGTGACAAAATCACAAGAGTCAGTTATTCATAGTTGCTAATTTCATTAGGAAAATGTAAACATTTCTGTCCCTTCTGGCACTGGGAGAAAAAATGAATATGGATATAGTATTTTACCTTTGATGAATTGTGGTCTTTCACACATCTCAGAGAGAACAAAAGTCAACTTTTGTGCTTATTTTAGAGATTTTTCTCAACTTTCAATGAGTTTTCTGCTGGGCCTGTTCTGTGCCATGTCTGTATTAAGGTCATATGATATAATCTCAGTGAGCATTGTTGTGAGGCCTATGCAAAGAATTAAAGATTATTCTTTTATTTCCAAGTGTTAGCATTAAATAAAAAAAAAATTAAACATATTAAAAGGACTTGAAGGTTTTATTGCATGTTTAACTCATAGATAAGAGTAGATTGACTAGGTTCATATTTCTTTTCCACTGACCAAAGCAAGTACTTTTACCAGCTAGCAATTAACCTTTATTAAATGCTTTATTAAAATCAAACACTTATTTGTAACAGTTCATTTGAAATGTGAATACTTTGTGTGCCAGTGTAAGAGACGGTCCGAAGATCCCTCATCTGCCTCATGATCATCGCCGAGGACAGAGACTGAACACAGGAGTCCTGGCCTGGCTGAGGTGGGATTGTCTGCCAAGTGTTGCCTGCGGGTGTGCCCACTGGGAACTGGTACGCATTCCTGAGGAAATTAGTGCAGGTCACAATGGACTGCGCCGTTCTTGCTGCCCAGGCGGGAAGGACTGCGCCGAAGCGGAAAGGAATGACCTGTCCTGTACATCTGTCCTGTACACCTGTCTTGTACGTCTGTCCTGTACCTGCTTCCCAAAGCAACAGGCCCCATAACAATGGCTGTAGATTTCCCCACCTCTTGGCCAGTTGCCCCTCGCTTCTGAAAAGGACTATAAAGGGACTTTCTGAAATAACCGAGTCTGAGATCTCCCCACGGAAAGAAGACGAATCTATTGGCGGAAGACCACGAGGACTTAGTCTCATCTGTTGGTAGCTATTGCCCCTCTTTTTCCCCCTCTCTACTTTGTTTTTCTCTCTCTCTCTCTCTCTCTTACTCTCTTCTATTGCATTTCTGTGTTCTGGGCACTTAATAAAGGTGCACTGTTTTGATTAAAACCTAAATCTCTTGTGTCCTTTTACACTCTGAGATCGATAAACGAACCATCACGACCCCCGCTTGCATTAGCGGATCGTGACCGTCAGGCAGCTGACTTCACAGAACTTTCTGATTAAATCTTTTATCTGCAGCTTTATAGGCTACAGTCACAAAGGGCAGCAGGGCCATGAAAAACAGCAAAAGAGTACTAGAATGGAAATGTTTCACTGAAACAGAAAACTTGCTGATTACTTCTTAAATGAGGGCTTACAGATCAGGGTTGAGATTTAGTTTCTGTGATCTTAATCTCTGTAGGAAATGGTTCCTTTTGCCTCTCTGAAATGTTGTTTCAGGCTGGCTCCAGTTAAAAAGCCACCCCCTTCTTATGCATGTCATATGTGTTCATGGCTTTCAGTTTATGAATGCTGCAAAGGTTTTAATTTTTACCAGAATTTCTCAACTGCGTATTGAAAATGCATTGGAATATTTTTTGCCCACTAAGTGGCATCATTAAAAATGTCTCTGAATTCATGTTATTCATATTACTGACGTTTTTTGGTTTTTGAATCTTTATTTTTAATTTTATCAGTCATGAGGTAGTTAATTGAGTGAATTCTTCTGGAGTAGAAAACCTTATAGAAGAAAGCTGGTCAGAATTTGTTTTGTTGCTTTGTTTTTAACACCACTGAGGATGCAACACCCTATTTCATCACTGCCTGCCTTTGAAACTGTTCTTCCCAGTTCTTTTGTCTTGGGAGCACCCACACCTACAGTTTCAGTGCTGCCACTTCTCATGACTGTATTGTGACCCTGATAATGGTTTTCTAAAGTCACATCTTCTAGGATTATTGCTTATTGAATTTCAAATGACAAAAATGTGAAGTTTCTGTGTTGTTAATGTCTTCAGTTAAAAAAAGAAGCTAAGCAAGTGCAACCCAGATGTGCACAAAGTAACTCAGATGGCTTTTCCAATTTCCTTAAATTATTTTTAAACAGGAACTTGCAGTGCTGAGTTTAAAGTTTAGTGACAGATGCTTACTATCACACAGAGCTGCAATTAGCAGGAATCTTTTTAACTTTTTTGGTGAAACTCAAGCCAGATTAAAAACATCAGTGTATGTCAGTTGATGGAAAAACAGATCAAAACCAACAGGACAATACAACTCCTTCAAGTGATACAACCCCATCATGAGGAGTAAAACAGCTTCTGAATTATGTCTTTCCCAAATCAACTCCCTTTTAGACTGTAATATGTTCTTCTGGTGAACAGATTGTTTTGCTTCGAGTCTAAATATCTAACTACTTCAGAAAGATCCTAGAGAAATTAAGAGTCTTTTCTATTGTGAATTTAACTTGTGCTGAGCCATGAAAGTTATGGTTATTTTAATTTGACATGTGTCTCAAAATATATTTTCTCCATCTGTTTGATTTGCTGATTACAGCAAACCAGAATAAATGTCAGGAATATATCAGCTAATAGGTAACAATTTTTGAAACTTTTGCCTACAATTTATGCAGCAAAAGAATGAAAATGGGCTGTGAGGAGGGATTGCTATGAAGAACCCTAAACAGTCACTTTCCTTTTTCCTGCAAGAAGTACAGATACATTTGGATCATGGGAGGAGTGATTTTCATTATTTACTCAGAAAATGAAAATTGTTATGTAAATATATATGTGAAATTAAATGTAATGCTGATGGTCTCTCTAAGTATATATGAAAATGTATTTACTAGAAATCCAGAGGGATTCCAGCTTCATATATAATATACCTTCTATAATCAGAAATCGATCTTAATATTGTGCCTTAGCTGGAGCTACACTGCAGATTCCTTTCTCACCAGAGACTTCAGTAATACGAATAACAGAGAGGAGCTTCACTTTGAAGGTCACAAGATTTTGTTCTGTTCTGCTTGATTAAAAGCTTTGAGGTCATACTTATAGGTCATACTTGGAACTTGTTGGTTCAATTGGTAACGTCTTTTTATCTTTCTTAGTTAGTTCAGTTGGTTTTGGCAGAGGGAAAAATTAGGGAGATATACAAGGACAGATATCAGAGCAAGCATCACTGAGATTGATGTTTAAGCAAGGACTTCTCTGTTGAACCTCCACTAGGGACTTGTACATGATGCTTCAGGTGGTAAAACAAAATGTCCCTTACAGCTGAACCTTCATTCAATGTGTCAGTGGAAAGAGAAATTACCATGGAGAAAACCCATCTGGAAAGTCCACACAATGGGTTGTTAATAAACTGGCTTTTTGTTATTTTGAGTCTGGAAAACCCTACAGTTTTTTATTTGTGGTCTTGAGTCAGT
The DNA here is from genome assembly GCF_020740725.1 of Corvus hawaiiensis. Taxonomy (NCBI): domain Eukaryota; kingdom Metazoa; phylum Chordata; class Aves; order Passeriformes; family Corvidae; genus Corvus; species Corvus hawaiiensis. The sequence continues at coordinate 25,216,602 of NC_063255.1, forward strand.
TTTTGAAAGGTTTAGGAAGTATCCTAAGAACTAATCTTTTTGACAAACTTGAAAGCTGTTTTTTTTGGTTTTTTAGCCTGTGATGCAATATTGTCCTGGGTTGCAGTGTATTCTATTACCATCCCCATCAGCTGTTGAAATCAGGTGGGGCAGTGTTTCCTTGCCTCCTCCCCCCAGACTATCTTTCTGTTAATTGCCCATCATTGTCCTGCTGCCTGACTCAGAGATAACTCCCTCCGGACTATCTTCTGTTAATGAGCCTAATCAACACTTTGCCTCATGACTCATTACCCCATTGTCAGATGCTCCACCCAGAGGGAGGAACCAAGCATCCCATCGTGGATATAATCTGAGGCTGAACACCAGAGACACCGGCTTCCCACTGGATTTCCAGAGGACAGGAGCTACACAGCCACCACTGGACTTCCTGAGGAAGAGCAGACTCTTTTACTACAGGATCACTGCTTCAGAGGACTGCAGCCACCATTCTACCAGACTGCTACCACCACCCTGCCTAACAGGGTGTCAGGTTGTACCTTGACTCTGTCAGTTTGACAGTGTTTTCTTTTACCTTTTTTTTCCCCCCTTTTCTTTAATTTCCATTAAATTGTTAATCTGACTTGGTGCCTCCCACTGGTTTGTTTTCAAACTAGTACATAATTTGGCGCCCAATGTGCGGCTTGCTCTGAGAAAAAGTCAGAATTACAATTTTGTATAAACAGAAATCTATTCACCATGGTGCTCAGCTGGTCTGCATGGGTACTGTATTTTGCTCTCTATATTTTTCCTCACATGGGGAACTACTACCTGCCTGTTGTATTACTCCTGTTAAAACCAGGGAATGGTATGAGAATTGCTTTATTGGTTTATTATGTCTATAGCATAATAACCTGCGAGGCGATGAATACCATTCGGAATATATACTCAATTTTGTTTGGCTGTCCTAGTCTGGGCTCCTATGTCTGGGACCTCTTCAACAATCACAGCCAGCCCCTGGTGGGAGGAGTAGAGAGTGGTTTCTTCCAGCCTTTCAGGCCAGGCACAGCAGTTTTTGAAAAAATTGAGTTTCCTCTGGATGTTAAGGATGGTATAATCTTCTTGCCAGTTCTCTTCTCTTTTTTCTCTATGGCCTGCATTGTGTACACCATGCTTAGAAACAAAACACTACTTAGTGTGGTGCAACGTCTGCTTGAGGAGGAGGTAAAAAGGAGCAAAGCAGCAAATACCATGTCTACACAGACTGTCACACAGAAAGGAGCCAAAAGCAAAGCAACCGCATCCATTTCTACGCAGACCATCACAGAGGAGAAAGGAGCCAAAAGCAAAGCAACCGCATCCATTTCTACGCAGACCATCACAGAGGAGAAAGGAGCCAAAAGCAAAGCAACCGCATCCATTTCTACGCAGACCATCACAGAGGAGAAAGGAACCAAAAGCAAAGCAACCGCATCCATTTCTACGCAGACTGACACAGAGGAGAAAGGAACCAAACAAAAAGCAACAGTGTCCATCTCTACACAGACTGTCACAGAGGAGAAAGGAACCAAATGTAAAACAACAGCGTCCATGTCTACGCAGACTGACTCAGAGGAGAAAGGAACCAAAAGCACTGTCAGCATCCCCATGCAAACCATCACTGAACCAGAACAGCCTAAACCAATTGCAGTTGCCCCCGTGCAGAAGAAGAAATCAAAAAGCAAATCAGTCCGCATAGTGACTGACGAGGATGCAGCAGGACCTTCGCACCCAGCAGAAGAGGCAGAGCCAGAGATCATCACTCGGTCGCTATCCCTGGGTGAGCTGCGAGACCTGCGGAGGGAATTCACCTGCCAGACGAACGAGTCTATCCTGACCTGGCTGCTCCGCATCTGGGACGCTGCAGCCAATGACACCATTCTGGACGGAAGTGAGGCCAGGCAACTGGGATCTCTGTCCCGGGATGTGGTCATTGACCAGGGGATCGGGAGAACCCAAGAAACCCTCAGCCTCTGGCGGCGACTGCTTACAAGTATAAGGGACAGGTACCTTTGTAAAGAAGACCTCCAGGTGCACCAAGGAAAATGGAGCACAATGGAACAAGGTATCCGGTGCCTGAGGGAATTGGCTGTGCTGGAGATCATTTTCTCAGAAGATGAGAGATTTCCTAAGAGCCCAGATGGTGTCCAGTGCACGTCACAGATGTGGTTGAGGTTTGCACGCCTTGGACCAGAGCTATACTCCCGTTACCTGGCAACGCTGCAATGGAGGGAAGGCGAGGACAGGGTGGGCGTCTTGGTGAACAAACTGAGGATTTACGAGGATACCGTCACAGCCCCGTTTCGCACCCATGTCTCATCCGTGGAAACAAGTCTTTTGGCTGAGCAAGTCCGGAGCTTGATTGAAGAAGGCCATCAGAAATTGAAAAAGGAACTTAAGGAAGAGATTTACCAGATCTCACCAGAACCAACAAGAGTCTCTGCCATTAGAAGCCGGCGACCCCCAACCAGGGAGAGAGGATACACCCCACAAGGTAACCTCTGGTTTTTCCTTCAGGAACATGGAGAAGACATGAGTAAGTGGGATGGAAAACCCACCTCCTCCTTAGCAGCTCGGGTACGTGAACTAAAAAGAGGGACAACTACCACAAGAAGCGCATCTAGAGTCAACATTGCTCTGGTCTCCCACACACAGAACTCCAGATGGTACCGGAATGATAATATGACCGATCCTCTTGAAGGGACCTCAGGAACGTATTCACTGGAAGGGAGCAACATGCAACATGACCAGGAATAGAGGGGCCCTGCCTCTAGCCAGGTAGAGGAAAGGGAGAATCGGGTCTTTTGGACTGTGTGGGTCCGATGGCCTGGCACATCTGACCCACAAAGATACACGGCTTTGGTTGACACCGGTGCTCAATGTACTCTGATGCCATCAAGGTATGTGGGAGCAGAACCCATTTCTATTTCTGGGGTGACAGGAGGATCCCAGCAGCTGACTGTACTGGAAGCTGAAGTGAGTTTAACTGGGAACGAGTGGCAGAAACACCCCATCGTGACTGGCCCGGAGGCCCCCTGCATTCTTGGCATAGACTATCTCAGAAATGGATATTTCAAGGACCCAAAAGGACATTGTTGGGCCTTTGGGATAGCTGCTGTGGAGACAGAAGATATCAAGACAACTGAGTACATTGCCTGGCCTCTCAGATGACCCCTCTGCCGTGGGACTGCTAAGAGTTGCAGAACAACAGGTGCCAATCGCCACAGCAACAGTGCACCGCCGGCAATACCGCACCGACAGAGACTCTGTGGTTCCCATCCATGAGATGATTCGCAAACTGGAGAGCCAAGGGGTGGTCAGCAAGGCCCATTCACTTTTCAACAGCCCTATATGGCCAGTGCGTAAGTCCAGTGGAGAATGGAGGCTGACGGTGGACTACCGTGGCCTGAATGAGGTCACGCCACCATTGAGCGCCGCTGTGCCGGACATGTTGGAACTTCAGTACGAGCTGGAGTCCAAAGCAGCGAAGTAGTACGCCACTATTGACATTGCCAATGCCTTCTTCTCCATTCCTTTGGCAGCAGAATGCAGGCCCCAGTTTGCTTTTACCTGGAAGGGTGTGCAATACACCTGGAACCGACTGCCCCAGGGGTGGAAGCACAGTCCCACCATTTGCCACGGACTGATCCAGACTGCATTGGAAAAGGGTGAGGCTCCAGAACATCTGCAATACATCGATGACATCATCGTGTGGGGAAACACAGCAAAGGAAGTGTTTGAGAAAGGAGAGAAAATCATCCAGATTCTCCTGGAAGCCGGCTTTGCCATCAAAAAGAGCAAAGTCAAGGGACCTGCCCAAGAGATCCAGTTCCTGGGAGTAAAGTGGCAAGATGGACGACGTCAGATTCCCACCGAGGTCATCAATAAGATCACTGCAATGTCTCCACCGACCAGCAAGAAGGAAACACAAGCTTTCCTAGGCACCATAGGTTTCTGGAGGATGCACATTCCCGAGTACAGCCAGATCGTGAGCCCTCTCTACCTGGTTACCCGCAAGAAGAATGATTTCCACTGGGGCCCCGAACAGCAGCAAGCCTTTGCCCAGATCAAGCAGGAAATTGCTCACGCCGTAGCCCTTGGCCCAGTCAGGACAGGACCAGAGGTGAAGAATGTGCTCTACTCTGCAGCCGGGAACAATGGTCTGTCCTGGAGCCTCTGGCAGAAGGTGCCTGGTGAGACTCGTGGCCGACCACTGGGATTCTGGAGCCGAAGCTACAGAGGGTCTGAAGCCAACTACACTCCCACAGAGAAGGAAATCTTGGCAGCCTATGAAGGAGTCCAAGCTGCCTCAGAGGTAATCGGCACTGAAGCACAGTTGCTTCTGGCACCCTGACTACCGGTGCTGGGTTGGATGTTCAAGGGAAAGGTTCCTTCCACGCATCATGCCACTGACACCACATGGAGCAAGTGGATCGCCCTCATCATGCAGCGTGCCCGTATTGGAAACCCGAATCGCCCTGGGATTCCAGAAATTATAACAAACTGGCCTGAAGGTGAGACTTTTGGATTATCCTCTGAAGAAGAGGAAGAGCAAGTGACTCGTGCTGAGGAAGCCCCACCATATAATGAGCTACCGGAGACTGAAAGACGTTATGCCCTCTTCACTGATGGTTCCTGCCGAATTGTAGGCGCTAATCGAAAGTGGAAAGCTGCAGTATGGAGCCCCACACGACGAGTTGCACAAGCTACCGAGGGACAAGGTGGATCGAGTCAGGTTGCAGAGCTTAAAGCCATCCAGCTGGCTTTGGATATTGCTGAACGAGAGAAGTGGCCGAGGCTCTATCTCTACACCGACTCGTGGATGGTAGCTAATGCTCTGTGGGGATGGCTGGATCGCTGGAGAAAGGCCAACTGGCAGCGCAGAGGGAAACCCATCTGGGCCGCTGAGATTTGGCAGGACATCGCCACCCGAGTAGAGAAGCTGACCGTGAAGGTTCGACACGTGGATGCGCACGTACCCAAGAGTCGGGCTAATGAAGAACATCGCAACAACGAGCAGGTGGACCGAGCTGCCAAGGTGAAAGTATCACAGGTGGATCTGGACTGGCAGCACAAGGGAGAATTATTCCTAGCTCGTTGGGCCCATGTTGCCTCTGGTCATCAGGGGAGAGATGCAACATACCGATGGGCCCGTGACCGAGGGGTGGACCTTTCCATGGACAGCATCTCACAGGTCATCCACAGTTGTGAGACCTGTGCTGCAATCAAACAGGCCAAGCGGGTGAAGCCTCTGTGGTACGGTGGACGATGGTCAAAGTACAGGTATGGGGAAGCCTGGCAAGTTGACTACATCACCCTTCCCCAAACCCGCCAAGGCAAGCACTACGTGTTGACCATGGTTGAAGCAACCACTGGATGGCTGGAGACCTACCCTGTGCCTCATGCTACAGCCCGGAACACCATCCTGGGCCTGGAAAAGCAAGTCCTGTGGAGACATGGCACCCCTGATAGGATCGAGTCAGACAATGGGACTCATTTTAAGAACAGCCTCATCAACACCTGGGCCAGAGAACACGGTATCGAATGGATATATCATATTCCTTATCATGCACCAGCTGCTGGAAAAGTTGAACGCTGCAATGGACTACTTAAAACTACCCTAAAGGCACTTGGTGGGGGGACCTTCAAAAATTGGGAAGTGAACTTAGCAAAGGCCACCTGGATAGTCAATACCCGAGGGTCCATCAATCGAGCTGGTCCCGCCGAGTCTGAACCCTTGCACACAGTGGATGGAGATAGAGTCCCTGTGGTACACCTGAGAGGTATTTTAGGAAAGACTGTTTGGATTAATCCCACCTCAGGCAAAGACAAACCCATCCGTGGGATTGTCTTTGCTCAAGGACCTGGTTGCACTTGGTGGGTAATGCAGAAAGATGGGGAAACCCGTTGTGTACCACAAGGAGACCTAATCTTAGGTGAGAACGGTGTGTAGGTTTCACTGTGTATATATATATATATATATATATATGTATGTGTGTTTTAGAGTTTAAGAAGGTATTGATTTGGGATAATGTAGATGGTAATAGAATAAGGGGTGGATAATGTCCTGGGTTGCAGTGTATTCTATTACCATCCCCATCAGCTGTTGAAATCAGGTGGGGCAGTGTTTCCTTGCCTCCTCCCCCCCAGACTATCTTTCTGTTAATTGCCCATCATTGTCCTGCTGCCTGACTCAGAGATAACTCCCTCCGGACTATCTTCTGTTAATGAGCCTAATCAACACTTTGCCTCATGACTCATTACCCCATTGTCAGATGCTCCACCCAGAGGGAGGAACCAAGCATCCCATCGTGGATATAATCTGAGGCTGAACACCAGAGACACTGGCTTCCCACTGGATTTCCAGAGGACAGGAGCTACACAGCCACCATTGGACTTCCTGAGGAAGAGCAGACTCTTTTACTACAGGATCACTGCTTCAGAGGACTGCAGCCACCATTCTACCAGACTGCTACCACCACCCTGCCTAACAGGGTGTCAGGTTGTACCTTGACTCTGTCAGTTTGACAGTGTTTTCTTTTACCTTTTTTTTTTCCCCTTTTCTTTAATTTCCATTAAATTGTTATTCTGACTTGGTGCCTCCCACTGGTTTGTTTTCAAACTAGTACAAGTACTCACCAAGTGATAAGAATCTACCTACCATCTATGCACCAGTATTCAAGTTACTCAAGACAGTAAGAGAGGTACAAAGAATACTTAATCAGCTAAGAGCCTTCCAGTTACCAGACAAGATATTAGGGACTGGCAAAAGCAGGCTACTGGGACACCATTTGGTTCAAAGGCCACAAACACATCAGTGGTGTTATCAAGTCTGTCTTACAGAATCTAGAACCAATTCAGGACACCCTCCCCTGCCACCACCATGACCCCAAGTACCAGAGTACAAAAATATTTTCTTCTATCCTGTCAAAAAACAAGAAGTATTTCAGTGTTTTGAATGGGCAAACCATCTATCAGCACCTACACTGTTGGCTGGCTCCCCTCCCCAGGCAGCCCTCATTGTCTGGCTAGCTGACCCAGTAACACAATAACCACACATCCACGGCTGACCCAAGCTCTCATGTCCTGTAACACCATTCCCGCTGCAGCTGCCACTCAGGCAAGCCACGAATGCCTCTGCATATTCAGCATCATTTTGTCAACCAGCAGCAAAAAAGCAAAGCGGCAGGCGATTCCTTGCCAGTGGTAGCCCAAGCCAAGTGGAGCACACAGCAGCTACACAACCCCAGCCAGAATGCTATCACCATTACTGGTCACATTGTTTACACACAAGATGCCATATGCAAGAAAAGTCTTCTTAAGCTCTATTCTGGGTGTTTGACACTACTTACGAGAAACCACAGAGTTTTATGCAAAGTGAAAAATGTAAAACAAAGTTCTTCTTTGTTTCCTTGTTCATGCACAAAGAGGAAATAAAAATGCAAGAATTTCAAAATCCAAAGGAAAAACTGACAAGTTTTAGGGACTATTTCAAACCATTCAAATGGTTTGAATTCAAAATTCGTGGAGCTTATGTACTACAACTCTTTCCAGAGAGGTTTCGGCATGCTCTAGCCCTCTAGCAAACTGTTAGCTGCACAGACTCTAGACAATAGTTTGCTCGTCAATTTCTATAGAAGCAGTTTCTGAAAAATAAAAACTGCTGCAGAGAAGCTCAATAGAGACTTTTTCAACCAACACAGTGCCCTATTTGGAAATAGTCCTGTACCACCTCCAAGAGCTCTCAGGCAAATTAACATAAAAACTTCTGTATTAGAAAATGGAAGTAGTGACAATCATTTTTATTTTGAAATCAAAGTGAAACACAGGGTAGACACCCAGGCATCCTTATCAGCCCTCTTTCATTAGGAAACTAATTTTTAGGGTGGTACAGCTCACTTTACTGTTACCACAAAAAGACGACAAGAATAAAAACACCACAATGCTTTACAGGAGCACTTTCCTACTTTTCTTCAAAAACAGCAGTTCTCAGGGTCTCTAATCTACAGCCAGCTAACAATTTAACACAGAAGAAAAACCCCCCTGTACCTGTGAACTTGAACCAAAAGATATTTTAAGTCAATTTACCTTGTTGCCAAGCCTATTAATGACCTAGTTACTTTGATCAAGTTAATCAGCAAACCATCACAACTTGTTAACTCAGCCCTCCACCAAGACCTAAGCGACTTAGGTTGCTATTTTCACCTGCAAATTTGCTCCCCTTCGTCCTCTGCCCATTCCTCTACTCTTTATCCCAGTCAAGCACTTACACAGTGCTATTCATGCACTCTAAGAAGATACTGCAGCAGTTATGCCCAGAAGCCACCACAAAAACTGGATCCCCACTTTCCCCTATAATTCATAGAGCATATTTTTGTATGGTTTTAGCAGGGCACAGGTGTTCTGAGCTACTGGCAGTTGCAGCCTGCAGAGCCTGACCATCGTGGGCAGTGTGAAGCCTCCTGCAGGAGGGCATTGGTGCTACTGGCTTTCATGGCAGTACGAACCAGCCAGCCTGCGCAGTGGCAGCAAGCAAGACAGCAATGCAGAGTGTGGAGACACCGCTCATACACCAGTGCTGGGAAAACAACTGCCACAGGGGAGAGGAAGAGAAGTGCAACTGCCACCATGCCAAACAGTTCCTGTCAACAAGAGAAACGGACAGGAAGAGCCAACCACAGTAGAAACTAGATAAGGGAAACCTGACGCCTTAGGATTTAGCTTTTACATTTTCAGACCCTGTACTGGTTTAGTGTGTAACTCTAAAAACTTCACATAGCTTGTTACCTACTGTTAGACATAACAAATCCTCTCTGGGCCTGGACTCAAAGACACCTTGTTGTCCCAGGCCCTGAGATACGTAAACTAAGCCTCTGGAAAAGTGGAACAACCCTGGGGTAACTACATCATTACCTGAAATACTAACTGGAGGATTAACCCTGATATGCAAATGGACCAAACTTTAAAAAATGTGAAAAACCCATGACCCAAGGTGCATTTTGGGTGTAGCCCTAGGGCTCTGTAACCATAGTGTTCCTTTATTGAAGGCCCTTCAATAAATACCCTCTTTTATTCTCTTAATCTTGTCTAGCCTCTGTTTTCAGGTAGCCACTCCAAGGCATCAGACCCACAGGATGAACACCAGGACAGCAAGATCTACAGCAGGGAAGAAAAATCTGGTAGACAACGCTGACCAAGGTTTTAAAGCGGTGTGGAGGGTTGTGTACCTTAGCCCAGGTCAAGAACAAGATGCAGCAGTGCCCCAGCAAAAATACGACTTGCCAAACTCTAAGGAATACATGAGATCCATACTCTCCCATCAACTCAACTGTCAGAAACCTGAACATGAGCACTGGAAAAGACACTTAATCAGGGGCAGGTAATTGCCTGGGATCACAGTAGATTTGGCTGAAATAGTGAATCTAAAATTGTTCAAGAAATACTTACAAAAAAAGGAAGACCCCAAAAGAAAGTGTTAGTATAATCATGCACATATTCCAACAGATGCAAGCTGAAACTGAAGGAATACAAAGTTCTGACACAGAGCACCTTCATCCTTAGACATTTCCCTTCATGTAAGATTTAAAAAGCATGTTTTGCAGAACTTCTGCACATTTCCTTTGAAATCCAGCCAAACCCTTATATAGCATATTTTACTTCCACTTTTCATATGAAATGCAATACAGTCAAAATGTCTTCATACTCTTCTTCCTCAGGAGAACTAATATGTATATTGAAAGAAACTTAACAGCTCTTAATTTTGAACATGAGAGTTACACTCTTTGACTGATTTCAGGAGTGCAAGGGTTCTTGCAATGAAATGAAAAGCCCAGCAGAAGTTCTGTGTTCACCAAAGCAAATGTTCCCTATGCAGAGGTGCAAGGGCTTTTTTCTCACTTGGCTGCAAAAATACCCAAAGACCCTCTCAACAAATTTCATCTACTTCAGATGGGAAAAAAAGGAAAAAGCACAGTCCTCTTGCCCTTTTTATTCCTTCATAATATAGCGAGCCTTTAGAACTTCATCTGCTTCTAATGCCAGTTTCTAGTACAAGCAGGAGACATTTGTGCAGACAGCCATTTCCAAGTTCCCCAGACTGGTGGTATGTTTTCATCACCACACTACAATAAGGGAGTTTCTCCAAAGTGGAAAAGCAGAACTCCTCCCGGTTGCCATATAACACCTCATCCAATGACAAAGTGCCCCCATCTTCCATAGCACCAAGTTCTCAAACAGGCCAAATCTCTGCAACTTTAGCATTCAGCTACTTTCAACATACTTGCTTATCAGGAAGCTGAAGGTTTATCCAAGTGTCAAATGTCCAGTCCCTTAAAATTAAAAAACTGTGTTCTTCCTTAGAATGCTGCCACTACAACATTGCACACAGGGTAAGCCCTATTGAGACTATGCAATAGCACACTAAATGCTTCATTTAAAAGAAGAAAATAATCAAAACCACATTTCAGCTGTTATGGGTCTGGCAGAAGTAGGCTTCTCATGGAGGGGATGAACAATCATTTATATTGAAGAAACCAAATAGTACTACTGAATTCTATAATGTAACCTGTAAATCCAGTATCTAAGTGGGAAGAATGTTTCTAGATATGCACATAAAGATATTAGAGGAATTTTGATGCCAACATAGAAGTACCTGGGGCATGGCAGTCTAGAAAAGGAAGTGCAGAAGGCTATTCAAGAGGGGAGCAAACCCCAGTGTTGCTCACCCCAGCCAACACCTGACCAACCTCAATCCCTATTGCTATAGGGCACTGTCTGCAAGCACATCAAGGTGACACTAAGATGTGGGCTGGAGAAGCATATGAAAGTAAAAAGAAAAAGCATACATCCAGCCTAATAAGCCAAATGGGATGCACAGCTCCTACCTGAGCAGCAGGTTTGATCAGCTCATTTGATGGCTGCTGGAAAGCAAAATGTTCAAGAGCAATTGCTTTTCCACTAATCGTCTTACAACTTATGTTGCCATTCAAGAAAAATAAAATATATTCATGGACAGAACAGATGGTGAACATTGAAAGAAACACCAGATTTAATTCTTCTATCCATCAACTGATCATGGCAAGTACATAATCTTTACTTCTCTTAGGGCTATGAAAAATAGTGGAATGTGCCCAGCATGCAGATGGCATAAAAGTCCTAATTCAAAGATAACCCCTTCTCCCAGACAAAGAGCTGGAAATTATTTTCTTCTGTGTATCAGCACAAAAGTGCCTTGTCTTCACTATGGCTGGCCAGGGAAAGAGTGCAAGCATTTATTCTTCAGAAATAAGGGTTTTTTTTTCCTTGCCAATTGATTTACAAACACATTAAGTGAAAGATAAGCTGTCTTTTCAATATCACTCTGGTGGCAGATGTGGTTCTAAGATACAAACAGCTTGTTAACAAAATCCTGAGCAACTTAATTCTACATTTATAAATATATATGATATTCTTGAATTATAGCACACTCCTTTCACACCACTTACTTTACATAAACACTGCCTCTCTTCTCCATTCTGGTTTGCTTTGGAAAAAAACCCCTCCTGCCACTGCAGTATACCACATCTGGGGTGAAGTATTTGCAACAACTGAATAGAGAAACACCAACTGTGTGAAGCAAGAGAGTAAAGAAAACTCTAGATAAAGAGGGAGACTAAACCTACATTTTTCAGAAAGTTTTCATGGTTTCTTCATGATTGCATTTTTAAACTAATTTCGGTATATGTGTATTCTACTACTGGCTGTGCTTACATGCAAATGGTAAACTCCCAATCTCTCTCATGCTGGGTGTTAGGGTTAATTAGATTTTCCTTTGCGCAAATTTTTAGATCATTTGTGGCTCTAAGTCAAACACAAACTTTACATGGACTTTTTAAAAAATTTAAATTAAGATATTTGCTTATTATGAGACAGAACTATACATTACAGTATTTGCTGTATAGCAGTAACCACACATCTGCCTTTACTTTTAGGAGTTAACTAAAAAAAGATGGTGAGCAAAACAGAAACATTGTCTTTATATTGCCAATTACTACAACTCAACAGTGGCCAGAGCTCAAAAGCTGCCTTTGTGTTGGATAAATTTCTGTTATATAGATGAAATAGCAGCAGTCCATGTAAGAACAAAAACTAGCCTCTACACAATTGTAGTTCTTGATTTTAAGGAAGTCTTTTAGTCTCTCCTTGGTGCTCTGTCAAATGGACTTAGTTTTCTATGACAAAATACCTGCACAAAAACTTAATTCTAGTTTTCAGCAATTGCCAGTGCCCTCACCTTGCATCTTCTCAAAAAGCTCGAAAAGGTGATTGCTTGTTTTTTGGTTTTTTTACAAAAATTTTGATTTAGCCTATTCTACTTCAACATGACTAAAAGTAAATTTATATTATCATAATAACGTCTATTATTGGTATGTATGCTTACAGGAACATGCACCAGGCTGCCCAGCAGTCCTCCAGTTACTCAATTTTGAATCCACAAATCTTGTCACCACGATAATCCAGTCTAAGCACTGGGATCATGTCAGCTCTGTTCAACATATGTGAGTTCGCATGGCTGGAGTTTTCCAAGACGAGAATGTGCATGTCAAGGGAAAGCAGAGTGCTGCTAACATCAAAAGCATCTAGAAATATTGAAGCAATGTGGACCTAAGTCTGGGTGGGGGCTTGAAATATTTAAACAAGAGGAATGCATTGTAACCCCTTTTATATTGCATACATATTATCATGTCTGTACTTAGCTCTCCTAATGCCTAACATTTGACTTATGCTCTGTTTAGGGCTTTTACATCTATGTAAACCAGTCACCATGGCCATCTCTTTGGCATTTATGACATATGAAGAACAATTATTTGAACCAGGATGAACAATATCTGATGGTCAATGCTCTTTAGCTACAGGCTGGTGGGAACATATTCTCTTTTGATAGTACCCTCAGTGCCTAAATGCAAAATCCCACTCCAGGAGTAGGAGGCAGCCAAATAATGAGCCCTTCTAACTTCTTTTAAGTTACAGGTCCAAGATATGATATAGGTTAGGGACAACTGAAGGGCAAAGATCTCTTTCTGAATGAGTTTTAAATTATGAAAAATTTGATTTAAATGCTGTATTTAATGGTCTTACCAGGAACATCTGTTGGTATTCTGGTTGCAATAATCGGGAGCAGCAGAAGTAGCAAAGAACACTGCTCCTAGGGGCAGGACCAGTACTACATCACACAGGGAAATGAACTACATAAGCTGAACACCTAGACTTACCTTGCTTAGAGCTGTGCTTTAATACAGGTGGGTCAGTTTACATGCCAGGTTTTATTCACTGTTTGGTTTTAACACAGAAACAGAAATGAAGTAATAAGAAACACGCTGCTCAGTTCATTCATCTTGGGAATACACTGTGTGCTATATTCCAGGCCAGGGTCAGACATCTGACAACATGATGGTTAGTAGCAAGTTAAATTCCACATACATTCCCAAACCAGCAGAACTCAAATTGATACATCTGCCAGAAACAGGAGAAGAACAGAACAAAAAGTGTTAGAAGACTGTTAATTTTCCCACAAAATCGTATCTGTTGGCCTCTTTTGCCTTTGACATTTTATGAAGGAAAAGACTTTGACCCTAGTCTTAGTTAATGCATGTTTCATGTGCCTGTGCAGGCCACTGGCCCAGAGCTCCATTGCTGTGTGCAACAGACAGAATAACCCAAGTTACTGTGACAAAGGACTCCTGAGGATGGCAAGTTGCTCTGCAGGGCAGCCCTTCCCCAGGTTACAGTACAGCACAATGACCACCAAGAGCAAATGTTGGTTTTTTGAACAATGTGGCAGGATGAGGAAGGGAACACAAAGAAACATTTCATGTAAATACATTAGATATTTACATTTGAAATTCTGTCAAACTACTTAAGTGAGGCTAAGGATGTAATTTCAAGGTTGCTTTATAGTACAGATAGATAGCCACTGGACAAGTTAATGTGCTTTTCCTGCTTCCCATTCTCTGCTGCATTCTTGTCTGCATTTTCCCCTAGATTTTTGGTCACACCAGTGCCCCAGGGATAGTGTGAAGAGTGGAACCAGAGAAATGATCCTGCTGAGAACTAATGCAACAACACAAGATACATATGTTAGTGTTTGACCAAATCAGTTCTCTGATCTGACACAGCTGGCACAAGACAGACAGCAGGAGAACAGGATTACCCACCCTGCAGTCATCAGAAAACACAGTTCAAGAAACACGGACGCTTTTCTTCATACCTTTTGCACTATCCCTGTATTTAATAAGCACACACACAATTATACATATTTTAAAATTGAGACGTGCATCTGATATGCAGCTATTTCCTTTTTGTTCTTGTCAGCCTAATTTCTAAATAGCCTTTGGTTTGTATGTGGGATACTACAGTATCCAGATGACATGATTTTCTGGCAACTATGGCAGGCCTAGCCTATGAGTCACTTCGCAAAATGTGGGGAGAGCCTAGCTAGGGAAGTACAGAGGATTCGCAGGTTTCTATTGTTCTAGTGGACCATGGGGTCCACACAAGTTCAGCCACTGCTCAGTACAGAAAAAGCAGCTGTAAATCTCACTTTTGACTGAAATGAAAAGCAGCACCTTAGAGAAGTGATCACACAAATACAATTGTACAGTCCGAAACACCAGAGTTACACTATCAAATGCTTGCACAGATTGGTTTATTAATGGGCAATTCATAGCAGGTATGCAAACACACACTGAGGTGCAAGTTACTTTATCTGCTTTTTCCAGCTGAGCACTTCCACAGCTGTAAGCAGCAGTTTCACTAACCCTCTGCACAAGGCAGGGCTACAGGATTACAACAAGGCTTCTCTACTCAGCCCTGTCCAGCCCTCCAATTAACCTATCTGGGAAATAGACGGAAAGAGACCCAGAAGACTATGGAAACAATTTCTCATTACGGACTGTCTTGAGGAATAATGCTAATTATCATGAAAGTGTTTCTAGTTCTTCACTGAATCCAGGCACTTATCCACCCCGAGAAGAATGTTCCCTCTTTAGTCACTAATTGGATCTTGTTTGTAAAGCCAATCTCTGTTTCTAAGTCTGTCACAGTTTGGGAACAAGGTTGCTGTAGGGGCAGAAGATTTAAATGGCTATCCACAGCTGACAGAGACAGTAGAAATATTGTCCACAGATAAAAGCATGACACACATTAACATGCACTACTTTCCTTTTAGCTTTCATTTTGTAGCTTGGGTAAAATCTAACACTAATAACTCTTCTCAAGGTGTATTGGAAGCATTTCATCTACCGCAACTGCAGCGTCTCATTTCAAGTGTTTGCCAACCAGAAGGGCTGTCTGCACACTGAATGACAGGTTTATTAATTGCTTAAAGAGATATGTACTCCAAGAGAGAACAAGCACTTCTCACTGAATGCCATGGTGCATACAGGAGCAAGACACAGGTTTGCTGTACCAACATCCCCCTGGTTCAGACACAACCATTTCTCCCCTCCCAAAAAATGGAGTTAGCTAAAAACACCTAAAAGACCATGGCTGAGTTTGCAATGTGTGTACACCTCCTTTGTGTGACACTGGAAACAGACTTTTACCAGATTTTTCTACCCCGGTCCCTAAAGTAATTAGAACTGTTTAAAATTCACCATAATTTGATGATTTATACCCAACTTACATAATTTTGATGTGTTTCTGCTCTTCATGACATTAACAAACTAACACACCATCAAAAAGCCATCCTCATGTTAGAGTATTGTCTAGTGCTCTCTAATTTTTAAAAAATCATCTTCCACTTCAGCTTTCTGACCTCTAGTCAAGGAAAGGCCAAAGATACACCATGTTCTTCCAACTCCAGCAGAGACCACACCATCCTGAAGTATTTTGTGCTCCAGTTGTGGAGGACACTAACTTCTCCCAGCAGACAGCACTAGATGAGTATTCAGACACAGGTACCAGAGGGCCTCCACGGGCCAAGAAATCCTCAGCAGTAAAAAGATATGGAGGACAGCTGTTGTTAAGCCAGCTCTGCCCTGTCCTATCTTCACCCCGCCCTGAGTCGTCCAGACACCATCCAAAGTTGAGGGGAGAGGTCCCAACCTCTCCCCTGAACTGCAGCTGTGCTTCTGACATAAGAGCAGCAGAGGGGCTTTCACTATCTCTGCTTTTAGAGTCATGTACAAGAGAAAACTTACACGTGCTAAGCTGTCGCATCAAGCAGCACCACTCTGCAGAACTGCAAAGCTGACAGGTGACAAAAGGACCAGCAGCCCAACATCCCTCATTGGCTACTACCACCACATTTAGTCACTGAAAGCACAGATCTTCATGATGCTTTGGGTTTTGTATCAAGTTCAACTACCAAAAAAATTCCTCAGCTTTTTCTCTTTTTTTGCTACACTTACACTAAGCCATATACATTAGCAGCATATTTCTCCTAAAAAATAGTCACAAGGAAGGCTCTCCAAGCTAAGGTGTTATGCACTTGGGTGATTTTAAAGCTCTGTTTTTAAATGTTAGAAAAATTATTCCATGCAACCATGCTGGTCTACTTTCAAGCAGAGATGAAACAGGCTTATCAATATACAGTGTGTCTTTTAGCAGAAAAGTATATGAGAATTTATGAATATTGATCATTTTAATGCCAGAAAATCCTACTGGTTCCTGAATTTTATATGAAATTATTCAAAGCAAAATGCTTCAAGACAGAAAATCAGTGTTTGTTTTCTATCTGCTTTTCTAAATAGAAGACCATTGCCTATGGCTATACCACAATACACAAAAATTGCATGGTGAGGTAAAAGCAGTCAGATAGACCTTCACATCTCAAGAAAGATGGGAAAATGTGTCTTCTCTGCACACCTGTGAAAACAAGAGGAGAGCATGGCTTTCAAAGTAGTGGAAGAATGGCTCTGTCTAATTCCTGTGCTCAGTGAATTTGGGTGCAGCAATCACTCCTGCTCTTATTATGCAGAACAGCTCTTTGATTAAAGAGTGATTTTCCCCAGGACTTGGCTATCTGGAGAAGGAGCAGTAACCAACGTTCACCTGGGTGAGTCAAGTCAAGTCAGTTGAATCTATCATACCCACATGCATATTGAAACCATAAAAGAAAAGCACAGTATTTCTGATAGAAAAATGGGATTTCTAAAAAAACTAGTCAACAGCACCATTTTGGGTTTTGTCAACCAGAATAAATAAAATATTGCAGTTTGGTATGCACTATTTATGCTTACTCTCAAAAGCCAGTACTCAAGTCAAACTACTGAACTAGCCAGATCTGGTGCCTGCTTTGTTCAGTCTTCTCCAAATACTTACAAAAGCACGTTTTGTGTACTAAATCTGAAATAATTTTTTTTAGGACCAGGTTCTCACCTATTTACGTGAGCAAGTATCTTAATTTCATATTCCTCTTAAACCACTCTCCGAGAAGTATTTGTCTTCATAAGTGTGTTGGGCTTTACAGAGCAAATCCAATGTGATGCAGTTTCCTCTCGCCATGAGAAGACTCAAAGCAAGTAGTTTATGACAATTTCAGCCCTGCATCCAGAAGTTTACCTGAATATGAGAAACATACCAGAGAACATAAAGTGGAGTGACAGTCACACAGGCTAGACAACAGATCCATAGCTCCGTACCTTACTGTCCAGCACATGCAACAAAGAGGTACAAATATGTTTATTAATCAATCTCATAATACTTTGAGTCTCATTGAGTCTCAGTTTCTCAGAAGTTAAAAATTATTTTAAACATGTAATTGTCTGTACTACCTACTTCAGAGGGGATAACTAGAGCAGGAAGAAATGTGACATGTTTGTAATAAGCTTCAGTTCTGACCTAAGGTACAAGACCTAAGGTACAAGAAATCATGCTTCTTTGCACACAAACAGCATTGAACACTATTCAAGAGGCTGTTACAGAGCACAGTCATTTATTCCAGCAGTTGCACTGTGGGAACACACAGGTGTGCAGATGGCGCACAAGAAAAGCGGCATTCCCAAGGACTGAAGGCTCAAAGTTACTTGGTTCCTTCCAAAGGCATCAAAACACAGCACTTAAAATCATGTCAGGCTGAAATCTAACTCATGTTTGTTTTATTAATGCATCTAGACCTTTTTCTATGCATTTACATGGAATGTATGAAGGACTAAGAGGGACTGGTCTAATTATCTTTAGCAGTGCTAAGCTGCTGCTCAATTTTTTTTTTTTACTAATCTAAAATGAGAGCTTGTGTAGATCAAAGGTTGTCACTAAATCATAGATCATTACCCCAGTAAAGATTACATTACCCATCAAAGATGTACATGCCTGCTCTTTGTCAAAGAGATCAGCGGGTTTCATTATGAGGTGTGGGTCTGTTTCACCTGATTTGAATACTTGTTCTGTGTATGGTCCTCTATGCGTCTCCCCTACAAACCTAGGAATTGCCATGAGTCTGAGGACAGCGGTACTCATTATCTTCTAAAAATGCTTTACTCTGCTTCCTAGGCACAGATCACCAGAGCCGCTGTGTTATTGGGCAGCTCAAGCTAAGTTTATGTTCTTGCCCAACACCACATATTCTTAGCCTAGGATTTATGGGCCATATCTGAATTGCTAACAAAAAAAAGTGACATCGCTTACACAGCATCTGAAGTTGACCATCTGACATAGCAAGTTAGATGCTACAGATGTATGACCCCTCCACCTTTAGCAGAGAGCAAGTACAGAAAGGCTGTGTGTCCTTATCACTACCCTTTCAAGTGACAAATGTGCTGATGTGTAAAGGTTGCTTTCCAGTTAAATGGTTCAACACTCTCACTAAACATATATACTGTTCTTTTTATGTTTAATCTCTATTTAAACCTCTTTTTTTTATTCAAGTAGTATTTAATTACATTCTGGATGGAGATATTTTCAAAACAACAAGAGTTATTTCCCTAAGAACCCTAAGTTGATGCTTTGGAAACATTTAAGATTAAAAAGGAGAATATGGGTGGCTTTTTAGCTCACCAACAGCTCTGACACAACATCTTCATGATAAATTTTCATCTGGTCAATAGGGCTCATACAATAGGACACAACATCTTCATGATAAATTTTCATCTGGTCAATAGGGCTCATACAGAGGTCTTCCTTGATATATCCATTTCAAAGGAAATAAATCTCGCACAGAAAGGAACTTGGCATCTGTCTCTAACCAAGAGTGCTTCTTGAAGTAAAGCCACTAAGCCTCATTCATTCTGACCCAGAAAAGGCTACTACTATAACTGCTGGGATTTCTCCAGATCTCCACAAGTACCTTGATGGAAGCTGCAATAACCTCAAACAAGTGATTAATACCTAGACAGCAACCTTGGCATCCAGCAGAAAGCTGTTTTCATAAAGTTTCATTATTGTTTTTCCATGTGTTATAACCAGCTTCTGCCTCACTACTGTCTAGTAGTCTCCACTGTATCTCCACTGATGTCCACTGTATCAGGGTTCCCCAGTAAAGGGAAAGCCAAACATCTCCTTTAATTTTTTGAAGTAACCCTTTGGCCCAACCCATGAGCCAGTTGCTCACCTATCACATGATGTGTTTATCCAGCTGTGTGCTGGACATTTTGTCCAGAAGGATCCTGTGAGAGACAGTATCAAAAGTTTTACTGAGATCCAAAAGGATTACATCAAATGGTTTCCCTTGATCACCTAGGTGAGTTACATTGTCATGAATGAAAATCAGGTTTGATAAGCCAGACTTTCCTCTCATGAAGCCATGCGGGCTGTGACCCATGACTGCATTGTCTTTCAGGTGTTTGTCAAAACATCCCAGAATAGTCCACTCCATAAATTTACCAGGCATTGAAGTGAGACTGACAGGCCTGCAGTTATGAGAGTAGTCCTCCTTGCCCTTTCTGAAAACTGGGACAATTTCATCAGCTTCCAGTCAGCTGGCACCTCCCTGGATTTCCAAGGCCACCCAAAAACTGAGAGAGGTTTTGCAATGGACTCAGCCAGCTCTTTGAGAATTCTTAGATGGATCCCATCAGGCCCCATAGCTCTGTAGGGATTCAGCTGTAGCAGCAGATCCCCAGAACCACATATTCTGTAATTCTAAGTAACACCTACAAATAAGAATAATTGGGCCACAAGTACTAGATTTACACATTTTCTACTTAATCGTATGATGTCTAATCAGCAAGTGATGGGTATGTGGACTTAAGCAAGTGTACTCTTACAGGGAGAATCAGATGAGACCACAACCTAGAAATACTGGATGCTAATTTGATTTCTAGATGTAATGAAAGCCACAGCCAGCACTATTTGTCTACACCGCCCAGCACACTGACTGTATTGTCACTTGCCTTTCCTACATCAAATGCTAAACTGAAATACCAAGTAAATTGCAAGAGCTTCCAAATTCAATGATAAAAGGCAGTAATTGTTCTAATGCCTGGAAACTGTGGAATGAAGATTAACAATGATGAACATCTGGCTACCATCAAATCATACTTTGTGGAGCACAGAAGAGCATTAGCTGAACCAAAAGTATCTAATGTTTCTACCTTCATGCACATCAAATGGAAAAATCCTTGCCATAAAAAGTATCTGCACTGCACATAATAACAAACAGCTGTTCTGAAGCCTAACCAATTCTCTTTTCCAAGAAAGAAAAGTGTCAGCCAGCAAGGAGCATAGCACAGGAGCTGCAGCTGTGCCATGGCAGCCACTTCCTTTACCAATACTCAGTTGCTGAAGCCAAGAGGAGAAAATCTCTTCCAGGTTGCATCACAACTGCTTCTTCCCTAGGTTGCATCACACCTGCCAGGGTTTGCTCTGAAAGAGGATGAAAGCTATTCAGGTCAGGGAGGCTTAGTCTGTAGCAATCATGATTTGCATGAAAAAGAAACCTCCTGGAAACAGACTACACCCAGGTGTAGACACATGCTTATTAATAAACAAACCAAATGGCTAGGTGGCTTACTTTGACAAATTTTGCACCTCTTAAGCCCAAGTCTGAACATTAAAATAAGAATCAACAGATGTATATCTGTTTTCTGTGTCATTATGCTTGTTCTCATGTAAAAAGCAGCATTATTGAGCTGATAGCATTCTGTTATGGGGTAGGATAGCCTAAAAGGACAAATATTACACAATGATTCCTTTCAAGCACAGCATACTGGCAAACTTCCATCACTTGCAAACAAGAAGTTTGACCTGGGGGGATGAACTTTCATAGAATTTAAGATTTCATTAAAATATGTGGTTAGGGTTTCTCATTACAGCAAAAAAAAAAGTGAATGCAACATAAAAACATCACCAAATTTCTGAGGATGCAGACAAATTGGTACAGTGTTTTAATCATAATTTACTATCTTTGCAAAATCAGGGAGATGATATTGATTCTAAATACTTTTGCTTCTGATGTTCAAGATAAAGACCCACACCTGTTTGGGGCAAAGAAGGGGATGCCAGTAAAGAGAGGGGGGAGCCTATCTGGCAGTCATAAACAGGAAGCAAGTCTCTCAACAGCCTCAAAAGCAAAGGCTGAGGAAGATGCAGTAGTGGGAAGAACTAGGATTGACTGTAAGAGAATTGCAAAAAGGGAGCCAGAAGAAAACTCTGCTTTTTTTTAAACCAAAGCGAGGAGACAGAACAAGAGTTAGAAAATATCTTCAAAACAAAAACTCCGCCAATGACCCGCTTAATGTAAGTGTTTAACACCATGTTTTTAACTCTCACAATTACTATTGCTAATTACCACGTCATCATCAAATATCTTGGTTATACAAACTGTTTAATCTGACATGTTCAGAAGTTGTTTAATCTAGGGATCAGTGACTGTCAGGGCTTAGGCACTCCAAGAAATGCATCACCAAGGATGGGCAGACCTTGTCCCCCTCTCTGTAGGCAAGTCCCCCAACAAATATAGAGCTGTGATCCTCTAATAATCACCATATAGCTAGCATAAATGTGTTGATAGTTATAGCACATCTAAGCTACTTTAAAAGAGCAAGGAACACAGTGTGCTTTAGCAGTTCATTATTAGATGCAAATCATTGTTTACAGCATGAGTATACAGTTTACAGTTCAACATTTGGATGGAGCAGAACAAAGATCTTCTTATCCTTACAGAAGTGAGCACTCAGCACTTCTTCTGAGGGAGGAGCAATGTTTAAACTGTACCTATTCAAAATTTCAAAAATTGCAAAGAATTATCTTTTTAAAAAAAGATAATCATTATGAATATAGCTGTTCATCGCATTACTTAAGGTATTACTATCCTACCTGCTGAGAGAGGTCACAACAAAACTATGTCCTGGCAAGTATCAGAAGCCCACCATGGGGCAAGCCTGCTTTACCTGATGGTCCTGAAGGCTGTCAGCTTTCTGCACAACACATCACCACCAGAGTTTTCATCCATCCCTTTCATCACAGCTCCAGCCAGGCTAGACTCCAAAGTTTTCTGCCCACTCCATAACTGCACAGCCTTGCAATCCCATCTATCCACCTCTTGCCTGCGTGCTTAAGGAGGGCAAGAACAGTATTTTCATCCTATGAAGAATCAATCTTCTCATCCAAAAAGCTACCCTCAGTTCCCCATCTCCTTCTTCACTGCTTTTCCAGTTTCTTGGACTGTTTGACTGTGTCCTGTTGGGGCAGGCTCCTGGGAGAAATTTGCAGAGTTTGCTGTGGCTGTTCCTCTTCTGCCTGTATGGGTCACCCCTACTCCCCCACACCATCAATCCCTGTTTGCTTCTGCTCTTCATCTGGTTCCCTTCCTTCAAGCTCACACTTTAATTCTTCTGATGTCATCCTAGTCTAATTTCTGCCATAAAGTCTGTTCATGACTTTGCCAGCTGCTCTTCCCAGGACATACTCTGAGGCTAAAGCAGATGAACAGCAAGACAAACTCTCTTCAAATTCAGGAACAGACTTTATCAGCAGTGGCTAGGGAACTGCACTCCCAAATCTGTCCCCAACATGCAGATCCAGCTGATGGAATGTAAGCACCATTCAAATATCACACTCAGAAAAGCTTTTCATCTTTCCCTTCCCTCTTTCTCTGCTGATGAAACCATTTGGTTGTGGTATAATCAGAGGGGAAATCTGAACATCATCTTAACCTGTTTCTTTTACCAATGCACATCTAAGTATTGCTATTTCCTCATCAAAACCTCATGCTTTGACACACTCAGTGACAGCAATAAAGCATCTGCACCGTACCATGTTCAAAAGTTTTCATTCTCTGCCTGCCTAGCAGAAAGCCATGTGTGCTACAGCAGTGCCATACTTGCTGTGCACTGTCTTTTATATATACTGAGACAGGATATTCACTGTATTCATCCCTAATCTGTTCAAGTAGGTCACTCAGAGTTCAGTGTTGCACACACCACTGAGAAAGTATCTGGAAAACAGTATTTCCCCAAATACTCTGAAAAAGCATGTCAAACACAGAGCTCAATCAATGTGACTACCTATAAAAAACCCCAGATTTAATCAAAGCAATAACTTGCCAAAGTCTGAACCTTGAGGCCCCCTTATCTGTAGACTTAGGTCTTCAGTAGCTAGTGAAGCACTTCTAAAATGAGACATAGTGGGAGTGAAAGGAGAGAAATGACAGAAAAAAAGAGATTGGGCCCCTCTGCTCTGGTGGGATCCTAGAGTCTGGAGTGCTGCATTCAGCTCTGGGCAGTCCCAAGGACAGGAAGGACACTGACATGTTGGAGCAAGTCCAGAGGAGGAACACCAAGCTGATTAGAGGAACTGACCACCTCTCCTACAAAGAAATGTTGAGAGTCTTGGGTTTGTTCAGCCTGAAAAAGAGAAGGCTTAGGGATAACCCAATTGTGGCCTTCCAATACCTACAAGGGAGCCAACAAGAAAGATGGAGACAGACTTCTGATGGAAAGATGGACAGTACAGGGGAGAAAAAACTGAAAGAGTAGGTTTAGATTTGATATTAGGAAAAAATTCCTTACTGTGAGGGTGGTGATGCACCAGAACAGGTTGCCCAGAGAAGTTATGGATATCCCATCTCTGGAACTGTTCAAGACCAGATAGGGAGGGGCTTTGAGAACCTGGTTTAGGGAAAGGTGCCCCTGCCCAAGTCAGGAGATTGGAAATTGATGGTCTCTAATGGTCCTTTTAAACCAAACCATTCTCTGATTTCAGGAGCTAGCATCAGATTTGTATTAAAAGTATTTTAGTTCCTACAACACACTCAATCAGTGGTAACAACTTGCCAACTGTAATTCTTACACACCAGAAGAACAGAGCTACTGCTAACTTTAATGGGGCAGGCTCAGAAATGAACATGAAGAAGTTAGATCTTAGAGATGGCATTTTTTAAGTTTTATAAAAAAGATATTAATGGGCTCCTTAGAAACCTGGGTGCATGGCTCTTTACTATTCACATCATGGAAAATTGTCAAACCTGCTGAATATAAACAAGTCAAATAAAACAAAGCTATCAGTCTCCTCTCATATATCCTCTCACATTCCCAGTGAAAGAGGAAGAAAAGGTCTGGATCACTATGAAACACTTACTGAGTGTTTCTTACACAGTTTTTCTCAGGAAAGGGCAGGAGTCCATCTTCAACTCACATGCAGGTATGGCAAATTTATAACTCAAAACACTTCTTCCAGTCTCCAACCTTGAAAATCTACCATAGGACAATAAGCTATTTCACAAGCTGTTAGGTAACTTCTGTAGATCAAGTAATAAGTCTCTGATGCATCTTGACAGGTTCACATCAATTAATAAATTGTAGTTAGAAGTCTTACACCTCTAGGAAAATCCAGCACGGTTCACTTACAGCACCGTAAGCCAGCATAGCTAACAGAAGTGAATTACAACAAAGGCTCATTTTTATCACCAGCTCAAGCACTTTTGACCTTTAAAACATGACCTCTATTCAAGGCAGAATTGTACTTTAAATTCATTAAGGATGTATTAAGTCAGGATACTTCATCATGATTTCTGAATGTGTGCCTTGAGAGAAACTTTCCAACAGATGATGCAGGAGGAGAAAAGATGCCTGAGGTTATTCAGTTTTTTGGCTCACTGATCAGACTCCTTGGAGTAATATGGTCATCATGAAAACATTCTGCAAACACTAACTCAATAGTATTTCAATGTTTAAATGTCAAAATTGGATGAAAGCAGTATTGTGCAAAAGCACTAACAACAGTTATTTTAGAAAGTGCTTTATCAGGCATTACCAAAGCTGTACTTCTAAACAAAGCAGTTTTCTTGTTTTACTTGCATGCTCTAATGCTTCCCAGACAGAATTTTTACTAGTAGGCAGCCATGTGAAAAGATTCACTGCCTTGAGGTGATACATCCAATTTTACACTAGACACATTCTTATTTTAACAGCAACACTCAAAGAGCTGAACGCTTCACATCAAATATTTTTAGACCTAGTTCAGGTAACAAATTTGCATATGCTTTTCCCAAATCCTTGCTCCACCAGTCATGAGAAAAGTAGGTGTTTCTCTCCTGTAGCAGGAGGAAAACCTCAGTTGCAGATTATTCTTCTGTACCTGCTTCTGCAGCTACAGATGCTCAAGCAAACCCCATGCTACCCCTCCCTGCTCTGTCCCAGCACTGCATGTACCAGCACAATTATCTGACCTGAAACAAATGGCTAAGAGAAGGTGATGACAGAGAAAGGTCAGGAACTTTGTTCACTCGCTTCTTTAAATGAATCTGAGAAGTGGAACACCTATAAAACAACAAGAGCAAGTAGTTCCTTCAGTGCCTTCTTAGCACAGACATCAGCCAAGAGCACATTTTTTTCTTTGAAAAAACGATGGACTGTTTTGCCTGCCTGGGAAAAGCACAAGCTGTCATAGCATTTAATTTACAAAAACTGTTTCTTTCACCTTTACCTTATTCTGTCAGTCTCTTTATTAAAAAAAAAAAAAAAAGAAGAAGAAAAAAAAGGGGGGGCTGTTTTGGTGTAATGTCTTTAAAAAAAAAAAAAGAGGTGTTAAAAGGAATTTGCTTATTTGTGAAAACTCCCAAATGAACCTCACACTCCCTCTCCCAATTCTTGCCATTCCTGTAAGCAAGAGAAAAAGGCTCAGATAAAACCAAAACATGCTACAAATTTCTTATTATGCCTTTTTACTGGCGATGAACCATAAGCCTTTTGTAGATTATTTTTTTGTAACAGCCACCTGCTTATTCACATCCTATGTCACATGAAAGGCCACACAGCACACTCAGCACTAATTACTAATCTAATCATGTTATCAAAATACCAGCTAAGCAGGATCTTCAGAGAAGATAAAATTCCTCTGGTGACACCCAGTTCAGACAGCACAGAAACATAATAACCATGGAGTCCTGTGAACTCTGCCCTGAGACAGTGCCTTCTTTTGAAACCCGTGATCTTGACATCGATGTAAACCAGAAGCTGTGCATGTGTGTTTTCTCTTTGACCGTGCTGGAAATGAATGGATTGCTGAAAATTCTGCACTGCAGTGTAGGTATCAATGCTTTTAAGAAGCCTGTAAAGCAATGGCAGAGTTCAGCCCTTGTCTTTAGGTTTTGAAACCTAAAGACAAGCCACAAGAAAGTGAAAGTGCTTAGAGATGAACAGATCAAATTCTTTCTGCACTAAGGCAGAATCTAAACAAAAAATGCATGAAGTATAATCTTTTGCTGACATACAGATTTTGACTTTACTTGCTGAAAGCAGAACAAATACAAATAACAGTTCTGCTGGCCCCAGTGAATGTTCAGTACATAAGGAGCCCTTTACAGATTTCAGAGGAGATCTCAATTCAGCTACTGCAGTGTACTGCCTCTTCCTTGGCATCTCGGGTTATTAAAGGTCAGTCTTGTTAAATCCTCCAGTTACCCCTGCTCTCCTAGTCTTTTTTTGCACTGTAATGCAGAAATTCAAACTTTTGTTAGACATCTTTACAAAGGTCTGAAAATGCTGTTTAACATTGGGGTTTGTTATTATGGTCATTATTGCATTATATCATTTTTGTTATTATCATCATCACTGTTATTTTCATCATCATCATGATTATAATTACTAAAAGGTTTTTCACCCATAGGGTGGTCGGGCACTGCAACAGACCCCCCAGGGTATTGGCCACAACACCAATCCTGACAGAGCTCAAGAAGTATTTGAATGACACTCTCAGGCACATGGTGTGATTTTTGGGGTTGTTGTGAGCAGGGCCAGGAGTTGGACTTTGATGCTCCTTGTGGGTCCCTTCCGGCTCAGGATACTCCGTGATTTCCTAAGAAGCAAAATAACTGCTGTTGACATTGAAAATACCATTGCAATCTCAGCCAGTAACCACCACAGCAAATTAGTTACTCCCTGCAAGTTTCAAGCACTGAAAACTGAAGCAGACACCATTTTTTCTTACTTATATTATTCTCTAACAATAAAGAAACACAAGATGCTACAAAAATAATGAGAAGCCTCCCTATACGCCTACCTTGTCCTCAACGGAGTAGGAGTGCATAAGCTCACAAATAAACAACACTTCTGGGATAAATTCTGTTCTCTTCTATTGCTTCTCAATCAGAAAAACAGTATGTGCTACTAACCGTCATGTGATACCACTTTGACCCTGAGGAAGTGGAGAAAATGTTGAAATTGGAATCACAACAAAACTATATTTACTTAGGAAAGACAGATCAAGGTCTCTCTCTGTTGAGACAGAAAGCAGCAGGAATATTAAAAAATACATTCAGCTTTATACACTGAAAATAAAAATATGCCAATACCATTCAATACTTTACCTTGCATTTACCAAGACTTCAAGTGTAAACTCTCCCCAGAATAGATAGCAGACATCCCATATTAAGTATTACGCTAATCACAAGGTTAGATCAGGGCTCTTGTGGGAAGAAAAAAAAATGGAAAAGAGGCATGAACAAAGGATTTGAAAATACTGTAAAAGCATGCTATTAAAAATTCAAAAACCTGCAAACACATCTCTTTCAATGCCATCAGTACTTCAGAAAAAAAAACCCAAAAAACAAACCATAATTTTTCCCCCTCTCCCAATAGCTTATGATCAATGTTAAGTGGAATTTTTGTTTTTGAAAACAGTTGAAGATGGTGTGCCTCAAAAGTTACTGGGTGGATCAAGTCAACACCTCCCTACTCTGTAGATGTTAAACAGAAAAATGGGAAGCCCTAAAACCCAACTTCAGTCACAAATCACACTGAACTCTGTTCCAGCTAAGAGATTGCCAGACCAAGGCCTGGCACTCCCCCAAACATGCTGCAGAGTAAATCCCACATCACCAGGTCTGTACATCAGGTGTTGCAGTGGGGATCCTGCAACACGCATATATCAAACCAGGAGTCCCGTGGAAAGGAAATATATACGGACAGACAGATTCTTGCTAGCTGTTTCAGAGATGTTTATTTCTCCAGCCGCATGGCCGGAGCTCTGCCCAGGAACTGTCCCAGTCACGGGACCAAGGGTCCTTCTGCCCGCGCAGGGAACACAAACCAACCAATGGGAACGAGGCTGAGCAGGGACAGGGAACCCCGTGTCTGTGCCCTCAGGGCCCCTCTCCCAGGGCTACACGGCAGGGGAGGGACCCCAACACCTCACCTGTTTTATTTTAATAAAAGGAGAATGAAAACAACTGGATAAACATAACAAGAACCGTTTCAAGACAAAACAAGCCACCCTCCTGAGTCTTTAAATGTCCAAACAGATTCTCTGGAACATCTTAGGGCTGACAGAAGGGAGACAGAATTCTCTGAGCATGCTTTGTGGGGAAACTGAGGCAGGAGAGGGTTTAACTTCTTCCCTCCCCCTTTTCATCCCCCACTCGGCATTGGAAAGGGATTTTTGGGGAAACAATTGGCAAAAGCATGGTTTTGTGAGGGAAACCATGGGTGAGAAAACGGATTGGGAATACACTGGGGGTAATAGGACATAGAGTAAAAGGGAAAGGTGGGATTAGGAAAGGGAAACTGTAGGGGGGGCTTACAATGGAGATACTGTCTAACATGACTACGATTTTTTGCATATATACTGCCTTTTACAGGAACACCATCAGGCCCAGTGACCTGCGATGCTTGTAACCCTTTTCTCCCTAGTACAATATTAAATTCCACCACTTCTCCATCTCCCAAGCTTGGGATGCATTTTTCAGGGTTATTCTTTTTAATAGCAGTTCTATGCACGAATATGTCTTGCTGGTTGTCACACCTTGTTATAAAACCATAATTTTGCTTAACATTATACCATTTTACTATCCCTAAGGTCTTAGCTGCTATGATCTTTTCCTTTTTCCGAGTGTCTGCTGTTTTCTGTCTCGCTGCGTCTTTGTTCTCTCTTTCGGTCGCTCCCGTGTTGGAATTGTCGGGGCTGCTCGTGCCTGCGCGCTCTTCCCGGGGTCGCGTTCGGGGCTGCGCGGGCCGGGCCGGGCCCCGCCGCTCAGTTCTCCGTGCGTCGCCTCCTCTGGTCGCAGCTTCGCTGCCGCTGCCGGGCGCTGCACCCACGTCTCGGCCGGGCCCCCGAGCGACGACCCCCCCGCGCCCTGCTCCAGCGCGCGTCTCGGCTGGGCGCGGCTCCGTTCCACCGCCATCGCCGCCAGCCGCCGCCCGCGTGCCGCCCCTCTCGGTCGGGCGTTCACGGGGCTCGCGCCACCACGCACTGCACAGGGCCATTTGGGCACCGCCGGGTCCCGCCGCGCCTCGCTCCGCCACCGACACTGCGGCTCGCGTGGCTCCGCCCGCGCGCGGGAACTGCCTCACTGCTGCTCGCAGAGCGCTCGGTGCACGTGGCCTGGGCCGCACGGTCCCTGCGCCACGCTTCCCTTCACCAGGACACAGCTGACATTGCTCAACAGTCTCGGTAACTAAATAATATTCACGAAAATATTCTTCCATCGGCATATATTTTGACTCCAGTATTAACTGTGTCCAAACGGTTTTCCAAAAGCCCTTGGTAATAATTAAATCCCAAGAAACATAGAAAAAGTTCTTAAACAACCATGCCAGGAAGTGTTTCAGTTCTTTTTGAGCTTGAATCAAGCTAAAATTTACAAATCGTTGTTCAAGAATCATTTTAAGTTTAAGATAAATGTCCATATGCGGCTCTGAGAGCCAAGAGTCTTCCCACGGTTCCTCCATAGTTTAGATATGGAATAGCAAAGCAAAACCAGGAAGAGGAATCCAAAGTTTCCAGGGTTTACTCACACAAATCAGTCGCTTAGGGATCGGGGATAGTTCTGCTCACAAATCTCCACCATTTGTTGCAGTGGGGATCCTGCAACACGCATATATCAAACCAGGAGTCCCGTGGAAAGGAAATATATACGGACAGACAGATTCTTGCTAGCTGTTTCAGAGATGTTTATTTCTCCAGCCGCATGGCCGGAGCTCTGCCCAGGAACTGTCCCAGTCACGGGACCAAGGGTCCTTCTGCCCGCGCAGGGAACACAAACCAACCAATGGGAACGAGGCTGAGCAGGGACAGGGAACCCCGTGTCTGTGGCCTCAGGGCCCCTCTCCCAGGGCTACACGGCAGGGGAGGGACCCCAACAATCAGGCAAATGCAGATGTACTTGAATAAAGGACAATGTGCCTTCCTTGGATCATGGCAAGGGAGAGGATGCAATCTGAAACTTGGAAACTGTCAGGAAAGAAAGACATTCCAGCTTTTAGCATCTATTGATGTGACATCATTTCACTGCTTTGTTTCCTTAACAGAGAAAAGGAGTTTGGCACAATGTGTAAACAGATATTTGATATTTACTCATTTTAGAGCAGCCTGTTTGACAGCCAGTCTTTAAAGCTATTCCTGCCACAGAATTTAATTTATGATGCAATTCATGCTGTGATCCTTTCTCCATGGCCAGTAACAGGCTGCCATATGGCAAATGTGGCTGGCATGCAGCAGCATCCTCCATACCCCCACCCAGCCTCACATCCCAGGAGCAGCAGCCAGGGTCCATAACCTGCATGCAATGGCCCTCCACAAATTCCTCCCACTCTTAAGCCTCCTGTCTGGGGTACTTTCTGCACATTTCCAGTGAACCATTTCCCTGTCTCTCCTTGCTCCCACAGCTTCTTCTATCCACTGGCAAACAAAACACACCAGTGACCTGAGCATAACTACAACACAGAAGGGCAATTTCTGTGCAGTGGGATATGCATGACTGCAGAAATCACTGTGTTTTTTATTGCCTTAGTGGACAAATTCTGCCTTTGGACCTAAAACAAGCAGACTTAGAGAACAGAATGATACGGGTAATGAAAAGCATTGAATTTAAGTAAATTTCATTCATTACAAAAGTTCCTCTTACATTCTTACTGCATCAAATGTTATAATGCAGCCACCTGCTTTAATGGTAAACAAGTTTTAGAAATAGTTAAAATGCTATAGCTGACAGAAGGGCTTGAGTTGTCAGACTAGCTTTATCACTTCTCTTGCGAGGTGAACACATCACCAATAGCTCATGTGAGAGCAATAAAAGCCAGGATGAGAATACAGTCTCTCGTGTTTGCCACCTCACAAAGTGAGCAGTGTACTCCTACATTGCAGGAATTACAGCACATCTTTACAATTGCCAATCCGAGACCTCTCATCCCAGGGCAGTCTAGCTGTTTGTCCTCTGGATAGCTGGAAAATTATACATGGTATTAGCCATCATCCTACCAGAATAAAGCTGTACTCAATGCCACAGTACAACTCACTTGTCAACACTTAACAATTCAACTTGAATAATTTAAAGAATACCTGTAAGATTCTTTCCCCTTCAAGCTAGTAGATCTGCTGCACTTGCCGAGAGTGGAGGTGTCTTCTTCCAAACCAGAACTTGCATAGCATTTACAGACACTGGAAGCTGTATGAAGTACTTTCTAGCACTTCAAGCTCAAGAGCAGCTCCTTCCATTCACTTGAGAGGATTCATTAACAACCCTTCCCCCAGACTCAAATTTTTCAGGCTCAAAACCCGTTTAGATCTCAGTCTCTGCTTCTGAAACCAATTTCAGGCCTTAGTTGTCAAAAAGGCAGCTAGTGTATAGTAGAAACAGTGGAATACATTAAATGTTTGAGGCCATGTTCTGCTGCCACTGCTGAAACAGATCACCAGTATCTCACCTCTTTATTTTGTGCCTAACACAAGGCTAATTCTGAACACATACACCAGATCACAGCAAGGATATTTGGGCTACCATTTCTCTTTTCACAAAAGAGATAACTCCATTAGTTATCTCTTCTAGGTTTTTTCTTTCATCTATTTGTGAATTGGTATCTAATAGCACCAACCGCTTCATATGAGACACCAACAAGTTCATATGATTTGAAACTGCGAAATGAAAATCTTGTCAAGAAATTTTTTCTTCCTTGTGTTTTAAAGAAAATACTCAACTGCATTTGTTTAAGTTGTACTAATTCAAGAATGCATGCCAGTTCCACAACTCAGTTGAAAAACAGATACATCACTTAAATTTTCCAGGGACTGGTTTGGCTTAAAGAATCTTTCCCCTGCTGGTATTAAATCTGGGATTGAAGAGATTACCCTGAAACCTCTCCTCCTGTGCATTACAGAAAGTGCATAAGCAATTCAAAGAAACATGGACAGCTGGAAAACAGAAACACTGAAGAACAGAGCCATTTTCACAGCTCTCTCCAGTTTGAGTGAGGTGGAAAGAATTTGAGGAGTTTACATAGCCCCACACAGAGGTCTGCACATGCCTATCTAAATCTGGCAACAAAAACAGCACAAGCAAGGGAGGCTGTCACACTATCAGCCTCAAATGACAGTGGCTCCAGAACATCAAGAAGTGCCCTGACAAATGTCCAAGCTCCTACAAAGTCCATATAGGCTCTTATCTACTCTGGGACACTACTACACCTCTTAAGAGAGCTTTGAATTTAAATGCAGGTGAATAGAAAGTCATCTTTATTAAAGCACATGAATCATGGAGACCAACAGCAATCAAAAGCACCATACACTGCAGACGGCTGAGCCACACAACCTCACAACTCAACCAGCCTAGTTGTAAATCTGACCACGTGTTGCTTTAAAAAGCAACCGCACCTCTTGCAGAGGACTGCCGCTCACCTCGTGGTGGGGAACACTGGTTGTGCAACAGCTCTATCTACTAACACAGGATTCACATGGTCTGTGGCAAGCAACGTCCACAGCCAAAGCAGTTTCCAGCATTACTCCATTCTTCAATATGAGATACAAACTGCCAGAGTGCTCCTTCTCTGGGCAGTGAACTGTTACAGCGGGGATACTGTAACACGCATATATCAAACAAGGAGGCCCGTGGAAAGGAAATATATATGGACCAATTCTTGGTAGATGTTTCAGAGATGTTTTATTTCTCCAGCCGCATGGCCGGAGCTCTGCTGAGGAACTGTCCCAGTCACGGGACCAAGGGTCCTTCTGCCCGCGCAGGGGAACACAAACCAACCAGTGGGAACGAGGCTGAGCAGGGGCAGGGAAACCCCGTGTCTGTGCCCTCAGGGCCCCCCTCCCAGGGCTACACGGCAGGGGAGGGACCCCAACACCTCACCCGTTTTATTTTAATAAAAGGAGAATGAAAACAACTGGATAAACATAACAAGAACAGTTTCAAAACAAAACAAGCCACCCTCCTGAGTCTTTAAATGTCCAAACAGATTCTGTGGAACATCTTAGGGCTGACAGAAGGGAGACAGAACTCTCCGGGCATGCTTTGTGGGGAAACTGAGGCAGGAGAGGGTTTAATTTCTTCCCTCCCCTTTTTCATCCCCCACTCGGCATTGGAAAGGGATTTTTGGGGAAACAATTGGCAAAGGTATGGTTTTATGAGGGAAACCATGAGTGAAAAAACGGATTGGGAATACACTGGGGGTAATAGGACATAGGGTAAAAGGGAAAGGTGGGATTAGGAAAGAGAGACTGTGGGGGGGGCTTACAATGGAGATATTGTCTAACATGACTACGATTTTTTGCATATATACTGCCTTTTACAAAAACACCATCAGGTCCAGCGACTTGCAATGCTTTTAACCCTTTTCCACCTAGTACAATTTTGAATTCCACCACCTCTCCATCTCCCAAGCTTGGGATGCATTTTTCAGGGTTATTCTTTTTAATAGCAGTTCTATGCACGAATATGTCTTGCTGGTTGTCACACCTTGTTATAAAACCATAATTTTGCTTAACATTATACCATTTTACTATCCCTAAGATCTTAACTACCATGATCTTGTCCTTTTTCCGAGTGGCTGCTGTTTTCTGTCTCGCTGCATCTTTGCTCTCTCTTTTGGTTGCTCCCGTGTTGGAATTGTCGGAGCTGCTGCGGCTGCCGGAGCTGCTTGTGCTTGCACGCTCTTCCCGGGATCGCGTTCGGGGCTGCGCGGGCCGGGCCGGGCCGGTGCCGTGCCGCTCAGTTCTCCGTGCGTCACCTCCTCTGGTCACAGCTTCGTTGCTGAGGCCAGGCGCTGTACCCATGTCTTGGCCGGGCCCCCGAGCGACGACCCCCCCGCGCCCTGCTCCAGCGCGCGTCTCGGCTGGGCGCGGCTCTGTTCTACCGCCGCTGCCGCCAGCCGCTGCCCACACGCCGCCCCTCTCGGTCGGGCAATCCCGGGGCTCGCTCCACCACGCGCTGCGCGGGGCCGGGCGGGCACCGCCGGGTCACGCCACTCCCCCCACACCTTGCTCCACCGCCGCCGACACTGCAGCTTGCGTGGCTCTGCCCGCGGGCTGGAATTGTCTCGCTGCTGCTTGGAGAGGACTCGGTGCACGTGGCCTGGGTCACACTGTCCCTGAGCCAGGCTTCCCCTGGCCAAGACACAGCTGACATTGTTCAACAGTCTCGGTAATTAAATAATATTCACGAAAATATTCTTCCATCAGCATATATTTTGACTCAAAAATTAACTGTGTCCAAATGGTGTTCCAAAAGTCTTTGGTAAGAATTAAATCCCAAGAAACGTAGAAAAAGTTCTTAAACAACCATGCCAGGAAGTGTTTCAGTCCCTTTTGAGCTTGAATCAAGCTAAAATTTACAAATCGTTGTTCAAGAATCTTTTCAAGTTTAAGATAAATGTCCATATGTGGCTCTGAGAGACAAGAGTCTTTCCACCGTTCCTCCATAGTTTAGATATGGAATAGCAAAACAAAAACAAGAAGAGGAATCCAAAGTTTCTTTACTCACACATCAGTCGCTTAGGGATAGTTCTGCTCGCAATTCTCCACCATTTGTTACAGTGGGGATACTGTAACACGACGTATCAAACAAGGAGGCCCGTGGGAAAGAAATATATATGGACTGATTCTTGCTAGATGTTTCAGAGATGTTTATTTCTCCAGCCGCGTGGCCGGGGCTCTGCCGAGGAACTGTTCCAGTCACGGGACCCGGGGGTCCTTGCCCGCGCCGGGGAACACAAAACAACCCATGGGGAACGAGGCTGAGCAGAGGCAGGGAAATCCTGTGCCTCCCCTCCAGGGCCCCTCGCCCAGGGCTACATGGCAGGGGGAGGGACCCCAACACCAGACCCTCATACCATTGTCTTGGGGTGATTTTATGATAATACTGTATTCCCCTACCATCTGCTTATTGCCCAGAAATGGGTCCCGCAGCTTTAAGCTGGGTCCAGGAGAGGGGGGAGAGAAGCTGGACAAATTCTTCAGCGCGGTTTGTATTCAAGGACTCACACACTCCCCCCTGTTCTCACCACTGCAGAGCCGAGAGAGCACCTTCCTGTTTTTAGCCAGCCTCTTAGCTGAGCCAAGAAATTTTCCTACAGCGGCATACCAAAATCCTCCAGAACTACTTCTTCTTCTGGAACTGTTCGGCTTAGCTGTGATCCGAGAACCAGATGATCAGACCCTGTGGACCAGCAGGCAGGCTGCGGGGATGCCACATCCTGGCCTCGGACCTCAGGAGGGGCCGAGCCAGCTACAGAAAAGAACTCTGAATCCACCAGCTTTTTCCACATCGAGAAAGTTTATTATCTGACATTACTCATTTGTTTCCTGTGCCTTGCCGGCACTCTGCTTGTTAAATAAATAGGTTTTTTCACTTTTATCCAAGAAATTCCTTTCATATTGGTGGGGGAGGGAGTGCTGAAACCTGACTTCTGGGGAGGAGACATTCCTTCCAGAGCGTTTCCCCCTACATGTGTCTCAAACTGAGACAAAATCTGGCCCCTATATGAGGCTTGAGAAAGTGAAAAAACCAGTTTAATAATTACATTCTGGTTTTAAGCACTTTGTATTGGAGTACAGTGGTCAGTAGCCACCATGCTGTTTGATGTAATAATCTCTCTCTGGTCCCTAGGCATGTTTGTCTATCCACAGACAGAGGTAATTTTTGTCCCTGGCATATAACTTTTACAGAGCAGGGATATGAACCAGGATTGCTCTACTGATGTGCTTGGTAATAGTGGTTTATAGAAGGTTAACAGAGGTACTGGGAGCTGTTGAAATGTATATGCTCTGCTGTTTCTCCATCCTAGTCTCGGTAGTCTGCTTTGGGGGTTTGTTAGTAATTACACCCAGTCGGTTAGGGGAAAAGTAGGGGATGATGTTTCCCAGCCCTTCATCTCCTTCTTCCCCTTCAAATCTGGTACGCCACCTTTTGAGAATGTTCCCTTTTCCCTGGATGTTAAAGATACCACCTTCCTGGTGTTTTGTCTGGTAGGTTCTCTCTATACAGTCTGCAGCTTGTCTAGAATCAGGGCTGAGATTTCTAGCAAGGCTGACCAGACACCTGCCCCAGGTGTGGAAAATTCTGAGTGGTGTGGGGTATGGGAGGACATAGGCCAAACCTATGAATTCTCTGCCCCAGTTGCCTGGGGGAGCTTTCCCCCTGAACAAATTCAGAACCCAGCTGAGGTGGGTAAATATCTGAAAGAGAAGTGCAATGACAAGTCTAGTGAGAAGAAACTCACTGCAATCTGCTGGGCCCTGGCTAATGCTTATTGCACACTGCCAGATACTGTAGGGCAGCAGGTACAGGCAGAGGGGCAGGAAGATGAATCAGCAGACACCCCAGTCACTCAGGCTGCAGCTAAACCAGACAGGGAGCCTAAGCCAAGAGCAATTGCTCCTGTCCAGAAAAGGAAACACAAAACTAAATCCATTTGCCCAGTGGGTGATGATGGGGAGCCAGGATCCTCACAGCCAGCAGAGGAATCAGAACCAGAAATCATTATTGAGTCTTTGTCCATAGAAAACCTTCGCGGCCTAAGAAAGGATTAGACTTGATGGTCTGATGACTCTGTATTAAGTTGGTTGGTGCGCATCTGGGACGCCACAGGTGATAAGACAATTCTGGATGATACTGAAGCGAGGCATTTGGGATCCCTGTCACGTGATGCGGGTATCGACCAAGGGATAGCAAGGGGGCCCAAAGCTCTCAGTCTGTGGACACGGCTCTTAAGAAAGAAGTGTGAAGGAAAGACACCTGTGCCGGGAAGATCTCCAGGTGCAGCAAAGACCACAGAACAAGGGAGTCAATGCTTGAGAGAACTGGCAGTGGTAAAGATCATTTTCTCAGATGACCAAACAATTAAGAGTCCAGACCTGGTAAAATGTACACCAGTGATGTGGCTAAAACTCATACGACTTGGGCCACAAGAACATGCCTCTGCTTTAGCAATGATGAAGTGGAATGAGGGGAATGAGACCATGATTGCTATGGTGAGGAAGCTCCGGGCACATGCAGATACTGTGCATGGCCCAACACATGCAAGAATCTCAGCTGTGCAAACAAGTCTGTCAGAACGCCTACAGAAAATGGAAAACAAGATTGAGGAGACTCACCAGAAACTCAGGAGAGATTGAAGAGAACCTTCTCCAAATCTCATCGGTACAGACCAGAGGCCCTGTTACCAGGAGCAGACGTCCCCCAGCTAGGGAGAGAGGGTACACCCCAAGAGCTGAGCTGTGGTTCTTCCTGTGTGACCTCATGGGGAAAACATGACGAGGTGGGATGGAAAACCCACGTCTGTCCTGGCAACACGGGTACATGAACTGAAGGAGGGCAAGACTCAGAGAGGAAGTTCCACCAGAAAGGAAGTAGCTCCAGTTGCCCGTAGCCAAGCTGTCAGGCATAATGGAAGGGAAGGTGACATGTCCAATCCCCTTGATGGAACCTCTAGAACGTATGCCCAGGGAGGGAATGATAACCAGGACTAGAGGGGTCCTGCCTCTAGCCAGGTAGAGGCCAGGGAAAACCGCGTCTTTTGGACTGTGTGGATTCGTTGGCCTGACACATCAGAACCACAGAAATACGAGGCCTTGGTTGACACTGGTGCGCAGTGTACAGTAATCCCATCGCAACACGTGGGGGCAGAATCTGTTTCTATTGTTGAGGTGACAGGGGAATCACAAGATTTGACCCTGTTGGAAGCTGAGGTGAGCCTGACCGGAAATGAGTGGAAGAGACATCTCATTGTGAGTGGCCCAGAGGCCCCGTGCATTTTGGGCATAGACTTCCTCCGGAGCGGGTATTTCAGAGACCCAAAGGGACTCAAGGTGGGCTTTTGGAATAGCTGCTCTGGAGACAGAGGGCATTAAGCAATTGAACACCTTGCCCAGACTATCAGAGAACCCATCTGCAGTAGGACTTCTGAAGGGGGAAGAGCAACCATTTCCCCATTTTCTGTTACTTCCATCTTTTAGAAGAGCTCAGGGAGAAAGAATGGAAAATAATTCTGAGGCTGTCTTCAGGAATATTACACAAAGATCTTCAAGTACAACTAACTAAAACAAGTCCAAGCACTCCTCAAATTCTTCCCTCTACCATCTAAGGTATTTGTTACCAGTCCTATCTGCACAAACAGTCTCACTATATGTGTTATTTTCAGTGTAGAAAGCAAAACAAAACAAGAAAGAGAAAACACCTCACACTTGTCAGCATTAGTCAGCAGCAGCTCACTGGCTCCCTCTCCTGGGTACTCTTTCTCTGTTTTTTCTGTCACTCTTCCAAAACTGTTTCCATACTGTGGGACAATTTCACACTTGAAATTCCCTGCTAGTTTCAATTTCTGCATGTTCAGGTGCTTGTTCACAACTAACTTGCAACTTGATCCAGTTCCACAATGCTGAGCATCATCAGATAAAAGACAGGGTTAACAACCAGCCAGCCCCAAAACCCTGTGTGCTTTATTCATAATTCAGCCATCTGAGCTTTTACTTCACAGCTCTGTCCTGCCTTGGCTACCTCTCACAGTACTATTCTAAGTGGGCAGCCTATACCACCACTCCTTCCTCTGGGGGAGCAGGGGACGGTTCTCTCCCCACCTCCCCACCATGGTGTGTGTGTGTGTGCGTCTCTCCCCCGTTTCATACGAGGTATGGACAAGACAGCCAGCCCCCGACTGGTACTTCCCAGAACAGAAATGTGTTTTCCAGATGACACAACAAATGCATATTCTACTACTCACTACAAATAGCTTAAACTTTGTGCTCTGATCACCTACTCCCTACTGATAGCACAAACTGCATCTCTCAACCTGTGAGGACCGGGTGTCCCCTTTGTGGCCAAGGCTCTCATCTCTGGAGACTGAACTGTTGCAGGCAAACAAAGGTCCATCTGTCAAGAGAGAAGCGGAGCTTGTCAAGAGAATCTCTGCCATTCTGTGCTTTCTTTTGTGCTGTTCGCTAGTTTCAAATATACTGCTAATACACAGTAACAATTCAACCTACAGACTTGGTCAGGAACTACCACGAGCACAGGTTTCATTCAGAGATGGTCTGGTCTCTGCCACCTGACTTAGCCTCAAAAATTACGTAAGGGATTTCATCGAATAACCACTAATACTACATAAATACTGCTCTTTTCTATTAAATATAAAAAATACTGCTGCAGAAAAACCCTCAGAAGAAAGGAGATATTGAATGTGCTGATTACAATTAAGCATTACAGTGATGTTAATTAACACAGGTCAATAATGCAAAAGTCACTGCACTAGGATGAATTCCATATATGTACTATTTATTCTAAAAGATGCATGTGAATGTTCACAGTAAAAATAAGGTGGATTTGAAAAGCCACGTATCCACAGCACAACTTTTCCTTTAAATGCCATTTGAAGCCCATCCTTTGGACAACACTCAACTAGGCACAACACGAGCCTTGTTAATGCCCTTCCTCTACCAGCTGAGATACCAGAGTCTCAATAAAACCTCCGCTGTCCTTTTACACTTCCGGAAATGAATTCACTTTTAGAGGGATTTCTTAGTTCAGATCATTTGGAGTGAAGTGTGTTTAAAAATCAAGCAGACATAACCAGAGGGATCACAACTAACTCCCAAG
The DNA here is from genome assembly GCF_020740725.1 of Corvus hawaiiensis. Taxonomy (NCBI): domain Eukaryota; kingdom Metazoa; phylum Chordata; class Aves; order Passeriformes; family Corvidae; genus Corvus; species Corvus hawaiiensis. The sequence continues at coordinate 25,256,839 of NC_063255.1, forward strand.
CTCGTTTCTCCCCCCCTCCACCATCTTGTGCCAACATTAAAAGTCACACAGCCAGATAAAAAGTCACAATATAAACTGGCCGTGCTGCAAAGAAATATTCCTTACTGAGCTAGTGTACAGCTAAGGTGATTCCTTGAACAAATTCTAGTGCAGACAGAGTGAAACTTCAGGACCATGCACAGTAGAACAACTCATCTGGCAGAACAGGCTGACTTAAAAAATCATGAAACCCTCCACTTGCTACTCCCAGTTCACTGCATAAGGAGTGCAGGTACACAGCTGAGGGGTGTGTTTTTTGCAAGAAAGGCCAGGTGCCCAAGTATTTTGTGAGGTTACTTACTTCAAATCAGAACATGTATGACCTGTTGCTTCAATCAATTTCAGGTAATCTCTAGCCTACCCCAGCAATCAGAGACAAAGAGGACTGTTAAATAATTTTAGAAGCCACCCACAGCTTGCATGTGGCACCCTCAAACAATAAATACAAATAAAACCAAGGAGCTGACTGGAACAATTCTTCTCTCATTCAAATGCCTCCCAACAGAGTCAACCCATCCACAAATTTCAAACTGTAGGTTTTGCCAAATTAAATTTGAAAACATATAGAAAGTTGCTCCTTAGCAACTCCTAACACAAGTTAACCAACAGCGGTTAAGGAGGACGCCATCTGCCTTGTCTGCTGTAAATGGAAGATGCAGTCACACATGAGCTAAGACCAAATATTTACCATAATCCCAGTCATTCATTCTGCTGGAACAGTCACCAGTGGTTCCTCTGCTATAAACCCAGGGTGATGCATTTGCTAGAAAGACCAAGTACCAAAGCATCCTATGAGGGCCCCTGCTCCCCATCACCCCTGGGAAGAAAGTAACAGAGTATGTTTGTGAAGTTCATCTTTCAGAATTGCCACCAAGAAACCCAAGAAAACAAACGGCAAAAACATCCCAGTTTAACAATTACTTCTTTTTTCACCACAAAAGGGAAGTAACTAACTTTGAAATTACTGACTTTAAAGAGAGGTACGGTAATAACCCAAATAACATGGTACTTGCAACAATCTCAATGAAAAATAAAGAAAAATCAATTAAAAATAATAAAGATAACAAATAACTTCAATGCTTAGAAGCCAGCTGGATGGTAACTTTCAAAGGGATCAAAAAATTTGACATTTGTATTTTCAAGTGAATTACTGTTCAGTCAGTCTTTCCACAGTACAATCTACCTGGACAACAAGCTCCTAAGAAAGAAAATACAGTAATGCCCTGTAACAACAAGCCTGAGATATATACTTTAGTCCCTTTTACCAGACTGTTAGTGCCTATGAGGAAAGACAAAAGCAATAGCTTACACAAAACACACCAAGTAACTTCACTAACTTCAAAACAGTAGCAGCTCCAGCTAAAACACCCTTCAGGTGTCTGCTGTTTACGTAAGAACAGGACTGCTAACTAAATAAAAAATATAATATGTTCAGAAAATTCAAGCTGGAATACATTCCTCCAACTGTGTATCAGCTGTAACATATACAGACTTTGAAATACATAATCCCTTAATGAATGTTGATTCCTGGTGTATTTTCTAGACACAGTATTTAACAAAAGGGATACCTTTTTCTCCATCCTAAAGTAAGCATGTCTCTCTGGCTTTTCATATATATCCACCCGCCTGGCTTTCCCCATAGCTTATTCCTTTTTTGGTTATGATGCTCTGAGAGGACCTGTGGAAGACAAAGTTGGACTAAAACCCCACAAAATTCTATAAAACTGTGGAATCATTGACTAAGGCAAGTCCCAAGAGAAACAGAGAAAACAGACTACAATCATGTGAAAAACAGCACAGTGCTTCCAGTCACCATTTGACTTGGTATACAGGAAGTATTCTGCTGTATCCATATAAAAGCAATCCTTCAGTAACGTGGACCACAAACACCGTGACAGCCTCCTAATGGAGACGGCTGGAGACTAAGCTTAAGTCCAGGAACAGATCTGGAAGATGAAATTGTTTTCAAGACAAACTAAAGCACTCGTGCAAGGACAAAATACATTTTACCAAGGTGGGGTGGGGAGGGGGGGCAGGGAGGGGTAGGGGCAGCAGTTTGGGGGTTCTGGAGATTTGGGAGGTTTTTTCCCCTGGAATTTCTAAAACTGAGTTGGTTTAAAGAAAACAGAGCAAATACTCTAGACCTCAAGTGAGAATAAAATCCTGTACTGAGGTCTTAACAGCTTTTTTAGCTGTCGTAAGAACAGCCCGTTGTATGAAGAGCCAGACTGAAGGCAAGGACTAAACAAAGCTTTGTCCCAATCTTGCTGACATTCTGCAGACTGCTTCTAAATGATGTCTCCTTGTTAGACAGCTGGACTGAGGCCAGACTTAGGACTGTAGAGTACTGGGATCAAGCTGCTTTTGAAATTTGAAATCCCAGTAGCTGCAAAACCAGCAGAATAAATATGACTTCTCTCACAAGTCTTCAAAGGCAGTTTTTTTTTTCCACCTGTTCTGCTAGAGTTGACCTTTCATAAACCTCTTGCTTGTAGGATAAATAGCTTTACCATTCCCAAACAGCTTGTTCCTGATACTGCTTTCGAACAGCACAGAATACCCTGCAGAGACTAGAAAGCCTCTATTTGCAGAATATTAGCTCATGCCCAAAGTCAGTTCTCAGAGACCCTGACTGAACATGTTTGCCTGACTTCATAAATGGTCATCTTATGGATTAAAACACGTGTTTTACCACCAGTGGTAACTTGACTGGTCACAGAGAACCCACACTGATTTTGCTGCTTCCTTTAATCGGTCCTTTTGTGCTTCAAATAGGCATCTCTTTAAATGTTAAGCACAGAAGTTGAAGCACATTAGCAAAATCAGGCACTTGAAAAAAACATTAAATTAAATGGCAAGGACTGCTGTGGAGAGTAACAGAGACCACAGAAGAATAAATCTCCTCCCTTAAAAACACAATGAATAGATACATACTTTATCTTCTTGAAAGTACTGGTTTTCTCCTCTAATAGCACACAGCCACTAGATGCAGAAACACTGAGGGGGTGCCAAAATACACTCAGCAAGAAAGCTGGGAATGTCCTACTACTGTGACAACCCATGGAAAAGGGAAGGATCAGCCTGTACTTGCAAAGGCTTTGAGCTCCTAAAGCAAGGTACCACTAAAACCACTCAGGTAACAAATCAAATCCAACAAGTTTCTTTTAACTGCTTCTGTGCAGGGCTGGAGAAGGCACAGTCATTCAGCACATATATGCTCATTACAAAGTTAGTATGTTTACTGGGTTTTTAACATCTTACTCTACTTTTACCAAGATTTTCTGTAAGACATTCACCCCAGTGTATAAAAAAAAAATTGTGTACACAGACAACACCATTTTCACACAAACTCTACAAACAGAACTTCATTCCACTATTGTTAATATGATGACAAAGTTCTGTCTGAACTAAACACTAGCTTTACCTTTCTCCTTCACAATCCTAAAATTATTTATCCATGCTTAAAAGTTAAAATTGGAAAGCTAGCATATTTGTAACTTAATAATGAAATTAACTTTTTCTTCACCCATTATTTCCACAGCTCATACCTTAATTTTTTTAAAGCAGAAGTATTTCCTGCAAATTCAAAGTTACCTTCTTTAGACTTTGCAGCGTTAGAACAGAGTAATCCAAAACCCATTGAGTGACTTCTGCAGCGAAGATGAAATTCATTATGTGCTAAATGGAATTTCAGTACAATCCATATATAATAAAGCTACAAGGCAAGTAGGTTTCTGAAGAAATTAATCTAAGCCTGTCACCCATAAAAACCCAGCACTCAAGACTACATACACAGACTGTACCCCACCCCCCCCCCCCAAAAAAAAAAAAGAAAAAAAGAAAAAAAAGCACAGGTGTCCTCCCCAAAACACCAACCCTCTGAAATTGAAAATGTTTATAACTGTAACATCAGATTCTGAAGTTCTTCAAAGCAAACAGAATAAAACAAAGAAAAGCAATTACTGTTTTTTCAGTTAACAGCTCTTTGTTAGTAACAACAGAATCCAGCTACAGCTGCAAAACTGAAGTTCTGATGGGAACAGTGTTTAAGAGCCTTCTGCTCTCAGCAATGCTCATCCAGCTGATCTCAAGCGTTCAGAATCCAGCCTTAACTGTGGACTGCTTTGCAACCGAGGGGTTGGGGGGAGGGCAGGGAAGTATTTTTTGGTTGGTTGGTTGGTTGGTTAGTTGTTTCTTGTGAAATTACGTCTTGTTGTAGAAGTATCAGAAGAATGCCAAACATTTTAAGACGTTAAAATAATGAAGTAATAAATATTAACCCCAAAAGAATCAAAAGGCATTTCAGTACAAGCCAACAAGTTAAAGCTCTGGCGTTTCCTTAGTACTCTTCTCTAGCTGCAAAATTTCAATATGCACATGTAAATGCAAGACTCAGAGACACTGGTTTAGCATTCCATATCCCCTAGCTCAGTGTCTTCTGGATTATAATCACCAATGGTACATGCTTCATTAGGCTTTACTGTTTTGATATCATCTTATTTAGAGCCTGAAAACTAATCAATATCTCGGGTGAGAGCCTGAACACTAATCAGTATCTCAGGACATGCTCCTCCTCTCCATCTGTGCCTGTACTTCCCTGCTATTACTTGAAGCAGTTTATTACAGTTTGATGCACGACAAAGCAGTTCCACAGCTGAGACACCATGCTACTTCATTAGGAATACAAATAGCTCTTTTCCCCATGCAATATGAACTAAATAAACACACACACAAAATGCCTGCTTTTGCTGGCATAAGGAGTAAGAAGTATAAAGATCTTCTCTTCCTTAACAGCTCTGGAGCTGGAGAAACAGAAATCTTATAAACAAACTGCTGCATGTGCCAGGCAAAGAAATGACTGACCAAGCTTCAGCTCTGCAAACAAAGGGATTCTAATTTTCAAAGATAAAATTTATACTCAGTAGCCGCTGCAAAACTGCAAACTTCAGCCCCATTTCATTGAAAATAAGCTAGTTTTTAAAAAGCTTATGCTAGTGATAGGTTATAGATCACAGGGAAGTCTACTTCTAGTACACAAGAAAGGAGCTGATTTTACAGTGCTGGCTTCTATCTCTTCAGCTCTTTATACAGATGTCTGGGCATTTCTTGCTTACTTATTGTTTAACCCGCTGTAAAAGACCTTGTGACATGCAGAAGTCAGCCTCCAAACTCCACTGAGGCTGCAAGAAAGGCAAAAAAATTGTTGGCCACAAGGACGAGCGAAGGGAAGTCCAAGGAAGCAGGGCAAGAAGGAACAGGAAAACCAAGCAACTGGCCCGTATGAAACAGAAAACCCCTCTATGAATAAACCCAGAAGCAAGACAAACAGGATGCATAGCGTGGCAAGATGAAGTTTAGTGTAAAAGCAGCTGTAACTTTTTTCTCTGTATTTTAATTTGTGACATTAAAAAAGATGCAATTACCTAAACATTAGGGCTCTAAACAACAACAAACCCCCAGCTGCTATACTTTTGACAAGGACAGTGAGTCCATACATCAGACCAAGTTGGCTCTAAGACTATGATGGCACATACTATAAAGACATCCAAATCTGACTGGACAAGTCTTCTCCTGCATCAGCCACTGCCATAAAACAGATTATAAGTGAGATTGAGTAACTACAGAAAGCAAGAAAGGCATTCCATTTACACAACTCATTACCCAGGCTATCTAATGAAGTAAAGCCATGTAAAAGATCATTTCTTAAATGTTCTTTCCCTCCTTTCTCACACATACAGAGAAATACGTGTCTAGGGACCGTGCTTTGCGCACCAATACACCACATACAGAGATTTAAAGTAAGATAGTAATTTGTAACACCGTGTCCTCTGATAAAGGCCAGTTCTGCCTTGAAGGCACAACTCCCTCCTGAAGCAAAGTATCAGCAACCTTCAACAATGAACCCACCATCTCCTGAAGGACTTTCAACCACCACCCAGGCCCTGGGCTTTATTTCCATCTCCTCATGAAGTCCAGCGTCCCTACTCAGACACATCCTAGAGTTTTCAACACTGTACTTCAAGCAACACTCTGAAACACCTACTTAGAAGAACACAGACTACAAATCTGGGACAAAACTAAGGGAATGTGGATTAGTCGATCAGAAAGGGGTAGCTTGTGTCATGGTAACATCTCTCAATCGTCTGTATGAAACTCTAGAACAGCAACATTAACATTCCCCGAGTAAGATCTTTAAATTATAAATACACAGAGAGTTTACACTGCAGAAAAAAGATCACAGTACAGATCAGCAAGTGTGCTCGGAGGAGACAGTGCACACTTTACGTGAACACTGTAAGTTTTCAGATATCAGAATCAATTCCATGAAGACTGTAAACAAACGGAAAGAGAAGCAGTCTTAGCACACTGGTTGGAAAGTACACATTTTCTAAGTTTATATTTCAGAACCACAACTGTCAAAATAATCATTAGACGGGGGGGGCGGGAAGTGTTCAGGGAGCTGTTTAGATAAGAAATATCACAATCCTTAAACTTTATTTTTAAAGTGACTGCCAGCTGTTACAGATTTTCAGACCCTTTCTGGCTCCAAAGAGATGGCAGTGGGGATTCAAGTTTACTTCGCCTTTTTGTGGGGTCATATGCTTAGGTTACAGGTTAAATGGCCAGTTGAAGAAATTCCCTCGAATCAGGGGGATGGGGAAGCCGAGATTAAATGATTTACTAAGAAGGGGTTGTTAGAAGCAATGCATACCGCTTGCCCGACACTTATTGTGCCTACCAAAGCAGGATAAGAAGATAGGAGACTATTGATAAAGGGAAGGAATCTTGACCAAAGATCCTGTTTTTAACCTAAAACTTAACTCAAACCAGTCTCGAAGTTTGGACTTAGCCCAGGGGCATAAAGAGCATGCACAGGGAGGAAAGGTGAAAAGTTCAGCATGAGGAAGACCCTCTACTTCATCTGAGGAAGACTCTTATTTCATCTCGGAGACCCCTGCCCACGACCACCAGACAACACTGCGCAAGCACAACGCGGATGTAAATGACTTTTGGGCTCATTGTAATACGAGGCGAGGCTGGGCGGGGCTAGGCAATGAATATGTATCGGCCTATTGGGAAACTCAATGAATATGGGACTCGTAACCCGATATGTACCAAGCTGAATGCAGCTGTGGGCACGCATGACTTTGGAGGAATTATCCCCCATGCGTCCCAGCGCTGGAATAAACGTGCCTACTTTACTCCTTATTCCAGTAGTGGAGTCCTTCCCGCTCATCACCCAGTTCTCTAGAGGCACTTACTAATTGCATGCAATAGCGTAAGTTTCATTTTGAAAACGCAAGTTTCCAGCACCTCTGGCAAATCCCACCTCTTGAAGTTCGGTATTTTTTAAATGATGGCGTGAGAGCTCAGAAATACCACTGCCACAAAACCAACTCCTGACCAAAACACATCAAACTTCCACTGTGGCTTATTTCCAGCTATCTCCTGCCAATGTACATGCTCACCCTTCCACACCAAAATACCAGCCTGGGTGACACTCCTCAAACTCTCTGAGGACCAGCAGAGGAATTTAAACGAAACTGTGTACCGTACTGACAACCAAAATCATAGGATCCGGGAGAACAGTACGAGTTTTCTCCTAGATTACCTACGACCGGCTTTTTGTGTGTTTACTTGCAAAAACCACCTGCCCGGGGCACGAGGTGATAAAAACCAGGTTTGGAGGCGTCACCTTTCAGCCCCGGCGGACGTAGAAGTGCTGCGGGCAGCGTTCGCCCGCTGTCCCGGGAAGCTCTCGGTGCCGAGGCCCCGCCGGAGCCCCCGGTGCCGGCGGGAGCGGGGCGGGAGCCGCGGAGCACCCGGCGGGGCTGCGCTCCCGCAACTGCTCCAAGTCGCCCACAAGTTGAGCGCCGGGGCACGCGGGGCGGGGGGGGAAGGATGGGACGGCTCCGTAGCAGCAAAGAGCCGCCTCTCGCTGTCGCTACCTGCTGACGAAGCCATCCCCATCGCCGTCGCAGGTCTGCAAGAGCCGCCTCATCCTCTCCTCCTCGCCCGTGCTGGAGGTATCGGTGCTGCTGCTGCCGGCGCTGCTCGCCTCCGTTACAGCGGCTGCCGCCATCACGCGCCCCGCTCCGGAGGAGGAGGAGGAGGAGAAGGAGGTGGGGAAGGAAGAGGAGGCGAGGCTGCCTCGGGCGCCCGGGATTCCCAGTCCCGCCGCGCCTGCAAAGCGCGAGCGGCAGCACAAAGCGGGGTGGGGGCCCCGCCGGCCCCGCACCCACCGCCCGCGGGGGTAGACCCGGGCCGGGATCCCGCCGGGGCTCGGAGCGGAGACAGGGCAGATGAGGCTCGGAGCTCCCCGCCTGCGCACGGCATCGTCCTGCTTTCCTGCCGCCGCTGCCCGGCGCCGGGATCACGGCGGGACCCACCGGGAGCGAGCGGGCGGTGCCGCCAGCCCCGAGCCAGCCGCCCTCGCTGCCGGGGGACGCGTCCGGCCGCCGAGTGCGGGCCCCCCAAACCCGCCCCGAGGCTCGCTTGCTCCCCTCGGGCTGGGCAGGGCCGGCTCCCGGCTCCGGAGGTGCTGCTTTGGCTGCGGCTTTGGCTGGTCTGCGGAAGCCAAGCCCAGACAAACCAACAAACACCAGCGTTTTTTGTAGCCCTGCGTTTGCACTGGAGGCTGTTTGGTGGGGTATGGTCAGGTAATGCAGGTAAAAGCATTCTGAGGTGCCCCTCTTGCCTCATCCAGTTCCTCCCCACTGATCAAATTTTACCTGCGAGGTCAACAATTCGTTTTTCTGTCCCTGAACGCGTTTGTGGCCTATACCCTTCCATGTCTGTTGGGTCTCCTTTTCATTTAAAGAAAAGTAATTTTCTTTGCGGGTTCCATGAGGCCAGACGAAAAAAAAAAAAAAAAATCTTGCCTCTATAGTATGGCTTCTTAATTTCCTTCAGTATCTTTGCCACCCTTCTCAATACCTAGTTAAGTTCTAGGCACTGCTTTTTATCCTTATTTCTGTGAAAAGAACTGATACACCACCAGCACGGTGGTGTTTTATCTCTACTGGAAATAGGTATTCTGAAAGGATCTAGAACAACATTTCTGTTTACACTAGCATTACTGTCGCAATGACCGCCACAGACCACTGCCCAGGCTAGGCTCCTGCGGTGTGCGACAGGAGTGGGGAGCAGCTGGAGGCTCTTGGCTTTAAAGCTGCTCCTCAGGAGTTCAGCTCTGCCCAGGAGAGCTGAAGCTCCAGGCACAGTGGCTGTCAGCAGTCCGGACGAGGGAAAGGATAAAAAGTAGCAAGGAGGCTTGCCACAGGGGGTAAACCAAGTTAACTGGAAGCAACCCCCAGGAGATCAGCCTCCAGCAGCTCCAGGGAACCTCTTATAAAGGGAGGTGTTACAATGGGGAGGGCTTAACTGGGGACCAATAGAAATCTCTAGGGGAGGGATATGGACGAGGATAGACATTTCCTTGGGCCAATAGCCTCAAGCAGAGGAGGGAAAGGGATCACATGCCCCAATGGGGCATCGAAGTTTAGGGGATTTCCAAGGGGGGAGGTATCTAGAGGGGTAGGGTCTCGGGGGATTGATGGGGACCATATAAGGGTAAATTGGGAGGTTTCAGATGATGGACACTGGACCTTCGGGAACAACAGGAGGGGTTTGGGTGATTGATAGGGAAAGAGCTAGAACAAGGGGAGGAGAACAACCATGTAGGGAGCACCGGGGGAGCGGCTTGGGTCTGGGGCAAACCAACTGGGAATAGGAGTGGGGAAGGTAGGGATGAACCATTGGGGTACAGAAAACTTATATAAAAATACAGTAAAGGTATCGCATCACCACACATTACGTTTCTTACTCCATCACTCTGTGATTAATGTGGGACAACTAATTTTTTTTCCTAACCCGTTTCTGTATTTGAAAAAAAAAAGACCCTGTTATTAAGGACATGCATTTCTCTCACAGTATCGGGTATTATCCTTCTGCTATTAATTAAGTCTTTGAAGACATCCAGTTCATGCCACAAAACATCTTCCTTGTTGCTGACAGGGATTAATGAATATATAAATTCAGCAAAGTTATCACACTTGTTGCACAGGCCCTTTCAAGTACGCTAACTGATGGCAACAGTTCTAATTGTTAATATTTATTGTACCTTGATTAAGTAAGTCATTACAAGGTAAAGAGTCCCTCTGGCATTTTATTAACTAGAGCTGCTTGCAAGTGCAAGCACGCATACACTCACTCTCGGATTCTCTCAGTGTCTGCAGATTTCCAAATTAGGTTGCTCACATTAGTTCTTGCTGGATGATCAGGGCACTGTGGTATGGAGCTAATATAAACAAAATTGCCGAATCAAAATTAATAAAGAAATGACATTTATTGTGCGACCGAAATATCGGTTTCAAACGCCACGATCGAGAAAAACAGCACCGAGCCCGGGGTCGGAGCTGGGTGAACACTCATAGATCTGATCTCTATCGCACCAGACCTCCCAAGTTCGCGAATGCTGCTTTGGCTGGTCCCTTCTTATACAGTTTTTGGGCAGAGTCCGAATTAATTCTATTCTTCTCGTATTCATGAAGTTTTCTTGTCCCGGAGTTGGGCTGCACAAAGCCTTTCCTGGGTCTGATGAATTGTCCATCCTGGGTGATGAGTGGGCCATTTCTGCTGATGGATGGGCCATCTCTGGTTCCCGGAACAGTTATTTTTAGTTCCCAGAATGTCCAGATTCCTGATGTACATATCAGAGTGTGGTGATCGAGTCGTCATGGTGCAAATGTCCCAGTGATAAGATCCAACCCCACTGTCATAGGCTAGCAAGCATAGTCCCGGAAGGGACGTCCTTGCTAAGGGGTGCTTACAGTTTCCTCTGGGAACTGATAGAACCTATCAGCTGGCCAGTTTGAATATGGACAAGTCTCTAAGCCACTTAAAGTTGTGACCACCTCTGTGATCCACATTTAAGAATAGGCAAACTCCCCCTCCAAGCTCTCTCTCGTTTCCGGTGCTGGGACAGGTGGCTGCGGGCCCCGAGTGGGGGCCAGCGGGCCCAGCCAGGCCCTGCTTGGGCCAGGCCGGGCCAGGCCACGGCCATCCTGAAGCCATGGACCTGTTCCAGCCGTGGAACCCCCCCCACTGCCTTGCCGTGGGCAGCCGAAGCGGCTCGGCTCTCCCCCCTCTCCACTGCGATAAGAAAAATTCAACATTCCAGCTGCAAAGCTGCAAGGCCGAGGTGAGATTAACCCTTTTATTGCTGTGAAGAGCTGAAAACCTGAGGGAAGAGAGAGAGGAGATGCTTAAAGCTGAAATTCTGTTGTGAAGCTATGATATATCAGAGTATCCCGTTGTAATTTCATGAAGATATGGGGGGTGGAGTGTTCAACTCGTGAGCAAAAGCACCTGCGCTGAGCTAGGCAGATGCTGACGCAGCTGTAATTTCATGAGACGTTTGGACAGGGAGAAATGAACCAGATGAGGACTTTTGCTCCAAATGGGAAAGGAGAAAACCTCAGTCCCTAGAGATGAACCTGATGAGGACTTTTGCTCCAAACGGGAAAGGAGAAAATGTCAGTCCCTAGAGATGAACCTGATGAGGACTTTTGCTCCAAATGGGAAAGGAGAAAACCTCAGTCCCTAGAGATGCTCCCAGAGATAGTCCTAAAGATGAAGATGATGAAGACCCTTTGCTCCCAGGGAAGGAGAAGGGCCTCTGTTTCTGTTTCTGAACGGCTCAACCTTAAAACTGTACCCCAAAAAACTTCAAGAGTGGACCCTCGAAAGCAGTTGCGGGAAAAGCTGCAAGTCGGGGGAAAGGACTCACACGCAGGCAGAGAGACTCCTCTTCCTAAATGGACTGAACAATATTTGGAAGTGGGCGGCTGTCTCGTTGTGATAATGTTTTCATAGCACGAGCAAGAAGAGACTTCTCTTTCTAAATGGACTGAACAAGGTTATTATGGAAGTGGTAAACAGACTGAACATCTTAAGGGTTGTCTTTTTACATTGTCAGTGGGAGAAGGGAGGAAGGTGGGGGGAGGAGGAGAGTTCTGAAGGTGGTATAATTTTTTTTTTTTCCCTCTTTTAGGTTTGTTAATAAACTTCTTTATATTCTTTCAAGTTTGGTGCCTGCTTTGCATTTCTCCTAATTCTTATCTCACAGCAGATAAACAGTAATGAGTACTTTGGACCAAACCACTACACTAAATTGGTGTTTCCGCCCGGTTTCACAAACCCAACCCGCGACACCCACCTAGGTGGAATCCTCACTTATTGTGAAAGAAATACTTTTAGTGTTGTGAAATTTTTCTCTCAGCCAGGCTGGTGCAGGGATTTAGAAACTCGGTCTCTGTAGGGTCTAATCACATTTCAGTTTTATATATATAATAGCACGAATTACAGATTTTATTTATAACAGAGCCAACACACTTCCACACTCTTTCAAGGCACCGAAACCAGAGGATACTGCAACTACCCTTTCAGATGTTCCATCTTCTGACCTATAGTGGTCTGACTCTTAGCGCACGCTTTTTCTCAGTCCCAGGTAGGATGTTGCTGATGTGTGATACCAGCTGATTACTGCAGCTACTGGAGAAGATGTGAAGTCACAACACCACTTTGCTCAGCCAGACCCCATAGACGAGCTGTTCAATACCACAGACAAGAATCCGTGCACACATTCTGCAAACACAGTAACTGCTTCTTACTAAGAATGAAAATTCTTAACCACAGGGAGCTGGACGCGATGTATCCGTCTGCGTCCCTGTCATCTTGTGATATTCTTTGATTCTGTGATTCTTTACAGAGTCCTGAAACAGTGTTTCCTGACAAGGCCACCAATATCAATGGAGCAAGATCGGGTCCAAGATACAGCAATGAGAATCTCCAAGAACAACCTCTCTCCATCCTGACGCTATCTGCTAAGCCTCACAGCTGGCCAGTTCTCACCTTTTTTTAAACTAGTCTCCCACTTCTCCTCTAATCTAGATAACACTTCATCTTTTGTTCTCATCTTAGCCACATGCTTCACACAGTACCTTTCTCTGTGAATGAGGAATTCGCCCATTCCTTATCTTCTCCCTGCTCACTGTGAATAATTTCTGAGTTGGTTGAATTGAATTTTTCCTGCTATCTTTTTCGTTTCTGGGGATCAGCTGTAGTTAATTTTTTTGCATTTGCACCAGTCCCAGGCAAACCTGGTGCAGTGGGTTCTGACTTCCCCTGATAACAAATCCCCCATACCAGTTCCTCCTTGCTGATAGGAACAGCTGATATCCTAGCTGTGGTAGGGCATGCGAGACTGTAAAACCAGCTGAGCTTGCTGGCTTGTACCGTGATGCCCATCTAGTTTTTTAAAAAGATGCATCACATCAGTTGGAAAGCAATGCCCTAAGCTGCAGTTCGCCACATTCCTGTGCCTGCTGTGATTTATGTGGCAGTTCACTCCTACAGCCAAGAATGTGAACTTCAGATGGCAAAACCCCCACATTTAAAACACAGACTGTGCTGTGCAGCAGAAAGTACAATTCTTCCTGAAGTGTCCCTGCTGTGAGCGGTGTGTGGTGCCTAGAAAGTTATGAAGAGAGAACAAGGAAGGAGGGCAAGGAGTGAGACTTCCCAACTGCTGTGAGTAGCAAAATAGGCTTGATATTTCTCAAAAGAAATTTTTGAAAAGTTTGTGTGTTTTCTATTTAAGACTGTGGATTTTAACAGTCAATCCATTGGGTATTTGTTTGTTTGTCTTTTCATATAAGTTAAATGGATCTGTAATTTTTCAATATTAATCTATATTCTACAATATAAATTTTCCATAATGCCCTGATTTCCAAATGCAAATAAACACATACCAGACAGTCGATGCAAACGGTAATAACAATGCTGGAGCACTACTAGCTGCACTTTTTCTCCAACATTTAGAGACCCAAAATCTGACATCTCTGAAAGATGGGCAGGAGGCACCCGATTTGTAGAGATGCTGGACTTCTCTGACTTTCCACCAAATCAACAGGACATTTAAGTTCATGTGATCTCCGAAAGTCAAGTCTGCCTCAAATTAGGTGTTGAACAATAGAAGAAGAAAAGCACTGTAAACCTCTCGAAATTTAACTATAAATGCTTTTGCAGTAGAAAACAGCGTAAGTCACTCTGCATAAAAAGCTGCCAAATGACCAAAATCAATCGACCAAAAAAAGAGAAAAATTTCCTTCTAGATAGCATTCAGCCATAGCACTTTTCAATTAACCTCTTTCAAAACCCACCAACAAAACAAACAGTATCTTAATTTGCAAGCAGGAAGTTTTAATTTAGTAATATTCCTTTGAGCGAGGTAGCCAGGGTGTGCAATACAGGAGACTTTCTCACTATCAGGAGTCCAATTGCCCAGAATACCATTCCTTTCAACTTCCTAGATACTGCATCAGCCCTTTTCACACACTTGCTAAAAAGTTCCCTGTTGCTCCATGAGGTTCTTGGTGAACAGACACTGTTATCTGAGTGACACTGTCACCCAACACAGACGGGTTCTCTTAGGGATATTGGCAGAGTGACGATGGCACTAAACCAGAGGTACAACTAAAGCTTTGCTTTCCTAACAGGATGTTATGATTGACATAGAAGAGAATTTATTATTAGAATGGCACGGGATTTCTACGGGCAGAGTCAGCCTAGTACAGTCTGTAAGTAGCACGGTAGGGAATTTATAAGACAATTTAACTTCTAATTTCTAATCACTTGGACCCTCTGCAGATCAGGTCAGATCCCAATCCATGGTTACGGGGGCTGCCTGGGAAGGCACGGCAGGGCCTGGCAGCCAGGACCCACCCAGCCATCCCAGCCAGGTCAGCCCAGGGTATCAGACGCCTCCCTGGGGACAACAAAGGCCAGCCTGGGACATGGGACCAGGGTGGAGCTGGCTTGGCCACTAGGTACTCTCACATCACATGACTTTGCACATGTATACCAAGGTACTAAGATGCGGATGATATGCCCAGACCTAAATCTGTGCCTAGCCTATATAAACCATGCCTAGGCAATATAAGGGCTAAGTAAAAGTTATTTCCTTTTTTTTTTTTTTTCTTAATTAGGGAAGTGAAACTGAAAACCTACTTTATTTTCTATGAGGTAACTTAGAAAATGCGTACTTCTGATGTTGCTGCAGGGCAGACAGGGGGATTAGCTAGTCTAATTGCTGCCACTGCTTAGGTATTGGACTGGAGACTTTGACGTACGTGACGATCAAAAGCAACGCCTGGTGGTATCAAAGGAGAGATTATCCTGTATTTCAGTCGGCTTCAGATGAAGACCATCTCTGTTTATTGATCTTCACGGTAACAAAATTTAAAGTAACAGACATCTAATGTCAGTTCAAATGAATGTTATTTAAATAACATCATTGTGTACAGCCAACTGCATCTGCTGCTAACAGAGCCATGGGTTAGCTAGGAAATTGCTAGTTAAATTCTCATCAAAATCTTGTGTCTGAAGTCACTGTCTTACCTCCTTCACATTACTTTGTTTAGATCCACTTCACATCACAGACCATCTAGAAGCTCCATGTAGAAATCTAAGTCTTGTGCAGCCTCTACCACGGAATTCTCAGCAAGTAGAGCTGTTTGAAAACTCTTAAAACAGTATATTCAAAAGAAAATAAGAAAATACTTTTTTTCTCTTTTTTGTCAGGCCAATTTTTCTGATTTTTCTCCTCCTGCTCCAAGAGTGATCTGCAAAACTGAGATATTTTAGCTAGGATTGAAAATATTTTAGATAGAATATTAATTTCTAAATAGACTATTGGTGCCTCTTTTGAGAAGCTTCCTACTCATTCTTCACCTTCATAAATGCTCAACCTCCTTGTAAAACTGTCCTAAAAAGTGCGACCTTTTTGTGATGATGAATATAAATGAGAACAGGTTTGCCCCTTTTTCCAAAAATATCCTAAACTGCCCTCCTATTCAAACAGGTTGCTACTCCTGGATCTTACATACGGATCCACAATTCGGATACAGAAAGTAAGAAGTTCATTTTCCTTCATTAATTTCTTCTATATCGGTGTAAATAAAGATACTGAATATTTTCGCTATCTGTTATTGAGTCTATCATTTGAAGGTGTATCTCTGTTAACAAAATACTACTTTGATCGAAAAAAGTGGGGGCACTTGTAAAGATAACTGGTCTTTTCGTAGACTGCGACCATGAGGTAACCTCAGTAACCTTTTTCTGATGACTGCAATAGTTAAATGTGTTCTGTGCTCCAGAAAATTTCTGCAACATAGGTATTATTTTAGTCAAAATATTTCAGTGAAACGGTATTCTAACAGGAAATTACATTCTGGATAAATAAATCTCCCTGGGAAGCACATCAGTTCCACGCAGTTCCAGTTTCAGCAGAGACAAGCACATGAATCACAGGTATGAAATCCTTCTGCCTTCAGTCTACCCCTCAGGCTCACAAGACACGGGATCCCTGCAGTTTTCATGCTGCCTTTGTAACATGTTCTAGACACAGGAAGATCTGTTAGCACAGGATCATTGCACTCTCCCTCCTGGCCTCTGTCATTTGCTCACCCTGGAAACTACAGTTTCTCAATTTAGGAGTGAGGAGTAGTGGAGACAACTGTGGGAAGAACTGGGGTATATTTGACCCTGTTGGGAATCATGCTCTTTCCAGCCTTCATTCTGGAGACATTGCTGAACTCTGTGCATGCCTTGAGCTGCACTGAAGGCTTGCAGTTTTCCCCTGGAAGTTCAACAGCCCAAGCTCTGGACTGCTGCAAGTGAGGACCTGAGAGAGGTTGTTTTACAGGGACAGAACTGATCGAAAGGCTTTTTTTCCTTGATGTCTCAAAAAGAAATTAAAATGGCAGTGAATAAGGGAAGTGGAAAGACAGATAAATAAGAAATGATCTGTCAGTAGATGATAGGAGAGGTTACAGAAATGGGGCAGAGGCAATCACCCCCATAGAGCCCACATCAGCAGCCAAAGTTCTGGGGAACTACCAGTGTATACAGTAGTGTGCAGTAAAGCAAGAGATGCCCATTTTCACTGCAGTTAATTTATTAAACAAGTATTGCTCCTTATAATTTGACATTAGTCTTACTTCCCTAAGTGTGTGTAAATACATAACTTATTTGATGGGATCACTAATAATCATAGCAGCCAACAGCTATCTGGTTACAAATTTACTATGATGCTTAAAAACCCCACATACTGCAATACCTTTTACTTTTTGTAGTCAAGGAACTGAAAAGAGAAATAAATCTTGTGCTCTTTTATTAACTTGACCTTAAAGAATAGTATTAGCTCACCAGTAATCCTTGCATCATATTTCAAGAGCTAACAAGCCTTACAACACTTAAAATCTGTAAAATATCCCAAACAAACAAAACCCAAAAAGACAAACTATTTTGCAGTCAAATCTGACACTATCTAACACAGCATGTAATAGATAATATTGTTTCATAAACTTCCTTTGCAGTTCTTTTTCTCTTCGATCTGACATCTTTTGTGGAATATAGGAGTGTTTGCGAGAGAGAAAATATTCTGCAAACTAAAAAGTCAGCAAAACCTGCTACATAATAGAAGTGCCTCCAGGGAGGGTAAAATAAGGATGCCTAATTGTATTTAAACACGCAGATGTATTTTTGCATAAAACTGTGCTGCCTCTTAATTCTTCTTATAAAAAAAATACATGGGCATTTAGCTATATGTTAATAGAAGGAAAATTTGTTTTGAGTAAACATTAGAAGGTATTTCTGAGGCCAATCACGAAAACTGAATTTTTAAAGACTTACAGCTTGTTAATTCTAATAAGAAAATCCACAGCTAGTCATTTTTATTAAGAGAATATGTATAAAGAGTCTATATAAACCTCCATGTCTAAGAGCTTGGGCAAGCACAATTCTGTCTTTGCTCATGTTTTTTCATATGCTGAGTGCAGACTGCAGTTCAGTCTTTAGCAGGGCTGCAGCAGGCAATGCATGGGTGACTACATTCTCCCATTTTTTCACCCTCTGATAGCATCAGGGAGTCAAAAAAGCAGTGAGAGAAGCAAGGCATGTATGAAGAACTTTGTTATGCAGGATGCGCTCAGGCTTCACCCCACTCTTAGCTGTATAAATGAGAGCTAACCCAACAGACAGTTACCTCTGTGCCCTGCTGTCTTTACAGGATTGCAAATTGAGAGCAGAATTGGGCTTGAGGAGTCATTTTTCAGGATCATGGGGGTTTCTTCTGTAGGAAGGCAAGATGATGCTGTTAAGAGGCAGAAACTGGTAACAGGTCTGGGTTCATAATTAAAAGATTTCTGATGTGACTCTTTCAAATGAGTTATGAGCTCTCCTTCATTACTCTTGATACCAAAGATGGTAAGAGGAATCCTCATCTTAGTCAGCTGTTTAATTTTCCGTAATAACTGTGATGTGCTCTGAGGTGACAGTCCTGAATGTCACAGGAGCAGCTATGAGGAGCTAGCATTATGTACTTTGGTTGAAGATGCATTGGCAGACACCTGAACTGAAAAACTGAAAAAAAATTTAAAATAACCTTACAATAGATCGATTGTTCAGCTCCAGTGCGACCTCTCAGTGCAGAATTATGCTGAAGTGACCCTTGTACACAGCTTTGGTAGAGGTCTCTTAAGAGCTATTTTTCAGCCAGCTACATCAGACAGTGGGTGTTTATTTTCTATTTATTTAATTCTCCAGTTCACAACTGAAGAGTAGTTTGTTCTTCTTCAAAGTACTCTCCCTCTGACTTAGATGTTTCTAAAGCAGCAGCCTTCAATACCGAGCCCTGTGTCATGCCCAAGAGGTTTGGGCTTCGTTTCTATCTCATGTCCTCAGCGTGGAGTCAAAGGACAGCAAGAGAAGACGATCCAAAATCGAGGGCGAGTGGCACTGTACAGCCGTGAGGAGGCTGAGGGCCGAGATGACCCTCGCCACACCTACGTTTAATGCCATTCAATTAGATCACGTAATTTATGACCAGACAGGGTACCAGTGCCACTTTTTGGTCACGGCCATGCACAGGCCTCGGCACATGGGCAGGCTTCAACACCGAACGGGGGAAAGACCCGATTTCCTTCCGTTCGGGGCCGATTCCGGCTGTGGATGACCCCACGCACGCCCGGCCCCGCCCTGCCGCCGGCGTCGCCCCCCGGGCCCGGGAGCAGCGCCCGCCGATCCGTGCCGGTGTCGCGGCGCTGTCGGGGCCGTGTGGCGGCGCTGTCGGGGCCATGTCGCGACACAGGCGGGTCGCGCGGCGGCAGCCCGGCGGGGCCGCGGGGGGCTCGGCTGCCGCCGCCGCGGTGCGCGCCCGGGCCGAGGCCCTCAGGGAGCTCGGCGTGGACGAGGAGGTGGAGATGGCGGTGCAGCTCGCCCTGGAGCGGTTCCGGAGCGGGGACGAGGCGGGTGCGCGGCGCGGCGCGGCCCGGCCCGGCCCGGGGCGACCCTGCGGGTGTCGGGAGGGCGCTGGCAGCGGGTCAGGGAGGGGATCCTGCCCCTGTGCCCGGCCCTAGTGAGGCACAGCTGGGGTGCTGTGTCCAGCTCTGGGCTCCTCAGCACAGAGACAGGGAGCTACTGGTCAGGGTTCAGCAAAGGCCACAGGCGAGATGAGATGAGATGAGATGAGATGAGATGAGATGAGATGAGATGAGATGAGATGAGATGAGATGAGATGAGATGAGATGAGATGAGATGAGATGAGATGAGATGAGATGAGATGAGATGAGATGATGAGAGGTCTGGAGCATCTCTTCTGTGAGGAGAGATGTGGGACCTAGACCTGTTTAGCCTAGAGGAGACTGAGTATAAATACGTATAAATATACGTATTTATGTGAATGCTTATAAATATCTCCAAGATGAGTCCCAGGAGTGTGGTGCCGGAGTTTTTGGTGACAGAACAAGGAGCAGTGGCCATAAACTAAAACCCAAGAAGTTGCACCTCAACATGAGGAAGACCTTTTATCCATGAGGGTGGCAGAGAACTGGAACAGCTGCCCAGGGAGGACGTGGAGTCTCCCCCTCTGGAGACATCCCAAACCCACCTGGGCATGCTCCTGTGTCACCTGCTCCAGGTGACTCTGCCTTGGCAGGGGGTTGCTCTGGGTGATCTCCAGAGGTCCCTTCCAATCCTAACAATTCTTTGATTCTGTAACACCAAGATAACATGTCAAGAATGCCTGTTACATTGTTACTGGTTTTTTACTATTATTTATCATTCTAGAGATGGAATTTCCTTCTAGTTTCACTAGTACTGAAAGAGCGTTTGTTCACCAGCTCTGTCAGTCTCTTGGACTGGTGTCTAAAAGCAAAGGGTAAGTTGGGGTACAATTTTCATTTTTTGGGTGCAGATGAATGGAATTTCATGACTAATGATAACATGATTGATATTTCCAACATAGCCGACTCTGCTGCAAGGAATGGTATTAGAGAAAAAAGTGTAAAAGTAGGCATAGAAATAAGTGTCTTTGTTGGTTCGGAAAAACTTGTGGCATGCTTTTTGAGATGGCTTGCTTTTATACTTCATGGGTTTCGCGTGTCCATAAAAGAGGCTTCTCACCATGATCTCTGCTTTTCTTTTAAAGGTTTTGCATAGAACCTCATACTTTGACAGATAAAAGTTAACCTAGAGTAGGTCACTTATTCCTAAGATAGGTTTTCTTTTCCCCCCGACAGAAAAGGAGCAAATCGATACCTGACTGTAAGGAAGAAGGATGTCTCAGAACTGACACGTGCAGTCATGGCTTGCGACTTGGCTCTCCGTACAAAACACACCGTTCGGAGCCTCATTCAGAGCTTTCCCGTCACGAACAAGGAACGCACAGAACTCTTGCCAAGGACAGAGCGAGGAAGTGCGCGTGCTATTGAATCTGGTATGTTCAGCGTGTCTTCGGATTTGGACTTGTCTGTCAACACCACTTGAAAAAACAACGTACGACCCGAGTGCAAAACAAACCCCTTTCTGTTCTGTCCCCTTGCCTGCCCTACCATGCACCTTTAAACAAACACATGAATTTTCTTTACTTTCAAGGTCTTTTATAACCGGTGTTGTGAGGAACTTGGGCAGTCATATCACGCACATTGCGATGTCTACCTTGTGCTGAGTTAATTTAGGACCTTTGAGCCAGTTCCAGCCAAATCTTTTCGGAAGCACATTTGTGAAATGTGGCTTCATACAAGTTCCATGAGGTGGGATTGAAGAGTCAGGTCTTACCGTGATGCCGTGTGAGAACACCCTTACGAAAGAATGAGGTTGGCTGTGCTGCTTACAGAAATTCACGTACTTGACAAAGCAAGAAATTTAGTTTTTGTTTCTTGATCTCTACCAAATAGACGTGATCCTTAAGATACTACTGTCTAGACTTCTTGATTTCTAGGATATGAAGGAGTTCACTGAAGACAAACATCTGATAAAATGTTGGGGGTTTTTTGAAAGCAACGCTTTTATCTAGATTACGGCTTTAACAGCTGTGAGTGGAAGAGTTATACTGTGTTTCTGTGTGCAGAGGTGGCTGTAGCGAAGAGAAAACACTTGTACCAATATGCCTTGTTTAATTAAATATTTCTGATATGTGGTGTCTGTTCTTAAAGCGCTTCCTTTGCTGATTTTTTCAATTGTTTCGGTTGTTTAATAGGATTGTTTAATGAACAGAGGGCAGCTATAATAAAAGTACTGAAACACGATGTCTTAGAAATGTAAGGGGTAAGCTAATGAAGAGTCTAACATTTATCTTTCTCTGCTTTTCAAGCATGTGTTTTTAGTTCTAATCTTTTAGTCTGTGTTTGTCTTGGTACAACAGAGCTTGTAATTTAGCATGTGAATCTGTTAATCACGTTAAATATGTATAATTGAGTTTGCAGCAAGTTTTTCATTCTTCTGGAAGATAATGATCAAGGAATTACAGAGTAGCATTTACAGTGCTGGGTTTGAAGCAGCTCCCTCAGAAGATGTGCACGTTTTTTGGCTACTTACGCGCTGCTTTCTAACACACCACGCTGCTGTGCGGGTCCAGGACCCCCGATACAGCGCGCTTGGATTAATACGATTTGGGGCAAATGCATGGAATAGCTTAAAGGTTGAACTCTGTGAGCGTGTATTTCTAGGGAAACTGCAGATGTGAAACGTGCACGCAGATACGAAGGCCACCAAAATACACCAGGCTGGTTTTCTCCGGTTTAGTTTCTCTTTCTCCTTTTGCTCTTTGTGGGCTTTTTTGGCATGGAGCAGTGCTCTGGGAGAGTCTGGTTGTGTTTGAAATACCTATGAAAGTAATAACTGTTCTGAAAAATGCCTATTTCAAGCACCATAACAGGACGTGTTGCTATGGGTCTGACTTCTAAATGTGTGCTGGGTTTGTCACTTTACCCACAGGGGTGCATAAAAAGTCAGGAAGGTTAATTGTTAAGTATAATTTTTGAGCAGTGTTTTGGTGACCTTCCTCTGTGTCTGTAGAAGTAAATTCTTAATTTCTCTTCACAGAAAACAAAGAATTGAACAAGACAAGCGGTCGACTTAATGACGGGATCCCCCAGGTCCCAGTGAAAAGAGGGGAATCAGAGTTCGATTCCTTCAGGCAATCACTACCAGTTCTTGAAAAACAGGAAGAAATTGTCCAAACGATAAAGGACAATAAAATTGTTTTGATTATAGGAGAGACGGGATCGGGAAAAACTACTCAAGTATGTTTCCTCAATGACATGAAAAAGATAACAGTATTTATACTAAACTAATGCCAATTTTGTAATATTTGTGGTAAGGGATATTTCTATGCTATTTTAAGGCTTTTCTTTTCCTGTATGATTGAAAATCTTGTGTTCCAGTTCACTTTCTAGCTTTTGAAATACTAAGCCAGCAGATAGATAGGTACTAAAAGCATAAATGGTTCCTCACAGTTTTCTGATAGATATAATTTTTTCATTAAAATATTACAAAATATTGAGGGGAAAGTAGCTGTGATGTTTGTATAACCCTTTTTCTTCTAAGGCTAGTTCTGTTCTTAGTACCCAGAGTAATACATTTTTTGTGTTAAAATGAGAGATTATCTACAGGGCTTTTTTTCCTATAGAGCTCTCTGAAGCAGGAGAGAGACACTTCAACTTTAAAAAAAAAAAAAACCCTCAACAGGTTATACTTAGAAATTTATTTTATGCCCATTCAGGTATATTTGCAGTGATAATCCTATTGAAAAGTCTGTTGCAACGTGTAATACTGAGATGCAGTTAAATTGTTTCCCTGTGCTAAGAAAGCTGTGACTTTCTCAAAAAGTAAATTTGAACCACTTCTTTCCAGATCCCTCAGTTTATCCTTGATGACTGCTACAAGAACGGAGCTCCCTGTCGTGTGTTTTGCACTCAGCCGAGACGTTTAGCAGCTGTTGCTGTGGCTGAAAGGGTGGCAGCAGAAAGGAGAGAGAAGATTGGCCAGACAATTGGTTACCAGCTCCGGTTGGAAAGCAGGTACTAATGGTGCTTCTAAGTGTCAGTTGATCTCGTGCTGGTATCGTGAATCTTGTGTACCTTTAAACTGCAGTCTATTTGGGATGCAGCCCCATAAATCATAGGTGGGGTATGTTATTGCAGGTAAGGAAGACTTAGGAGTGAAAAGGACAGCTTTCTTCCTGTATTTTGCCGTTTCATGTAGTAGCTTGTCATACTGAACTGAATTTCAAGTGCTTTCTATTGGTTTCTTCTAGGGAGTGTGTGCATGTAAATCCTTGTCTGATTTTCAGATCAAGTCTACACTTTCCTCTCTTCTCTTTTTTTCCCCTCTCTACTTTTAACATGTGTGGATCCAAAAGTTCTGCAAGCTTTGAAGGTAGGTAGGAAGACCAGCATGCTGTAACAAACGTATATAGTGTGAGTTGGTATGGGTCATAAAAGAGAGAACAACAAAATTGGAAAGTGACTGATGAAGCTGAGCATTATTTACCAGTCCAGTTTGGGTTAAGTTTACTGTGGTTCAGCTTTTAAAACGTGAAGTGACGTCAAAGTAGAGCTTTCAATCACTTGATGAATTTGTCTGTGAAGCAGAGTGTGAATGGGTTTTTACATCTTTGCACTGTGTAGCCAGTGACATTTCAGGGAAGGGGCGACGGCTGGGATATGAGTGACCAGAAGGTGGCAAAAGGTTGTGTTGCTTGAATGAACGAAGATAACTCACGGCTGAGGAAAACGAATGTGCTTGAACAACAAAGCCAAGACAAGAATTGGAATGTGCTATTAATAGCTATGAGGCTATTAAGGGATTAGAAGAGCTAGTGAAGATGTATCACAAATAAGCTGAATGATTAATGGCTGGAATACTGGCTACTGTGCTGGCAGAAGAAGAGCAAAGTCAGATCAAAATGGAAGAAAATCCATCTTGAGAAGAATCAATGCATTTACTCTGGAGAAACACTAAAAGGGAGAGATGGCAATATTTCCAGGTGTGCACAGAAAAGATCTGGAGTGGAGGTGTTTAGGGGTGCTTATAGTAAGAAAGAAGTCTAATTTTTTAAGTTTTCTTAATGGTCTTCCAGAAAGAGCTGTGGAGGACAGTACAAAGGAACTTTTTGGTTCCTTTGGGATGGCAGCACCAGCGAAAGTAGTGACAATTGCTGTTTTTACTGGGGCAGCTAACTCTGCCCCAGGTGTAGAATAGTTACACTTCAGTATTTTGACTTCCTGAAAAACCAAAGGATCAGCTGATTGCTTTGTGATTTAGTCAGCTGTAGTGTATTAGGTTTGCGTGACAAGGCTTTGGGAGCTGTGGGGCGGCTTTCTGTGAGAAGATGCCAGAAGCCTTCCCCGTGTGTGACAGAGACAGTGCCAGCCAGGACGGACCTGCCTCTGGCCAAGGCTGAGCCCATCTGTGATGGTGGTAGTGCCTCTGGGACAGCAGGGAATGGGGGAGAAAAACCTGCACAACAGAGGCCGCAGTCCAAGGAGAGCAGCGAGCGCATGTGGGAGGAGCACCTCTGCAGATGGGAAGGTCAGTGTGGGAGGGGAGGAGGTGCTCCAGGTGCCAGAGCAGCCCGTGGTGCAGCCCATGGTGAGGCAGCTGTGCTCCTGCAGCCCATGGAGGCGCATGGTGCAGCGGGGATCCCCCTGCAGCCCGTGCAGGACTCCGTGTTGCAGCAGGTGGGTGCTTGAAAGAGGCTGTGATCCTCTGGGAAGCCTATGTTGGAGCAGGCTCTTGGCAGGGCCTGTGGCCCTGTGGAGAGAGCCCCCAGTTCGCTGTCAGTATTGTGACCCTGTGGGGGTCCCACGCTGGAGCAGGCTGTTCCTGAGGGACTGCACCCTGTGCTGGAGCAGGTCCCTTTTATGAAGACCTGCAGCCCCTGGGAAGGACTCATGCTGGAGAAGCTCACGGAGGACTGTTGCCCATGGGAGAGACCCATGTTCTCCTTATCCTGGTCCTGACCCTGTGAGTCTTCCATTGTATTTCCTCTCCCCTGCCCAGCTCAGGAGAGGAGGGATAGAGTGGCTTGGGTGGCACCTGGCATCCAGCCAGGCTCATCCCACCACGTGTAGGCAAATACAAAGGCTATATCCAAGCATATGCTGAGGAATTGGAACCTGGTTTTCCACATGGGATTTTCTAGTAAATTGAATGACATGGAGAATGACTGTTTCTCATGGTTCTGTTTAACTTTCTTACTTATTAAAATTTGAATCTGATGTTTTCAATTAATCCATTGTTCAAAGTTAGGAGCGCAAGCACTAAGAGTTGTTAGGAAATGTCTGGGAATAGGCATAGTTTGAAAACAAGTGGTATGCAGGAGTTCTTTGGTGAGAGAACTGTAATGCCTCTTCTGGTCAGCAGCTGCTTTAATTTTTGAGCCATGGAAAGCTGCTAGCAGCCTTTAAGTGGTGCAAAACCCCTGAGTCGTCTCTGTGCTCTGTTCCATAGGGTTTCTCCAAAGACACTGGTAACATTCTGCACTAATGATATGCTCCTTCGCACGCTGATGGCAGGAGACAGCACCCTCTCCACTGTGACACATGTAATTGTGGTGAGCATCCTGTGGTCTTTCATGTGTTGCTTGTTAATTGGAAAATGTGGTCCTCGTTTGTTTTATTTAAATTTGCTGAGCGTTTTCGGTGGTTTTGTTTGGTAGAATCTGAATCGACTTTAAAGGCTTTCTGAGTCCTTAGTGTAGCATGCATGTTTTGTGGGTTTTGGTGCTTTTCTGTGCGTTTGTTTGTGTTTTTCCCTGGAAAAACATCTTATTTTATGTTCATGCCAATAATTAGGTGTGGAATCAGGAGGAGTTGAGGAGGACAGAAGTGTAAATTTTTCTGAAATTCCTCTGTCGGCAGAAAAGCCTTAGGGAGGCTTAGATGTGGTTCGATATGATTGTGTCAGAATTTCTGTTATCATGTATTTGTTTCAGCAATACCAGGTTTTCAGTCCATTTGTTTGCCGAGTGTTTTCAAGATAATGTGCAATCTAATTGCTAGCAAATTGTTCAGGAGCGTTCATTTATGATTGTGTTAATATTCCTATTGTGGAGTTCTGTAAGTAAGGGGAACCAGAATGTTTATGGCAAGATTTAAGTACTCCACTACTGAAGACAAAAAAGTCACGGTAAGTTTAGGTGCCTACCTGTTTATCAGAGTTAAAAAAGCATGAGAGTGGTCTATTAATTCTTGATGTCAGCCTACAAGCCTTGTATTTGAGTCCTGTTTCATTCATTCATAATACAAAACAAAACAGAAGAATGACAAAGATGATTAACCAGTTATGTCCTTAATTTACAGGCTTTGTGTATGACTTGTCTAAGCAATGTCTTTTTTTCTGATTATGTGGTGTCATACATTTCTTTAAATGCTCATCAGTTGTGAAGTGAGAATTTATTAAAATAAGATTTGTAGGATTTGTGGTTTGTGACCTTTTCTTGAAATTTGGCTTCCAATACAAAATTAGAGAGGTTTCAGGCATTTACTTTGGCCTCTGACATTAAGGTGTGTGTGGCTTGTGCATTACAGTGCGCTCTGCTCTGATAAAAACTTTTTGAAACTTTTTTTTTGCTTGTGGATAGTTTAAAAAAACCCCCTTACCTTAAGCTAGATTTACACATTTTAAGGCCTCTGTGATGTACCACCAAATCATGTATTTTATTTTTTTAAAAAAGAGGTTTGTATTTGTCAGAAGTTATGATCTTGCATCTGTGATGTTTGTTTATCTCTTGTTTTTTTTCCTTTTATTACAGGATGAAGTACATGAGAGGGATAGGTTCAGCGACTTCTTGCTAATAAAACTGAGAGATGTGCTGCAAAACCAGAATAATTTAAAACTAATTATTTCTAGTGCTGCTCTAGATGCGAATCTTTTTATTAGGTATTTTGGAAGCTGCCCAGTAATACACAGTAAGTACTTCTCTTAACTCTTAAATCTGAGTATACTTGCCCCAGACTCACAGACTTCAGTGAACTGTAGCAAACTACTCTGAGTAAAGGCAGGTGGTGAATACACTCGGAATTACAGCAGTGCCTGTTCTTTGTGTATTCAGGTTTCTTGTTTCTTAACTATTTGCGCCTGCTTCAGAGGGAAGTGTTTTTATCGCTGGGAGTTCTGTAAATGCAGGAATGTCCTGGCCCTCTCCACGTTTAATTCAAGAAGTAGGAAAAGGTTATTGAAGTGCTGCTTCCATGCTGGTACAGGACTTAGGAGCTACACTAGTGTGATGCATGTTAATGCATTGCAGCAGATTCTAATTCTTCAGATCTCATAAAGGTTGTTACTGGATAAATCGCAGATAACTGTACCTGTTCAGTTGAGAAATACAGGAGGCCTAGGCAGGTTTGGTTTCATGCTTCAATCACGTGATTCTTTGTTTTAAAGAAAATCAGTAGCTGTTCCTCTAGGTAAATACTCAGAAAAGACATCCAGTTTCTGTTAGTTTATGGTCAGCCTCGGTTACCTGCAGTTAGATGACTTTGAGATGCAAAGAAAAGTTCCCATTATTGCTGCTTTAATTTCATTTGACTGATCTTTAGGAGAGGCAAAATACAGATGTGTGGGAGGTGGGGGGGTTTGCGTGGGCTTGTTTTCTTTTTCCCACCCTCCTGGCTTGCAGGTTTTCTGCATGGGTGACCTCCTCTGGCAGCTCGCAGTCCTCTTCCTTTTTCAACAATGATGTCCAAGTTTATTGTATTTTGAACAGTAGCTTTTAAGAGAAATGCTTTATTTGACAATCAGGTGGACTCTCTGCATGTCAGCCTGTATTTTTAAAAATCTCAACAGTTCTAGGAAATGGGTGGAATCAGTTACTGGTTTGTTTTAGCAAATGTTCGTGAGAAGGAAACCTCGTTGGTTTTTTTACAGATAGAAGTGTTTCTTTCTAGTTCCCAGTTCTGAACTTCTGCCTAGTAAAATAAGGCTTGCAACTTGTTTGAGACAGGAATCTGGAAATTACACTTGATTTCATGTTCTCTGAATTTTTTTTTGCAGGGGAGAGCCTCAGCTGTGATTGTTGTGTGGCTTTCCAGTTTACTCTTCTTGCAGCTTCCTGTTCTTTTAGATGAGTGTATTTGTTTTGGAAATTCTGATGAGAGTCGCTCCAGTTTACCACAGTGGTTATGCTGGTTGTGTAGCAGGCCAATAGCAATTGGAAAGATGTTGTTTCCTTTTTTGTTTTTGGGAATTTAAGAATTAAAAGAAGCGGCTTTAGACTTCTGTCTGTTAATGTAATGAAAAAGGTTTGCTTCTCCTTCAGCAATGTGGCTGACAAAATCCTGACCACAGAAACCAACATTTTGTAGTTGTGGATTGCTGTAGTACACAAGAGTTTGTGATGGGTGTTGGAAGGCTTCCTCTATGACAGCTTCTCGAAGTATGTGGACTGTAGATGGTTCTTTCTGAAGGAAAATCCTGAGTGATCTAAAGTCATCTTAAGGGACCAGAAATCAAAATGTCAAGATTTGAATTCTTCATGCGAAAAGCATCCTTTAATGTTCACAGATAAGGTCTAGAAAAGAGTCGTGTTGAAAAAGAAGTAAGGATAAATTATTAGGAGGTAAAGACCACTGGGATGTCTCATCTGTCCGGAAGTATTCAGTAAAGAAAGCCCAGCTTTGCTGAATCAGTTGAGGGCGCTGAGAAAAGCCTATCTCCTCACATACTTCTCATGAAAGAAAGTAGTTCAACACAAAGATGTACTGTCTCCTTGTGGAGTCTTGCACAAAGCTGTATTAATTGCTTGTTAAATAATTGCGTTTTTACTCCAGGTGGCAGGCTTACGTGGTGAGTTCTTGTTTGTAACCCTAAACAAAAATGGCTGTTTTCTTCTTCTCATTTTAAAAAATTGCAGCTAACAACTCTGAATCTTATGAGCATCTCTTGCTATATAACAGCTGATATAATTGAAGAGGTTAATGAGAAACAAGATAGCATTTGACTTTGGAAATGTTTTGTTTTGTATAATTTTAAGAAAAATGAACTCCAGTGAAGATAATTTTTTTTGAAAAATAATGCTGTAAGTGAAGCTGGGGAATATCTCGTCTTTGATGGAATTTTTGTCCTTTCAGTCCAAGGAAGACCTTTTGAAGTTAAAGAGATGTTTCTGGAGGACATCTTGCGAAGCACTGGGTATACAAACAAAGGGATGGTAAAGTACAAAAAAGAGAAGCAGCAAGGTTGGTGACCTAGTTAATCGTAAGGGTTGGCAATGAGAAGCATTGCTTGATTGAACAAATGATTAACAGGATGATTTTCGTTAAAATTCCAAAGTCAGGAGATGAAATGAGACGTGATTAGATGACAGCAAGTGTCTTTAAGCTCTCAGCATTGGCATTGTTGAAATGTAATGTTCATGGAAGTTCATGCAATTAAAGAAGGAAATTCACTTTGATTCAGTGGTTGCATTCTTTTTACTTTCAGTTGATAAATGTCTTATTTTTTCTAATTATTATGGTGTAGAATTACATATAATTGGGGGCTCTGCCCACATGAAAACTACAGGAGCAGAGGATGCTCTGTACCTTTGGGTGCAAATTCAAGTGCAGCTGTTAAAGGAGGCAGGATTTTGTACATCTTGCGCAAAATGTACAAGTTGTTCCTATTAGCATTTTTCACTGCATTCTACAGACATGGATGTATTTTTTAATAAGCATTCACACTCTTAAACTAAATATAATTGGTTCTCAGTTGATTAAGTAGCTATTACTTCAGCAGTTTTTCTGGCAACTGAAAGTAGTGATCCTAATGATCATTTAAAGAAAATTTAAAAAAAAGGCAAACCCCAAACTATAACATACAGTCCTAACTGGATGTTTATCCCAGTGCTCAGCTCTGATCCCTGTGGATAGAAAAGCTCAGTTAAGACACTGGTGTCTTCTACTGTTTCTTCCACTTGCATACAAAAATAAGTTGTTACGTGCAGGGGCTGTATGACTTGTCTCCAGAATTCCACTTCTGGAGAAAGAGCTGGGCTGAGATTGTGTAGAAGGTAATTCCTTAGGAAGCTCCTTTGACTGCAGTAATTTGGAATAATGGAGGCTTAGGGGGTTAAACACCAAAATGCTGGGTTTTACCTTGTTCTCACAGCACTTGTTTGCAGTGGTGCCCTTTGGGTACTCTTAAACACGTCATTTATGTTGGACTGTAGCAGCATTCTAGATTAAATAAAGCTGAATAGGTAAAACTTTGAGCTGCTGTAATTATTTTTTAATAGAAAACAATGGATAATAAAGATGACTCTAAAAATTTCTTGGGAAATACTTTGCATTCTAGAAGAGAAACAGAAAACCACTCTTGCTGAGTGGTGTTCCGCTCAAGAAAACACCAACAAACTGGCACGTCGGAGACAAAAATCAGTTCCAAGGGCAAGTGAAGAGTACAGTCTGTTGGATGATGGTGGTGACACAGTATTTAATCAACTGGTAAGTTTTTCCTTTTGTTGCAAGAGAAGTTTATATTTGTGTTCCATTACTAGCCGTTTAAAGTGTGTTATCTGAAGCGCCGTAGGCTCTCAGGTATTAACGCATTTTAAGGGTCGCTTTACTAGGACGAGCTGCTCTGGCTGAAGTGGGCTTTTCGGTTACGGTGGTTGTACGCAGCTTTTCCTCAGATCAAATGGCTCGACTGCCCCTGTGTGAGTACTTGCATAGGACACAGTCAATGCTTTAACTGATGCCTGAGTGGTGGATTTCTGATTGCTGCTGGGAAAACGTAACTGTTCAAATTCTTTGTGGGTAATGTGTGAGAATAAAGACACCTCTTGGAAGAGATTCATCTTTCAGTGTTGTTCTTTCTCATCAGACTGAAAAAGATGTGAATTGCCTTGAACCGTGGATAGTAAAAGAAATGGATTCGTGTCTGTCTGACATCTGGTTGCATAAAGATATTGATTCCTTTGCTCAGGTGTTCCATCTAATTTTAACTGAAAATGTCAGTGGTAAGTTTTGTATGTTATTACATAACAAAAAAGCAACCACAAATTTATTTAAATTTCTATGGCTACTTTCATCTTCAGTTTCAAATGTTGTTACTTTTGCATTCTGATGCCTACTGAAAAAATGAATAGGGCTAGCAGAATTAATGAGTTGTTTAGTTCATTGTTGTTGTTTCGAAGTATTGGCAGAAGTGTGCTTCTAAAACAATGTGGGATTCCCATGAACTGACTGCAGAGATGAGTGAGGAAACAAATTCTCTTTGGGCTGGAATTTGAAAGCAATATTTGTAGAATATTTGGAAAAAAACCCAAACATTTTTATTGGGTTTGCTGATTTTTTTTTTTTTTTTTTTTTTTTTTTTTTTTTTTTTTTACTTCTCAGTTGATTATAAGCACAGTGAGACCGGCGTGACTGCTCTGATGGTTTCTTCAGGGAGAGGCTTTTTGAGTCAAGTAGAACAGCTGATCAGTATGGGAGCAAGTATCCACTGCAAATCATCCAATGGCTGGTAAAAAACAAACAGAGAAACCAAAAGATAGATTTATTTGTCAATATAGGAGAGAGAAAGAAAATTCTGTAACATCTGAATTAATTTGCTAACTTACCAGACTGCTGTAAGAGCTATAGATTTTGACAGCCTAAACCATTTCTAACTTCTGTTGAAGCACATTGTTTTCTGTAAATTCTACGTGGAATTCTTAATTACACGGTCTTGATTATGGGCTATAAGCTTGGTTTCAGTATGTCTTATTTAAGACACTGGTTAGTGGAAAGACTGTAATCTGCTGAATTCCACCAGAATGTTTGGTGATTCTTATTTTCATGGAGTTACCTGTGTAAGAAGATCTTTGTCTTATGTTTCTAAATATGCTGTAGCATGTAAAAATATTTGTGAATCTGTAAAGACTCAAGTTTTGTGGCCATGAAGTGTGTCTTCCTATAAACAGGAAGTACAGTAAGTAATGGTAGTATGGAAGGCTAAGAATTAGGATTCCAGGGCTCTGATATTTGGTACCAACACTTGAAAAACTTGGGAAGGAATGCAGTTTAAAGGTAAACCAGTGAACTGCACTGTGAGGAGGACGATTTCTGAAAGACATGAAATAGCCCAGTATTTTCCCACATTTTGATGAAAAACACCTGGGGTGTGACTTTTTGGGATGACTTAAAGGGTACTGCAAACAGGCAGGTCTGATCTCTGCACACTGGTGTGGGCTTTTTAAAGGTATGGCACACGGTTCCTTGTTCCACATTTCCTTGTGCGTGTTTGTGTTGTACTCCTGTGTAAAACTGACACTCTTGTGTGGTAAGGAACTGAGTTACCTGAAAATCGGGTCGCTGTTACGCGTGATCATGCACTTCAGAATGGGAAGTTGCAGATCTAGCAATAACAGCATTGCTAGCAATGCAAAAATGGACACAAAAGTGTGGTGTCAGCTGTCTCCTCGCATGATGTGCTATTCATACTCGTCTTTTGAAGTGGAAAATCTGGTAAGAATACTTGTGCCACTCTTTCAGGACGGCTGTGGACTGGGCTAGGCGCTTTGGACAGACAGAGGTTGTTGATCTGTTGGAATCCTACAGGTAAGCTGTAACTGCTTTGCAGAAGGAGTTGTGGTGAAAGGAAATTTGAGGTTTGTGTTCTTTTAATCAGAAGAGGTTTTAGCTTTTTATGCTTCAAAATCTGGGCTAAATAGCAATACCTTTTTTTTGAGAATAGGAGTATTTCAAAAACAAAGAACAAAAACGTTTGTCATCAGTGTCATGTTGTTTAGGTTAGCACAACTTGCTGATTCTATACTATGAACCATTTTATCTTCATATGCTTATTTTGGAAACAAATCTGTCACGTGTTTTTATCTGTGTATTGTTGATACACAATAGACATAGTAAAGAAACTTTATCGAAGTAACGTGTCCACTAGGCCATTCAAGAATGCTTCTTTGATTAACTTACAGCTATCAGAGTTGAGGTAGTGTTTTGTAAAGGTTACATTATTATAATTTCTCTTCGTGTAGTTTCTGCTAGTGGGAAATTTTTGGAAAATACGTATCTTTTAAATATTTTTCCTTAAACTGATAAACGAGAAATGTCTTCAGACTTTCATTCCCTTACGGTTGTGTCTCAATGAAGTTTAAGAAAACTAAAGTTAACACTAAAAATTGAAGTTGCATGCTTTGTTGGGTTAACATTTAAGTCAGTGAACAGTACTAGTACTGTGATTCTCTTCTGCTACACTTAAAAATTAAAATTCAAGACCGGTGGTCATGTTGGTCTTGATCTAAGTTTGAGCTGATGGCTGAATGCAAACCTGAAGGGAACAGCCTTCTGCGTATTTTTTTATTACAGTGCTTCATTCGGATTTGGAAATCTGGATGAAAGTTCCCTGGTCCAAAAAAGTGGTAGCGACCTTAGTGCAGAGGACAGAGAGCTACTGACAGCTTATCATCACAGCTTTGATGATGAAAAAGTGGATCTGGATCTGATCATGCACTTACTCCACAGCATCTGTCGTAGCTGTGATGCGGGTAGGTAAATACCCACACTCCCAGTGAATTGTTGTGGATTCAGCTTCTGATGAATCCTGCTCGCTCTTTGGAAATCCCCAAAAGTTAAAACCTTCCGAGTGCTGGTCTACGTGGCGCTGACATATGTTTGAATCTTCTGTTTAACTCTGCAAACGCACTTCCTTCTTTAGGAGCCATTTTAATATTTCTTCCTGGATATGATGAGATAGTGAGCCTGAGGGACCGCATTCTTTTTGATGACAAGAGATTTGCTGATAATGCTCCCAGGTAAAACCTTTAGTTTCTGTGGCTTTCCATTGCTTCTTTAAAGGATCCTTAAAACGTGCTTTTTGTCTTGCATTAGATACCAAGTTTTCATGCTTCATTCGAGTGTGCAGACTTTGGATCAGAAAAAAGTGCTTGAAACTCCACCTTCTGGCGTCCGCAAAATTGCAAGTATCAGAGGACTTGGTCAGATGCGACAGTGATCTGTTTTGCCTTTGCTTTCACAGTTACTACAGTTTTGGTTGTTTGGTTGTTTTTTTCATTGCAGATTCTTTCTACTAATATTGCAGAAACCAGCGTAACAGTCAGCGATGTTGTATTTGTCATTGACTCAGGCAAGGTGAAAGAGGTACGGCTGCCTTAAATTGTCTTTGGGAAGTGAACTTCCTAGTGCCATTCTAAAACACACGGTGCATAAATTTTGGAGAACTTTTTTTTTTTAACTTATCAGTAGGCTGAGAGCTAGTGCCTGTCAGGCAACAGACCTCACTGAGAAGTTTCAACATCCATTTGTTTTATGACAAATACTGTAAATAGCTAGCTGTCTAAAAGCCCTGTAAAAACTAATGTAGGTTGAAGTGTTGATGGATCTTTTTTTTTTTTTTTTTTTTTTTTGTAATTTAGTATTTCGGTTTGATTTTTAAAACAAGTCCTCCGTTTAGACCACCACCTTCCTGAGACTTGGAGGACACTGGGAGTTCCTTTTGTCCTACTATTGTATCAAGTCCAAAAAGAACCCATTAAGCTTTTAAGCACTTTTTTGGGTGTGTTGCATGCCTATTCCTAAGTTACTTGTTCCAGAAAAGTGAGATAACAGAACGAGGCAATTTAAGACCTAGTGTATGGCTTTGAAAATGGAGTTGGATTTCGTAGGAGATACACACACCAAATTTCTGAAGTTCTTATAATACAATTTCTTTTGGTAATTTTACATCAAATCTAGGAAAATAAGGAGGTAATTTCCAAGCGAGATAAAGAGGAAAACTTTATTTGGTATAATAATGTATTTTTGCTTGCTTTGTGATATCTCAGAACGCAGACCTGACGTATCTTTTACTGACTTGCAATTACCTGTTGACTAGAAAAAGTTTAATTTCGAAAACTGTGTAGCACAAAGATACTGCAAAGGAGGTACCATCATAAATTCACGTGAAACCGAGAAGATATCTTTGTGCCAGAAGCTGCTGTATATATTACTATGTCATACTTTTTAGAGAACTTCTGTTGGTAATCTAAATAACTACTAACTTTTATTTCATGTGCCCTATTCAGTCTTGGGCTTATGTTCCTTTCTTTGTTTTTATAGAAGTCTTTTGATGCACTGAGCCGTGTTACAGTGCTAAGAATGGGGTGGATTTCAAAAGCCAGTGCTATCCAGAGAAAAGGCAGGTAATAAATGCCTCATAATGGTTCTTATTTCGCAGATCTCCACCGTCCTGTGTGTTAAGAATAAAGCACACAACGTAATAACTGTTTCTAGCCTAGTCCAGTGTCGTGTTGGGCAATGGCCAGCACTCATTCTCTGCAGATGAGTAGGGGTCAGCATGTATTTCCTTGGAATCATTTCCCAAGTTGTAGAAAAGTGATGCTCAGGCATTTCCCAGAGGTCTAGGTTGTTTTCCACCCCATTAAGTTTTAACGGGGGGGAGGTCCCGGGTGCAGGAGAGCCAGCCTGAGACACAACAGGAACACCGATACAATTTGAGCATTGTGCTCCCGTGTCATTGTTTACCTTCACCAAGTTAGACTTTTTCAAAGTTCACGCCCCTTTCCCATGAGAAAGCCTCTAAGCAGCGGGGGAGCTGACCAGTGTATACCTTTTCCCAAGGCTGTTCAAGGCTGCCGGCTAGCAGGTGCCTTGCAAGCCTATCTTCAGCCTGAGGCCCCATCAGGGGTACTTCTGCAACAGCCCTGGGATGCCCAAGCTCTCCTGGGGTATCTCATGCCCCTGTTCCACAAGGAATTCCTCTACATTAATTTGTTCTCCTTCCTCTTTCTCCCACGTAGCACCAGCAGTCACAGTGTCCACCTGTTTTCACACCTTGTCTTTGGGCAGAGGACTGCCTATTTCACTTTCTCCAAACTATCCATGACTTAACAGGCCATGATCATATTCTTCCCAACACTGTGGGTGAGGGCTTGGAAGTTTTGTAGCAACAAATGCCTGTTTCATCAATTCTGTTGGCATTAAGCGTCAAGTATTTGTGTGTGAATGTGAGAATTTGCTGTCTCTGTCCCTTCAGTCACAAGTTATTTAATCTTTATTCTACCTTTTACTCCAAGAGTAACTTCTGTTTGGGGGATGCACAGGGAAGAAACAAAGTTTGCAGCTTAGAGTCCTTACAGCAAAGGATGATTGAGATTTGGACTGGTCTTAGGTTAGCAAAAAACCCACGGCCTTTACTTAGATAAGCCTTGTTTTTGTTTCTCCAGATTTCTCAGTGTTGGGTTAAAATTACAATAAAAAATTTCCATGCCATCCAAAATAATCCACGCTTGCAAAACTCAAACTCTGTGTGTGACTTACCCTTAGCAACACCTTCTTCACAGAACTGCTTCTGCTTTTCCGTTCTAAGTTTCTGTGTCTGTTTGTTGGCTTTTGGTTGGTTGGTTTTGTTTTTAGAAAAAAATCCTAATTTTCACAACTTCCCATACTTTATTTTCAAGGGCTGGGCGCTGTCAGCCTGGAGTCTGTTTTCGTCTCTTCAGCAGGCTCCGATTTCAGAATATGTTGGAATTTCAGTCTCCAGAACTTCTAAGAATGCCACTTCAGGTGCATGTTCAGTTTGAAATTGTAACTTTAAAAAATTTAATGTCATCAAACCATACTATTAATTGCAAAAAATCGTGTGTTGGGTTTGTTTCCAAGTCTTAGTAACCTTTTTTCTTCTGCCTTTGAACTTGCAGGAGATTTGTTTATACACAAAGCTTCTGGCTCCAATTAATTGTCCAGTTGTAGACTTTCTTATGAAAGCTCCTGATCCTCCGCCTGCTGTAACTGTCAGAAATGCTGTGCACATGCTTAAGGTCAGGAAAGGAATAGGTTTAGGTGGGAATTTCGTTTGATTCCATATTTGTGGTGTAGCAGCCTACCTTACTGACTTCTGTTTGTACTGAAGCTGTTTTTAATTACTTCAGGATGTTCTGAGTTCTTGTTTATTGTCTGTTTTCATTTTGTGTGTGGGGATGTGTTTTTCCATGTCGGGGAAGAGAGTGATTCAAAGTTGTCTCTGTTAATAGTTGGACTTGCTGTTTTAGTGTTTGGGAACAAGTCTCGTTAATGTCCAGTATTCACATCCTTTCTGCTTTTACTGTAAACTGATTTAGTCCACTGTCCCTGTCCCCCTCTCCTTTGTTTGTTTGTTTATAAACAGACCATAGATGCCATGGACCCTTGGGAAGATCTCACTGAGCTTGGTTACCACCTCACTGAATTACCTGTAGAGCCACACCTGGGTAAAATGGTGTTGTATGCAGTTGTGCTGAAGTGCCTGGATCCTGTTCTGACCATTGCCTGTGCTCTTGCCTGCCAAGACCCTTTTGTGCTGCCCACGCTGGCCTCCCAAAAGTGTGCGGCCATGCTGTGCAGGAAGCGTTTTGCTGCAGGGACGTTCAGTGACCACATGGCCCTGCTCAGGGCTTTCCAGGTAGGATTTCATTTCAGAGAGTACTCATCACAGGAGATCACCCATCAAGGCAAATAAAGTACCAGTCAACTTGGATGTAGAGTGGTGGACTGTGATTAAGGCCTTGGAGAAGACGTTATTTTTGCCTAGTGGCTTTCCTGTGTATTGGACTCATCAATGTGTGAGGGAACACTTTCTGTGGTATGTTTTGTTGATGTTTCCAAACCTTATAAGATTGTGAGCGTTCCAGCCATGTGCCAACAGTGTGGCTCTTTACATCCTGCTACACTGATAACTTCAAATCATGATCTTAATGTAATGATCTTTATTGAATCAATCATTTTAACTTGACGTAATGATCACTGGAGTGAATAGGTAAAGAGAATCTAATTCTTGAACAGAAAAAAAATCTAGTTTGATGCATTTACTTCCAGAGTGGGTTTTGCCTTCATTTTATTGACATAAATGTAATTTTTTTAAAATGCATTTTTTAGTTTTAGCTAGTCAGACTGATAGGCAAATGTAAAAAACTTTTTCAGGCGTGGCAGAAGGCACGCGGTGATGGCTGGGAGAGAGCCTTCTGTGAAAAGAACTTCCTATCCCAAGCCACGATGGAAATCATCGTAGGAATGAGAACACAGCTGCTCGGCCAGCTTAGAGCCTCGGGTAAATAGCTTGGAAGAAATTTTAACCTCGTTTTAAAGTCCAGCCTATAGAAATTGTAACAGAAATAATGTTCACTGGTGTCATTTTTCTTACTTAATTTGAATCAGACCTTCACGTACACGTTGATGCAGGGTATGGTGTAGATGAGGAGGTGTGGCTGATCTAACCGAAGGCATCCTCATCTCCACATGGCACTGCATTTCAGTGTCGAGATGAATTTCTTTGGGTCATTATGTTTTAGTAAATTATTCCCATAGGAAATGTCTTTGTATTGTAGAAAATAATTGTATTCTGTGTTAGTCTACAACCCCTTATTGGGAGGGATTTCAGTGTAATGGTTTCTTCTTGATGCTGTTAAGGTTGGCAGTGGTGAAAGATGCAACAAATTAGTAGTTTATTTCACCTTTGTTTTCAAATTCCTTTTGGGAGCCAAGCACAAGCTAACGTGGCACCGTTTTGTCCTGTTCTTCTGACAGGTTTTGTGAGAGCCAGAGGAGGAGCTGATATTAGAGATGTTAATACTAACTCTGAGAACTGGGCTGTAATTAAAGCTGCCTTAGTGGCCGGGATGTATCCCAATCTTGTGCATGTAGACAGGGAAAGCCTGGTGTTGACTGAACCAAAGGAGAAGAAAGTGCGATTTCATCCTACCTCTGTTCTTGGTCAATCTCAGTATAACAAGGTAAAATCACTTTGAATTTCTAGTTCACAAAATAGAGCACTAGAATCTATCAGATGTTTTAGAGACGTCTTTTCCTAGTTGTCAGTACTTTAAAAGCAGCAAGGGCATTAAACACTGCAGCTTTAGAAAATACTTTTCCTACCAGTTGGTAGAATTGGAGTTGGTTCATTTTTCCATTGTTTCAATTAGTCCTTTCTCTAGATGGAACAAGGCAAAATGACAAAAAACCACCCCTAGCTGTAAAATTGTTGTAAAGATATAATGATCCCTGCTCTTAAAAGCAAGAAGTTCTGCTCTGAAACTTTTCTTCTTTAACATCTCTTTTGAAAGCAAAGTATTTTGTTTCATGGTGGTAGGATAATTTGTGCATCTGGTTGAATTCTCTCATGCTTTTTTATTTGCGTGTATATTTTTATTTATTTTTATTTTTATATACGTATGTGTTATATACGTATATAATGATATACGTATTTCTTCCTAAAGATACAGAATCACAGAACGGTTTGGGTTGGAAGGGACCTTAAAGCTTATCTCGTTCCAACCCCCTGCCATGGGCAGGGACACCTTCCACTAGTCCAAGTTGCTCAGAGCCCCACGCAGCCTGGCCTTGAACACTGCCAGGCTGAGGCATCCACAG
The DNA here is from genome assembly GCF_020740725.1 of Corvus hawaiiensis. Classification (NCBI taxonomy): domain Eukaryota; kingdom Metazoa; phylum Chordata; class Aves; order Passeriformes; family Corvidae; genus Corvus; species Corvus hawaiiensis. Next base: position 25,296,624 of record NC_063255.1, read on the forward strand.
TGTCTCTGGATAAAATAAGAAAGATATTAAAATGTATGTTAACTACAGGTAGAGGGTATAATAGCCCCGTCTTATCTGCTCTTGCACAGGTTCCCCCAGCAAATGGACAAGCTGCAGCCATCCAGGCCCTCCCTACAGACTGGCTTATCTATGACGAAATGACGAGAGCTCGCAAGACAGCAAACATCAGGTGCTGCTCTGTTGTGACACCTGTCACCGTGTCCCTCTTCTGTGGACCAGCCAGACTGCCAAGTAACGCCTTGCAGGCATCTTCAGCCTTCCGAGGTACACTGGAGTGTGGATTTGGAATGTTTCTATTGGCATACACCAGTGTGTGGTGTGCAAAGCTTCTTTTTCAATCATTTTTAATGCATATATTGGCGACTTCTGAAATAACAGTGTAATGATTCCTGTAGCTATTCAGGAATAGTTTGTAGGTTCTGTAACAAATGTCTCAGTTTTGGGATTCCTTACAGATTCATATCCATAATTGACACAGTTCTGGGGTCTCAGAAACTACAGTGCAGTTTGTAAGGAGAGAATGCAGCCACAGTGTCTAATGATAATACTAGTACTGAGAAGTGTAGCATGTGTGTTCTTTTTCTCCAGACTGCTTTATTTGATACTTCAGACCAGATTATTCAAACTGAATAATTTAGAAACAATCAGTATGGCAAACAAGACATACTGCTTCTAGCCGACGCATGCATTTTCAAGATATTTTCCACTGATAATTTCTAATGTCAATTAGCTGTGCTGTTAACTAGAAGTAATGGAGAATATATAGAAATTTCCTTTTTTTTTCTTATTTAAATGGAGTGCTGTAGGAATGGAAGCAAAAATAACTGCTGCTAGTTCTCATAGGTTGAATCAAACTAAAAGTCCAACTTATTTGTGAAGCTTTTCTGTCTTGCTTTTAAACTGTTGACCTTAGAATAGTGTTCATGCTGATTGAATTGCACTCTAGGAAATAAGGATTCCTAATTAATAGCCATACGTATCTATAATTTTTTTTTTTCTTACTAGGTCTTTATCTAGTAATCTAGTAAAAAAATCTGCTCTTTTACTAGGAAATAGAGCCACGTGTGGTTTTAGAAACAGCTTCGGGCAACAGCTGGATTGTGGCTTGTGAATACTGGTGAAGGTACATGAGTTGAGTCAGACCACATCAGTACAGGTTTTTACACAGTAGGATCTTCAGCAGGTCTGGCTACTTGACTGCTCCTATCTGGAGCAAAGACTCTGCAGTGTATTTGCAGAAAAGAAGAAGTAGTTTTACAACAGTTTACATTGTAAAGTCAATTTTAGAAGGAAAAATATTTATTGCTGGTAATACGGTAGTGTTCAGGTTTTTGTATATAAGTAGAAATAATACAGAAATGCTAATGCACCTTTTGTCTTTAATTCAGGGGGAGGGGTATCTAATGATAGCAGTGACAGTGAGATGGAGGACAAAACAACTGCTGATCTGGCACTACTGAAGCTGGATGAATGGCTTCATCTCAGACTGGACCCTGAAGTACGTAAGAATTCACTCCTGTGTTTGCTTCATGTAGAAGGATTATAAAAAGATGTGAAAAGGTTTTTGTAACATTTGAGTAGCCAAGAATTTTCTCTAAGAATGTCATGGTCCGTTGGGGTCTGTCAAACTAAGTACTCTGTGATTTAACCCGTATTTTGTGAGCCCATCAAGAGTTAAAGGGCTTCAATCCCCTTTGGCCCAGAGTTGTCACGTGAATTCACGTATTCAACGTGCAAGTCGCAAGGTTTCATAACCTACCACCCATACCTTTCAAATCTTGTACCTATGAGCAAAAAGACAAAAAATAATTGGTCACCTAATCCAACAGTGAGAGTGCTCATCCCTCTTCCTCCATCATGGTGTGGGTGTCCTGTCTCTCACATGAGGGAGCAGGAAAGCCTCAGCAGTCCAGATGCTGTTGGATCTGCTTCAGAAACTTTCTGGGCAATATGATGTTTTATGTGTCTGAGCTTGGCAGTTTTGTCTGTTTCCACAAGTGAGCACATTCTGAAGAGACTGCCAGACAAAAGATAAGGGCTGCAGGGGACAGCAGGCTGCACGTGACAGTGGCTGCATAATGGCCCTATTGCCCTTTCTGGCCTCCTGTCCTGCCTGTGTGGTGCTCCATCAGGCCACAGCATGAGCTGGGATAGCCAAAATCTGAAGAGGAGCTGAGAGAACAGTCACATTGGCATATTGTGTTTTTCTTTCTCTGAGAGCATCGGATCGAAAAAGGAGCATTTGAAGCTGGAGTTGCTGAAAGAAAGTTGCTATCAGATTTCGGAAGGAGAAATAAAAGCCTCTTTGAAACAGAAGGCTTTAGGTCATTGAAGAGCTATGGCTGTGGTAGGAGGTAGTTTATGGATCATGAAACACTGGAACTTACCAGCTCTAATAATAATGCTGTCTGTCCTAGACATGTCCAGAAGAGTGATTTTTAAAAATTTTTTTTCAATGGAAGCATTTCTGATAACATGGGAATTAGACTCTAGTCTTCTGAATTTAGTCATTGCATTTGAGCAGAAGTCTGTGTAAGAAAAATGTCACTTAGAGCTCTTTTCCCTCAGGTATGACTCAAGAGTGCGTGAGTACAGATTGATTTGATAGGAAGGGCATAAAGCATGAAAAAAGTGGGTTTTCTAGAAAGATAAAAAGGAAAAAAAATCTGTGGATTTGCAATACAGTGTAAAGTTTAGTACAGAGCTAAAGGAAATGTTCCAAAAATTACCTTGCGTCCAAGGAAAAGAAAGTAAATTAACATCTTACTTTAAGTAAGAGTTATTCCCCCTCCCCAAGACCTTGGTCTTGCCTTTCAGTTTGGACCTTGTTCTCCCTGGAATGCGAGGTGCTGCCTGATAGGAAAGAGTAGGGTACTCTCACCTGCCTGATGTAATTTTCATCAGTCTGTAACAGAATTGGAATTCATTACAGGCTGCTGGGATGCTGTTGCAACTCAGGCAGAAGTGGCACAGTTTGTTCCTGCGTCGTATGCGAGCTCCTTCTAAACCGTGGTCTCAAGTTGATGAAACAACTGTAAGAGCAATTACAGCTGTTCTGAGTGCTGAAGAACAGTCTGCAGGTCTGCAGCAGCCTTCAGGAATTGGCCAGAGACCGAGGCCTGTGACTTGTGAAGAGCTTCCTTTGGCATCTACATGGAAGTCAACCAACAGTAGAAAAAGCTCAACAGAAACTGAATTCTCTGACTCCTCTAGTGCTGAAAAGTAAGATGTTGAGGTCTTCTAGGCACTGTAGGTTGCAGTTTATGTATGCAAGCACCACTTAAATTTCTGCTAGTAATAAGGAGGTGGAAATAGTGGAAGTACAGTTGAAAGGTGTGATACTGTCCTATGCTGCATTGTAGTTTCACTGAGAAGTATTTCATACATGGGCCTGCTGTTTGAGAGAGCAGTCAGGAATATTGTCCATGAATTGTGATCTTTGAGAAGTAGCAGACAAGGTTTAGCAGTAGCATTAAAAAACAATGCATGACCGGTATGGGTTTTTAGTTAGTGTTTAATATATGTTGTAGTTGCTGTAATACATGTGGCCATGCAGTAGGCTGACAGGTATGTATGTAAATTGTTCAGTGAGTGCTCGTGAAACTCAAGGCATGTCCTTTTTAGAGTTTCAGTGAAATCTACATCTCCTGCACTCCACCAGCCAAAGAAGTACAAAGAAAAAGACATTTTGCTCTCCAAACGATCCTCAGATGACAGATCAGCTCAGTCCTCAGTGAAGCCTGCAGACAGCGGTAGCTGTCCCAGCCCCTGTGCTAGTCCTTCTTCTCCAGTATCTGCAAAGGTAGAGTTCTCCAAAGTACCACCCTGCTCTTCGAAAGTAAAGGGATGTCTTGCTGATACCATTCTGCAACAATTAGGTATTTTACGGCTAAATTAGGAACCTGACTTAACTTTTCATTTATAACAGCTGCATAATACTTCCTTCTGGAACTTAAAATCTAGACTAAATATCCTTGTTACGCTAGTTTAATACAGCAGAGATAGTATTTGTGGACTGCTGAGGTAAAGCTATCCAAAGTAAAAAAATGGGATTTTTTTTTTTTCTAATAAACGGTGAAGGTGTATTAATTTTTTTCAACTAAATTAGTACATTGTACACACACTTCTGAAGTTTTTGGATTCTGCCTTTCTGTTTCTGTAACAGCATCCATTGATACAGATTCTCTTTAAATATTGTGTTATCTGTGTTACCTGCCTTATTATGACTGCTTGGGGTTTTTTGTGAAGGTTATTTTAACAAAGCACACATTTAACGAGCTTATTGTCATAATTGTCCCCATATACTTGAATGGTAAACTGCAGTGATACTGAACAGATCACTGAAACGAAACCTCACGGACTCACTGGAGGATTTAGTAATTCCTCTTGAGTTTTTCAGCTTTTAGGTTGAGCCAGTGTAAAAGGAAGAAAACATGTTTCCTGAAGGTAGAAATGGGAGTGGTGTGCTGTAGGCTGCAGTCTAGGATGATTAATTTTGGTGCCATCTCAAGGCGTGTCAGACTTAAACAAATGGTAATTAATCACTAGACTTTTTACTCCTCTTCTGCTCTACTTGTTTTCGGCTCCTCACGGAGGAATTGTTGAGAAGTGCTTTCAAAATGTAAAATAGACGTCGGATACATTTTACAGCCATTTCAGACAGGACCAGCTGATTTTACGTTTCTTCCAGAAGCTGGAGGAGGAAGGGAGGAGCACAGTCAAGGATTTCTATGTTCGTGTGTGTAACGCTTCAGAAATAAAGCCTGGTTTATTTTGTTGTATTTATTAATTTAATTTATTTTTTCCAGGGTTGCAGATCTCCTTCACCAAGACAAAATATGCCAGTTCGGTACTTTATAATGAAAAGTAGCAACTTGCAAAACATTGATATTTCTCAACAGAAGGGAATATGGTCCACTACGCCAAGTAATGAAGGGAAACTGAATGGAGCTTTTTGGGAGAGCAGCCTGGTTTACTTAATATTTTCTGTTCAAGGGTCTGGATGCTTTCAGGTGAGTCCTAATCTAAAACTAAGTATTAGCAGTAGTTGGTGGTTTAGGAGGGTGCAGCAGATGACTGTGTGTAGTGTGGACAGCTTTGCTTATGACTCCTGGCCTTCTGAGAAGCAGAGCAGTGTGCAAATGTCTGTGCTTGCTGAAGAAAGAGCATTTAATTCTTCTCTGAAACATGCTCTTCTAGTTAGCTCAGTTTGTCCCTCGAAGGCAGAGACAGAATTGCCTCCAAACATCGTGAGTCAGAATAATGTTTATACCCTACATTAATCCTCTTAAAACAACAAAAAGCGCCCCAAAAATCCTGACAAATTCAGGGATTGCTACTCTTTGCATGCCAAAGTGTGTATTGTAAGTGAGCAAGGAGTTACAGGCAAGTCATAGCTTTCTAAAGCCAGGAAACTCATACATTACTCTATTAAAATTTTAATAAAAACTGGTTTTATTCACTTCCAGTTAGGAAGCTGGCCATGATTCTTCCAGAGCTGTGTCTTGACTTCATGTTCAGTGAGATACATGTCAACAGTTTGTTGGTCAAATCTGTGGTCAGTTTGAAGTTAAAAACTTGACCTGGTAGTGCAAAGTTGCACGTTAGCTTTGAACCAGCTAAATTCAGTTGTTCCAGCTAAAGAAAGGCCCGCTTACTTCTTCATATATAAGCTATTTGTAAAAATGAGCTGAACTTAAAATCTAAGGAACCAACCAAAACACACCTGTCTTGGCAATACCACTGAAGGACTGCAGTGACATACGGTGTACGATGATTTGGCAAACGCAGGTGTAATACTGGCAAGTAATTTTCAGCAAGCCAGTTGATACCGAAAATGGGCGGTTGCATTGGTGCTCTCAGACAGGGTAGCGGGGAAGGGAAGACACGCCGACGTCAGGAGTGCAGGTGGTTGACCTTGCCCTGCCCTTCCAGTTGTGACGGGGCACTGCACCCTCATGGGAATGTGGGATTAACTTCCCTATTAATCTTCTGTTGTCCCAACTGTCTCTTTCTAGTCCACATTTATTTTTTTTCCACTGTTCCTTTCATTAATTCTCATTTAAGTCTGCCTTGAGCTATCTAGGACTGCATGTCTTACAACAGCAGTGAGTGCTGGTAATTTACACAGTGAACTGCATCTTTTGGACTGCTACATCCTAACTGGCATAAATTCACCTGAATAGTAGATCCGTTGTCTGTGGGGTTGGGTTCACTTCTGGTTTGTTTGGTGTGTGGGCAAGTCAGGGTGTCCTGAAGTAAGTTAAATGCTATCTCGGGTTTGGGGTTCCTTTCATTTTCTTTCTGAATACTTGTCATGGTGGAATTTTGTCCAGCTTCACTAAAGAGGGAAATAAAAGCAGCTTTGACTTCTTTCTTGGAAGAACAGCTACACTGTCCCGGTTCTATGTGGAAGTTAACGTAGAGGGAACATGAGAAGGAACAAAGGGATTTCTGCAAAAATAACCTACAACTGACAAGGAATGTGAATATCTAACGGACTGTTCTGTACTAGAATATTCATCTTGATTTCCTTCTGCTTCAGGTGGTTTTGCAACAGCTTTTTAATCTGTTACGAAGCTCAAAAAACCTTCAGTGATAATTCTGTCATTGAGGGACATTCCTTACGGTCAAACCCTACAAGGCATATTTGAAGTGGAAAAAGAAGTGTTACTTCTAACTTTCTAGATGTAAAACATTTTGGAAGCTCCAGCTTCATGGTGGAGAGTGTGTTAATCACTTTGAAACTATTTTGAAAGTTTCACAGGAAGTTCAGTTATTTATCTCGTTCTGCCGCAGACAGATGTGGTCCCATTATGTCTGTTCTTTCCATTTTTGTCCCAGGGGTTTGCTAGAATGGGTTCAGCAATTGGGCGTGAGAAAAGTCAAGACTGGGGATCTGCTGGTTTCGGAGGTGTGTTTAAGGTGGACTGGATCCGAAAAGAAAGCATTCCTTTTCAGTTTGCACACCATTTGCTCAACCCGTGGAACGACAGTAAGAAAGTACAGATAGGTAGAGATGGCCAGGTAATGTTACTCTCTCCTAAAGTTTTCTTCACTTGGTAGAACTGTGTATTTTTTATTGGCTTGTTCAGTTTATCGCCACTTGTTCATGTGTCTTGCTAATCTGAATCCCAGTTCATTGGTGCATTGTACCTTCAGCGAATGCAGAATTACCGCTGAAGTAATGGAGACATTTTGATAAAATCAAAACAGTTTCTTGCTTACGTGTTTAAAAAATGATTTAAAGGTGGATGCTTCCAAAAAGAAGTTGTTGGGGTTTTTTTGTAATTTAGTTCTGGAGGTTTGTGCCATGTTTGGTTGAGATGTATTCTCTTAGACAGTCTGTTACACCCAAATAACTGTTCATAATGAAAAGATTTTTTCTGTAAAGCCTGAAGAGAATCCCGAGTTTTGAGGTAAAGCTTAGGACTGTTCTCAAATCTGTTAAAGCTCTAACTGCAACTACAAAAAGCCAAAGAATTGGCACAGAATTTCTCTGTGGCAGTTTCTGCCCTCTCTCCATCCCCTCCCAAAACATCTTGATGACTCAAGAGCTAAAGTTTTTGTTTCACCTTCTCTTCTCCAAAACTCTCTCCAGTTGTAAGAAACTGGAGGAAAGAAGTACAAGGAAAGGACAGCCACTGTATTTCCTGTGACCTCTCTTTCCACATTCTCCACCACGCTTGATGGAATTCAACTTAAAAGATGTGGAAAATAATGATCTTTAGTTAGTTAGTGAGTGACCTGTGGGAGGTACGAAGTATCTGGTGTGTCCGTTCTTGTGTATGGAGGTAGTGTGTTCACTGGAATTATCTTTGTGAGAACTGACATCTCACTGGGAATGGAAACACCCCAAACACCCTCTAGGCCAGGGTGGCTTATGAATGTTTTTATCTCCTGCTGAGCCCTAGTAAGAAAACCTTGCTCTGCTGGGAGTTCGGATGTTTGTCCCAATAGCAAAAGGGATGAGCTCTTGTAGAAAGTTTGAAAGCAATCACCGGCAACCTCACCTAATTCAGTAATAAATAGTTTCTGTATGCTCAATAGCAGCAGTGCAGATAACTTCCCGGATTTCCTGATCCTTTCTAGGAGCTGGAACCACAAGTTGGAGAGCAGTTGCTGAAGCTTTGGGACCGTATTCCTTTGGCAGGAAAAAACCTGACTGAGCGTGCCAAGTAGTATGGCAGAGGTAGTTACTCCTGCGTTGCTTCCTGGTTTTGTGGTAGAGGAAAAGCTGTCCGCATACAGTGTATCATCACAGTACAGTCTTTGTAGCTTGTGGAAGGAGAGGTACACTTGGTACTAAATATTCTATTCATTTTGAATTTTTTCCAGCTGGTTTAGGTTGTTGAAACATCAGCCACGAGAACCAGCAGCACGTCTACAGTGAAGATGAGGAAGAAGGCGGCGCAACAACCTCCTGACGTTCTTAGTCATGCTGTGCAGCTAGAAGTGGAAAAATAAGAGGGAATTGTGTTGTTTTCAGTGTTTTCTTGCCAGCCTGGTTTTTGGCTGAGTTGGTTTTTTTACAGTAGTGTGCAGCTGATACTTAAAAATACAGTTAAGTTCAAAACAAAGTTTGAAACAACGGACCCCTTGTAAGTTGTCTGTGGGTTTAAAATAGCATAGCAGACAGTTCAGATACGCAGTTTACAGTTAAAGCTTTCTCAGCCCAGTACAAGGTATGAGAATGTAAATGTTAATTAATCAGTCTTGCAGTTCAGTTAAAAAAATAATAACTCCAAATATGTTGAAAGGCTCCGTAAGTGTTGGTTGAACTTCTGCATCCACAGTGCAAGAGAGAAGAATGTAGTCATATAAACACCTAAGCAGCTGGAGATGTGAATTTTTAATTTATTTAAATGTAATTATTTTTAATTAGTTTAATTTTATTTTATTTATTAATTATTTAATTATTATTGGATTTGATTATTTTAATTAAATTTCATTTAAATAAAGAAGAAGGAGCATGAGACTTTTGAGATTGGGTGCGTCCGCTGATGTTTTGATTATTTTTCACCTTTAAGATGGGACTCGCACCTTGACAAGCTGAAACAGTCTTTCAGAGGCCTGTGGCCAAGTGGCACTTCAATAGTTCGCTAATTTAGGCACTGGTAGAAGAGTTGTATTTCTTTAAAAGAATATAAAAAATAATTACCAGTACAATTTCCTTGATCATTTAACATAAGTCTTCATGCTTTCTTTCAAGTTGTTTCTTTTTCTTCCATACCACTACTGACTTGGTTTATTTGGCTTTTTCTTAGTCCTTAACATACTGTACTGTAAGGCCGGTATAAATTCACTGTGATCACTGTCAGCACTGTTTGTGGCCATTCTTTGGCTAAACCAAAACTTTTTTCTGCTGCTGAGCCTCTACCTATTTTCTCATGTCTGTTCAGGATATTACCCTGTGCATCCATTTTGCCTTCTGTGTAGCGAGCTCCATACATGAACCATCAGTTTTACCTTTGCCAGGACTGACTGGGTGCATGTAAGGCTGTACTGCCTAATACATTGTGTCTCAAGACAGTGCATGAGGCTCTTGCTGCCTTTTACAGTACTTCCAGGCCTGTGCCCACGCAGGAATGTGGGGCAGTAGTGCCTTGTACAGATTTACAGGGCCCTGTGCACTCCAGGGACGGAGCTGGCCCAGAGAGGGAGCACAGGTGGGGTGTAATGTTTGGTTAACCAGCCCAGGTAGGACTTCTGCAGCTTGATGATAAAAAGGACAGTCCAGCCGTGGAATTTGCATTCCACAAGGCCACTGGCCAGTCTAGAACACTTGAGTGGAGAAGAGATTGTACCCTGCTTGCCTGCCTGACAGAGACATGGTCGTGGTAAGTCTTTGTATGCCCAGATGTTAGATCTAGCCCCAGTCATGGTGAATTACATGATATTATTATTATTACCCAAGTAACTGTACTACTGATCTGTATTTTCTCGTGCACCGTATTTAGAGGTGGACCGTTTATCCCTTAAGCTGTTGGTCTGGTGTCTGTAACCGTCTGCTTTTAGCAGGGCTGCCTAAAGCCCTTACGCTCCAGTAGCAGAAGTGGACTGCCACTTTCTGTGATGATACCAACAGCATCATCAGCCTGCAAAAGAACTCTAGCACTGCAGCATAGTTTTTAGAGGCACCCCACCTGCCTGATCGTGACTGAGTGTGATCATCATACCTGCAGTGAAAACTAAAGCAGGAAGAAGGGCAAGGACCTGAATCTATCTGAAAAGTAATAGGGCAGCAACAGCCAGCAATTCAACACAATCCTTGCATTGGTGATGACAAATGGGAGAAATGGCCTGTGACCATCCCCTCAACAACAGTAAAAATCCCAGATTGGAGGTTGTTCTGTGTTAAAGAGTAAATTAAGTTCTTGCAAGCTAGACCATTGTCCATAACTAGAGTGTGGAGGAAGGGAACTGTTGGGGTCTCTCCCCTGCCATGTAGCCCTGGGAGAGGGGCCCTGAGGGCACAGACACGGGGTTTCCCTGCCCCTGCTCAGCCTCGTTCCCACTGGTTGGTTTGTGTTCCCCTGCGCGGGCAGAAGGACCCTTGGTCCCGTGACTGGAACAGTTCCTCGGCAGAGCTCCGGCCATGCGGCTGGAGAAATAAACATCTCTGAAACAGCTAGCAAGAATCTGTCTGTCCGTATATATTTCCTTTCCACGGGACTCCTGGTTTGATATATGCGTGTTGCAGTATCCCCACTGCAACATAATGGTGGGGAATGCGGGCAGAACGATCCCCGATCCCTAAGCGACTGATTTGTGTGAGTAAACCCTGGAAGCCTTGGATTCCTCTTCTTGGTTTTGCTTTGCTCTTCCATATCTAAACTATGGAGGAACCGTGGGAAGACTCTTGGCTCTCAGAGCCGCATACGGACATTTATCTTAAACTTAAAATGATTCTTGAACAACGATTTGTAAATTTTAGCTTGATTCAAGCTCAAAAAGAACTGAAACACTTCCTGGCATGGTTGTTTAAGAACTTTTTCTATGTTTCTTGGGATTTAATTCTTACCAAGGGCTTTTGGAAAACCGTTTGGACACAGTTAATACTGGAGTCAAAATATATGCCGATGGAAGAATATTTTCGTGAATATTATTTAGTTACCGAGACTGTTGAGCAATGTCAGCTGTGTCCTGGTGAAGGGAAGCCTGGCGCAGGGACCGCGCGGCCCAGGCCACGTGCACCGAGCGCTCTGCGAGCAGCAGCGAGGCAGTTCCCGCGCGCGGGCGGAGCCACGCGAGCCGCAGTGTCGGCGGCGGAGCGAGGCGCGGCGGGAGCGTTGTGATCCGGCGGTGCCCGCCCGGCCCCGCGCAGCGCGTGGTGGAGCGAGCCCCGGGAACGCCCGACCGAGAGGGGCGGCGTGTGGGCAGCGGCTGGCGGCAGCGGCGGTAGAACGGAGCCGCGCCCAGCCGAGACGCGCGCTGGAGCAGGGCGCGGGGGGGTCGTCGCTCGGGGGCCCGGCCGAGACGTGGGTGCAGCGCCCGGCAGCGGCAGCGAAGCTGCGACCAGAGGAGGCGACGCACGGAGAACTGAGCGGCGCGGCCCGGCCCGGCCCGCGCAGCCCCGAACGCGACCCCAGGAAGAGCGCGCAGGCACGAGCAGCTCCGACAATTCCAACACGAGAGCGACCGAAAGAGACAGCAAAGACGCAGTGAGACAGAAAACAGCAGCCACTCGGAAAAAGGAAAAGATCATAGTAACTAAGATCTTAGGGATAGTAAAATGGTATAATGTTAAGCAAAATTATGGTTTTATAACAAGGTGTGACAACCAGCAAGACATATTCGTGCATAGAACTGCTATTAAAAAGAATAACCCTGAAAAATGCATCCCAAGCTTGGGAGATGGAGAGGTGGTGGAATTCAAAATTATACGAGGTAGAAAAGGGTTACAAGCATCAGAGGTCACTGGGCCTGATGGTGTTCCTGTAAAAGGCAGTATATATGCAAAAAATCGTAGTTATGTTAGACAGTATTTCCATTGTAAGCCCCCCCTACAGTCTCTCTTTCCTAATCCCACCTTTCCCTTTTACCCTATGTCCTATTACCCCCAGTGTATTCCCAATCCGTTTTTTCACCCATGGTTTCCCTCATAAAACCATACCTTTGCCAATTGTTTCCCCAAAAATCCCTTTCCAATGCCGAGTGGGGGATGAAAAGGGGGAGGGAAGAAGTTAAACCCTCTCCTGCCTCAGTTTCCCCACAAAGCATGCCCGGAGAGTCCTGTCTCCCTTCTGTCAGCCCTAAGATGTTCCACAGAATCTGTTTGGACATTTAAAGACTCAGGAGGGTGGCTTGTTTTGTTTTGAAACTGTTCTTGTTATGTTTATCCAGTTGTTTTCATTCTCCTTTTATTAAAATAAAACGGGTGAGGTGTTGGGGTCCCTCCCCTGCCGTGTAGCCCTGGGAGAGGGGCCCTGAGGGCACAGACACGGGGTTTCCCTGCCCCTGCTCAGCCTCGTTCCCACTGGTTGGTTTGTGTTCCCCTGCGCGGGCAGAAGGACCCTTGGTCCCGTGACTGGAACAGTTCCTCGGCAGAGCTCCGGCCATGCGGCTGGAGAAATAAACATCTCTCTGAAACATCTAGCAAGAGTCTGTCTGTCCATATATATTTCCTTTCCACGGGACTCCTGGTTTGATATATGCGTGTTGCAGGATCCCCACTGCAACAGGGAACATAAATAGGGTTCTGAAGGATGGCCAAGAGTTTTGCAAAGTTTGTTCATACGTGAACAAAACTTGGCTGAGAAGTGCTGGTTCAGGACAACTCCAGTCATGTTCCTCAACACAGAAGGTACGAGCTTTGCCAATGTCTCATGGGAAAATGCTGAGCTGTGCTGCCTCCTCAGGAACATATTCCTGCAAACAGGTAAAGGTGGCAAGTTCTTTAGCCATAGACTTTTTGTTGTTGTTAAATACTGTGTAGCGTGAAATCGCTAATCTGTCGCAGCTATTTGCTTCAATATTTGCTTTCTTGCATTTTTTTCCCCCCACTATTGAGCTGGTGTAATTTCTGCTCCGTCATCACAACATCTACAAAGACATGGTGGGCTTAATTGTAGTGAGGGATTTTTTGTAGCTTCCATTTTAAATGCTTGGCACTGGCTGTTGTAGAAATGAAATCACAGCTCCTACCTGGCAGGCCCACCACAGGCTTGCGGTTGGATTAGTCCATAGTTATTCCCAGGCACTTTGTCTTTAGAGCGAGTTAAGAGGGGTTTTTGCAGCTACTAATTCTAACTTTTGTTTTTGTGAAATGATGCTGTAGCGATTGTTCAGAGCAGCCACTTCTCCAGATGTATTCAGTCGTGGTGTTCACTGTCTGGAAAACATTAGCAGTTAGTCTCGTGTTCTCTGCATCTTCCTGTTCCCACTTAGCTGCTCTGTTTTCCTTCCCTGTGGATCACGCTGCGTTGCTTTCAGCCGTCACCCCCGCTGCCTTTGTTGCATCTTCTAACAGGAACCGCAGTGCACAAAGTAGGTGATGCTGCTGGATTAAAAGCTTTATTTGCTGTTTTGTTTCTTTTGGCAGATGTTGAAATGTGTCACCTAAACAGGAAGGGTAAGTCTGGGTTTAAAAGCAAATTGGTTCTAAGGAAAGCAGATTGGGGGTTGTATTACATTAGAGAACAGTCCTGAAAACACTAAAAAGCATGCCTCATTGCCAAATCAGGCAGTCTAGAGGAGGCTCTATTTTATTTGTGTCAAGCCAAGAAGCAATTTTAAAGCTGATTTGACACCATGTGGGTGTAAAATTACTAATTTTTGCCTTGTGCTGTGTAGTGCACAGCTCTGAGATTTATGGCCTCATCTCTTTTAAGTTTGCAGACATGAGTGATCGTACTGCATTTGGTAGTGCTGGGGTGTGAGTAAAGGTTGTAGCACAAAGCTCCTAAATCATGTACCACTTCCTTCTATCCACAGGGAATGTCTGGTGAATCCTGGCAGCAGTCATAGAAGACCAAGGAATAGGGAACAAAACACAGCTGCCAAAGTTGCTTCACTGTGAGGGCAAAACGCAGTCCAGTGGAGACCACCAGGCCAGCGCAGCCTGCCCTGCCCTGCCCTGCCTTCAGCACCGTGCGGAGCCGTGCGGCACCCCTGGCAGGCAGCTGGCCAGCCGCACGTGGGGCTGTGGCACGGGGGCTCCTGAGAGCTGGCGCGGCGCTGGGACAAGCCGCCCCAGCCCTGGCCCTGCCCTTCTCCAGGCTGCGGGCAGCAGCACAGGCTCTCTGTCCCTGCTCAATTGTCTGCAGTGGCCGCCGCCCCGCAGGTGCCCTTGCCCGTCCAGGGGATGTCCTCGCTCAGGGTGCCACAGCTGCACAGCCGCACTCGGGGGACGAGCGAGCGCAGCTCGGCCAGAGCAGAAGCTCGCCTTACCTTCCCAAGCTCACCTGGGAAGTGAGCGGCCAAGTCATCCTCCCTGGTCGGACGGGGCTACGGCAGGACCGTGCTCGGGATCAGCCCGCAAGAAGCCAGGTGCGCTCGCAGAACAGCACAAAGGGCCGGCGGCCGGGTGCCAGCCAGCCCTGGCAGCCTGAGCGTGGCACACAGCTGGCAGCCTCTGGCCCACCGGCCTCTCTGCCCTGCGCAACAGCAGTACTGCCACTGGCCACAGCAAGGACGTGCCAGTGTCGCCAGTGGCTCCCCAGTGCCTCTGCGTGCTGAGTAGCACCACAGACAATTCCTCCCTCCTAGCCCCCCATCCCTGGCACACCAGCGCAGCCAGACGTGGGTGAAAGGCAGCCATTCTCACATTTGCCAGGTCCTCAATCAGCCTCTCCACCCTCCTGGCACTCAATGTCCTCCTCGGGGCAAAAGAGAAGTGGAAGGAGGTGAGTGGTGGTGTCTCTGCAGCTCGGCTGGGGGAGCGGTGCTCAGGCACAGAGCCCAGAGCAGGGAGACAGTCACTGCACAGCCCGGCTCAACTCCTTCTCCAGGGCTTTCATGGATGGGACACGGGTCACTCGGGCTCCCTTGGTCCTGTGAAGAGGGAGAGAGCTGGGTGACCCCCAAGCTGCCTCTCCTCTCTTGTCAGGCAGCTCTGCCTGAGGGCTGCCCACAGCTGCAGGGGCAGCTCTCCCCAGCTGGCGAGCTGTGCTCCCCTGTCCGGCTGCTCCTGAAGCACTCCCCAGCTTCCCCCTGTGGGGTGCCCACCCACAGCTCCTTCAGCACCTGAGAGCCTCAAAAAGAGGCGAGCACAGGCCCTGCTGCTCCCCAGCCCGAGGGCAGACGTGCACCTGCCCGGTCCTGCGGGAAGGACACAGGGGCAGGACAAAGCCCCATGGTGGGGGTAGGACAGAGTTGCTGCCCAAGCCCTGGTTCCCCTCTGATGTGCCCCAAGCAGAGGCTTTCACCCCTCCCTTCTGGGGACCAAAGAGTGCCCGGGGGATGTAGGACGTGGGAATACCCACATCCACTCCCTGCCCAGGCTCGGCATGAAGGGCAGAGGTCATTCCCAGGCTGGTGTGTGCATGGCTGGAAACCTCTCCTGCCCTGCCATGGCATGTGGCACCACAACTCACCCAAAAGTGGCAGTACAGGAGCTGGTGGGACAGGTGAGGATGTTGGAGGTGCCATCTTCATTGCTGCTTTCCTGCTGCTCCTCCACTTCTCTCTCCACCACTGCTGCTCAGCACCCACAGCTGCTCCACGTCGAGGCAGAGCAGAGGCAAGCAGGGAGTTGCATGTGGCCTCCCACACACTCCCTGGTGCAGAGCCCTGGCATCCTGCCCTGCTGATGTTGGGATGACACTGGTGCATCCAGCACCAAGGTGCTGGGGCCTGGCACTTATGGCAGGGTGTCTTTGCCCCAGAGCCAGGGATGGGGCAAAGGCAGCTGGGCTCTGAAGGTTTTACTGCACCTTGGCCACCACCAGTTCCTCCTGGAGGAGGAGAAGGCGCTCGTCACTCATCTTTGGGCCGCGGCTCAGAGCCACGTCCGCGCTCAGCACCGCCTCGCCGCCGCTGAGAACCTTCCTGCAGTGCAGAGAGCGGCGGCCGTGAGGAAGGCGGCCCCTTCTGCCGCGGGACCCGGCCGTGCCCGCGTGTCCCCGAGCTGTGGGGGAGCCTACCTGGAGCCGAAGCAGCTCCTGGCCTGGGACAGGAGGACCCTGGCCTTGCCGCAAGGACGCGGGCCAGTCGCTGACAGCGAGGATGGGAAGCAGGATGGCAGGGCTGGGTTGGTGCCGCTCGGCCAGACCCTGCCTTCTCCCGGTGTCCATCTGTGCCGGGACAGCTCCTTGCTGCTGGTTCTGCTGGACGCTGGCTCCAACTGACCAACAATTAGAGCTCAAGAGAAGCTGGGCTAGGCACTGAGGAGGGACACCGGGGCAGGACTTGCTTCCAGGATGGACAATGCCTGCTTTGCACTGGGGAGCCCAGACACACCCGAGGCCAAGGCTCATCTTCCTCCACCTGCTGCCAAGGCTTTGCCTCCTGCAGCCCAGCATGCAGTCAGCTGCCCTTGCCCCAGGGCCGCTTCAGCAGCTCCAAATTGCTCAGCCTGCAGTTGACCATGACCCCAGGTGTCTGCACAGCTGCTCTACAGCTGGCTCTTCCCCAGCCATCTCCTGGTGCGAGGGCTTGTTCCTCCCCAGGTGCAGGACTCAGCTCTGAACATCACAGCCCCTACTGATGGGTTGTGACACATGGCCCCGCCCTCCACGCCCTTCCTTAAGTAAACAAAGAAAAATTAAACAAGTAAAACTGTTTACAGCTGGTTCCTTGTGCTATGTGAAGCTTTCCTCCCTCTCAAACTGTAGGTTATGGGTGTGGGTTCGGCAATCACGTTGGGCGCCAGACTGTAGGTTTCGGGGGTTCTGGGGGTCCTGTCGGGACGGCCGGACGTAGACGGTGACGGATGGAGACGAGAGATCTCTATAGGCAGGTCTTGGGACACAGTCGGTTTATTGTAAAGGGCGTGGGTATTGGGGCACTGCTCAGAGCTGGTAGACTCAGCTCTGAGCAGGCCCAAGAGAGCAAGAGAGTGAACGGGTGAGAGAGAGAGAGAGAGAGTAGGAGCATGAGTGGAAGTGGAAGAGAGAGAATGAGAATGAGAATGAGTAGAAGAGAGAGAGAGAGAAGTGAGAATGAGAATGTCTGAAGTCCTGGTTACAATACAATAAATCATCTTCTGTACTGAATATTCTAATTGTCACTAACCAATCTAATACAAGATACAAATCCTATAGCATTTACATACAGCCTATAAGAGTTCTTATATTACCATAGAGTGTTACATCTTAACTTCTAAAAACTACTCTTTGGACCCCTTCTGCTGAGCTAGTAGGGTCTGCTCTGACCCTTGGACCTGTTTGCAAGCAGAGGGTATTGTTCCATCAAGAGGGGATTACTTCAGTCGGCCATACCATTGTTTTCTAGTTGTTCAGTAACTAAGACCTGGTATTTCAAAAGTGGCTTTCATTTCGATGTTGCCTGTAGTTTTCATATTCCCAAAATCTTTTGTCAGGCAATCATATTTCCAAGGCTTTCCTGTTTCATCTTCCCCAACACAAACACTCACTGGTGCCTCTTCCCCAGCCAAAGTCTTTCCTAGGACAAACCCTCCATTTCTAGGAGAGGCGCTCTTAGCTGGATGCACGTGACACAGTCTATTCTGGGAGAGCCACAGCTGCTAAAAGCTTTCCAAGCCCTGGATTGGTGATTTCCGGGACCAGCTCCCGGGCCCACTTGCACCAAAGCTCAGGACAACTGTATCTCATGGAGGTCATTCAGGTTGAATGCTGTGTCCCCCGACCACCCCCTCAGGCCCATCAGCACAGTCCGTCCTGGTGGGCTGCCGGCAAAGGTGGTGTCTGCATCCCTGCTCTTCTGTCCTCCCTTTAGGGGCTTGGCCAGCAACACCGGCCTTTCTCCCTGGGCATGAGGGCATGACCATGGTGGTAGAAGACAGAGTCCTCTTGGTGCACACCAGCCAAGCTGTGGGAATGTCTCTGGCACACACCTGCTGTGCCAGCTTTCAATCCCCAGCATGCTGGAACTAAGCCAGGTCCAGGAGGAAGAACAGCTTTTGATGTGTGTTGTTTTGATTCTTATGGGTATTTGGAGCTAAATCTGGAGGTGCCTAAACCAGAAATTTTGGAGGCAAGAGACAGCTTGGCGTAGTGACTGTGAGAGACTGCACTATCTCTTAAGGATCAATGACTCAACACATTTGCTCACTTGTGCAGGGCCAGGCTGCTTTGCAAGGCCAGGTTTGCATCCCTCGAGGGAGGAGGTGAGGTTTTGGTGAGTAATGGCTACTGCAGAGGGGGTGAACTATCACTGCCTGGAGGCTACAAATCGGGCTTTGAGGCTGATTAAGAGGCAAATCTTGGAAGGCTTCTTATCTTGCTAATTGCTCTCCCTTACACAACTCCCAGCTGTCCAGGCAGGTACCTGGGCATTCCCACTGAGCCTGACCTTATTTAAATCCACTGGACTTTGTGTTTCACGGGCTTCTTCCCCCATCCCTGACAGATGATGACCGTCACTTTGACCAGCAAATGTCTAAGCTGCAGCAGCCCAGTCCCATCACGAGATCTGTGAGAGGCGATACGTTTTTTACTCTATCTTTTCTCTCTCTCTCTCTTTATCTATCTATCTTAATCTTACATTTCCTTATGTAATATTTTTGTGCTGTCATATTGCTATACATCTATAGCTAATAATAACCGAAATGGCTACATGCCTGCTTTCCATTGCAACCAAATTGTTCTAAAAGAAACCCTAAATATTTACAAACGCTGATCATTCATTCATTCGCTCATTCGTTCAGTATTGATTCACTCTAAGCCGATCCAAGGGATTTTTAACGAGAACATAGGTTACTCTTGCCTTCATGGACATGGGTTGTAACAGTGACCGACTGCCAAATCGCCACCTTAGCTCTGCAGAGATGCTGCTTTGCAGCAGCCACGTCTCGCCCAGGACACCTGTCCCACAACAGACTGGAGGAAGCTGTGATGAAGAAGGATCTGAGCAAAAGCCCTCTCCGGCTGGCAGCTACCCCTCCCTACCTTTAATTTGTAGGTATTTTGGACTTGGATTAAGCACATGCCTAAGGCATTTGAGAAACAACCTGTCCGGTTTTCGTTAGATGTGTCACTGCGGGGTGAGGAAGGAACCCCAAAGGCTCACGACATGGGCTGTCAAGGGGAGGCACAGCAGCTGCTTGACCTCATCAGAAATTCCCCACCCTTGTCCCAGTGCTTGTGAAGCTGACATACCCCTGCCCCTTGGGCTCCACCACGGTGTCTCCCCCATCTCCTCTGAGGATGTCTGGCAGAGAGAGGGGCATGCATCCAGACAGGTTTTTGCCTTTTGGTCCTTGTCTGCTCTGCCTGCAGGGACACTTGGCTCTTCCAAACACAGGTCAAGAAAGCAAAAGCATGTGCAGCTAAGCGACTTCTTGCAAGACAAGAACACATAAAGCAAAACCCGCCCAAGCCCTTCCCCAGTTATCTTCTTGATGTTGACGTTTCTCGTATCCCAACTCCAAGGCTGTGACAACCCTCCACCCCTCCTCATATCTGTGGATGTGTCTGTGGGTGCTGGTGGTTCCTCCAGATCACCCTTCTACTCCCCGAAGGTCATCCAATTTTCCCATCATAAACTCCACCAGCACCTTCACCCGCACACAGGAAAGCCTTGCTCTCAGCCCAGGTGCTGACAGTGTGCCAAGCAGCCCTTGCCATCTCTCCCGAGCCTTTTCCTCTGCACAGAAGGCTGTGGCTGAGGGCAGCTCTTGCAGGCATTCGTTGGAGAGAGGTGGCTGCCAGGCACAGGCACCTCTGGGCAGCCAAGCTCGCATGGGCTGGGCTGGCCACGGCCGGCTGCTGAAGCCAGCGTGACCTTCTCGGTCTTGGCCAGCACAGCCTCGAGCTCCAGCTGCTCCTCCTTGGATGGGCTCAGCAGGCTCGGCCCCAGGCAGATGGCCAGGTTGCTGCAGGTCATTCTCCTGGTGGACTTGTGCTGGACAGTGTGCGGTGCCATCAGCTGCCTGAGGAGGAGCAGGTTTGCCGTGGGCAACTTCCTGGCCACTCTGAGGGAACAGGAAGGGAGCCTCCATCAGGCAGATGTTGCCCACCGCCGCCCCCAAAGCTGGCACGAGGCAGGGGGCAGCCAGCGGCTGTGGTGCGCAGCTTTGCAGGCTGTATTGAGTGAGGGGGTGCCATCTTGGGCTGGGGGGCCATATGGCATCAGAGGAGTCATTTGGGGCTAAGGGGGAGCAGTGAGAGGGCAGCAGTGACTTCTGGCACAGTTGTGTCCCAATCAGAGCGCCAACAAAGGCAGGAGCCGTATCCAGAGCTGGCAGCACTCGCACAAAGTGTGCTTGGCATTCTCACCGTGACATCGTGTGTTGGAAGCAGCGGCTTTCAGCGTGCCTCGCTGCAGGGAGCATGGATTTTGTAGCCGACTTTGCAGCTTGTTTTGCTTCCCCTTCAAGGGACCTGGCTGCACTTTCCTGCCCTTTTCCCCTTATTTCCAGCCCTTTTCTCTCTTCACATTTCCTGTCCTTTTCCCCCTCACATCTCCCTCTCCCCCAGTCACAATTCTCACAATTTTCCCATCCTGTTTCCTGCCCGTTTTTCACTCACGTTTACCACCCTTTTCAGCTACTTTCCTCACACTCTTCCTCTTACATTTCCTGTTGCAGTGGGGATCCTGCAACACGCATATATCAAACCAGGAGTCCCGTGGAAAGGAAATATATACGGACAGACAGATTCTTGCTAGCTGTTTCAGAGATGTTTATTTCTCCAGCCGCATGGCCGGAGCTCTGCTCAGGAACTGTCCCAGTCACGGGACCAAGGGTCCTTCTGCCCGCGCAGGGAACACAAACCAACCAATGGGAACGAGGCTGAGCAGGGGCAGGGAAGCCCCGGGTCTGTGCCCTCAGGGCCCCTCTCCCAGGGCTACACGGCGGGGGAGGGACCCCAACACCTCACCCGTTTTATTTTAATAAAAGGAGAATGAAAACAACTGGATAAACATAACAAGAACAGTTTCAAAACAAAACAAGCCACCCTCCTGAGTCTTTAAATGTCCAAACAGATTCTGTGGAACATCTTAGGGCTGACAGAAGGGAGACAGAACTCTGAGCATGCTTTGTGGGGAAACTGAGGCAGGAGAGGGTTTAACTTCTTCCCTCCCCCTTTTCATCCCCCACTCGGCATTGGAAAGGGATTTTTGGGGAAACAATTGGCAAAAGCATGGTTTTGTGAGGGAAACCATGGATGAAAAAACGGATTGGGAATACACTGGGGGTAATAGGACATAGGGTAAAAGGGAAAGGTGGGATTAGGAAAGGGAAACTGTAGGGGGGGCTTACAATGGAGATACTGTCTAACATGACTACGATTTTTTGCATATATACTGCCTTTTACAGGAACACCATCAGGCCCAGTGACCTGCGATGCTTGTAACCCTTTTCTCCCTAGTACAATATTAAATTCCACCACCTCTCCATCTCCCAAGCTTGGGATGCATTTTTCAGGGTTATTCTTTTTAATAGCAGTTCTATGCACGAATATGTCTTGCTGGTTGTCACACCTTGTTATAAAACCATAATTTTGCTTAACATTATACCATTTTACTATCCCTAAGGTCTTAGTTGCTATGATCTTTTCCTTTTTCCGAGTGGCTGCTGTTTTCTGTCTCGCTGCGTCTTTGCTGTCTCTTTCGGTCGCTCCCGTGTTGGAATTGTCGGAGCTGCTGGTGCCTGCGCGCTCTTCCCGGGGTCGCGTTCGGGGCTGCGCGGGCCGGGCCGGGCCACGCCGCTCAGTTCTCCGTGCGTCGCCTCCTCTGGTCGCAGCTTCGCTGCCGATGCCGGGCGCTGCACCCACATCTCGGCCGGGCCCCGAGCGATGACTCCCCCACGCCCTGCTCCAGCGCGCGTCTCGGCTGGGCGCGGCTCCGTTCCACCGCCATCGCCGCCAGCCGCCGCCCGCGTGCCGCCCCTCTCGGCCGGGCGTTCCCGGGGCTCGCTCCACCACGCGCTGCACGGGACCATTCGGGCACCGCCGGGTCCCGCTGCTCCTCGCTCTGCTGCGGACACTGCGGCTCGCGTGGCTCCGCCCGCGCGCGGGAACTGCCTCGCTGCTGCTCGCAGGGCGCTCGGTGCACGTGGCCTGGGCCGCACGGTCCCTGCGCCAGGCTTCCCTTCACCAGGACACAGCCGACATTGCTCAACAGTCTCAGTAACTAAATAATATTCACGAAAATATTCTTCCATTGGCATATATTTTGACTCCAATATTAACTGTGTCCAAACGGTTTTCCAAAAGCCCTTGGTAAGAATTAAATCCCAAGAAACATAGAAAAAGTTCTTAAACAACCATGCCAGGAAGTGTTTCAGTTCTTTTTGAGCTTGAATCAAGCTAAAATTTACAAATCGTTGTTCAAGAATCATTTTAAGTTTAAGATAAATGTCCATATGCGGCTCTGAGAGCCAAGAGTCTTCCCACGGTTCCTCCATAGTTTAGATATGGAATAGCAAAGCAAAACCAAGAAGAGGAATCCAAAGTTTCCAGGGTTTACTCACACAAATCAGTCGCTTAGGGATCGGGGATCGTTCTGCTCACAAATCTCCACCATTTGTTGCAGTGGGGATCCTGCAACACGCATATATCAAACCAGGAGTCCCGTGGAAAGGAAATATATACGGACAGACAGATTCTTGCTAGCTGTTTCAGAGAGATGTTTATTTCTCCAGCCGCATGGCCGGAGCTCTGCCCAGGAACTGTTCCAGTCACGGGACCAAGGGTCCTTCTGCCCGCGCAGGGAACACAAACCAACCAATGGGAACGAGGCTGAGCAGGGACAGGGAAGCCCCATGTCTGTGCCCTCAGGGCCCCCTCTCCCAGGGCTACACAGCAGGGGAGGGACCCCAACAATTTCCCATCCCTTTCCACTCATGTTTCCTGCCATTTTTTTCACTCATGTTTTTCACAATTTCCCCCTCATATTTCCTGCCCTTTTCTCCCCTCACCTTTCTCTCTTTCCAGTCATGTTTCTTGCCCTTTCCTCCCCAAGTTTCTTACTTTTCCTCTCATGATTCTTGCACTTTTCTCCTCATGTTTCCTGCTATTTTCTGCCCTCATGTTTCTCTCCTTTTTTCCACTCAGCTTTCTCACCCTTTTCTCCTCATGTTTCTCACTTTACCCCTCACATCTTCCACCCTTTCTTTGCTCTCATTTTCTGCCTTTTCCCTGCTCTGGTTTCTCACCCTTTTCCCCTCACGTTTCTCTTACTTTTCCCTTCGTGTTTCTCAAAATGTCCCCCTCACATTTCCTTCCCGTTTCTCTCTCTTTGTCTGTTAAGTTTCTCACCTTTTCCCCCTCACGTTTCCTTCCCTTCTGTCCTGGGTTGCAGTGTATTCTATTACCATCCTCATGAGCTGTTGAAACCAGGAGGGGCAGTGTTTCCTTGCCTCCTCCCCCCAGACTATCTTGCTGTTAATGGCCCATCAATGCCCTGCCGCATGACTCAGAGAAAACTCCCTCCGGACTATCTTCTGTTAATGAGCCTAATCAACACTTGGCCTCATGACTCATTACCCCATTGTGAGATGCTCCACCCAGAGGGAGGAACCAAGCATTCCATCCTGGATATAATCTGAGATTCTGAACTCCAGAGACAACCTTTCCACTCGATTTCCAGAGGACAGGAGCTACACAGACACCACTGGACTTTCTGAGGAAGAGCAGACTCTTTCTACAGGATCACTGCTTCAGAGGACTGCAGCCACCATTCTACCAGACTGCTACCACCACCCTGCCTAACAGGGTGTCAGGTTGTATCCTGACTCTGTCAGTTTGAACCAGTGTTTTCTTTTAGTTTTTTCCTTTTCTTTAATTTCCCCATTGAATTGTTATTCTGACTTGGTGCCTCCCACTGGTTTGTTTTCAAACTAGTACACCTTCATTCCCCTTCTATTTCTCACCCTTTTCCACTCATGTTTCTTAGAATTTTCCAGTCGTGTTTCCTGCCCTTTTCTCCCCTCACCTTCCTCTCCTATTTTCACTCACATTTCTCACCATTTCCCCCTCAGGTTCCTACGCTTTTCTGCCCTCACACTTCTCTTCTTTTTTCACTCACATTTCTCAACCTCTTCCCCTCATGTTTCTCACACTTGTCACCTCACATTTTCTGCCCTTTTACCCCTCACATTTCCCACACTTTTTCAGCCACTGGTTCTTGTCAGTGACTGTTTCTCTTCAGTAGTTTATGAGCTTCTCTTCTTTTTTTCCTTCTCTTTTTTCTTATTTTCAAAATAATGGATGCCAGAGCAGTGGCCCAAGAAGCTCCTGCCTGTGTGTCTGCTGAACAGAACGTCTGTGCTCAACCTGAGGAATCTCATTAAGAACAACCTAAAGTGCAATGGACTTCCTCCTGCAGTTTTGGTTTGGTTTTTTTATCCAATTCTATATAGTTTTCATAATGTTCTAAATAAATAGGTACCCTGAGGGATACACATCGCAGGTGAGCACCCACTGCATGATCTGCTTCAGGTAGATCCCATCTCCTTCTTCATCACCACACAGTCACTATGACTCCTGCCTGGAATAAACTGGTTGTGCTGCCTCTCTGTATTGAAGGACCTCCATCTGCACCGGAAATGCTTTTGGTCTTTTTTTTTTTTGGGGGGGGGGGAGAGGGGAGCAGTGGGAAAGAAAATGTTTTTATTTTAAAACATTCAAACCCTGGATTTTTTTCTATTTCTACCGATTTGAATTGACTTGAGATCAGATTAAAGCACTGCCAGACGAGGTTACAAACTGGCTCCTGTATCCCTGTGCGCACAGAACAAAGGTGCTGCCACACCGTGTCAGTCCCCCGGCTGTCTGTTACTCTCCATTTAAACAGGGGGCTGAAAGAGGGGGCTCCGCCGGCCCCGCGCTGCTCCAGGCCGGGGCTGGGCTGGGAGGGGCCACAGGACGTGCCAAGAGGCGCCGCCTCAGCCCGGCCGCCATCTTGTGTGTGGCCGCAGCGCCGGCGGCTGCGGGCAGGACGTGCTTCCCCGGCCCTATTTCCCGTCTTTCTTTCCCGGGCTGGGATTTTGAAATGTCTTTCCTGGGTTCCATTGCTTTTTGCTTGTACATATACAAGTCATTGTTACGCATACTCACACTCATTTTACTCTAAGAAATGGGAGTAAGAGCAGGAACTGAGAGAGAAAACAGAACCAGAAGGTTCCACATTATTCACTTTTAAGAAGCAAACACTGTTTTGGCTGGACCACCATCCTTTTCAGCTGAGGACTGTGAGAAAGGAGTCTCTCTTTTTCTTTGCCATTAGTTTCAAATCCTGCCACCAGCACCTTTGCTTTTACAGGCAGGGAACGCAGTGCAGACAGGCTCCAGGCAAACATTCAGAGAGGCAAGGTGGAGAACAGCAAATACAAATACAAGAGACAGAGCGAGCATACAACAGCAGGAGATAAGAATACAAGATCAGAGTACAGTGAGTGCAGGCACACTGCCACACAGTTCACTTGAGATGCTCTTGCTTCTCCATAGCATAGCAGCAACACAGAAACAAAGCTTGGTACGTGAAGTCTCTGCTGTTCTGAGCCCCTGTTTCCCAGACAATCCTGCCCACGCCCTCAGAAGGGGTGGGATCCCTGACCTCCCGACTGACAGCTGCAATCTCTTCTTCAGACATGTGCATCTCACTGATGACATCACTCAGAGTGCCTCTGTCCATGTACTCCATAACTCATCCACAAGGTAGCTGAAGGAAGGAAACAAGGGCGTGGAGATGAACATACATGGCTACGTTGCTGTTTGGAAAAGACAATGGTTGATTCTTGTTTCCGGGTCCCTTTGAAATGAGGACAGAACAAAAGGAATAGACGTTCCCTCTAGGCTGTGCAGTGTTTGCAATCTGTGCAGTCTCAAGGAGAAAGGCACAGCTGTGAAAAAGGGGATATCTTACCTGGCAGTTTAGTTTAGCCCAAATAATAAAATTTTTACATGTTTCTGGAGATAAGCACCTAGTCTTCCTGGCATCCACAGCAACAGAAAAGAGTCCCCTGGGCATGGTGCTCCCAGGCAGCACTTCTGCACACCCCTCTGTCACCAAAAACGTTGGGATAATAAAACTCTGTAACTCTGCCAGCTCAGTGTTAGAAAGGAGGCATTACTTTATTTCAGCATCGGGTGTGTGGGGGATCACTTCTCCAACATGTGCACACCCAGCAATCTCACCTACTCATTTGAATCCATAGAACTAAGACATATTCATTACTTTGCTCAAACTCACAGGCTAAACATTCCCACAAAGTATTTGACATATTTAAATCACTTCCCCAAAATTACTGACATTGAGAGGAAGGGTCTCTTGAGGGCCTCTGGTGGTTGTTCTGCAAATTCTCCTTCTATGCTCAAGAGCCTCCTAAAACCACTTTCTTTCCCTTGAATGCATTGCAGCTGTCTTCTTAGCAGGCCCCCTCTCTTTATCCTCAAGGCTAAGTTATCCACTTGCACACATTAATCACTGGTGTGGGAGAATACAGGACTAAGCACTGTCTGTTAAAGCTTAAGGAATTCACAGTTTGTTACAGGTAAACCTTTTCCCAACACCTCTCCTTCCTTCTCTGGCAATCAAACACACGCATCTTGTGATCACCGAGCCCAAGGCCACCTCTGACCCTCCTGTCACCTACCAGCCCTTCTCCCTTCACAAACAGCAGGTCCAGCAGTGCCTTCCCTCACGGGCTCAGTCACCAGCTGTGTTAGAAGTTCCCCGTCACACACTCCAGGAACATCCTGGACTGTTTGCTCTCCGCTGCACTCTACTGCCAGCAGACATCCCCACCCTGTTCCGTTCCCCCTGCAGAGCCTCATGCCTGCTATCCATGGGCACCTGGGAAGGGGGGGCAGTCACAGAGGAGACGCACCCGCTGCGCTGGGCAGGAGCCCAAACCCTCTCGAGTCACAGCTGCCGGCCTCTGTCTGCACAGGATGCTCTGGCTGTCCCACTCCTCGTGGGCTTTTAGCTGGAAATGCCAGCTCATACCTCGGCAGTTGGCCTGGCCATGATTTCAGCATCACCAGGGGTGCTCTGCTGGCAGGGTGGCTTCTTGGGGGGCTGGGAATTCTTCTAGCTCCTGTCCTCTGGAAATCGAGTGGAAAGGTTGTCTCTGGAGTTCAGAATCTCAGATTATATCCAGGATGGAATGCTTGGTTCCTCCCTCTGGGTGGAGCATCTCACAATGGGGTAATGAGTCATGAGGCCAAGTGTTGATTAGGCTCATTAACAGAAGATAGTCCGGAGGGAGTTTTCTCTGAGTCATGCGGCAGGGCATTGATGGGCCATTAACAGCAAGATAGTCTGGGGGGAGGAGGCAAGGAAACACTGCCCCTCCTGGTTTCAACAGCTCATGAGGATGGTAATAGAATACACTGCAACCCAGGACAGAAGGGAAGGAAACGTGAGGGGGAAAAGGTGAGAAACTTAACAGACAAAGAGAGAGAAACGGGAAGGAAATGTGAGGGGGACATTTTGAGAAACACGAAGGGAAAAGTAAGAGAAACGTGAGGGGAAAAGGGTGAGAAACCAGAGCAGGGAAAAGGCAGAAAATGAGAGCAAAGAAAGGGTGGAAGATGTGAGGGGTAAAGTGAGAAACATGAGGAGAAAAGGGTGAGAAAGCTGAGTGGAAAAAAGGAGAGAAACATGAGGGCAGAAAATAGCAGGAAACATGAGGAGAAAAGTGCAAGAATCATGAGAGGAAAAGTAAGAAACTTGGGGAGGAAAGGGCAAGAAACATGACTGGAAAGAGAGAAAGGTGAGGGGAGAAAAGGGCAGGAAATATGAGGGGGAAATTGTGAAAAACATGAGTGAAAAAAATGGCAGGAAACATGAGTGGAAAGGGATGAGAAATGTAAGAGGAAGAGTGTGAGGAAAGTAGCTGAAAAGGGTGGTAAACATGAGTGAAAAACGGGCAGGAAACAGGGTGGGAAAATTGTGAGAATTGTGACTGGGGGAGAGGGAGATGTGAGGGGGAAAAGGACAGGAAATGTGAAGAGAGAAAAGGGCTGGAAATAAGGGGAAAAGGGCAGGAAAGTGCAGCCAGGTCCCTTGAAGGGGAAGCAAAACAAGCTGCAAAGTCGGCTACAAAATCCATGCTCCCTGCAGCGAGGCACGCTGAAAGCCGCTGCTTCCAACACACGATGTCACGGTGAGAATGCCAAGCACACTTTGTGCGAGTGCTGCCAGCTCTGGATACGGCTCCTGCCTTTGTTGGCGCTCTGATTGGGACACAACTGTGCCAGAAGTCACTGCTGCCCTCTCACTGCTCCCCCTTAGCCCCAAATGACTCCTCTGATGCCATATGGCCCCCCAGCCCAAGATGGCACCCCCTCACTCAATACAGCCTGCAAAGCTGCGCACCACAGCCGCTGGCTGCCCCCTGCCTCGTGCCAGCTTTGGGGGCGGCGGTGGGCAACATCTGCCTGATGGAGGCTCCCTTCCTGTTCCCTCAGAGTGGCCAGGAAGTTGCCCACGGCAAACCTGCTCCTCCTCAGGCAGCTGATGGCACCGCACACTGTCCAGCACAAGTCCACCAGGAGAATGACCTGCAGCAACCTGGCCATCTGCCTGGGGCCGAGCCTGCTGAGCCCATCCAAGGAGGAGCAGCTGGAGCTCGAGGCTGTGCTGGCCAAGACCGAGAAGGTCACGCTGGCTTCAGCAGCCGGCCGTGGCCAGCCCAGCCCATGCGAGCTTGGCTGCCCAGAGGTGCCTGTGCCTGGCAGCCACCTCTCTCCAACGAATGCCTGCAAGAGCTGCCCTCAGCCACAGCCTTCTGTGCAGAGGAAAAGGCTCGGGAGAGATGGCAAGGGCTGCTTGGCACACTGTCAGCACCTGGGCTGAGAGCAAGGCTTTCCTGTGTGCGGGTGAAGGTGCTGGTGGAGTTTATGATGGGAAAATTGGATGACCTTCGGGGAGTAGAAGGGTGATCTGGAGGAACCACCAGCACCCACAGACACATCCACAGATATGAGGAGGGGTGGAGGGTTGTCACAGCCTTGGAGTTGGGATACGAGAAACGTCAACATCAAGAAGATAACTGGGGAAGGGCTTGGGCGGGTTTTGCTTTATGTGTTCTTGTCTTGCAAGAAGTCGCTTAGCTGCACATGCTTTTGCTTTCTTGACCTGTGTTTGGAAGAGCCAAGTGTCCCTGCAGGCAGAGCAGACAAGGACCAAAAGGCAAAAACCTGTCTGGATGCATGCCCCTCTCTCTGCCAGACATCCTCAGAGGAGATGGGGGAGACACCGTGGTGGAGCCCAAGGGGCAGGGGTATGTCAGCTTCACAAGCACTGGGACAAGGGTGGGGAATTTCTGATGAGGTCAAGCAGCTGCTGTGCCTCCCCTTGACAGCCCATGTCGTGAGCCTTTGGGGTTCCTTCCTCACCCCGCAGTGACACATCTAACGAAAACCGGACAGGTTGTTTCTCAAATGCCTTAGGCATGTGCTTAATCCAAGTCCAAAATACCTACAAATTAAAGGTAGGGAGGGGTAGCTGCCAGCCGGAGAGGGCTTTTGCTCAGATCCTTCTTCATCACAGCTTCCTCCAGTCTGTTGTGGGACAGGTGTCCTGGGCGAGACGTGGCTGCTGCAAAGCAGCATCTCTGCAGAGCTAAGGTGGCGATTTGGCAGTCGGTCACTGTTACAACCCATGTCCATGAAGGCAAGAGTAACCTATGTTCTCGTTAAAAATCCCTTGGATCGGCTTAGAGTGAATCAATACTGAACGAATGAGCGAATGAATGAATGATCAGCGTTTGTAAATATTTAGGGTTTCTTTTAGAACAATTTGGTTGCAATGGAAAGCAGGCATGTAGCCATTTCGGTTATTATTAGCTATAGATGTATAGCAATATGACAGCACAAAAATATTACATAAGGAAATGTAAGATTAAGATAGATAGATAAAGAGAGAGAGAGAGAAAAGATAGAGTAAAAAACGTATCGCCTCTCACAGATCTCGTGATGGGACTGGGCTGCTGCAGCTTAGACATTTGCTGGTCAAAGTGACGGTCATCATCTGTCAGGGATGGGGGAAGAAGCCCGTGAAACACAAAGTCCAGTGGATTTAAATAAGGTCAGGCTCAGTGGGAATGCCCAGGTACCTGCCTGGACAGCTGGGAGTTGTGTAAGGGAGAGCAATTAGCAAGATAAGAAGCCTTCCAAGATTTGCCTCTTAATCAGCCTCAAAGCCCGATTTGTAGCCTCCAGGCAGTGATAGTTCACCCCCTCTGCAGTAGCCATTACTCACCAAAACCTCACCTCCTCCCTCGAGGGATGCAAACCTGGCCTTGCAAAGCAGCCTGGCCCTGCACAAGTGAGCAAATGTGTTGAGTCATTGATCCTTAAGAGATAGTGCAGTCTCTCACAGTCACTACGCCAAGCTGTCTCTTGCCTCCAAAATTTCTGGTTTAGGCACCTCCAGATTTAGCTCCAAATACCCATAAGAATCAAAACAACACACATCAAAAGCTGTTCTTCCTCCTGGACCTGGCTTAGTTCCAGCATGCTGGGGATTGAAAGCTGGCACAGCAGGTGTGTGCCAGAGACATTCCCACAGCTTGGCTGGTGTGCACCAAGAGGACTCTGTCTTCTACCACCATGGTCATGCCCTCATGCCCAGGGAGAAAGGCCGGTGTTGCTGGCCAAGCCCCTAAAGGGAGGACAGAAGAGCAGGGATGCAGACACCACCTTTGCCGGCAGCCCACCAGGACGGACTGTGCTGATGGGCCTGAGGGGGTGGTCGGGGGACACAGCATTCAACCTGAATGACCTCCATGAGATACAGTTGTCCTGAGCTTTGGTGCAAGTGGGCCCGGGAGCTGGTCCCGGAAATCACCAATCCAGGGCTTGGAAAGCTTTTAGCAGCTGTGGCTCTCCCAGAATAGACTGTGTCACGTGCATCCAGCTAAGAGCGCCTCTCCTAGAAATGGAGGGTTTGTCCTAGGAAAGACTTTGGCTGGGGAAGAGGCACCAGTGAGTGTTTGTGTTGGGGAAGATGAAACAGGAAAGCCTTGGAAATATGATTGCCTGACAAAAGATTTTGGGAATATGAAAACTACAGGCAACATCGAAATGAAAGCCACTTTTGAAATACCAGGTCTTAGTTACTGAACAACTAGAAAACAATGGTATGGCCGACTGAAGTAATCCCCTCTTGATGGAACAATACCCTCTGCTTGCAAACAGGTCCAAGGGTCAGAGCAGACCCTACTAGCTCAGCAGAAGGGGTCCAAAGAGTAGTTTTTAGAAGTTAAGATGTAACACTCTATGGTAATATAAGAACTCTTATAGGCTGTATGTAAATGCTATAGGATTTGTATCTTGTATTAGATTGGTTAGTGACAATTAGAATATTCAGTACAGAAGATGATTTATTGTATTGTAACCAGGACTTCAGACATTCTCATTCTCACTTCTCTCTCTCTCTCTTCTACTCATTCTCATTCTCATTCTCTCTCTTCCACTTCCACTCATGCTCCTACTCTCTCTCTCTCTCTCTCACCCGTTCACTCTCTTGCTCTCTTGGGCCTGCTCAGAGCTGAGTCTACCAGCTCTGAGCAGTGCCCCAATACCCACGCCCTTTACAATAAACCGACTGTGTCCCAAGACCTGCCTATAGAGATCTCTCGTCTCCATCCGTCACCGTCTACGTCCGGCCGTCCCGACAGGACCCCCAGAACCCCTGAAACCTACAGTCTGGCGCCCAACGTGATTGCCGAACCCACACCCATAACCTACAGTTTGAGAGGGAGGAAAGCTTCACACAGCACAAGGAACCAGCTGTAAACAGTTTTACTTGTTTAATTTTTCTTTGTTTACTTAAGGAAGGGCGTGGAGGGCGGGGCCATGTGTCACAACCCATCAGTAGGGGCTGTGATGTTCAGAGCTGAGTCCCGCACCTGGGGAGGAACAAGCCCTCGCACCAGGAGATGGCTGGGGAAGAGCCAGCTGTAGAGCAGCTGTGCAGACACCTGGGGTCATGGTCAACTGCAGGCTGAGCAATTTGGAGCTGCTGAAGCGGCCCTGGGGCAAGGGCAGCTGACTGCATGCTGGGCTGCAGGAGGCAAAGCCTTGGCAGCAGGTGGAGGAAGATGAGCCTTGGCCTCGGGTGTGTCTGGGCTCCCCAGTGCAAAGCAGGCATTGTCCATCCTGGAAGCAAGTCCTGCCCCGGTGTCCCTCCTCAGTGCCTAGCCCAGCTTCTCTTGAGCTCTAATTGTTGGTCAGTTGGAGCCAGCGTCCAGCAGAACCAGCAGCAAGGAGCTGTCCCGGCACAGATGGACACCGGGAGAAGGCAGGGTCTGGCCGAGCGGCACCAACCCAGCCCTGCCATCCTGCTTCCCATCCTCGCTGTCAGCGACTGGCCCGCGTCCTTGCGGCAAGGCCAGGGTCCTCCTGTCCCAGGCCAGGAGCTGCTTCGGCTCCAGGTAGGCTCCCCCACAGCTCGGGGACACGCGGGCACGGCCGGGTCCCGCGGCAGAAGGGGCCGCCTTCCTCACGGCCGCCGCTCTCTGCACTGCAGGAAGGTTCTCAGCGGCGGCGAGGCGGTGCTGAGCGCGGACGTGGCTCTGAGCCGCGGCCCAAAGATGAGTGACGAGCGCCTTCTCCTCCTCCAGGAGGAACTGGTGGTGGCCAAGGTGCAGTAAAACCTTCAGAGCCCAGCTGCCTTTGCCCCATCCCTGGCTCTGGGGCAAAGACACCCTGCCATAAGTGCCAGGCCCCAGCACCTTGGTGCTGGATGCACCAGTGTCATCCCAACATCAGCAGGGCAGGATGCCAGGGCTCTGCACCAGGGAGTGTGTGGGAGGCCACATGCAACTCCCTGCTTGCCTCTGCTCTGCCTCGACGTGGAGCAGCTGTGGGTGCTGAGCAGCAGTGGTGGAGAGAGAAGTGGAGGAGCAGCAGGAAAGCAGCAATGAAGATGGCACCTCCAACATCCTCACCTGTCCCACCAGCTCCTGTACTGCCACTTTTGGGTGAGTTGTGGTGCCACATGCCATGGCAGGGCAGGAGAGGTTTCCAGCCATGCACACACCAGCCTGGGAATGACCTCTGCCCTTCATGCCGAGCCTGGGCAGGGAGTGGATGTGGGTATTCCCACGTCCTACATCCCCCGGGCACTCTTTGGTCCCCAGAAGGGAGGGGTGAAAGCCTCTGCTTGGGGCACATCAGAGGGGAACCAGGGCTTGGGCAGCAACTCTGTCCTACCCCCACCATGGGGCTTTGTCCTGCCCCTGTGTCCTTCCCGCAGGACCGGGCAGGTGCACGTCTGCCCTCGGGCTGGGGAGCAGCAGGGCCTGTGCTCGCCTCTTTTTGAGGCTCTCAGGTGCTGAAGGAGCTGTGGGTGGGCACCCCACAGGGGGAAGCTGGGGAGTGCTTCAGGAGCAGCCGGACAGGGGAGCACAGCTCGCCAGCTGGGGAGAGCTGCCCCTGCAGCTGTGGGCAGCCCTCAGGCAGAGCTGCCTGACAAGAGAGGAGAGGCAGCTTGGGGGTCACCCAGCTCTCTCCCTCTTCACAGGACCAAGGGAGCCCGAGTGACCCGTGTCCCATCCATGAAAGCCCTGGAGAAGGAGTTGAGCCGGGCTGTGCAGTGACTGTCTCCCTGCTCTGGGCTCTGTGCCTGAGCACCGCTCCCCCAGCCGAGCTGCAGAGACACCACCACTCACCTCCTTCCACTTCTCTTTTGCCCCGAGGAGGACATTGAGTGCCAGGAGGGTGGAGAGGCTGATTGAGGACCTGGCAAATGTGAGAATGGCTGCCTTTCACCCACGTCTGGCTGCGCTGGTGTGCCAGGGATGGGGGGCTAGGAGGGAGGAATTGTCTGTGGTGCTACTTAGCACGCAGAGGCACTGGGGAGCCACTGGCGACACTGGCACGTCCTTGCTGTGGCCAGTGGCAGGACTGCTGTTGCGCAGGGCAGAGAGGCCGGTGGGCCAGAGGCTGCCAGCTGTGTGCCACGCTCAGGCTGCCAGGGCTGGCTGGCACCCGGCCGCCGGCCCTTTGTGCTGTTCTGCGAGCGCACCTGGCTTCTTGCGGGCTGATCCCGAGCACGGTCCTGCCGTAGCCCCGTCCGACCAGGGAGGATGACTTGGCCGCTCACTTCCCAGGTGAGCTTGGGAAGGTAAGGCGAGCTTCTGCTCTGGCCGAGCTGCGCTCGCTCGTCCCCCGAGTGCGGCTGTGCAGCTGTGGCACCCTGAGCGAGGACATCCCCTGGACGGGCAAGGGCACCTGCGGGGCGGCGGCCACTGCAGACAATTGAGCAGGGACAGAGAGCCTGTGCTGCTGCCCGCAGCCTGGAGAAGGGCAGGGCCAGGGCTGGGGCGGCTTGTCCCAGCGCCGCGCCAGCTCTCAGGAGCCCCCGTGCCACAGCCCCACGTGCGGCTGGCCAGCTGCCTGCCAGGGGTGCCGCACGGCTCCGCACGGTGCTGAAGGCAGGGCAGGGCAGGGCAGGCTGCGCTGGCCTGGTGGTCTCCACTGGACTGCGTTTTGCCCTCACAGTGAAGCAACTTTGGCAGCTGTGTTTTGTTCCCTATTCCTTGGTCTTCTATGACTGCTGCCAGGATTCACCAGACATTCCCTGTGGATAGAAGGAAGTGGTACATGATTTAGGAGCTTTGTGCTACAACCTTTACTCACACCCCAGCACTACCAAATGCAGTACGATCACTCATGTCTGCAAACTTAAAAGAGATGAGGCCATAAATCTCAGAGCTGTGCACTACACAGCACAAGGCAAAAATTAGTAATTTTACACCCACATGGTGTCAAATCAGCTTTAAAATTGCTTCTTGGCTTGACACAAATAAAATAGAGCCTCCTCTAGACTGCCTGATTTGGCAATGAGGCATGCTTTTTAGTGTTTTCAGGACTGTTCTCTAATGTAATACAACCCCCAATCTGCTTTCCTTAGAACCAATTTGCTTTTAAACCCAGACTTACCCTTCCTGTTTAGGTGACACATTTCAACATCTGCCAAAAGAAACAAAACAGCAAATAAAGCTTTTAATCCAGCAGCATCACCTACTTTGTGCACTGCGGTTCCTGTTAGAAGATGCAACAAAGGCAGCGGGGGTGACGGCTGAAAGCAACGCAGCGTGATCCACAGGGAAGGAAAACAGAGCAGCTAAGTGGGAACAGGAAGATGCAGAGAACACGAGACTAACTGCTAATGTTTTCCAGACAGTGAACACCACGACTGAATACATCTGGAGAAGTGGCTGCTCTGAACAATCGCTACAGCATCATTTCACAAAAACAAAAGTTAGAATTAGTAGCTGCAAAAACCCCTCTTAACTCGCTCTAAAGACAAAGTGCCTGGGAATAACTATGGACTAATCCAACCGCAAGCCTGTGGTGGGCCTGCCAGGTAGGAGCTGTGATTTCATTTCTACAACAGCCAGTGCCAAGCATTTAAAATGGAAGCTACAAAAAATCCCTCACTACAATTAAGCCCACCATGTCTTTGTAGATGTTGTGATGACGGAGCAGAAATTACACCAGCTCAATAGTGGGGGGAAAAAAATGCAAGAAAGCAAATATTGAAGCAAATAGCTGCGACAGATTAGCGATTTCACGCTACACAGTATTTAACAACAACAAAAAGTCTATGGCTAAAGAACTTGCCACCTTTACCTGTTTGCAGGAATATGTTCCTGAGGAGGCAGCACAGCTCAGCATTTTCCCATGAGACATTGGCAAAGCTCGTACCTTCTGTGTTGAGGAACATGACTGGAGTTGTCCTGAACCAGCACTTCTCAGCCAAGTTTTGTTCACGTATGAACAAACTTTGCAAAACTCTTGGCCATCCTTCAGAACCCTATTTATGTTCCCTGTTGCAGTGGGGATCCTGCAACACGCATATATCAAACCAGGAGTCCCGTGGAAAGGAAATATATATGGACAGACAGACTCTTGCTAGATGTTTCAGAGAGATGTTTATTTCTCCAGCCGCATGGCCGGAGCTCTGCCGAGGAACTGTTCCAGTCACGGGACCAAGGGTCCTTCTGCCCGCGCAGGGGAACACAAACCAACCAGTGGGAACGAGGCTGAGCAGGGGCAGGGAAACCCCGTGTCTGTGCCCTCAGGGCCCCTCTCCCAGGGCTACACGGCAGGGGAGGGACCCCAACACCTCACCCGTTTTATTTTAATAAAAGGAGAATGAAAACAACTGGATAAACATAACAAGAACAGTTTCAAAACAAAACAAGCCACCCTCCTGAGTCTTTAAATGTCCAAACAGATTCTGTGGAACATCTTAGGGCTGACAGAAGGGAGACAGGACTCTCCGGGCATGCTTTGTGGGGAAACTGAGGCAGGAGAGGGTTTAACTTCTTCCCTCCCCCTTTTCATCCCCCACTCGGCATTGGAAAGGGATTTTTGGGGAAACAATTGGCAAAGGTATGGTTTTATGAGGGAAACCATGGGTGAAAAAACGGATTGGGAATACACTGGGGGTAATAGGACATAGGGTAAAAGGGAAAGGTGGGATTAGGAAAGAGAGACTGTAGGGGGGGCTTACAATGGAAATACTGTCTAACATAACTACGATTTTTTGCATATATACTGCCTTTTACAGGAACACCATCAGGCCCAGTGACCTCTGATGCTTGTAACCCTTTTCTACCTCGTATAATTTTGAATTCCACCACCTCTCCATCTCCCAAGCTTGGGATGCATTTTTCAGGGTTATTCTTTTTAATAGCAGTTCTATGCACGAATATGTCTTGCTGGTTGTCACACCTTGTTATAAAACCATAATTTTGCTTAACATTATACCATTTTACTATCCCTAAGATCTTAGTTACTATGATCTTTTCCTTTTTCCGAGTGGCTGCTGTTTTCTGTCTCACTGCGTCTTTGCTGTCTCTTTCGGTCGCTCTCGTGTTGGAATTGTCGGAGCTGCTCGTGCCTGCGCGCTCTTCCTGGGGTCGCGTTCGGGGCTGCGCGGGCCGGGCCGGGCCGCGCCGCTCAGTTCTCCGTGCGTCGCCTCCTCTGGTCGCAGCTTCGCTGCCGCTGCCGGGCGCTGTACCCACGTCTCGGCCGGGCCCCCGAGCGACGACCCCCCCGCGCCCTGCTCCAGCGCGCGTCTCGGCTGGGCGCGGCTCCGTTCTACCGCCGCTGCCGCCAGCCGCTGCCCACACGCCGCCCCTCTCGGTCGGGCGTTCCCGGGGCTCGCTCCACCACGCGCTGCGCGGGGCCGGGCGGGCACCGCCGGATCACAACGCTCCCGCCGCGCCTCGCTCCGCCGCCGACACTGCGGCTCGCGTGGCTCCGCCCGCGCGCGGGAACTGCCTCGCTGCTGCTCGCAGAGCGCTCGGTGCACGTGGCCTGGGCCGCGCGGTCCCTGCGCCAGGCTTCCCTTCACCAGGACACAGCTGACATTGCTCAACAGTCTCGGTAACTAAATAATATTCACGAAAATATTCTTCCATCGGCATATATTTTGACTCCAGTATTAACTGTGTCCAAACGGTTTTCCAAAAGCCCTTGGTAATAATTAAATCCCAAGAAACATAGAAAAAGTTCTTAAACAACCATGCCAGGAAGTGTTTCAGTTCTTTTTGAGCTTGAATCAAGCTAAAATTTACAAATCGTTGTTCAAGAATCATTTTAAGTTTAAGATAAATGTCCGTATGCGGCTCTGAGAGCCAAGAGTCTTCCCACGGTTCCTCCATAGTTTAGATATGGAAGAGCAAAGCAAAACCAAGAAGAGGAATCCAAGGCTTCCAGGGTTTACTCACACAAATCAGTCGCTTAGGGATCGGGGATCGTTCTGCCCGCATTCCCCACCATTATGTTGCAGTGGGGATACTGCAACACGCATATATCAAACCAGGAGTCCCGTGGAAAGGAAATATATACGGACAGACAGATTCTTGCTAGCTGTTTCAGAGATGTTTATTTCTCCAGCCGCATGGCCGGAGCTCTGCCGAGGAACTGTTCCAGTCACGGGACCAAGGGTCCTTCTGCCCGCGCAGGGGAACACAAACCAACCAGTGGGAACGAGGCTGAGCAGGGGCAGGGAAACCCCGTGTCTGTGCCCTCAGGGCCCCTCTCCCAGGGCTACATGGCAGGGGAGAGACCCCAACAGTTCCTTTCCTCCACACTCTAGTTATGGACAATGGTCTAGCTTGCAAGAACTTAATTTACTCTTTAACACAGAACAACCTCCAATCTGGGATTTTTACTGTTGTTGAGGGGATGGTCACAGGCCATTTCTCCCATTTGTCATCACCAATGCAAGGATTGTGTTGAATTGCTGGCTGTTGCTGCCCTATTACTTTTCAGATAGATTCAGGTCCTTGCCCTTCTTCCTGCTTTAGTTTTCACTGCAGGTATGATGATCACACTCAGTCACGATCAGGCAGGTGGGGTGCCTCTAAAAACTATGCTGCAGTGCTAGAGTTCTTTTGCAGGCTGATGATGCTGTTGGTATCATCACAGAAAGTGGCAGTCCACTTCTGCTACTGGAGCGTAAGGGCTTTAGGCAGCCCTGCTAAAAGCAGACGGTTACAGACACCAGACCAACAGCTTAAGGGATAAACGGTCCACCTCTAAATACGGTGCACGAGAAAATACAGATCAGTAGTACAGTTACTTGGGTAATAATAATAATATCATGTAATTCACCATGACTGGGGCTAGATCTAACATCTGGGCATACAAAGACTTACCACGACCATGTCTCTGTCAGGCAGGCAAGCAGGGTACAATCTCTTCTCCACTCAAGTGTTCTAGACTGGCCAGTGGCCTTGTGGAATGCAAATTCCACGGCTGGACTGTCCTTTTTATCATCAAGCTGCAGAAGTCCTACCTGGGCTGGTTAACCAAACATTACACCCCACCTGTGCTCCCTCTCTGGGCCAGCTCCGTCCCTGGAGTGCACAGGGCCCTGTAAATCTGTACAAGGCACTACTGCCCCACATTCCTGCGTGGGCACAGGCCTGGAAGTACTGTAAAAGGCAGCAAGAGCCTCATGCACTGTCTTGAGACACAATGTATTAGGCAGTACAGCCTTACATGCACCCAGTCAGTCCTGGCAAAGGTAAAACTGATGGTTCATGTATGGAGCTCGCTACACAGAAGGCAAAATGGATGCACAGGGTAATATCCTGAACAGACATGAGAAAATAGGTAGAGGCTCAGCAGCAGAAAAAAGTTTTGGTTTAGCCAAAGAATGGCCACAAACAGTGCTGACAGTGATCACAGTGAATTTATACCGGCCTTACAGTACAGTATGTTAAGGACTAAGAAAAAGCCAAATAAACCAAGTCAGTAGTGGTATGGAAGAAAAAGAAACAACTTGAAAGAAAGCATGAAGACTTATGTTAAATGATCAAGGAAATTGTACTGGTAATTATTTTTTATATTCTTTTAAAGAAATACAACTCTTCTACCAGTGCCTAAATTAGCGAACTATTGAAGTGCCACTTGGCCACAGGCCTCTGAAAGACTGTTTCAGCTTGTCAAGGTGCGAGTCCCATCTTAAAGGTGAAAAATAATCAAAACATCAGCGGACGCACCCAATCTCAAAAGTCTCATGCTCCTTCTTCTTTATTTAAATGAAATTTAATTAAAATAATCAAATCCAATAATAATTAAATAATTAATAAATAAAATAAAATTAAACTAATTAAAAATAATTACATTTAAATAAATTAAAAATTCACATCTCCAGCTGCTTAGGTGTTTATATGACTACATTCTTCTCTCTTGCACTGTGGATGCAGAAGTTCAACCAACACTTACGGAGCCTTTCAACATATTTGGAGTTATTATTTTTTTAACTGAACTGCAAGACTGATTAATTAACATTTACATTCTCATACCTTGTACTGGGCTGAGAAAGCTTTAACTGTAAACTGCGTATCTGAACTGTCTGCTATGCTATTTTAAACCCACAGACAACTTACAAGGGGTCCGTTGTTTCAAACTTTGTTTTGAACTTAACTGTATTTTTAAGTATCAGCTGCACACTACTGTAAAAAAACCAACTCAGCCAAAAACCAGGCTGGCAAGAAAACACTGAAAACAACACAATTCCCTCTTATTTTTCCACTTCTAGCTGCACAGCATGACTAAGAACGTCAGGAGGTTGTTGCGCCGCCTTCTTCCTCATCTTCACTGTAGACGTGCTGCTGGTTCTCGTGGCTGATGTTTCAACAACCTAAACCAGCTGGAAAAAATTCAAAATGAATAGAATATTTAGTACCAAGTGTACCTCTCCTTCCACAAGCTACAAAGACTGTACTGTGATGATACACTGTATGCGGACAGCTTTTCCTCTACCACAAAACCAGGAAGCAACGCAGGAGTAACTACCTCTGCCATACTACTTGGCACGCTCAGTCAGGTTTTTTCCTGCCAAAGGAATACGGTCCCAAAGCTTCAGCAACTGCTCTCCAACTTGTGGTTCCAGCTCCTAGAAAGGATCAGGAAATCCGGGAAGTTATCTGCACTGCTGCTATTGAGCATACAGAAACTATTTATTACTGAATTAGGTGAGGTTGCCGGTGATTGCTTTCAAACTTTCTACAAGAGCTCATCCCTTTTGCTATTGGGACAAACATCCGAACTCCCAGCAGAGCAAGGTTTTCTTACTAGGGCTCAGCAGGAGATAAAAACATTCATAAGCCACCCTGGCCTAGAGGGTGTTTGGGGTGTTTCCATTCCCAGTGAGATGTCAGTTCTCACAAAGATAATTCCAGTGAACACACTACCTCCATACACAAGAACGGACACACCAGATACTTCGTACCTCCCACAGGTCACTCACTAACTAACTAAAGATCATTATTTTCCACATCTTTTAAGTTGAATTCCATCAAGCGTGGTGGAGAATGTGGAAAGAGAGGTCACAGGAAATACAGTGGCTGTCCTTTCCTTGTACTTCTTTCCTCCAGTTTCTTACAACTGGAGAGAGTTTTGGAGAAGAGAAGGTGAAACAAAAACTTTAGCTCTTGAGTCATCAAGATGTTTTGGGAGGGGATGGAGAGAGGGCAGAAACTGCCACAGAGAAATTCTGTGCCAATTCTTTGGCTTTTTGTAGTTGCAGTTAGAGCTTTAACAGATTTGAGAACAGTCCTAAGCTTTACCTCAAAACTCGGGATTCTCTTCAGGCTTTACAGAAAAAATCTTTTCATTATGAACAGTTATTTGGGTGTAACAGACTGTCTAAGAGAATACATCTCAACCAAACATGGCACAAACCTCCAGAACTAAATTACAAAAAAACCCCAACAACTTCTTTTTGGAAGCATCCACCTTTAAATCATTTTTTAAACACGTAAGCAAGAAACTGTTTTGATTTTATCAAAATGTCTCCATTACTTCAGCGGTAATTCTGCATTCGCTGAAGGTACAATGCACCAATGAACTGGGATTCAGATTAGCAAGACACATGAACAAGTGGCGATAAACTGAACAAGCCAATAAAAAATACACAGTTCTACCAAGTGAAGAAAACTTTAGGAGAGAGTAACATTACCTGGCCATCTCTACCTATCTGTACTTTCTTACTGTCGTTCCACGGGTTGAGCAAATGGTGTGCAAACTGAAAAGGAATGCTTTCTTTTCGGATCCAGTCCACCTTAAACACACCTCCGAAACCAGCAGATCCCCAGTCTTGACTTTTCTCACGCCCAATTGCTGAACCCATTCTAGCAAACCCCTGGGACAAAAATGGAAAGAACAGACATAATGGGACCACATCTGTCTGCGGCAGAACGAGATAAATAACTGAACTTCCTGTGAAACTTTCAAAATAGTTTCAAAGTGATTAACACACTCTCCACCATGAAGCTGGAGCTTCCAAAATGTTTTACATCTAGAAAGTTAGAAGTAACACTTCTTTTTCCACTTCAAATATGCCTTGTAGGGTTTGACCGTAAGGAATGTCCCTCAATGACAGAATTATCACTGAAGGTTTTTTGAGCTTCGTAACAGATTAAAAAGCTGTTGCAAAACCACCTGAAGCAGAAGGAAATCAAGATGAATATTCTAGTACAGAACAGTCCGTTAGATATTCACATTCCTTGTCAGTTGTAGGTTATTTTTGCAGAAATCCCTTTGTTCCTTCTCATGTTCCCTCTACGTTAACTTCCACATAGAACCGGGACAGTGTAGCTGTTCTTCCAAGAAAGAAGTCAAAGCTGCTTTTATTTCCCTCTTTAGTGAAGCTGGACAAAATTCCACCATGACAAGTATTCAGAAAGAAAATGAAAGGAACCCCAAACCCGAGATAGCATTTAACTTACTTCAGGACACCCTGACTTGCCCACACACCAAACAAACCAGAAGTGAACCCAACCCCACAGACAACGGATCTACTATTCAGGTGAATTTATGCCAGTTAGGATGTAGCAGTCCAAAAGATGCAGTTCACTGTGTAAATTACCAGCACTCACTGCTGTTGTAAGACATGCAGTCCTAGATAGCTCAAGGCAGACTTAAATGAGAATTAATGAAAGGAACAGTGGAAAAAAAATAAATGTGGACTAGAAAGAGACAGTTGGGACAACAGAAGATTAATAGGGAAGTTAATCCCACATTCCCATGAGGGTGCAGTGCCCCGTCACAACTGGAGGGCAGGGCAAGGTCAACCACCTGCACTCCTGACGTCGGCGTGTCTTCCCTTCCCCGCTACCCTGTCTGAGAGCACCAATGCAACCGCCCATTTTCGGTATCAACTGGCTTGCTGAAAATTACTTGCCAGTATTACACCTGCGTTTGCCAAATCATCGTACACCGTATGTCACTGCAGTCCTTCAGTGGTATTGCCAAGACAGGTGTGTTTTGGTTGGTTCCTTAGATTTTAAGTTCAGCTCATTTTTACAAATAGCTTATATATGAAGAAGTAAGCGGGCCTTTCTTTAGCTGGAACAACTGAATTTAGCTGGTTCAAAGCTAACGTGCAACTTTGCACTACCAGGTCAAGTTTTTAACTTCAAACTGACCACAGATTTGACCAACAAACTGTTGACATGTATCTCACTGAACATGAAGTCAAGACACAGCTCTGGAAGAATCATGGCCAGCTTCCTAACTGGAAGTGAATAAAACCAGTTTTTATTAAAATTTTAATAGAGTAATGTATGAGTTTCCTGGCTTTAGAAAGCTATGACTTGCCTGTAACTCCTTGCTCACTTACAATACACACTTTGGCATGCAAAGAGTAGCAATCCCTGAATTTGTCAGGATTTTTGGGGCGCTTTTTGTTGTTTTAAGAGGATTAATGTAGGGTATAAACATTATTCTGACTCACGATGTTTGGAGGCAATTCTGTCTCTGCCTTCGAGGGACAAACTGAGCTAACTAGAAGAGCATGTTTCAGAGAAGAATTAAATGCTCTTTCTTCAGCAAGCACAGACATTTGCACACTGCTCTGCTTCTCAGAAGGCCAGGAGTCATAAGCAAAGCTGTCCACACTACACACAGTCATCTGCTGCACCCTCCTAAACCACCAACTACTGCTAATACTTAGTTTTAGATTAGGACTCACCTGAAAGCATCCAGACCCTTGAACAGAAAATATTAAGTAAACCAGGCTGCTCTCCCAAAAAGCTCCATTCAGTTTCCCTTCATTACTTGGCGTAGTGGACCATATTCCCTTCTGTTGAGAAATATCAATGTTTTGCAAGTTGCTACTTTTCATTATAAAGTACCGAACTGGCATATTTTGTCTTGGTGAAGGAGATCTGCAACCCTGGAAAAAATAAATTAAATTAATAAATACAACAAAATAAACCAGGCTTTATTTCTGAAGCGTTACACACACGAACATAGAAATCCTTGACTGTGCTCCTCCCTTCCTCCTCCAGCTTCTGGAAGAAACGTAAAATCAGCTGGTCCTGTCTGAAATGGCTGTAAAATGTATCCGACGTCTATTTTACATTTTGAAAGCACTTCTCAACAATTCCTCCGTGAGGAGCCGAAAACAAGTAGAGCAGAAGAGGAGTAAAAAGTCTAGTGATTAATTACCATTTGTTTAAGTCTGACACGCCTTGAGATGGCACCAAAATTAATCATCCTAGACTGCAGCCTACAGCACACCACTCCCATTTCTACCTTCAGGAAACATGTTTTCTTCCTTTTACACTGGCTCAACCTAAAAGCTGAAAAACTCAAGAGGAATTACTAAATCCTCCAGTGAGTCCGTGAGGTTTCGTTTCAGTGATCTGTTCAGTATCACTGCAGTTTACCATTCAAGTATATGGGGACAATTATGACAATAAGCTCGTTAAATGTGTGCTTTGTTAAAATAACCTTCACAAAAAACCCCAAGCAGTCATAATAAGGCAGGTAACACAGATAACACAATATTTAAAGAGAATCTGTATCAATGGATGCTGTTACAGAAACAGAAAGGCAGAATCCAAAAACTTCAGAAGTGTGTGTACAATGTACTAATTTAGTTGAAAAAAATTAATACACCTTCACCGTTTATTAGAAAAAAAAAAAATCCCATTTTTTTACTTTGGATAGCTTTACCTCAGCAGTCCACAAATACTATCTCTGCTGTATTAAACTAGCGTAACAAGGATATTTAGTCTAGATTTTAAGTTCCAGAAGGAAGTATTATGCAGCTGTTATAAATGAAAAGTTAAGTCAGGTTCCTAATTTAGCCGTAAAATACCTAATTGTTGCAGAATGGTATCAGCAAGACATCCCTTTACTTTC
The DNA here is from genome assembly GCF_020740725.1 of Corvus hawaiiensis. Classification (NCBI taxonomy): domain Eukaryota; kingdom Metazoa; phylum Chordata; class Aves; order Passeriformes; family Corvidae; genus Corvus; species Corvus hawaiiensis. The sequence continues at coordinate 25,341,368 of NC_063255.1, forward strand.
GAAGAGCAGGGTGGTACTTTGGAGAACTCTACCTTTGCAGATACTGGAGAAGAAGGACTAGCACAGGGGCTGGGACAGCTACCGCTGTCTGCAGGCTTCACTGAGGACTGAGCTGATCTGTCATCTGAGGATCGTTTGGAGAGCAAAATGTCTTTTTCTTTGTACTTCTTTGGCTGGTGGAGTGCAGGAGATGTAGATTTCACTGAAACTCTAAAAAGGACATGCCTTGAGTTTCACGAGCACTCACTGAACAATTTACATACATACCTGTCAGCCTACTGCATGGCCACATGTATTACAGCAACTACAACATATATTAAACACTAACTAAAAACCCATACCGGTCATGCATTGTTTTTTAATGCTACTGCTAAACCTTGTCTGCTACTTCTCAAAGATCACAATTCATGGACAATATTCCTGACTGCTCTCTCAAACAGCAGGCCCATGTATGAAATACTTCTCAGTGAAACTACAATGCAGCATAGGACAGTATCACACCTTTCAACTGTACTTCCACTATTTCCACCTCCTTATTACTAGCAGAAATTTAAGTGGTGCTTGCATACATAAACTGCAACCTACAGTGCCTAGAAGACCTCAACATCTTACTTTTCAGCACTAGAGGAGTCAGAGAATTCAGTTTCTGTTGAGCTTTTTCTACTGTTGGTTGACTTCCATGTAGATGCCAAAGGAAGCTCTTCACAAGTCACAGGCCTCGGTCTCTGGCCAATTCCTGAAGGCTGCTGCAGACCTGCAGACTGTTCTTCAGCACTCAGAACAGCTGTAATTGCTCTTACAGTTGTTTCATCAACTTGAGACCACGGTTTAGAAGGAGCTCGCATACGACGCAGGAACAAACTGTGCCACTTCTGCCTGAGTTGCAACAGCATCCCAGCAGCCTGTAATGAATTCCAATTCTGTTACAGACTGATGAAAATTACATCAGGCAGGTGAGAGTACCCTACTCTTTCCTATCAGGCAGCACCTCGCATTCCAGGGAGAACAAGGTCCAAACTGAAAGGCAAGACCAAGGTCTTGGGGAGGGGGAATAACTCTTACTTAAAGTAAGATGTTAATTTACTTTCTTTTCCTTGGACGCAAGGTAATTTTTGGAACATTTCCTTTAGCTCTGTACTAAACTTTACACTGTATTGCAAATCCACAGATTTTTTTTCCTTTTTATCTTTCTAGAAAACCCACTTTTTTCATGCTTTATGCCCTTCCTATCAAATCAATCTGTACTCACGCACTCTTGAGTCATACCTGAGGGAAAAGAGCTCTAAGTGACATTTTTCTTACACAGACTTCTGCTCAAATGCAATGACTAAATTCAGAAGACTAGAGTCTAATTCCCATGTTATCAGAAATGCTTCCATTGAAAAAAAATTTTTAAAAATCACTCTTCTGGACATGTCTAGGACAGACAGCATTATTATTAGAGCTGGTAAGTTCCAGTGTTTCATGATCCATAAACTACCTCCTACCACAGCCATAGCTCTTCAATGACCTAAAGCCTTCTGTTTCAAAGAGGCTTTTATTTCTCCTTCCGAAATCTGATAGCAACTTTCTTTCAGCAACTCCAGCTTCAAATGCTCCTTTTTCGATCCGATGCTCTCAGAGAAAGAAAAACACAATATGCCAATGTGACTGTTCTCTCAGCTCCTCTTCAGATTTTGGCTATCCCAGCTCATGCTGTGGCCTGATGGAGCACCACACAGGCAGGACAGGAGGCCAGAAAGGGCAATAGGGCCATTATGCAGCCACTGTCACGTGCAGCCTGCTGTCCCCTGCAGCCCTTATCTTTTGTCTGGCAGTCTCTTCAGAATGTGCTCACTTGTGGAAACAGACAAAACTGCCAAGCTCAGACACATAAAACATCATATTGCCCAGAAAGTTTCTGAAGCAGATCCAACAGCATCTGGACTGCTGAGGCTTTCCTGCTCCCTCATGTGAGAGACAGGACACCCACACCATGATGGAGGAAGAGGGATGAGCACTCTCACTGTTGGATTAGGTGACCAATTATTTTTTGTCTTTTTGCTCATAGGTACAAGATTTGAAAGGTATGGGTGGTAGGTTATGAAACCTTGCGACTTGCACGTTGAATACGTGAATTCACGTGACAACTCTGGGCCAAAGGGGATTGAAGCCCTTTAACTCTTGATGGGCTCACAAAATACGGGTTAAATCACAGAGTACTTAGTTTGACAGACCCCAACGGACCATGACATTCTTAGAGAAAATTCTTGGCTACTCAAATGTTACAAAAACCTTTTCACATCTTTTTATAATCCTTCTACATGAAGCAAACACAGGAGTGAATTCTTACGTACTTCAGGGTCCAGTCTGAGATGAAGCCATTCATCCAGCTTCAGTAGTGCCAGATCAGCAGTTGTTTTGTCCTCCATCTCACTGTCACTGCTATCATTAGATACCCCTCCCCCTGAATTAAAGACAAAAGGTGCATTAGCATTTCTGTATTATTTCTACTTATATACAAAAACCTGAACACTACCGTATTACCAGCAATAAATATTTTTCCTTCTAAAATTGACTTTACAATGTAAACTGTTGTAAAACTACTTCTTCTTTTCTGCAAATACACTGCAGAGTCTTTGCTCCAGATAGGAGCAGTCAAGTAGCCAGACCTGCTGAAGATCCTACTGTGTAAAAACCTGTACTGATGTGGTCTGACTCAACTCATGTACCTTCACCAGTATTCACAAGCCACAATCCAGCTGTTGCCCGAAGCTGTTTCTAAAACCACACGTGGCTCTATTTCCTAGTAAAAGAGCAGATTTTTTTACTAGATTACTAGATAAAGACCTAGTAAGAAAAAAAAAAATTATAGATACGTATGGCTATTAATTAGGAATCCTTATTTCCTAGAGTGCAATTCAATCAGCATGAACACTATTCTAAGGTCAACAGTTTAAAAGCAAGACAGAAAAGCTTCACAAATAAGTTGGACTTTTAGTTTGATTCAACCTATGAGAACTAGCAGCAGTTATTTTTGCTTCCATTCCTACAGCACTCCATTTAAATAAGAAAAAAAAAGGAAATTTCTATATATTCTCCATTACTTCTAGTTAACAGCACAGCTAATTGACATTAGAAATTATCAGTGGAAAATATCTTGAAAATGCATGCGTCGGCTAGAAGCAGTATGTCTTGTTTGCCATACTGATTGTTTCTAAATTATTCAGTTTGAATAATCTGGTCTGAAGTATCAAATAAAGCAGTCTGGAGAAAAAGAACACACATGCTACACTTCTCAGTACTAGTATTATCATTAGACACTGTGGCTGCATTCTCTCCTTACAAACTGCACTGTAGTTTCTGAGACCCCAGAACTGTGTCAATTATGGATATGAATCTGTAAGGAATCCCAAAACTGAGACATTTGTTACAGAACCTACAAACTATTCCTGAATAGCTACAGGAATCATTACACTGTTATTTCAGAAGTCGCCAATATATGCATTAAAAATGATTGAAAAAGAAGCTTTGCACACCACACACTGGTGTATGCCAATAGAAACATTCCAAATCCACACTCCAGTGTACCTCGGAAGGCTGAAGATGCCTGCAAGGCGTTACTTGGCAGTCTGGCTGGTCCACAGAAGAGGGACACGGTGACAGGTGTCACAACAGAGCAGCACCTGATGTTTGCTGTCTTGCGAGCTCTCGTCATTTCGTCATAGATAAGCCAGTCTGTAGGGAGGGCCTGGATGGCTGCAGCTTGTCCATTTGCTGGGGGAACCTGTGCAAGAGCAGATAAGACGGGGCTATTATACCCTCTACCTGTAGTTAACATACATTTTAATATCTTTCTTATTTTATCCAGAGACACTGTGGATGCCTCAGCCTGGCAGTGTTCAAGGCCAGGCTGCGTGGGGCTCTGAGCAACTTGGACTAGTGGAAGGTGTCCCTGCCCATGGCAGGGGGTTGGAACGAGATAAGCTTTAAGGTCCCTTCCAACCCAAACCGTTCTGTGATTCTGTATCTTTAGGAAGAAATACGTATATCATTATATACGTATATAACACATACGTATATAAAAATAAAAATAAATAAAAATATACACGCAAATAAAAAAGCATGAGAGAATTCAACCAGATGCACAAATTATCCTACCACCATGAAACAAAATACTTTGCTTTCAAAAGAGATGTTAAAGAAGAAAAGTTTCAGAGCAGAACTTCTTGCTTTTAAGAGCAGGGATCATTATATCTTTACAACAATTTTACAGCTAGGGGTGGTTTTTTGTCATTTTGCCTTGTTCCATCTAGAGAAAGGACTAATTGAAACAATGGAAAAATGAACCAACTCCAATTCTACCAACTGGTAGGAAAAGTATTTTCTAAAGCTGCAGTGTTTAATGCCCTTGCTGCTTTTAAAGTACTGACAACTAGGAAAAGACGTCTCTAAAACATCTGATAGATTCTAGTGCTCTATTTTGTGAACTAGAAATTCAAAGTGATTTTACCTTGTTATACTGAGATTGACCAAGAACAGAGGTAGGATGAAATCGCACTTTCTTCTCCTTTGGTTCAGTCAACACCAGGCTTTCCCTGTCTACATGCACAAGATTGGGATACATCCCGGCCACTAAGGCAGCTTTAATTACAGCCCAGTTCTCAGAGTTAGTATTAACATCTCTAATATCAGCTCCTCCTCTGGCTCTCACAAAACCTGTCAGAAGAACAGGACAAAACGGTGCCACGTTAGCTTGTGCTTGGCTCCCAAAAGGAATTTGAAAACAAAGGTGAAATAAACTACTAATTTGTTGCATCTTTCACCACTGCCAACCTTAACAGCATCAAGAAGAAACCATTACACTGAAATCCCTCCCAATAAGGGGTTGTAGACTAACACAGAATACAATTATTTTCTACAATACAAAGACATTTCCTATGGGAATAATTTACTAAAACATAATGACCCAAAGAAATTCATCTCGACACTGAAATGCAGTGCCATGTGGAGATGAGGATGCCTTCGGTTAGATCAGCCACACCTCCTCATCTACACCATACCCTGCATCAACGTGTACGTGAAGGTCTGATTCAAATTAAGTAAGAAAAATGACACCAGTGAACATTATTTCTGTTACAATTTCTATAGGCTGGACTTTAAAACGAGGTTAAAATTTCTTCCAAGCTATTTACCCGAGGCTCTAAGCTGGCCGAGCAGCTGTGTTCTCATTCCTACGATGATTTCCATCGTGGCTTGGGATAGGAAGTTCTTTTCACAGAAGGCTCTCTCCCAGCCATCACCGCGTGCCTTCTGCCACGCCTGAAAAAGTTTTTTACATTTGCCTATCAGTCTGACTAGCTAAAACTAAAAAATGCATTTTAAAAAAATTACATTTATGTCAATAAAATGAAGGCAAAACCCACTCTGGAAGTAAATGCATCAAACTAGATTTTTTTTCTGTTCAAGAATTAGATTCTCTTTACCTATTCACTCCAGTGATCATTACGTCAAGTTAAAATGATTGATTCAATAAAGATCATTACATTAAGATCATGATTTGAAGTTATCAGTGTAGCAGGATGTAAAGAGCCACACTGTTGGCACATGGCTGGAACGCTCACAATCTTATAAGGTTTGGAAACATCAACAAAACATACCACAGAAAGTGTTCCCTCACACATTGATGAGTCCAATACACAGGAAAGCCACTAGGCAAAAATAACGTCTTCTCCAAGGCCTTAATCACAGTCCACCACTCTACATCCAAGTTGACTGGTACTTTATTTGCCTTGATGGGTGATCTCCTGTGATGAGTACTCTCTGAAATGAAATCCTACCTGGAAAGCCCTGAGCAGGGCCATGTGGTCACTGAACGTCCCTGCAGCAAAACGCTTCCTGCACAGCATGGCCGCACACTTTTGGGAGGCCAGCGTGGGCAGCACAAAAGGGTCTTGGCAGGCAAGAGCACAGGCAATGGTCAGAACAGGATCCAGGCACTTCAGCACAACTGCATACAACACCATTTTACCCAGGTGTGGCTCTACAGGTAATTCAGTGAGGTGGTAACCAAGCTCAGTGAGATCTTCCCAAGGGTCCATGGCATCTATGGTCTGTTTATAAACAAACAAACAAAGGAGAGGGGGACAGGGACAGTGGACTAAATCAGTTTACAGTAAAAGCAGAAAGGATGTGAATACTGGACATTAACGAGACTTGTTCCCAAACACTAAAACAGCAAGTCCAACTATTAACAGAGACAACTTTGAATCACTCTCTTCCCCGACATGGAAAAACACATCCCCACACACAAAATGAAAACAGACAATAAACAAGAACTCAGAACATCCTGAAGTAATTAAAAACAGCTTCAGTACAAACAGAAGTCAGTAAGGTAGGCTGCTACACCACAAATATGGAATCAAACGAAATTCCCACCTAAACCTATTCCTTTCCTGACCTTAAGCATGTGCACAGCATTTCTGACAGTTACAGCAGGCGGAGGATCAGGAGCTTTCATAAGAAAGTCTACAACTGGACAATTAATTGGAGCCAGAAGCTTTGTGTATAAACAAATCTCCTGCAAGTTCAAAGGCAGAAGAAAAAAGGTTACTAAGACTTGGAAACAAACCCAACACACGATTTTTTGCAATTAATAGTATGGTTTGATGACATTAAATTTTTTAAAGTTACAATTTCAAACTGAACATGCACCTGAAGTGGCATTCTTAGAAGTTCTGGAGACTGAAATTCCAACATATTCTGAAATCGGAGCCTGCTGAAGAGACGAAAACAGACTCCAGGCTGACAGCGCCCAGCCCTTGAAAATAAAGTATGGGAAGTTGTGAAAATTAGGATTTTTTTCTAAAAACAAAACCAACCAACCAAAAGCCAACAAACAGACACAGAAACTTAGAACGGAAAAGCAGAAGCAGTTCTGTGAAGAAGGTGTTGCTAAGGGTAAGTCACACACAGAGTTTGAGTTTTGCAAGCGTGGATTATTTTGGATGGCATGGAAATTTTTTATTGTAATTTTAACCCAACACTGAGAAATCTGGAGAAACAAAAACAAGGCTTATCTAAGTAAAGGCCGTGGGTTTTTTGCTAACCTAAGACCAGTCCAAATCTCAATCATCCTTTGCTGTAAGGACTCTAAGCTGCAAACTTTGTTTCTTCCCTGTGCATCCCCCAAACAGAAGTTACTCTTGGAGTAAAAGGTAGAATAAAGATTAAATAACTTGTGACTGAAGGGACAGAGACAGCAAATTCTCACATTCACACACAAATACTTGACGCTTAATGCCAACAGAATTGATGAAACAGGCATTTGTTGCTACAAAACTTCCAAGCCCTCACCCACAGTGTTGGGAAGAATATGATCATGGCCTGTTAAGTCATGGATAGTTTGGAGAAAGTGAAATAGGCAGTCCTCTGCCCAAAGACAAGGTGTGAAAACAGGTGGACACTGTGACTGCTGGTGCTACGTGGGAGAAAGAGGAAGGAGAACAAATTAATGTAGAGGAATTCCTTGTGGAACAGGGGCATGAGATACCCCAGGAGAGCTTGGGCATCCCAGGGCTGTTGCAGAAGTACCCCTGATGGGGCCTCAGGCTGAAGATAGGCTTGCAAGGCACCTGCTAGCCGGCAGCCTTGAACAGCCTTGGGAAAAGGTATACACTGGTCAGCTCCCCCGCTGCTTAGAGGCTTTCTCATGGGAAAGGGGCGTGAACTTTGAAAAAGTCTAACTTGGTGAAGGTAAACAATGACACGGGAGCACAATGCTCAAATTGTATCGGTGTTCCTGTTGTGTCTCAGGCTGGCTCTCCTGCACCCGGGACCTCCCCCCCGTTAAAACTTAATGGGGTGGAAAACAACCTAGACCTCTGGGAAATGCCTGAGCATCACTTTTCTACAACTTGGGAAATGATTCCAAGGAAATACATGCTGACCCCTACTCATCTGCAGAGAATGAGTGCTGGCCATTGCCCAACACGACACTGGACTAGGCTAGAAACAGTTATTACGTTGTGTGCTTTATTCTTAACACACAGGACGGTGGAGATCTGCGAAATAAGAACCATTATGAGGCATTTATTACCTGCCTTTTCTCTGGATAGCACTGGCTTTTGAAATCCACCCCATTCTTAGCACTGTAACACGGCTCAGTGCATCAAAAGACTTCTATAAAAACAAAGAAAGGAACATAAGCCCAAGACTGAATAGGGCACATGAAATAAAAGTTAGTAGTTATTTAGATTACCAACAGAAGTTCTCTAAAAAGTATGACATAGTAATATATACAGCAGCTTCTGGCACAAAGATATCTTCTCGGTTTCACGTGAATTTATGATGGTACCTCCTTTGCAGTATCTTTGTGCTACACAGTTTTCGAAATTAAACATTTTCTAGTCAACAGGTAATTGCAAGTCAGTAAAAGATACGTCAGGTCTGCGTTCTGAGATATCACAAAGCAAGCAAAAATACATTATTATACCAAATAAAGTTTTCCTCTTTATCTCGCTTGGAAATTACCTCCTTATTTTCCTAGATTTGATGTAAAATTACCAAAAGAAATTGTATTATAAGAACTTCAGAAATTTGGTGTGTGTATCTCCTACGAAATCCAACTCCATTTTCAAAGCCATACACTAGGTCTTAAATTGCCTCGTTCTGTTATCTCACTTTTCTGGAACAAGTAACTTAGGAATAGGCATGCAACACACCCAAAAAAGTGCTTAAAAGCTTAATGGGTTCTTTTTGGACATGATACAATAGTAGGACAAAAGGAACTCCCAGTGTCCTCCAAGTCTCAGGAAGGTGGTGGTCTAAACGGAGGACTTGTTTTAAAAATCAAACCGAAATACTAAATTACAAAAAAAAAAAAAAAAAAAAAAAAAAAAAGATCCATCAACACTTCAACCTACATTAGTTTTTACAGGGCTTTTAGACAGCTAGCTATTTACAGTATTTGTCATAAAACAAATGGATGTTGAAACTTCTCAGTGAGGTCTGTTGCCTGACAGGCACTAGCTCTCAGCCTACTGATAAGTTAAAAAAAAAAGTTCTCCAAAATTTATGCACCGTGTGTTTTAGAATGGCACTAGGAAGTTCACTTCCCAAAGACAATTTAAGGCAGCCGTACCTCTTTCACCTTGCCTGAGTCAATGACAAATACAACATCGCTGACTGTTACGCTGGTTTCTGCAATATTAGTAGAAAGAATCTGCAATGAAAAAAACAACCAAACAACCAAAACTGTAGTAACTGTGAAAGCAAAGGCAAAACAGATCACTGTCGCATCTGACCAAGTCCTCTGATACTTGCAATTTTGCGGACGCCAGAAGGTGGAGTTTCAAGCACTTTTTTCTGATCCAAAGTCTGCACACTCGAATGAAGCATGAAAACTTGGTATCTAATGCAAGACAAAAAGCACGTTTTAAGGATCCTTTAAAGAAGCAATGGAAAGCCACAGAAACTAAAGGTTTTACCTGGGAGCATTATCAGCAAATCTCTTGTCATCAAAAAGAATGCGGTCCCTCAGGCTCACTATCTCATCATATCCAGGAAGAAATATTAAAATGGCTCCTAAAGAAGGAAGTGCGTTTGCAGAGTTAAACAGAAGATTCAAACATATGTCAGCGCCACGTAGACCAGCACTCGGAAGGTTTTAACTTTTGGGGATTTCCAAAGAGCGAGCAGGATTCATCAGAAGCTGAATCCACAACAATTCACTGGGAGTGTGGGTATTTACCTACCCGCATCACAGCTACGACAGATGCTGTGGAGTAAGTGCATGATCAGATCCAGATCCACTTTTTCATCATCAAAGCTGTGATGATAAGCTGTCAGTAGCTCTCTGTCCTCTGCACTAAGGTCGCTACCACTTTTTTGGACCAGGGAACTTTCATCCAGATTTCCAAATCCGAATGAAGCACTGTAATAAAAAAATACGCAGAAGGCTGTTCCCTTCAGGTTTGCATTCAGCCATCAGCTCAAACTTAGATCAAGACCAACATGACCACCGGTCTTGAATTTTAATTTTTAAGTGTAGCAGAAGAGAATCACAGTACTAGTACTGTTCACTGACTTAAATGTTAACCCAACAAAGCATGCAACTTCAATTTTTAGTGTTAACTTTAGTTTTCTTAAACTTCATTGAGACACAACCGTAAGGGAATGAAAGTCTGAAGACATTTCTCGTTTATCAGTTTAAGGAAAAATATTTAAAAGATACGTATTTTCCAAAAATTTCCCACTAGCAGAAACTACACGAAGAGAAATTATAATAATGTAACCTTTACAAAACACTACCTCAACTCTGATAGCTGTAAGTTAATCAAAGAAGCATTCTTGAATGGCCTAGTGGACACGTTACTTCGATAAAGTTTCTTTACTATGTCTATTGTGTATCAACAATACACAGATAAAAACACGTGACAGATTTGTTTCCAAAATAAGCATATGAAGATAAAATGGTTCATAGTATAGAATCAGCAAGTTGTGCTAACCTAAACAACATGACACTGATGACAAACGTTTTTGTTCTTTGTTTTTGAAATACTCCTATTCTCAAAAAAAAGGTATTGCTATTTAGCCCAGATTTTGAAGCATAAAAAGCTAAAACCTCTTCTGATTAAAAGAACACAAACCTCAAATTTCCTTTCACCACAACTCCTTCTGCAAAGCAGTTACAGCTTACCTGTAGGATTCCAACAGATCAACAACCTCTGTCTGTCCAAAGCGCCTAGCCCAGTCCACAGCCGTCCTGAAAGAGTGGCACAAGTATTCTTACCAGATTTTCCACTTCAAAAGACGAGTATGAATAGCACATCATGCGAGGAGACAGCTGACACCACACTTTTGTGTCCATTTTTGCATTGCTAGCAATGCTGTTATTGCTAGATCTGCAACTTCCCATTCTGAAGTGCATGATCACGCGTAACAGCGACCCGATTTTCAGGTAACTCAGTTCCTTACCACACAAGAGTGTCAGTTTTACACAGGAGTACAACACAAACACGCACAAGGAAATGTGGAACAAGGAACCGTGTGCCATACCTTTAAAAAGCCCACACCAGTGTGCAGAGATCAGACCTGCCTGTTTGCAGTACCCTTTAAGTCATCCCAAAAAGTCACACCCCAGGTGTTTTTCATCAAAATGTGGGAAAATACTGGGCTATTTCATGTCTTTCAGAAATCGTCCTCCTCACAGTGCAGTTCACTGGTTTACCTTTAAACTGCATTCCTTCCCAAGTTTTTCAAGTGTTGGTACCAAATATCAGAGCCCTGGAATCCTAATTCTTAGCCTTCCATACTACCATTACTTACTGTACTTCCTGTTTATAGGAAGACACACTTCATGGCCACAAAACTTGAGTCTTTACAGATTCACAAATATTTTTACATGCTACAGCATATTTAGAAACATAAGACAAAGATCTTCTTACACAGGTAACTCCATGAAAATAAGAATCACCAAACATTCTGGTGGAATTCAGCAGATTACAGTCTTTCCACTAACCAGTGTCTTAAATAAGACATACTGAAACCAAGCTTATAGCCCATAATCAAGACCGTGTAATTAAGAATTCCACGTAGAATTTACAGAAAACAATGTGCTTCAACAGAAGTTAGAAATGGTTTAGGCTGTCAAAATCTATAGCTCTTACAGCAGTCTGGTAAGTTAGCAAATTAATTCAGATGTTACAGAATTTTCTTTCTCTCTCCTATATTGACAAATAAATCTATCTTTTGGTTTCTCTGTTTGTTTTTTACCAGCCATTGGATGATTTGCAGTGGATACTTGCTCCCATACTGATCAGCTGTTCTACTTGACTCAAAAAGCCTCTCCCTGAAGAAACCATCAGAGCAGTCACGCCGGTCTCACTGTGCTTATAATCAACTGAGAAGTAAAAAAAAAAAAAAAAAAAAAAAAAAAAAAAAAAAAAAAAAATCAGCAAACCCAATAAAAATGTTTGGGTTTTTTTCCAAATATTCTACAAATATTGCTTTCAAATTCCAGCCCAAAGAGAATTTGTTTCCTCACTCATCTCTGCAGTCAGTTCATGGGAATCCCACATTGTTTTAGAAGCACACTTCTGCCAATACTTCGAAACAACAACAATGAACTAAACAACTCATTAATTCTGCTAGCCCTATTCATTTTTTCAGTAGGCATCAGAATGCAAAAGTAACAACATTTGAAACTGAAGATGAAAGTAGCCATAGAAATTTAAATAAATTTGTGGTTGCTTTTTTGTTATGTAATAACATACAAAACTTACCACTGACATTTTCAGTTAAAATTAGATGGAACACCTGAGCAAAGGAATCAATATCTTTATGCAACCAGATGTCAGACAGACACGAATCCATTTCTTTTACTATCCACGGTTCAAGGCAATTCACATCTTTTTCAGTCTGATGAGAAAGAACAACACTGAAAGATGAATCTCTTCCAAGAGGTGTCTTTATTCTCACACATTACCCACAAAGAATTTGAACAGTTACGTTTTCCCAGCAGCAATCAGAAATCCACCACTCAGGCATCAGTTAAAGCATTGACTGTGTCCTATGCAAGTACTCACACAGGGGCAGTCGAGCCATTTGATCTGAGGAAAAGCTGCGTACAACCACCGTAACCGAAAAGCCCACTTCAGCCAGAGCAGCTCGTCCTAGTAAAGCGACCCTTAAAATGCGTTAATACCTGAGAGCCTACGGCGCTTCAGATAACACACTTTAAACGGCTAGTAATGGAACACAAATATAAACTTCTCTTGCAACAAAAGGAAAAACTTACCAGTTGATTAAATACTGTGTCACCACCATCATCCAACAGACTGTACTCTTCACTTGCCCTTGGAACTGATTTTTGTCTCCGACGTGCCAGTTTGTTGGTGTTTTCTTGAGCGGAACACCACTCAGCAAGAGTGGTTTTCTGTTTCTCTTCTAGAATGCAAAGTATTTCCCAAGAAATTTTTAGAGTCATCTTTATTATCCATTGTTTTCTATTAAAAAATAATTACAGCAGCTCAAAGTTTTACCTATTCAGCTTTATTTAATCTAGAATGCTGCTACAGTCCAACATAAATGACGTGTTTAAGAGTACCCAAAGGGCACCACTGCAAACAAGTGCTGTGAGAACAAGGTAAAACCCAGCATTTTGGTGTTTAACCCCCTAAGCCTCCATTATTCCAAATTACTGCAGTCAAAGGAGCTTCCTAAGGAATTACCTTCTACACAATCTCAGCCCAGCTCTTTCTCCAGAAGTGGAATTCTGGAGACAAGTCATACAGCCCCTGCACGTAACAACTTATTTTTGTATGCAAGTGGAAGAAACAGTAGAAGACACCAGTGTCTTAACTGAGCTTTTCTATCCACAGGGATCAGAGCTGAGCACTGGGATAAACATCCAGTTAGGACTGTATGTTATAGTTTGGGGTTTGCCTTTTTTTTAAATTTTCTTTAAATGATCATTAGGATCACTACTTTCAGTTGCCAGAAAAACTGCTGAAGTAATAGCTACTTAATCAACTGAGAACCAATTATATTTAGTTTAAGAGTGTGAATGCTTATTAAAAAATACATCCATGTCTGTAGAATGCAGTGAAAAATGCTAATAGGAACAACTTGTACATTTTGCGCAAGATGTACAAAATCCTGCCTCCTTTAACAGCTGCACTTGAATTTGCACCCAAAGGTACAGAGCATCCTCTGCTCCTGTAGTTTTCATGTGGGCAGAGCCCCCAATTATATGTAATTCTACACCATAATAATTAGAAAAAATAAGACATTTATCAACTGAAAGTAAAAAGAATGCAACCACTGAATCAAAGTGAATTTCCTTCTTTAATTGCATGAACTTCCATGAACATTACATTTCAACAATGCCAATGCTGAGAGCTTAAAGACACTTGCTGTCATCTAATCACGTCTCATTTCATCTCCTGACTTTGGAATTTTAACGAAAATCATCCTGTTAATCATTTGTTCAATCAAGCAATGCTTCTCATTGCCAACCCTTACGATTAACTAGGTCACCAACCTTGCTGCTTCTCTTTTTTGTACTTTACCATCCCTTTGTTTGTATACCCAGTGCTTCGCAAGATGTCCTCCAGAAACATCTCTTTAACTTCAAAAGGTCTTCCTTGGACTGAAAGGACAAAAATTCCATCAAAGATGAGATATTCCCCAGCTTCACTTACAGCATTATTTTTCAAAAAAAATTATCTTCACTGGAGTTCATTTTTCTTAAAATTATACAAAACAAAACATTTCCAAAGTCAAATGCTATCTTGTTTCTCATTAACCTCTTCAATTATATCAGCTGTTATATAGCAAGAGATGCTCATAAGATTCAGAGTTGTTAGCTGCAATTTTTTAAAATGAGAAGAAGAAAACAGCCATTTTTGTTTAGGGTTACAAACAAGAACTCACCACGTAAGCCTGCCACCTGGAGTAAAAACGCAATTATTTAACAAGCAATTAATACAGCTTTGTGCAAGACTCCACAAGGAGACAGTACATCTTTGTGTTGAACTACTTTCTTTCATGAGAAGTATGTGAGGAGATAGGCTTTTCTCAGCGTCCTCAACTGATTCAGCAAAGCTGGGCTTTCTTTACTGAATACTTCCGGACAGATGAGACATCCCAGTGGTCTTTACCTCCTAATAATTTATCCTTACTTCTTTTTCAACACGACTCTTTTCTAGACCTTATCTGTGAACATTAAAGGATGCTTTTCGCATGAAGAATTCAAATCTTGACATTTTGATTTCTGGTCCCTTAAGATGACTTTAGATCACTCAGGATTTTCCTTCAGAAAGAACCATCTACAGTCCACATACTTCGAGAAGCTGTCATAGAGGAAGCCTTCCAACACCCATCACAAACTCTTGTGTACTACAGCAATCCACAACTACAAAATGTTGGTTTCTGTGGTCAGGATTTTGTCAGCCACATTGCTGAAGGAGAAGCAAACCTTTTTCATTACATTAACAGACAGAAGTCTAAAGCCGCTTCTTTTAATTCTTAAATTCCCAAAAACAAAAAAGGAAACAACATCTTTCCAATTGCTATTGGCCTGCTACACAACCAGCATAACCACTGTGGTAAACTGGAGCGACTCTCATCAGAATTTCCAAAACAAATACACTCATCTAAAAGAACAGGAAGCTGCAAGAAGAGTAAACTGGAAAGCCACACAACAATCACAGCTGAGGCTCTCCCCTGCAAAAAAAAATTCAGAGAACATGAAATCAAGTGTAATTTCCAGATTCCTGTCTCAAACAAGTTGCAAGCCTTATTTTACTAGGCAGAAGTTCAGAACTGGGAACTAGAAAGAAACACTTCTATCTGTAAAAAAACCAACGAGGTTTCCTTCTCACGAACATTTGCTAAAACAAACCAGTAACTGATTCCACCCATTTCCTAGAACTGTTGAGATTTTTAAAAATACAGGCTGACATGCAGAGAGTCCACCTGATTGTCAAATAAAGCATTTCTCTTAAAAGCTACTGTTCAAAATACAATAAACTTGGACATCATTGTTGAAAAAGGAAGAGGACTGCGAGCTGCCAGAGGAGGTCACCCATGCAGAAAACCTGCAAGCCAGGAGGGTGGGAAAAAGAAAACAAGCCCACGCAAACCCCCCCACCTCCCACACATCTGTATTTTGCCTCTCCTAAAGATCAGTCAAATGAAATTAAAGCAGCAATAATGGGAACTTTTCTTTGCATCTCAAAGTCATCTAACTGCAGGTAACCGAGGCTGACCATAAACTAACAGAAACTGGATGTCTTTTCTGAGTATTTACCTAGAGGAACAGCTACTGATTTTCTTTAAAACAAAGAATCACGTGATTGAAGCATGAAACCAAACCTGCCTAGGCCTCCTGTATTTCTCAACTGAACAGGTACAGTTATCTGCGATTTATCCAGTAACAACCTTTATGAGATCTGAAGAATTAGAATCTGCTGCAATGCATTAACATGCATCACACTAGTGTAGCTCCTAAGTCCTGTACCAGCATGGAAGCAGCACTTCAATAACCTTTTCCTACTTCTTGAATTAAACGTGGAGAGGGCCAGGACATTCCTGCATTTACAGAACTCCCAGCGATAAAAACACTTCCCTCTGAAGCAGGCGCAAATAGTTAAGAAACAAGAAACCTGAATACACAAAGAACAGGCACTGCTGTAATTCCGAGTGTATTCACCACCTGCCTTTACTCAGAGTAGTTTGCTACAGTTCACTGAAGTCTGTGAGTCTGGGGCAAGTATACTCAGATTTAAGAGTTAAGAGAAGTACTTACTGTGTATTACTGGGCAGCTTCCAAAATACCTAATAAAAAGATTCGCATCTAGAGCAGCACTAGAAATAATTAGTTTTAAATTATTCTGGTTTTGCAGCACATCTCTCAGTTTTATTAGCAAGAAGTCGCTGAACCTATCCCTCTCATGTACTTCATCCTGTAATAAAAGGAAAAAAAACAAGAGATAAACAAACATCACAGATGCAAGATCATAACTTCTGACAAATACAAACCTCTTTTTTAAAAAAATAAAATACATGATTTGGTGGTACATCACAGAGGCCTTAAAATGTGTAAATCTAGCTTAAGGTAAGGGGGTTTTTTTAAACTATCCACAAGCAAAAAAAAAGTTTCAAAAAGTTTTTATCAGAGCAGAGCGCACTGTAATGCACAAGCCACACACACCTTAATGTCAGAGGCCAAAGTAAATGCCTGAAACCTCTCTAATTTTGTATTGGAAGCCAAATTTCAAGAAAAGGTCACAAACCACAAATCCTACAAATCTTATTTTAATAAATTCTCACTTCACAACTGATGAGCATTTAAAGAAATGTATGACACCACATAATCAGAAAAAAAGACATTGCTTAGACAAGTCATACACAAAGCCTGTAAATTAAGGACATAACTGGTTAATCATCTTTGTCATTCTTCTGTTTTGTTTTGTATTATGAATGAATGAAACAGGACTCAAATACAAGGCTTGTAGGCTGACATCAAGAATTAATAGACCACTCTCATGCTTTTTTAACTCTGATAAACAGGTAGGCACCTAAACTTACCGTGACTTTTTTGTCTTCAGTAGTGGAGTACTTAAATCTTGCCATAAACATTCTGGTTCCCCTTACTTACAGAACTCCACAATAGGAATATTAACACAATCATAAATGAACGCTCCTGAACAATTTGCTAGCAATTAGATTGCACATTATCTTGAAAACACTCGGCAAACAAATGGACTGAAAACCTGGTATTGCTGAAACAAATACATGATAACAGAAATTCTGACACAATCATATCGAACCACATCTAAGCCTCCCTAAGGCTTTTCTGCCGACAGAGGAATTTCAGAAAAATTTACACTTCTGTCCTCCTCAACTCCTCCTGATTCCACACCTAATTATTGGCATGAACATAAAATAAGATGTTTTTCCAGGGAAAAACACAAACAAACGCACAGAAAAGCACCAAAACCCACAAAACATGCATGCTACACTAAGGACTCAGAAAGCCTTTAAAGTCGATTCAGATTCTACCAAACAAAACCACCGAAAACGCTCAGCAAATTTAAATAAAACAAACTAGGACCACATTTTCCAATTAACAAGCAACACATGAAAGACCACAGGATGCTCACCACAATTACATGTGTCACAGTGGAGAGGGTGCTGTCTCCTGCCATCAGCGTGCGAAGGAGCATATCATTAGTGCAGAATGTTACCAGTGTCTTTGGAGAAACCCTATGGAACAGAGCACAGAGACGACTCAGGGGTTTTGCACCACTTAAAGGCTGCTAGCAGCTTTCCATGGCTCAAAAATTAAAGCAGCTGCTGACCAGAAGAGGCATTACAGTTCTCTCACCAAAGAACTCCTGCATACCCCTTGTTTTCAAACTATGCCTATTCCCAGACATTTCCTAACAACTCTTAGTGCTTGCGCTCCTAACTTTGAACAATGGATTAATTGAAAACATCAGATTCAAATTTTAATAAGTAAGAAAGTTAAACAGAACCATGAGAAACAGTCATTCTCCATGTCATTCAATTTACTAGAAAATCCCATGTGGAAAACCAGGTTCCAATTCCTCAGCATATGCTTGGATATAGCCTTTGTATTTGCCTACACGTGGTGGGATGAGCCTGGCTGGATGCCAGGTGCCACCCAAGCCACTCTATCCCTCCTCTCCTGAGCTGGGCAGGGGAGAGGAAATACAATGGAAGACTCACAGGGTCAGGACCAGGATAAGGAGAACATGGGTCTCTCCCATGGGCAACAGTCCTCCGTGAGCTTCTCCAGCATGAGTCCTTCCCAGGGGCTGCAGGTCTTCATAAAAGGGACCTGCTCCAGCACAGGGTGCAGTCCCTCAGGAACAGCCTGCTCCAGCGTGGGACCCCCACAGGGTCACAATACTGACAGCGAACTGGGGGCTCTCTCCACAGGGCCACAGGCCCTGCCAAGAGCCTGCTCCAACATAGGCTTCCCAGAGGATCACAGCCTCTTTCAAGCACCCACCTGCTGCAACACGGAGTCCTGCACGGGCTGCAGGGGGATCCCCGCTGCACCATGCGCCTCCATGGGCTGCAGGAGCACAGCTGCCTCACCATGGGCTGCACCACGGGCTGCTCTGGCACCTGGAGCACCTCCTCCCCTCCCACACTGACCTTCCCATCTGCAGAGGTGCTCCTCCCACATGCGCTCGCTGCTCTCCTTGGACTTCGGCCTCTGTTGTGCAGGTTTTTCTCCCCCATTCCCTGCTGTCCCAGAGGCACTACCACCATCACAGATGGGCTCAGCCTTGGCCAGAGGCAGGTCCGTCCTGGCTGGCACTGTCTCTGTCACACACGGGGAAGGCTTCTGGCATCTTCTCACAGAAAGCCGCCCCACAGCTCCCAAAGCCTTGTCACGCAAACCTAATACACTACAGCTGACTAAATCACAAAGCAATCAGCTGATCCTTTGGTTTTTCAGGAAGTCAAAATACTGAAGTGTAACTATTCTACACCTGGGGCAGAGTTAGCTGCCCCAGTAAAAACAGCAATTGTCACTACTTTCGCTGGTGCTGCCATCCCAAAGGAACCAAAAAGTTCCTTTGTACTGTCCTCCACAGCTCTTTCTGGAAGACCATTAAGAAAACTTAAAAAATTAGACTTCTTTCTTACTATAAGCACCCCTAAACACCTCCACTCCAGATCTTTTCTGTGCACACCTGGAAATATTGCCATCTCTCCCTTTTAGTGTTTCTCCAGAGTAAATGCATTGATTCTTCTCAAGATGGATTTTCTTCCATTTTGATCTGACTTTGCTCTTCTTCTGCCAGCACAGTAGCCAGTATTCCAGCCATTAATCATTCAGCTTATTTGTGATACATCTTCACTAGCTCTTCTAATCCCTTAATAGCCTCATAGCTATTAATAGCACATTCCAATTCTTGTCTTGGCTTTGTTGTTCAAGCACATTCGTTTTCCTCAGCCGTGAGTTATCTTCGTTCATTCAAGCAACACAACCTTTTGCCACCTTCTGGTCACTCATATCCCAGCCGTCGCCCCTTCCCTGAAATGTCACTGGCTACACAGTGCAAAGATGTAAAAACCCATTCACACTCTGCTTCACAGACAAATTCATCAAGTGATTGAAAGCTCTACTTTGACGTCACTTCACGTTTTAAAAGCTGAACCACAGTAAACTTAACCCAAACTGGACTGGTAAATAATGCTCAGCTTCATCAGTCACTTTCCAATTTTGTTGTTCTCTCTTTTATGACCCATACCAACTCACACTATATACGTTTGTTACAGCATGCTGGTCTTCCTACCTACCTTCAAAGCTTGCAGAACTTTTGGATCCACACATGTTAAAAGTAGAGAGGGGAAAAAAAGAGAAGAGAGGAAAGTGTAGACTTGATCTGAAAATCAGACAAGGATTTACATGCACACACTCCCTAGAAGAAACCAATAGAAAGCACTTGAAATTCAGTTCAGTATGACAAGCTACTACATGAAACGGCAAAATACAGGAAGAAAGCTGTCCTTTTCACTCCTAAGTCTTCCTTACCTGCAATAACATACCCCACCTATGATTTATGGGGCTGCATCCCAAATAGACTGCAGTTTAAAGGTACACAAGATTCACGATACCAGCACGAGATCAACTGACACTTAGAAGCACCATTAGTACCTGCTTTCCAACCGGAGCTGGTAACCAATTGTCTGGCCAATCTTCTCTCTCCTTTCTGCTGCCACCCTTTCAGCCACAGCAACAGCTGCTAAACGTCTCGGCTGAGTGCAAAACACACGACAGGGAGCTCCGTTCTTGTAGCAGTCATCAAGGATAAACTGAGGGATCTGGAAAGAAGTGGTTCAAATTTACTTTTTGAGAAAGTCACAGCTTTCTTAGCACAGGGAAACAATTTAACTGCATCTCAGTATTACACGTTGCAACAGACTTTTCAATAGGATTATCACTGCAAATATACCTGAATGGGCATAAAATAAATTTCTAAGTATAACCTGTTGAGGGTTTTTTTTTTTTTTAAAGTTGAAGTGTCTCTCTCCTGCTTCAGAGAGCTCTATAGGAAAAAAAGCCCTGTAGATAATCTCTCATTTTAACACAAAAAATGTATTACTCTGGGTACTAAGAACAGAACTAGCCTTAGAAGAAAAAGGGTTATACAAACATCACAGCTACTTTCCCCTCAATATTTTGTAATATTTTAATGAAAAAATTATATCTATCAGAAAACTGTGAGGAACCATTTATGCTTTTAGTACCTATCTATCTGCTGGCTTAGTATTTCAAAAGCTAGAAAGTGAACTGGAACACAAGATTTTCAATCATACAGGAAAAGAAAAGCCTTAAAATAGCATAGAAATATCCCTTACCACAAATATTACAAAATTGGCATTAGTTTAGTATAAATACTGTTATCTTTTTCATGTCATTGAGGAAACATACTTGAGTAGTTTTTCCCGATCCCGTCTCTCCTATAATCAAAACAATTTTATTGTCCTTTATCGTTTGGACAATTTCTTCCTGTTTTTCAAGAACTGGTAGTGATTGCCTGAAGGAATCGAACTCTGATTCCCCTCTTTTCACTGGGACCTGGGGGATCCCGTCATTAAGTCGACCGCTTGTCTTGTTCAATTCTTTGTTTTCTGTGAAGAGAAATTAAGAATTTACTTCTACAGACACAGAGGAAGGTCACCAAAACACTGCTCAAAAATTATACTTAACAATTAACCTTCCTGACTTTTTATGCACCCCTGTGGGTAAAGTGACAAACCCAGCACACATTTAGAAGTCAGACCCATAGCAACACGTCCTGTTATGGTGCTTGAAATAGGCATTTTTCAGAACAGTTATTACTTTCATAGGTATTTCAAACACAACCAGACTCTCCCAGAGCACTGCTCCATGCCAAAAAAGCCCACAAAGAGCAAAAGGAGAAAGAGAAACTAAACCGGAGAAAACCAGCCTGGTGTATTTTGGTGGCCTTCGTATCTGCGTGCACGTTTCACATCTGCAGTTTCCCTAGAAATACACGCTCACAGAGTTCAACCTTTAAGCTATTCCATGCATTTGCCCCAAATCGTATTAATCCAAGCGCGCTGTATCGGGGGTCCTGGACCCGCACAGCAGCGTGGTGTGTTAGAAAGCAGCGCGTAAGTAGCCAAAAAACGTGCACATCTTCTGAGGGAGCTGCTTCAAACCCAGCACTGTAAATGCTACTCTGTAATTCCTTGATCATTATCTTCCAGAAGAATGAAAAACTTGCTGCAAACTCAATTATACATATTTAACGTGATTAACAGATTCACATGCTAAATTACAAGCTCTGTTGTACCAAGACAAACACAGACTAAAAGATTAGAACTAAAAACACATGCTTGAAAAGCAGAGAAAGATAAATGTTAGACTCTTCATTAGCTTACCCCTTACATTTCTAAGACATCGTGTTTCAGTACTTTTATTATAGCTGCCCTCTGTTCATTAAACAATCCTATTAAACAACCGAAACAATTGAAAAAATCAGCAAAGGAAGCGCTTTAAGAACAGACACCACATATCAGAAATATTTAATTAAACAAGGCATATTGGTACAAGTGTTTTCTCTTCGCTACAGCCACCTCTGCACACAGAAACACAGTATAACTCTTCCACTCACAGCTGTTAAAGCCGTAATCTAGATAAAAGCGTTGCTTTCAAAAAACCCCCAACATTTTATCAGATGTTTGTCTTCAGTGAACTCCTTCATATCCTAGAAATCAAGAAGTCTGGACAGTAGTATCTTAAGGATCACGTCTATTTGGTAGAGATCAAGAAACAAAAACTAAATTTCTTGCTTTGTCAAGTACGTGAATTTCTGTAAGCAGCACAGCCAACCTCATTCTTTCGTAAGGGTGTTCTCACACGGCATCACGGTAAGACCTGACTCTTCAATCCCACCTCATGGAACTTGTATGAAGCCACATTTCACAAATGTGCTTCCGAAAAGATTTGGCTGGAACTGGCTCAAAGGTCCTAAATTAACTCAGCACAAGGTAGACATCGCAATGTGCGTGATATGACTGCCCAAGTTCCTCACAACACCGGTTATAAAAGACCTTGAAAGTAAAGAAAATTCATGTGTTTGTTTAAAGGTGCATGGTAGGGCAGGCAAGGGGACAGAACAGAAAGGGGTTTGTTTTGCACTCGGGTCGTACGTTGTTTTTTCAAGTGGTGTTGACAGACAAGTCCAAATCCGAAGACACGCTGAACATACCAGATTCAATAGCACGCGCACTTCCTCGCTCTGTCCTTGGCAAGAGTTCTGTGCGTTCCTTGTTCGTGACGGGAAAGCTCTGAATGAGGCTCCGAACGGTGTGTTTTGTACGGAGAGCCAAGTCGCAAGCCATGACTGCACGTGTCAGTTCTGAGACATCCTTCTTCCTTACAGTCAGGTATCGATTTGCTCCTTTTCTGTCGGGGGGAAAAGAAAACCTATCTTAGGAATAAGTGACCTACTCTAGGTTAACTTTTATCTGTCAAAGTATGAGGTTCTATGCAAAACCTTTAAAAGAAAAGCAGAGATCATGGTGAGAAGCCTCTTTTATGGACACGCGAAACCCATGAAGTATAAAAGCAAGCCATCTCAAAAAGCATGCCACAAGTTTTTCCGAACCAACAAAGACACTTATTTCTATGCCTACTTTTACACTTTTTTCTCTAATACCATTCCTTGCAGCAGAGTCGGCTATGTTGGAAATATCAATCATGTTATCATTAGTCATGAAATTCCATTCATCTGCACCCAAAAAATGAAAATTGTACCCCAACTTACCCTTTGCTTTTAGACACCAGTCCAAGAGACTGACAGAGCTGGTGAACAAACGCTCTTTCAGTACTAGTGAAACTAGAAGGAAATTCCATCTCTAGAATGATAAATAATAGTAAAAAACCAGTAACAATGTAACAGGCATTCTTGACATGTTATCTTGGTGTTACAGAATCAAAGAATTGTTAGGATTGGAAGGGACCTCTGGAGATCACCCAGAGCAACCCCCTGCCAAGGCAGAGTCACCTGGAGCAGGTGACACAGGAGCATGCCCAGGTGGGTTTGGGATGTCTCCAGAGGGGGAGACTCCACGTCCTCCCTGGGCAGCTGTTCCAGTTCTCTGCCACCCTCATGGATAAAAGGTCTTCCTCATGTTGAGGTGCAACTTCTTGGGTTTTAGTTTATGGCCACTGCTCCTTGTTCTGTCACCAAAAACTCCGGCACCACACTCCTGGGACTCATCTTGGAGATATTTATAAGCATTCACATAAATACGTATATTTATACGTATTTATACTCAGTCTCCTCTAGGCTAAACAGGTCTAGGTCCCACATCTCTCCTCACAGAAGAGATGCTCCAGACCTCTCATCATCTCATCTCATCTCATCTCATCTCATCTCATCTCATCTCATCTCATCTCATCTCATCTCATCTCATCTCATCTCATCTCATCTCATCTCATCTCATCTCATCTCATCTCATCTCATCTCATCTCATCTCATCTCGCCTGTGGCCTTTGCTGAACCCTGACCAGTAGCTCCCTGTCTCTGTGCTGAGGAGCCCAGAGCTGGACACAGCACCCCAGCTGTGCCTCACTAGGGCCGGGCACAGGGGCAGGATCCCCTCCCTGACCCGCTGCCAGCGCCCTCCCGACACCCGCAGGGTCGCCCCGGGCCGGGCCGGGCCGCGCCGCGCCGCGCACCCGCCTCGTCCCCGCTCCGGAACCGCTCCAGGGCGAGCTGCACCGCCATCTCCACCTCCTCGTCCACGCCGAGCTCCCTGAGGGCCTCGGCCCGGGCGCGCACCGCGGCGGCGGCAGCCGAGCCCCCCGCGGCCCCGCCGGGCTGCCGCCGCGCGACCCGCCTGTGTCGCGACATGGCCCCGACAGCGCCGCCACACGGCCCCGACAGCGCCGCGACACCGGCACGGATCGGCGGGCGCTGCTCCCGGGCCCGGGGGGCGACGCCGGCGGCAGGGCGGGGCCGGGCGTGCGTGGGGTCATCCACAGCCGGAATCGGCCCCGAACGGAAGGAAATCGGGTCTTTCCCCCGTTCGGTGTTGAAGCCTGCCCATGTGCCGAGGCCTGTGCATGGCCGTGACCAAAAAGTGGCACTGGTACCCTGTCTGGTCATAAATTACGTGATCTAATTGAATGGCATTAAACGTAGGTGTGGCGAGGGTCATCTCGGCCCTCAGCCTCCTCACGGCTGTACAGTGCCACTCGCCCTCGATTTTGGATCGTCTTCTCTTGCTGTCCTTTGACTCCACGCTGAGGACATGAGATAGAAACGAAGCCCAAACCTCTTGGGCATGACACAGGGCTCGGTATTGAAGGCTGCTGCTTTAGAAACATCTAAGTCAGAGGGAGAGTACTTTGAAGAAGAACAAACTACTCTTCAGTTGTGAACTGGAGAATTAAATAAATAGAAAATAAACACCCACTGTCTGATGTAGCTGGCTGAAAAATAGCTCTTAAGAGACCTCTACCAAAGCTGTGTACAAGGGTCACTTCAGCATAATTCTGCACTGAGAGGTCGCACTGGAGCTGAACAATCGATCTATTGTAAGGTTATTTTAAATTTTTTTTCAGTTTTTCAGTTCAGGTGTCTGCCAATGCATCTTCAACCAAAGTACATAATGCTAGCTCCTCATAGCTGCTCCTGTGACATTCAGGACTGTCACCTCAGAGCACATCACAGTTATTACGGAAAATTAAACAGCTGACTAAGATGAGGATTCCTCTTACCATCTTTGGTATCAAGAGTAATGAAGGAGAGCTCATAACTCATTTGAAAGAGTCACATCAGAAATCTTTTAATTATGAACCCAGACCTGTTACCAGTTTCTGCCTCTTAACAGCATCATCTTGCCTTCCTACAGAAGAAACCCCCATGATCCTGAAAAATGACTCCTCAAGCCCAATTCTGCTCTCAATTTGCAATCCTGTAAAGACAGCAGGGCACAGAGGTAACTGTCTGTTGGGTTAGCTCTCATTTATACAGCTAAGAGTGGGGTGAAGCCTGAGCGCATCCTGCATAACAAAGTTCTTCATACATGCCTTGCTTCTCTCACTGCTTTTTTGACTCCCTGATGCTATCAGAGGGTGAAAAAATGGGAGAATGTAGTCACCCATGCATTGCCTGCTGCAGCCCTGCTAAAGACTGAACTGCAGTCTGCACTCAGCATATGAAAAAACATGAGCAAAGACAGAATTGTGCTTGCCCAAGCTCTTAGACATGGAGGTTTATATAGACTCTTTATACATATTCTCTTAATAAAAATGACTAGCTGTGGATTTTCTTATTAGAATTAACAAGCTGTAAGTCTTTAAAAATTCAGTTTTCGTGATTGGCCTCAGAAATACCTTCTAATGTTTACTCAAAACAAATTTTCCTTCTATTAACATATAGCTAAATGCCCATGTATTTTTTTTATAAGAAGAATTAAGAGGCAGCACAGTTTTATGCAAAAATACATCTGCGTGTTTAAATACAATTAGGCATCCTTATTTTACCCTCCCTGGAGGCACTTCTATTATGTAGCAGGTTTTGCTGACTTTTTAGTTTGCAGAATATTTTCTCTCTCGCAAACACTCCTATATTCCACAAAAGATGTCAGATCGAAGAGAAAAAGAACTGCAAAGGAAGTTTATGAAACAATATTATCTATTACATGCTGTGTTAGATAGTGTCAGATTTGACTGCAAAATAGTTTGTCTTTTTGGGTTTTGTTTGTTTGGGATATTTTACAGATTTTAAGTGTTGTAAGGCTTGTTAGCTCTTGAAATATGATGCAAGGATTACTGGTGAGCTAATACTATTCTTTAAGGTCAAGTTAATAAAAGAGCACAAGATTTATTTCTCTTTTCAGTTCCTTGACTACAAAAAGTAAAAGGTATTGCAGTATGTGGGGTTTTTAAGCATCATAGTAAATTTGTAACCAGATAGCTGTTGGCTGCTATGATTATTAGTGATCCCATCAAATAAGTTATGTATTTACACACACTTAGGGAAGTAAGACTAATGTCAAATTATAAGGAGCAATACTTGTTTAATAAATTAACTGCAGTGAAAATGGGCATCTCTTGCTTTACTGCACACTACTGTATACACTGGTAGTTCCCCAGAACTTTGGCTGCTGATGTGGGCTCTATGGGGGTGATTGCCTCTGCCCCATTTCTGTAACCTCTCCTATCATCTACTGACAGATCATTTCTTATTTATCTGTCTTTCCACTTCCCTTATTCACTGCCATTTTAATTTCTTTTTGAGACATCAAGGAAAAAAAGCCTTTCGATCAGTTCTGTCCCTGTAAAACAACCTCTCTCAGGTCCTCACTTGCAGCAGTCCAGAGCTTGGGCTGTTGAACTTCCAGGGGAAAACTGCAAGCCTTCAGTGCAGCTCAAGGCATGCACAGAGTTCAGCAATGTCTCCAGAATGAAGGCTGGAAAGAGCATGATTCCCAACAGGGTCAAATATACCCCAGTTCTTCCCACAGTTGTCTCCACTACTCCTCACTCCTAAATTGAGAAACTGTAGTTTCCAGGGTGAGCAAATGACAGAGGCCAGGAGGGAGAGTGCAATGATCCTGTGCTAACAGATCTTCCTGTGTCTAGAACATGTTACAAAGGCAGCATGAAAACTGCAGGGATCCCGTGTCTTGTGAGCCTGAGGGGTAGACTGAAGGCAGAAGGATTTCATACCTGTGATTCATGTGCTTGTCTCTGCTGAAACTGGAACTGCGTGGAACTGATGTGCTTCCCAGGGAGATTTATTTATCCAGAATGTAATTTCCTGTTAGAATACCGTTTCACTGAAATATTTTGACTAAAATAATACCTATGTTGCAGAAATTTTCTGGAGCACAGAACACATTTAACTATTGCAGTCATCAGAAAAAGGTTACTGAGGTTACCTCATGGTCGCAGTCTACGAAAAGACCAGTTATCTTTACAAGTGCCCCCACTTTTTTCGATCAAAGTAGTATTTTGTTAACAGAGATACACCTTCAAATGATAGACTCAATAACAGATAGCGAAAATATTCAGTATCTTTATTTACACCGATATAGAAGAAATTAATGAAGGAAAATGAACTTCTTACTTTCTGTATCCGAATTGTGGATCCGTATGTAAGATCCAGGAGTAGCAACCTGTTTGAATAGGAGGGCAGTTTAGGATATTTTTGGAAAAAGGGGCAAACCTGTTCTCATTTATATTCATCATCACAAAAAGGTCGCACTTTTTAGGACAGTTTTACAAGGAGGTTGAGCATTTATGAAGGTGAAGAATGAGTAGGAAGCTTCTCAAAAGAGGCACCAATAGTCTATTTAGAAATTAATATTCTATCTAAAATATTTTCAATCCTAGCTAAAATATCTCAGTTTTGCAGATCACTCTTGGAGCAGGAGGAGAAAAATCAGAAAAATTGGCCTGACAAAAAAGAGAAAAAAAGTATTTTCTTATTTTCTTTTGAATATACTGTTTTAAGAGTTTTCAAACAGCTCTACTTGCTGAGAATTCCGTGGTAGAGGCTGCACAAGACTTAGATTTCTACATGGAGCTTCTAGATGGTCTGTGATGTGAAGTGGATCTAAACAAAGTAATGTGAAGGAGGTAAGACAGTGACTTCAGACACAAGATTTTGATGAGAATTTAACTAGCAATTTCCTAGCTAACCCATGGCTCTGTTAGCAGCAGATGCAGTTGGCTGTACACAATGATGTTATTTAAATAACATTCATTTGAACTGACATTAGATGTCTGTTACTTTAAATTTTGTTACCGTGAAGATCAATAAACAGAGATGGTCTTCATCTGAAGCCGACTGAAATACAGGATAATCTCTCCTTTGATACCACCAGGCGTTGCTTTTGATCGTCACGTACGTCAAAGTCTCCAGTCCAATACCTAAGCAGTGGCAGCAATTAGACTAGCTAATCCCCCTGTCTGCCCTGCAGCAACATCAGAAGTACGCATTTTCTAAGTTACCTCATAGAAAATAAAGTAGGTTTTCAGTTTCACTTCCCTAATTAAGAAAAAAAAAAAAAAAGGAAATAACTTTTACTTAGCCCTTATATTGCCTAGGCATGGTTTATATAGGCTAGGCACAGATTTAGGTCTGGGCATATCATCCGCATCTTAGTACCTTGGTATACATGTGCAAAGTCATGTGATGTGAGAGTACCTAGTGGCCAAGCCAGCTCCACCCTGGTCCCATGTCCCAGGCTGGCCTTTGTTGTCCCCAGGGAGGCGTCTGATACCCTGGGCTGACCTGGCTGGGATGGCTGGGTGGGTCCTGGCTGCCAGGCCCTGCCGTGCCTTCCCAGGCAGCCCCCGTAACCATGGATTGGGATCTGACCTGATCTGCAGAGGGTCCAAGTGATTAGAAATTAGAAGTTAAATTGTCTTATAAATTCCCTACCGTGCTACTTACAGACTGTACTAGGCTGACTCTGCCCGTAGAAATCCCGTGCCATTCTAATAATAAATTCTCTTCTATGTCAATCATAACATCCTGTTAGGAAAGCAAAGCTTTAGTTGTACCTCTGGTTTAGTGCCATCGTCACTCTGCCAATATCCCTAAGAGAACCCGTCTGTGTTGGGTGACAGTGTCACTCAGATAACAGTGTCTGTTCACCAAGAACCTCATGGAGCAACAGGGAACTTTTTAGCAAGTGTGTGAAAAGGGCTGATGCAGTATCTAGGAAGTTGAAAGGAATGGTATTCTGGGCAATTGGACTCCTGATAGTGAGAAAGTCTCCTGTATTGCACACCCTGGCTACCTCGCTCAAAGGAATATTACTAAATTAAAACTTCCTGCTTGCAAATTAAGATACTGTTTGTTTTGTTGGTGGGTTTTGAAAGAGGTTAATTGAAAAGTGCTATGGCTGAATGCTATCTAGAAGGAAATTTTTCTCTTTTTTTGGTCGATTGATTTTGGTCATTTGGCAGCTTTTTATGCAGAGTGACTTACGCTGTTTTCTACTGCAAAAGCATTTATAGTTAAATTTCGAGAGGTTTACAGTGCTTTTCTTCTTCTATTGTTCAACACCTAATTTGAGGCAGACTTGACTTTCGGAGATCACATGAACTTAAATGTCCTGTTGATTTGGTGGAAAGTCAGAGAAGTCCAGCATCTCTACAAATCGGGTGCCTCCTGCCCATCTTTCAGAGATGTCAGATTTTGGGTCTCTAAATGTTGGAGAAAAAGTGCAGCTAGTAGTGCTCCAGCATTGTTATTACCGTTTGCATCGACTGTCTGGTATGTGTTTATTTGCATTTGGAAATCAGGGCATTATGGAAAATTTATATTGTAGAATATAGATTAATATTGAAAAATTACAGATCCATTTAACTTATATGAAAAGACAAACAAACAAATACCCAATGGATTGACTGTTAAAATCCACAGTCTTAAATAGAAAACACACAAACTTTTCAAAAATTTCTTTTGAGAAATATCAAGCCTATTTTGCTACTCACAGCAGTTGGGAAGTCTCACTCCTTGCCCTCCTTCCTTGTTCTCTCTTCATAACTTTCTAGGCACCACACACCGCTCACAGCAGGGACACTTCAGGAAGAATTGTACTTTCTGCTGCACAGCACAGTCTGTGTTTTAAATGTGGGGGTTTTGCCATCTGAAGTTCACATTCTTGGCTGTAGGAGTGAACTGCCACATAAATCACAGCAGGCACAGGAATGTGGCGAACTGCAGCTTAGGGCATTGCTTTCCAACTGATGTGATGCATCTTTTTAAAAAACTAGATGGGCATCACGGTACAAGCCAGCAAGCTCAGCTGGTTTTACAGTCTCGCATGCCCTACCACAGCTAGGATATCAGCTGTTCCTATCAGCAAGGAGGAACTGGTATGGGGGATTTGTTATCAGGGGAAGTCAGAACCCACTGCACCAGGTTTGCCTGGGACTGGTGCAAATGCAAAAAAATTAACTACAGCTGATCCCCAGAAACGAAAAAGATAGCAGGAAAAATTCAATTCAACCAACTCAGAAATTATTCACAGTGAGCAGGGAGAAGATAAGGAATGGGCGAATTCCTCATTCACAGAGAAAGGTACTGTGTGAAGCATGTGGCTAAGATGAGAACAAAAGATGAAGTGTTATCTAGATTAGAGGAGAAGTGGGAGACTAGTTTAAAAAAAGGTGAGAACTGGCCAGCTGTGAGGCTTAGCAGATAGCGTCAGGATGGAGAGAGGTTGTTCTTGGAGATTCTCATTGCTGTATCTTGGACCCGATCTTGCTCCATTGATATTGGTGGCCTTGTCAGGAAACACTGTTTCAGGACTCTGTAAAGAATCACAGAATCAAAGAATATCACAAGATGACAGGGACGCAGACGGATACATCGCGTCCAGCTCCCTGTGGTTAAGAATTTTCATTCTTAGTAAGAAGCAGTTACTGTGTTTGCAGAATGTGTGCACGGATTCTTGTCTGTGGTATTGAACAGCTCGTCTATGGGGTCTGGCTGAGCAAAGTGGTGTTGTGACTTCACATCTTCTCCAGTAGCTGCAGTAATCAGCTGGTATCACACATCAGCAACATCCTACCTGGGACTGAGAAAAAGCGTGCGCTAAGAGTCAGACCACTATAGGTCAGAAGATGGAACATCTGAAAGGGTAGTTGCAGTATCCTCTGGTTTCGGTGCCTTGAAAGAGTGTGGAAGTGTGTTGGCTCTGTTATAAATAAAATCTGTAATTCGTGCTATTATATATATAAAACTGAAATGTGATTAGACCCTACAGAGACCGAGTTTCTAAATCCCTGCACCAGCCTGGCTGAGAGAAAAATTTCACAACACTAAAAGTATTTCTTTCACAATAAGTGAGGATTCCACCTAGGTGGGTGTCGCGGGTTGGGTTTGTGAAACCGGGCGGAAACACCAATTTAGTGTAGTGGTTTGGTCCAAAGTACTCATTACTGTTTATCTGCTGTGAGATAAGAATTAGGAGAAATGCAAAGCAGGCACCAAACTTGAAAGAATATAAAGAAGTTTATTAACAAACCTAAAAGAGGGAAAAAAAAAAAATTATACCACCTTCAGAACTCTCCTCCTCCCCCCACCTTCCTCCCTTCTCCCACTGACAATGTAAAAAGACAACCCTTAAGATGTTCAGTCTGTTTACCACTTCCATAATAACCTTGTTCAGTCCATTTAGAAAGAGAAGTCTCTTCTTGCTCGTGCTATGAAAACATTATCACAACGAGACAGCCGCCCACTTCCAAATATTGTTCAGTCCATTTAGGAAGAGGAGTCTCTCTGCCTGCGTGTGAGTCCTTTCCCCCGACTTGCAGCTTTTCCCGCAACTGCTTTCGAGGGTCCACTCTTGAAGTTTTTTGGGGTACAGTTTTAAGGTTGAGCCGTTCAGAAACAGAAACAGAGGCCCTTCTCCTTCCCTGGGAGCAAAGGGTCTTCATCATCTTCATCTTTAGGACTATCTCTGGGAGCATCTCTAGGGACTGAGGTTTTCTCCTTTCCCATTTGGAGCAAAAGTCCTCATCAGGTTCATCTCTAGGGACTGACATTTTCTCCTTTCCCGTTTGGAGCAAAAGTCCTCATCAGGTTCATCTCTAGGGACTGAGGTTTTCTCCTTTCCCATTTGGAGCAAAAGTCCTCATCTGGTTCATTTCTCCCTGTCCAAACGTCTCATGAAATTACAGCTGCGTCAGCATCTGCCTAGCTCAGCGCAGGTGCTTTTGCTCACGAGTTGAACACTCCACCCCCCATATCTTCATGAAATTACAACGGGATACTCTGATATATCATAGCTTCACAACAGAATTTCAGCTTTAAGCATCTCCTCTCTCTCTTCCCTCAGGTTTTCAGCTCTTCACAGCAATAAAAGGGTTAATCTCACCTCGGCCTTGCAGCTTTGCAGCTGGAATGTTGAATTTTTCTTATCGCAGTGGAGAGGGGGGAGAGCCGAGCCGCTTCGGCTGCCCACGGCAAGGCAGTGGGGGGGGTTCCACGGCTGGAACAGGTCCATGGCTTCAGGATGGCCGTGGCCTGGCCCGGCCTGGCCCAAGCAGGGCCTGGCTGGGCCCGCTGGCCCCCACTCGGGGCCCGCAGCCACCTGTCCCAGCACCGGAAACGAGAGAGAGCTTGGAGGGGGAGTTTGCCTATTCTTAAATGTGGATCACAGAGGTGGTCACAACTTTAAGTGGCTTAGAGACTTGTCCATATTCAAACTGGCCAGCTGATAGGTTCTATCAGTTCCCAGAGGAAACTGTAAGCACCCCTTAGCAAGGACGTCCCTTCCGGGACTATGCTTGCTAGCCTATGACAGTGGGGTTGGATCTTATCACCGGGACATTTGCACCATGACGACTCGATCACCACACTCTGATATGTACATCAGGAATCTGGACATTCTGGGAACTAAAAATAACTGTTCCGGGAACCAGAGATGGCCCATCCATCAGCAGAAATGGCCCACTCATCACCCAGGATGGACAATTCATCAGACCCAGGAAAGGCTTTGTGCAGCCCAACTCCGGGACAAGAAAACTTCATGAATACGAGAAGAATAGAATTAATTCGGACTCTGCCCAAAAACTGTATAAGAAGGGACCAGCCAAAGCAGCATTCGCGAACTTGGGAGGTCTGGTGCGATAGAGATCAGATCTATGAGTGTTCACCCAGCTCCGACCCCGGGCTCGGTGCTGTTTTTCTCGATCGTGGCGTTTGAAACCGATATTTCGGTCGCACAATAAATGTCATTTCTTTATTAATTTTGATTCGGCAATTTTGTTTATATTAGCTCCATACCACAGTGCCCTGATCATCCAGCAAGAACTAATGTGAGCAACCTAATTTGGAAATCTGCAGACACTGAGAGAATCCGAGAGTGAGTGTATGCGTGCTTGCACTTGCAAGCAGCTCTAGTTAATAAAATGCCAGAGGGACTCTTTACCTTGTAATGACTTACTTAATCAAGGTACAATAAATATTAACAATTAGAACTGTTGCCATCAGTTAGCGTACTTGAAAGGGCCTGTGCAACAAGTGTGATAACTTTGCTGAATTTATATATTCATTAATCCCTGTCAGCAACAAGGAAGATGTTTTGTGGCATGAACTGGATGTCTTCAAAGACTTAATTAATAGCAGAAGGATAATACCCGATACTGTGAGAGAAATGCATGTCCTTAATAACAGGGTCTTTTTTTTTTCAAATACAGAAACGGGTTAGGAAAAAAAATTAGTTGTCCCACATTAATCACAGAGTGATGGAGTAAGAAACGTAATGTGTGGTGATGCGATACCTTTACTGTATTTTTATATAAGTTTTCTGTACCCCAATGGTTCATCCCTACCTTCCCCACTCCTATTCCCAGTTGGTTTGCCCCAGACCCAAGCCGCTCCCCCGGTGCTCCCTACATGGTTGTTCTCCTCCCCTTGTTCTAGCTCTTTCCCTATCAATCACCCAAACCCCTCCTGTTGTTCCCGAAGGTCCAGTGTCCATCATCTGAAACCTCCCAATTTACCCTTATATGGTCCCCATCAATCCCCCGAGACCCTACCCCTCTAGATACCTCCCCCCTTGGAAATCCCCTAAACTTCGATGCCCCATTGGGGCATGTGATCCCTTTCCCTCCTCCGCTTGAGGCTATTGGCCCAAGGAAATGTCTATCCTCGTCCATATCCCTCCCCTAGAGATTTCTATTGGTCCCCAGTTAAGCCCTCCCCATTGTAACACCTCCCTTTATAAGAGGTTCCCTGGAGCTGCTGGAGGCTGATCTCCTGGGGGTTGCTTCCAGTTAACTTGGTTTACCCCCTGTGGCAAGCCTCCTTGCTACTTTTTATCCTTTCCCTCGTCCGGACTGCTGACAGCCACTGTGCCTGGAGCTTCAGCTCTCCTGGGCAGAGCTGAACTCCTGAGGAGCAGCTTTAAAGCCAAGAGCCTCCAGCTGCTCCCCACTCCTGTCGCACACCGCAGGAGCCTAGCCTGGGCAGTGGTCTGTGGCGGTCATTGCGACAGTAATGCTAGTGTAAACAGAAATGTTGTTCTAGATCCTTTCAGAATACCTATTTCCAGTAGAGATAAAACACCACCGTGCTGGTGGTGTATCAGTTCTTTTCACAGAAATAAGGATAAAAAGCAGTGCCTAGAACTTAACTAGGTATTGAGAAGGGTGGCAAAGATACTGAAGGAAATTAAGAAGCCATACTATAGAGGCAAGATTTTTTTTTTTTTTTTTCGTCTGGCCTCATGGAACCCGCAAAGAAAATTACTTTTCTTTAAATGAAAAGGAGACCCAACAGACATGGAAGGGTATAGGCCACAAACGCGTTCAGGGACAGAAAAACGAATTGTTGACCTCGCAGGTAAAATTTGATCAGTGGGGAGGAACTGGATGAGGCAAGAGGGGCACCTCAGAATGCTTTTACCTGCATTACCTGACCATACCCCACCAAACAGCCTCCAGTGCAAACGCAGGGCTACAAAAAACGCTGGTGTTTGTTGGTTTGTCTGGGCTTGGCTTCCGCAGACCAGCCAAAGCCGCAGCCAAAGCAGCACCTCCGGAGCCGGGAGCCGGCCCTGCCCAGCCCGAGGGGAGCAAGCGAGCCTCGGGGCGGGTTTGGGGGGCCCGCACTCGGCGGCCGGACGCGTCCCCCGGCAGCGAGGGCGGCTGGCTCGGGGCTGGCGGCACCGCCCGCTCGCTCCCGGTGGGTCCCGCCGTGATCCCGGCGCCGGGCAGCGGCGGCAGGAAAGCAGGACGATGCCGTGCGCAGGCGGGGAGCTCCGAGCCTCATCTGCCCTGTCTCCGCTCCGAGCCCCGGCGGGATCCCGGCCCGGGTCTACCCCCGCGGGCGGTGGGTGCGGGGCCGGCGGGGCCCCCACCCCGCTTTGTGCTGCCGCTCGCGCTTTGCAGGCGCGGCGGGACTGGGAATCCCGGGCGCCCGAGGCAGCCTCGCCTCCTCTTCCTTCCCCACCTCCTTCTCCTCCTCCTCCTCCTCCGGAGCGGGGCGCGTGATGGCGGCAGCCGCTGTAACGGAGGCGAGCAGCGCCGGCAGCAGCAGCACCGATACCTCCAGCACGGGCGAGGAGGAGAGGATGAGGCGGCTCTTGCAGACCTGCGACGGCGATGGGGATGGCTTCGTCAGCAGGTAGCGACAGCGAGAGGCGGCTCTTTGCTGCTACGGAGCCGTCCCATCCTTCCCCCCCCGCCCCGCGTGCCCCGGCGCTCAACTTGTGGGCGACTTGGAGCAGTTGCGGGAGCGCAGCCCCGCCGGGTGCTCCGCGGCTCCCGCCCCGCTCCCGCCGGCACCGGGGGCTCCGGCGGGGCCTCGGCACCGAGAGCTTCCCGGGACAGCGGGCGAACGCTGCCCGCAGCACTTCTACGTCCGCCGGGGCTGAAAGGTGACGCCTCCAAACCTGGTTTTTATCACCTCGTGCCCCGGGCAGGTGGTTTTTGCAAGTAAACACACAAAAAGCCGGTCGTAGGTAATCTAGGAGAAAACTCGTACTGTTCTCCCGGATCCTATGATTTTGGTTGTCAGTACGGTACACAGTTTCGTTTAAATTCCTCTGCTGGTCCTCAGAGAGTTTGAGGAGTGTCACCCAGGCTGGTATTTTGGTGTGGAAGGGTGAGCATGTACATTGGCAGGAGATAGCTGGAAATAAGCCACAGTGGAAGTTTGATGTGTTTTGGTCAGGAGTTGGTTTTGTGGCAGTGGTATTTCTGAGCTCTCACGCCATCATTTAAAAAATACCGAACTTCAAGAGGTGGGATTTGCCAGAGGTGCTGGAAACTTGCGTTTTCAAAATGAAACTTACGCTATTGCATGCAATTAGTAAGTGCCTCTAGAGAACTGGGTGATGAGCGGGAAGGACTCCACTACTGGAATAAGGAGTAAAGTAGGCACGTTTATTCCAGCGCTGGGACGCATGGGGGATAATTCCTCCAAAGTCATGCGTGCCCACAGCTGCATTCAGCTTGGTACATATCGGGTTACGAGTCCCATATTCATTGAGTTTCCCAATAGGCCGATACATATTCATTGCCTAGCCCCGCCCAGCCTCGCCTCGTATTACAATGAGCCCAAAAGTCATTTACATCCGCGTTGTGCTTGCGCAGTGTTGTCTGGTGGTCGTGGGCAGGGGTCTCCGAGATGAAATAAGAGTCTTCCTCAGATGAAGTAGAGGGTCTTCCTCATGCTGAACTTTTCACCTTTCCTCCCTGTGCATGCTCTTTATGCCCCTGGGCTAAGTCCAAACTTCGAGACTGGTTTGAGTTAAGTTTTAGGTTAAAAACAGGATCTTTGGTCAAGATTCCTTCCCTTTATCAATAGTCTCCTATCTTCTTATCCTGCTTTGGTAGGCACAATAAGTGTCGGGCAAGCGGTATGCATTGCTTCTAACAACCCCTTCTTAGTAAATCATTTAATCTCGGCTTCCCCATCCCCCTGATTCGAGGGAATTTCTTCAACTGGCCATTTAACCTGTAACCTAAGCATATGACCCCACAAAAAGGCGAAGTAAACTTGAATCCCCACTGCCATCTCTTTGGAGCCAGAAAGGGTCTGAAAATCTGTAACAGCTGGCAGTCACTTTAAAAATAAAGTTTAAGGATTGTGATATTTCTTATCTAAACAGCTCCCTGAACACTTCCCGCCCCCCCCGTCTAATGATTATTTTGACAGTTGTGGTTCTGAAATATAAACTTAGAAAATGTGTACTTTCCAACCAGTGTGCTAAGACTGCTTCTCTTTCCGTTTGTTTACAGTCTTCATGGAATTGATTCTGATATCTGAAAACTTACAGTGTTCACGTAAAGTGTGCACTGTCTCCTCCGAGCACACTTGCTGATCTGTACTGTGATCTTTTTTCTGCAGTGTAAACTCTCTGTGTATTTATAATTTAAAGATCTTACTCGGGGAATGTTAATGTTGCTGTTCTAGAGTTTCATACAGACGATTGAGAGATGTTACCATGACACAAGCTACCCCTTTCTGATCGACTAATCCACATTCCCTTAGTTTTGTCCCAGATTTGTAGTCTGTGTTCTTCTAAGTAGGTGTTTCAGAGTGTTGCTTGAAGTACAGTGTTGAAAACTCTAGGATGTGTCTGAGTAGGGACGCTGGACTTCATGAGGAGATGGAAATAAAGCCCAGGGCCTGGGTGGTGGTTGAAAGTCCTTCAGGAGATGGTGGGTTCATTGTTGAAGGTTGCTGATACTTTGCTTCAGGAGGGAGTTGTGCCTTCAAGGCAGAACTGGCCTTTATCAGAGGACACGGTGTTACAAATTACTATCTTACTTTAAATCTCTGTATGTGGTGTATTGGTGCGCAAAGCACGGTCCCTAGACACGTATTTCTCTGTATGTGTGAGAAAGGAGGGAAAGAACATTTAAGAAATGATCTTTTACATGGCTTTACTTCATTAGATAGCCTGGGTAATGAGTTGTGTAAATGGAATGCCTTTCTTGCTTTCTGTAGTTACTCAATCTCACTTATAATCTGTTTTATGGCAGTGGCTGATGCAGGAGAAGACTTGTCCAGTCAGATTTGGATGTCTTTATAGTATGTGCCATCATAGTCTTAGAGCCAACTTGGTCTGATGTATGGACTCACTGTCCTTGTCAAAAGTATAGCAGCTGGGGGTTTGTTGTTGTTTAGAGCCCTAATGTTTAGGTAATTGCATCTTTTTTAATGTCACAAATTAAAATACAGAGAAAAAAGTTACAGCTGCTTTTACACTAAACTTCATCTTGCCACGCTATGCATCCTGTTTGTCTTGCTTCTGGGTTTATTCATAGAGGGGTTTTCTGTTTCATACGGGCCAGTTGCTTGGTTTTCCTGTTCCTTCTTGCCCTGCTTCCTTGGACTTCCCTTCGCTCGTCCTTGTGGCCAACAATTTTTTTGCCTTTCTTGCAGCCTCAGTGGAGTTTGGAGGCTGACTTCTGCATGTCACAAGGTCTTTTACAGCGGGTTAAACAATAAGTAAGCAAGAAATGCCCAGACATCTGTATAAAGAGCTGAAGAGATAGAAGCCAGCACTGTAAAATCAGCTCCTTTCTTGTGTACTAGAAGTAGACTTCCCTGTGATCTATAACCTATCACTAGCATAAGCTTTTTAAAAACTAGCTTATTTTCAATGAAATGGGGCTGAAGTTTGCAGTTTTGCAGCGGCTACTGAGTATAAATTTTATCTTTGAAAATTAGAATCCCTTTGTTTGCAGAGCTGAAGCTTGGTCAGTCATTTCTTTGCCTGGCACATGCAGCAGTTTGTTTATAAGATTTCTGTTTCTCCAGCTCCAGAGCTGTTAAGGAAGAGAAGATCTTTATACTTCTTACTCCTTATGCCAGCAAAAGCAGGCATTTTGTGTGTGTGTTTATTTAGTTCATATTGCATGGGGAAAAGAGCTATTTGTATTCCTAATGAAGTAGCATGGTGTCTCAGCTGTGGAACTGCTTTGTCGTGCATCAAACTGTAATAAACTGCTTCAAGTAATAGCAGGGAAGTACAGGCACAGATGGAGAGGAGGAGCATGTCCTGAGATACTGATTAGTGTTCAGGCTCTCA
Source organism: Corvus hawaiiensis (assembly GCF_020740725.1). Classification (NCBI taxonomy): domain Eukaryota; kingdom Metazoa; phylum Chordata; class Aves; order Passeriformes; family Corvidae; genus Corvus; species Corvus hawaiiensis. Next base: position 25,380,455 of record NC_063255.1, read on the forward strand.
CCCGAGATATTGATTAGTTTTCAGGCTCTAAATAGGATGATATCAAAACAGTAAAGCCTAATGAAGCATGTACCATTGGTGATTATAATCCAGAAGACACTGAGCTAGGGGATATGGAATGCTAAACCAGTGTCTCTGAGTCTTGCATTTACATGTGCATATTGAAATTTTGCAGCTAGAGAAGAGTACTAAGGAAACGCCAGAGCTTTAACTTGTTGGCTTGTACTGAAATGCCTTTTGATTCTTTTGGGGTTAATATTTATTACTTCATTATTTTAACGTCTTAAAATGTTTGGCATTCTTCTGATACTTCTACAACAAGACGTAATTTCACAAGAAACAACTAACCAACCAACCAACCAACCAAAAAATACTTCCCTGCCCTCCCCCCAACCCCTCGGTTGCAAAGCAGTCCACAGTTAAGGCTGGATTCTGAACGCTTGAGATCAGCTGGATGAGCATTGCTGAGAGCAGAAGGCTCTTAAACACTGTTCCCATCAGAACTTCAGTTTTGCAGCTGTAGCTGGATTCTGTTGTTACTAACAAAGAGCTGTTAACTGAAAAAACAGTAATTGCTTTTCTTTGTTTTATTCTGTTTGCTTTGAAGAACTTCAGAATCTGATGTTACAGTTATAAACATTTTCAATTTCAGAGGGTTGGTGTTTTGGGGAGGACACCTGTGCTTTTTTTTCTTTTTTTCTTTTTTTTTTTGGGGGGGGGGGTGGGGTACAGTCTGTGTATGTAGTCTTGAGTGCTGGGTTTTTATGGGTGACAGGCTTAGATTAATTTCTTCAGAAACCTACTTGCCTTGTAGCTTTATTATATATGGATTGTACTGAAATTCCATTTAGCACATAATGAATTTCATCTTCGCTGCAGAAGTCACTCAATGGGTTTTGGATTACTCTGTTCTAACGCTGCAAAGTCTAAAGAAGGTAACTTTGAATTTGCAGGAAATACTTCTGCTTTAAAAAAATTAAGGTATGAGCTGTGGAAATAATGGGTGAAGAAAAAGTTAATTTCATTATTAAGTTACAAATATGCTAGCTTTCCAATTTTAACTTTTAAGCATGGATAAATAATTTTAGGATTGTGAAGGAGAAAGGTAAAGCTAGTGTTTAGTTCAGACAGAACTTTGTCATCATATTAACAATAGTGGAATGAAGTTCTGTTTGTAGAGTTTGTGTGAAAATGGTGTTGTCTGTGTACACAATTTTTTTTTTATACACTGGGGTGAATGTCTTACAGAAAATCTTGGTAAAAGTAGAGTAAGATGTTAAAAACCCAGTAAACATACTAACTTTGTAATGAGCATATATGTGCTGAATGACTGTGCCTTCTCCAGCCCTGCACAGAAGCAGTTAAAAGAAACTTGTTGGATTTGATTTGTTACCTGAGTGGTTTTAGTGGTACCTTGCTTTAGGAGCTCAAAGCCTTTGCAAGTACAGGCTGATCCTTCCCTTTTCCATGGGTTGTCACAGTAGTAGGACATTCCCAGCTTTCTTGCTGAGTGTATTTTGGCACCCCCTCAGTGTTTCTGCATCTAGTGGCTGTGTGCTATTAGAGGAGAAAACCAGTACTTTCAAGAAGATAAAGTATGTATCTATTCATTGTGTTTTTAAGGGAGGAGATTTATTCTTCTGTGGTCTCTGTTACTCTCCACAGCAGTCCTTGCCATTTAATTTAATGTTTTTTTCAAGTGCCTGATTTTGCTAATGTGCTTCAACTTCTGTGCTTAACATTTAAAGAGATGCCTATTTGAAGCACAAAAGGACCGATTAAAGGAAGCAGCAAAATCAGTGTGGGTTCTCTGTGACCAGTCAAGTTACCACTGGTGGTAAAACACGTGTTTTAATCCATAAGATGACCATTTATGAAGTCAGGCAAACATGTTCAGTCAGGGTCTCTGAGAACTGACTTTGGGCATGAGCTAATATTCTGCAAATAGAGGCTTTCTAGTCTCTGCAGGGTATTCTGTGCTGTTCGAAAGCAGTATCAGGAACAAGCTGTTTGGGAATGGTAAAGCTATTTATCCTACAAGCAAGAGGTTTATGAAAGGTCAACTCTAGCAGAACAGGTGGAAAAAAAAAACTGCCTTTGAAGACTTGTGAGAGAAGTCATATTTATTCTGCTAGTTTTGCAGCTACTGGGATTTCAAATTTCAAAAGCAGCTTGATCCCAGTACTCTACAGTCCTAAGTCTGGCCTCAGTCCAGCTGTCTAACAAGGAGACATCATTTAGAAGCAGTCTGCAGAATGTCAGCAAGATTGGGACAAAGCTTTGTTTAGTCCTTGCCTTCAGTCTGGCTCTTCATACAACGGGCTGTTCTTACGACAGCTAAAAAAGCTGTTAAGACCTCAGTACAGGATTTTATTCTCACTTGAGGTCTAGAGTATTTGCTCTGTTTTCTTTAAACCAACTCAGTTTTAGAAATTCCAGGGGAAAAAACCTCCCAAATCTCCAGAACCCCCAAACTGCTGCCCCTACCCCTCCCTGCCCCCCCCTCCCCACCCCACCTTGGTAAAATGTATTTTGTCCTTGCACGAGTGCTTTAGTTTGTCTTGAAAACAATTTCATCTTCCAGATCTGTTCCTGGACTTAAGCTTAGTCTCCAGCCGTCTCCATTAGGAGGCTGTCATGGTGTTTGTGGTCCACGTTACTGAAGGATTGCTTTTATATGGATACAGCAGAATACTTCCTGTATACCAAGTCAAATGGTGACTGGAAGCACTGTGCTGTTTTTCACATGATTGTAGTCTGTTTTCTCTGTTTCTCTTGGGACTTGCCTTAGTCAATGATTCCACAGTTTTATAGAATTTTGTGGGGTTTTAGTCCAACTTTGTCTTCCACAGGTCCTCTCAGAGCATCATAACCAAAAAAGGAATAAGCTATGGGGAAAGCCAGGCGGGTGGATATATATGAAAAGCCAGAGAGACATGCTTACTTTAGGATGGAGAAAAAGGTATCCCTTTTGTTAAATACTGTGTCTAGAAAATACACCAGGAATCAACATTCATTAAGGGATTATGTATTTCAAAGTCTGTATATGTTACAGCTGATACACAGTTGGAGGAATGTATTCCAGCTTGAATTTTCTGAACATATTATATTTTTTATTTAGTTAGCAGTCCTGTTCTTACGTAAACAGCAGACACCTGAAGGGTGTTTTAGCTGGAGCTGCTACTGTTTTGAAGTTAGTGAAGTTACTTGGTGTGTTTTGTGTAAGCTATTGCTTTTGTCTTTCCTCATAGGCACTAACAGTCTGGTAAAAGGGACTAAAGTATATATCTCAGGCTTGTTGTTACAGGGCATTACTGTATTTTCTTTCTTAGGAGCTTGTTGTCCAGGTAGATTGTACTGTGGAAAGACTGACTGAACAGTAATTCACTTGAAAATACAAATGTCAAATTTTTTGATCCCTTTGAAAGTTACCATCCAGCTGGCTTCTAAGCATTGAAGTTATTTGTTATCTTTATTATTTTTAATTGATTTTTCTTTATTTTTCATTGAGATTGTTGCAAGTACCATGTTATTTGGGTTATTACCGTACCTCTCTTTAAAGTCAGTAATTTCAAAGTTAGTTACTTCCCTTTTGTGGTGAAAAAAGAAGTAATTGTTAAACTGGGATGTTTTTGCCGTTTGTTTTCTTGGGTTTCTTGGTGGCAATTCTGAAAGATGAACTTCACAAACATACTCTGTTACTTTCTTCCCAGGGGTGATGGGGAGCAGGGGCCCTCATAGGATGCTTTGGTACTTGGTCTTTCTAGCAAATGCATCACCCTGGGTTTATAGCAGAGGAACCACTGGTGACTGTTCCAGCAGAATGAATGACTGGGATTATGGTAAATATTTGGTCTTAGCTCATGTGTGACTGCATCTTCCATTTACAGCAGACAAGGCAGATGGCGTCCTCCTTAACCGCTGTTGGTTAACTTGTGTTAGGAGTTGCTAAGGAGCAACTTTCTATATGTTTTCAAATTTAATTTGGCAAAACCTACAGTTTGAAATTTGTGGATGGGTTGACTCTGTTGGGAGGCATTTGAATGAGAGAAGAATTGTTCCAGTCAGCTCCTTGGTTTTATTTGTATTTATTGTTTGAGGGTGCCACATGCAAGCTGTGGGTGGCTTCTAAAATTATTTAACAGTCCTCTTTGTCTCTGATTGCTGGGGTAGGCTAGAGATTACCTGAAATTGATTGAAGCAACAGGTCATACATGTTCTGATTTGAAGTAAGTAACCTCACAAAATACTTGGGCACCTGGCCTTTCTTGCAAAAAACACACCCCTCAGCTGTGTACCTGCACTCCTTATGCAGTGAACTGGGAGTAGCAAGTGGAGGGTTTCATGATTTTTTAAGTCAGCCTGTTCTGCCAGATGAGTTGTTCTACTGTGCATGGTCCTGAAGTTTCACTCTGTCTGCACTAGAATTTGTTCAAGGAATCACCTTAGCTGTACACTAGCTCAGTAAGGAATATTTCTTTGCAGCACGGCCAGTTTATATTGTGACTTTTTATCTGGCTGTGTGACTTTTAATGTTGGCACAAGATGGTGGAGGGGGGGAGAAACGAGCTTGGGAGTTAGTTGTGATCCCTCTGGTTATGTCTGCTTGATTTTTAAACACACTTCACTCCAAATGATCTGAACTAAGAAATCCCTCTAAAAGTGAATTCATTTCCGGAAGTGTAAAAGGACAGCGGAGGTTTTATTGAGACTCTGGTATCTCAGCTGGTAGAGGAAGGGCATTAACAAGGCTCGTGTTGTGCCTAGTTGAGTGTTGTCCAAAGGATGGGCTTCAAATGGCATTTAAAGGAAAAGTTGTGCTGTGGATACGTGGCTTTTCAAATCCACCTTATTTTTACTGTGAACATTCACATGCATCTTTTAGAATAAATAGTACATATATGGAATTCATCCTAGTGCAGTGACTTTTGCATTATTGACCTGTGTTAATTAACATCACTGTAATGCTTAATTGTAATCAGCACATTCAATATCTCCTTTCTTCTGAGGGTTTTTCTGCAGCAGTATTTTTTATATTTAATAGAAAAGAGCAGTATTTATGTAGTATTAGTGGTTATTCGATGAAATCCCTTACGTAATTTTTGAGGCTAAGTCAGGTGGCAGAGACCAGACCATCTCTGAATGAAACCTGTGCTCGTGGTAGTTCCTGACCAAGTCTGTAGGTTGAATTGTTACTGTGTATTAGCAGTATATTTGAAACTAGCGAACAGCACAAAAGAAAGCACAGAATGGCAGAGATTCTCTTGACAAGCTCCGCTTCTCTCTTGACAGATGGACCTTTGTTTGCCTGCAACAGTTCAGTCTCCAGAGATGAGAGCCTTGGCCACAAAGGGGACACCCGGTCCTCACAGGTTGAGAGATGCAGTTTGTGCTATCAGTAGGGAGTAGGTGATCAGAGCACAAAGTTTAAGCTATTTGTAGTGAGTAGTAGAATATGCATTTGTTGTGTCATCTGGAAAACACATTTCTGTTCTGGGAAGTACCAGTCGGGGGCTGGCTGTCTTGTCCATACCTCGTATGAAACGGGGGAGAGACGCACACACACACACACCATGGTGGGGAGGTGGGGAGGGAACCGTCCCCTGCTCCCCCAGAGGAAGGAGTGGTGGTATAGGCTGCCCACTTAGAATAGTACTGTGAGAGGTAGCCAAGGCAGGACAGAGCTGTGAAGTAAAAGCTCAGATGGCTGAATTATGAATAAAGCACACAGGGTTTTGGGGCTGGCTGGTTGTTAACCCTGTCTTTTATCTGATGATGCTCAGCATTGTGGAACTGGATCAAGTTGCAAGTTAGTTGTGAACAAGCACCTGAACATGCAGAAATTGAAACTAGCAGGGAATTTCAAGTGTGAAATTGTCCCACAGTATGGAAACAGTTTTGGAAGAGTGACAGAAAAAACAGAGAAAGAGTACCCAGGAGAGGGAGCCAGTGAGCTGCTGCTGACTAATGCTGACAAGTGTGAGGTGTTTTCTCTTTCTTGTTTTGTTTTGCTTTCTACACTGAAAATAACACATATAGTGAGACTGTTTGTGCAGATAGGACTGGTAACAAATACCTTAGATGGTAGAGGGAAGAATTTGAGGAGTGCTTGGACTTGTTTTAGTTAGTTGTACTTGAAGATCTTTGTGTAATATTCCTGAAGACAGCCTCAGAATTATTTTCCATTCTTTCTCCCTGAGCTCTTCTAAAAGATGGAAGTAACAGAAAATGGGGAAATGGTTGCTCTTCCCCCTTCAGAAGTCCTACTGCAGATGGGTTCTCTGATAGTCTGGGCAAGGTGTTCAATTGCTTAATGCCCTCTGTCTCCAGAGCAGCTATTCCAAAAGCCCACCTTGAGTCCCTTTGGGTCTCTGAAATACCCGCTCCGGAGGAAGTCTATGCCCAAAATGCACGGGGCCTCTGGGCCACTCACAATGAGATGTCTCTTCCACTCATTTCCGGTCAGGCTCACCTCAGCTTCCAACAGGGTCAAATCTTGTGATTCCCCTGTCACCTCAACAATAGAAACAGATTCTGCCCCCACGTGTTGCGATGGGATTACTGTACACTGCGCACCAGTGTCAACCAAGGCCTCGTATTTCTGTGGTTCTGATGTGTCAGGCCAACGAATCCACACAGTCCAAAAGACGCGGTTTTCCCTGGCCTCTACCTGGCTAGAGGCAGGACCCCTCTAGTCCTGGTTATCATTCCCTCCCTGGGCATACGTTCTAGAGGTTCCATCAAGGGGATTGGACATGTCACCTTCCCTTCCATTATGCCTGACAGCTTGGCTACGGGCAACTGGAGCTACTTCCTTTCTGGTGGAACTTCCTCTCTGAGTCTTGCCCTCCTTCAGTTCATGTACCCGTGTTGCCAGGACAGACGTGGGTTTTCCATCCCACCTCGTCATGTTTTCCCCATGAGGTCACACAGGAAGAACCACAGCTCAGCTCTTGGGGTGTACCCTCTCTCCCTAGCTGGGGGACGTCTGCTCCTGGTAACAGGGCCTCTGGTCTGTACCGATGAGATTTGGAGAAGGTTCTCTTCAATCTCTCCTGAGTTTCTGGTGAGTCTCCTCAATCTTGTTTTCCATTTTCTGTAGGCGTTCTGACAGACTTGTTTGCACAGCTGAGATTCTTGCATGTGTTGGGCCATGCACAGTATCTGCATGTGCCCGGAGCTTCCTCACCATAGCAATCATGGTCTCATTCCCCTCATTCCACTTCATCATTGCTAAAGCAGAGGCATGTTCTTGTGGCCCAAGTCGTATGAGTTTTAGCCACATCACTGGTGTACATTTTACCAGGTCTGGACTCTTAATTGTTTGGTCATCTGAGAAAATGATCTTTACCACTGCCAGTTCTCTCAAGCATTGACTCCCTTGTTCTGTGGTCTTTGCTGCACCTGGAGATCTTCCCGGCACAGGTGTCTTTCCTTCACACTTCTTTCTTAAGAGCCGTGTCCACAGACTGAGAGCTTTGGGCCCCCTTGCTATCCCTTGGTCGATACCCGCATCACGTGACAGGGATCCCAAATGCCTCGCTTCAGTATCATCCAGAATTGTCTTATCACCTGTGGCGTCCCAGATGCGCACCAACCAACTTAATACAGAGTCATCAGACCATCAAGTCTAATCCTTTCTTAGGCCGCGAAGGTTTTCTATGGACAAAGACTCAATAATGATTTCTGGTTCTGATTCCTCTGCTGGCTGTGAGGATCCTGGCTCCCCATCATCACCCACTGGGCAAATGGATTTAGTTTTGTGTTTCCTTTTCTGGACAGGAGCAATTGCTCTTGGCTTAGGCTCCCTGTCTGGTTTAGCTGCAGCCTGAGTGACTGGGGTGTCTGCTGATTCATCTTCCTGCCCCTCTGCCTGTACCTGCTGCCCTACAGTATCTGGCAGTGTGCAATAAGCATTAGCCAGGGCCCAGCAGATTGCAGTGAGTTTCTTCTCACTAGACTTGTCATTGCACTTCTCTTTCAGATATTTACCCACCTCAGCTGGGTTCTGAATTTGTTCAGGGGGAAAGCTCCCCCAGGCAACTGGGGCAGAGAATTCATAGGTTTGGCCTATGTCCTCCCATACCCCACACCACTCAGAATTTTCCACACCTGGGGCAGGTGTCTGGTCAGCCTTGCTAGAAATCTCAGCCCTGATTCTAGACAAGCTGCAGACTGTATAGAGAGAACCTACCAGACAAAACACCAGGAAGGTGGTATCTTTAACATCCAGGGAAAAGGGAACATTCTCAAAAGGTGGCGTACCAGATTTGAAGGGGAAGAAGGAGATGAAGGGCTGGGAAACATCATCCCCTACTTTTCCCCTAACCGACTGGGTGTAATTACTAACAAACCCCCAAAGCAGACTACCGAGACTAGGATGGAGAAACAGCAGAGCATATACATTTCAACAGCTCCCAGTACCTCTGTTAACCTTCTATAAACCACTATTACCAAGCACATCAGTAGAGCAATCCTGGTTCATATCCCTGCTCTGTAAAAGTTATATGCCAGGGACAAAAATTACCTCTGTCTGTGGATAGACAAACATGCCTAGGGACCAGAGAGAGATTATTACATCAAACAGCATGGTGGCTACTGACCACTGTACTCCAATACAAAGTGCTTAAAACCAGAATGTAATTATTAAACTGGTTTTTTCACTTTCTCAAGCCTCATATAGGGGCCAGATTTTGTCTCAGTTTGAGACACATGTAGGGGGAAACGCTCTGGAAGGAATGTCTCCTCCCCAGAAGTCAGGTTTCAGCACTCCCTCCCCCACCAATATGAAAGGAATTTCTTGGATAAAAGTGAAAAAACCTATTTATTTAACAAGCAGAGTGCCGGCAAGGCACAGGAAACAAATGAGTAATGTCAGATAATAAACTTTCTCGATGTGGAAAAAGCTGGTGGATTCAGAGTTCTTTTCTGTAGCTGGCTCGGCCCCTCCTGAGGTCCGAGGCCAGGATGTGGCATCCCCGCAGCCTGCCTGCTGGTCCACAGGGTCTGATCATCTGGTTCTCGGATCACAGCTAAGCCGAACAGTTCCAGAAGAAGAAGTAGTTCTGGAGGATTTTGGTATGCCGCTGTAGGAAAATTTCTTGGCTCAGCTAAGAGGCTGGCTAAAAACAGGAAGGTGCTCTCTCGGCTCTGCAGTGGTGAGAACAGGGGGGAGTGTGTGAGTCCTTGAATACAAACCGCGCTGAAGAATTTGTCCAGCTTCTCTCCCCCCTCTCCTGGACCCAGCTTAAAGCTGCGGGACCCATTTCTGGGCAATAAGCAGATGGTAGGGGAATACAGTATTATCATAAAATCACCCCAAGACAATGGTATGAGGGTCTGGTGTTGGGGTCCCTCCCCCTGCCATGTAGCCCTGGGCGAGGGGCCCTGGAGGGGAGGCACAGGATTTCCCTGCCTCTGCTCAGCCTCGTTCCCCATGGGTTGTTTTGTGTTCCCCGGCGCGGGCAAGGACCCCCGGGTCCCGTGACTGGAACAGTTCCTCGGCAGAGCCCCGGCCACGCGGCTGGAGAAATAAACATCTCTGAAACATCTAGCAAGAATCAGTCCATATATATTTCTTTCCCACGGGCCTCCTTGTTTGATACGTCGTGTTACAGTATCCCCACTGTAACAAATGGTGGAGAATTGCGAGCAGAACTATCCCTAAGCGACTGATGTGTGAGTAAAGAAACTTTGGATTCCTCTTCTTGTTTTTGTTTTGCTATTCCATATCTAAACTATGGAGGAACGGTGGAAAGACTCTTGTCTCTCAGAGCCACATATGGACATTTATCTTAAACTTGAAAAGATTCTTGAACAACGATTTGTAAATTTTAGCTTGATTCAAGCTCAAAAGGGACTGAAACACTTCCTGGCATGGTTGTTTAAGAACTTTTTCTACGTTTCTTGGGATTTAATTCTTACCAAAGACTTTTGGAACACCATTTGGACACAGTTAATTTTTGAGTCAAAATATATGCTGATGGAAGAATATTTTCGTGAATATTATTTAATTACCGAGACTGTTGAACAATGTCAGCTGTGTCTTGGCCAGGGGAAGCCTGGCTCAGGGACAGTGTGACCCAGGCCACGTGCACCGAGTCCTCTCCAAGCAGCAGCGAGACAATTCCAGCCCGCGGGCAGAGCCATGCAAGCTGCAGTGTCGGCAGTAGAGCAAGGTGTGGGGGGAGTGGCGTGACCCGGCGGTGCCCGCCCGGCCCCGCACAGTGTGTGGTGGAGCAAGCCCGACTGAGAGGGCGGCGCGCGGACGGCAGCTGGCGGTGGTGGCGGCGGTGGAGCAGAGACACGTGCTGTAGCAGGGCACGGGGGGGTCATCACTCAGGGGCTCAAACTTCACCTAAATGGATTAATGCAATTAGCAACTTGTTTCACTCTGAAAGGTTCTGCCAGGGAAGTTTGTTTCTTGTCTTTTTTTTTTTTCCTAGCAATGTCAAACATCCCTGCGTTGAAGATAAGGAAGAGAGTTTGGGAGCAGAAAAACTGCAAGCAGCAAATTCACTTTCTTGTTATAGGAACCTACCAAGACATGAGATGGAACTGCATGAAAACCAGTGAAACTTAAAGTGTCATTACACTTGCTTGCATTTTCAGTTTGTTAATGTTTGTAATTTGTGTTTTCATTGCAAGTACCTTGCTAGGAAATCAAATATTAGTCAAAGTATTCTGCATATTCTTAAGTCTGATTTTTGTCTGACTTGTTTGGCCTTTTTACTGAAAAAATGTTGTAGCTAAGGTCTTATGGATGTATAATTTGTCTCAACCAATTTTATCCTGAGAGCTGGTATAAGAACTTACACATATTTGAAATCATACAAATATGTACTAACCTTCCCAGTTCTGCCTCAGAAGGCTTCAAAATTATTATCATTTGGCTAAATTTTTCGGATTTACTGATTAGTGAATTAAAGAGTCTTAAAAAACACAAGCAAAAGTTACATGAGAAATGACTGAATCCCCCTTCATAAATCTGGAGGGGTAGCCATGGACTGCAAATAGGACATGAATAAAATACAAAAAAGCCTTCTACCAGGTCTCAAACTAATGGGCTGTTGAATTTCCTGCCCTATGTCCTAAAAGAGTATTTTAACTTTGCCTCACTTCTCCTATTTATGCCAATCAGTGTAGTGACTACAGCGCATTCTGCAATGCACATGCTTCTCCCTTGCAGGTGCAGAATGTGATGAGAGCAATTTGCTCACTGAATTTCAAAAGAAAAAAGCTACTTGAGATGATACAACTAAGTTTAAAAGGGAATTAATTTCATTTCTAATCGCACCAATAATAAAGCCACAGTTTCTATTTTGTGTCAAGATTAAATTACAAGAGTGCTGTAACCTGTCTCCTGAAAAGCATAGTCCTGATGTAAGGATATGTTTGCATGAGAACATTTTGTGGGAAAATGTTTTGTGTGTTAAATTTTGGATCATAAAAACTAATCCTTCATACTGCATAGAATTATCCAGCAGAGTAGGAATATTACCAATGAAATTCTTCTAACTATATGTGAATGCAGTTAAGCAGAAAACACACATCCTCGACAAATCCATTCACATTTATTCCAGGATGCAAAGTTAATAAATTATCCTACAAGAGCTAGAAATCCTCTTGAAACTCAGCTGATTGAGACATGTTAATACATGGACCTGTCGAGGATACACTTCTGTGGAATTTAAAAATGAAGACCCGCTGTACAATTCTGTAATTAATTTCAAAACATACTGAACGAACATCTAAGAGATACAATATTGTGATATCCCTCACACCCACTACGCATTAAAAAACACTGATTCCTGGGATTCATGGGGTGGGGGCACTGACTAATAAGAACTGGGGTTAATAATTACAACTGAATTCATATTTTGAACTACTGAACTGTAGGTACAAAAATGCTGTTAGTGAGGATCTTCTTGTTATTTTTCTAAGTCCGTGAGAGATTTTTTCCTCTCACAGAAGAGGTAGCAGGGAATGTAAACAACCAAGCCACCTGCAACCTTGGAAAGTCTTGTTTATGGTATAGTAGAAAATATTTTGATAATGGATGTTTTAGGATTTTGGCCAATCGCCCCCAAGGGGTGGTTGGTCCTTTGTCCAATTAGACTATGAAGAAAAAAGTCTATAAAAGAGTGTGTAAAATAATTAAATAAATCAATCTTGCTGCACAATTCCTGCCTGCTGGATCTTCTCCTCCTCCTCCTCCCTATAGCTGCGGGACACGGTGATATACCGTAGGAACCAGGCCTGCGGTAATACTGAACACTGTATGATTACTTATGTCATTGCTTCTGCTGTTTCTATCTTTTCTCCTATAATCTTTCTTCATCACCCCTGTGGACAGCGGAGAGAAACAATGGACTCTACACAATTCAATGTGAATCAAGCAGAAGCCATTTTATTGATGAACTACTCTCCTTAATACACAGTTTTTGCTTTCCCTACATGCAATCATGCGTATTTATTACTGGTTAAGGCCTATTTTCACACGCTACTTTATGCTTTATGATTGGTTTTTGTATGTGTGTCACATCATCCGTTGTGTATGTCACAACTGTCCTTCAGCTTGCATTTTCTTATCCTTTTCTTCCTTTTTCTCAGGATTATGCTACACTGCTTGTTCCTCGTTCGCATCCTCCCCAATGCTGCTTGTTCCTTTCACACAACCTCCCCATGGACTCTTCCTTTGTGTACATGCTCAAGTCCTTCTGTCTTACGTGCTCTGGGTTTTTATCTTTTGGCTGGTTCACAATACGTCCATTTTCTAGTAAAAACATGGTTTGCACAGTGGACAACCCATAAACTGAAGAAGATCGCTAGGAAAGAGACAATGTTTGAGTCACGGGGTGGATGTCAGAGACTGAAAGAGTTCATGCCTCAAACACTGATAGAGTTTTGCCCATTACAACAAGAACTGTATAAAGAAGCTACAGCCAAAGAAGCCTCTCTGGAGATACCTGACTTTGGGCTGTAAGTTAAATCACTAAGATAAAGGGAAATCCATTCTTTAATCATCTCAGGCCTTGGAAAAAACACACGAGGCCGAAGGAGAGGAATGCATCCACAAGAGAGCCAAAAGCAGCAGAGACTCTTCCATGGCTAAGTTTGGGGTGGGGGAGACCACAGCCCACAGAAGCCAGGTTTACACAGACTCCCCCTGAAGCGAAGGGGGGGTGGGAATAAGTGATTTATATTTAAAACAATATGTGGCCAGGATACTGTCTCTTGTGAAATCTCATTGACAGGAAGCTCAGCTAGCACAGACCCTGCCTTTGGACTTTGCTGTTCATAACATCCAAGCAGGAGATTGGGTCCTGGTTAAGGAGTAGAAAGAAGTACCACTGGTGGCTAAGTAACGTGGACCTTTCCAAGTGTTACTGACCACAGAAAAAGCCGCCAAGACAGCTGAACGCAGGTGGACCCATTGCACTCGGGTCAAGGTCTCTGATACCCCGGAGATTTGGACATTTCAGCTGGAGGAGAAGGACAGAAGGCCACAACTGACACTCCACAGGAGTGGACTGGAGCAGCAGCCAGTGCGTTGACATTGGGGAAGCCCCGTGTGCCTACCCACAGACTGTCTGCTAGAATAGTCTGTATGGGCATCCTCTCGGATCTCCAGTCATTGGCAGGCTAATCCTCACCATCACTGCTTTCTTTATGTTAAGCTGTCTCTGTGCCCTCACTCACCCCAGGTGGTGCAGAAGACAACGTGAGAATTAGATTAAAATACTAGATTACACCATTAGAATGTTTCTCTTAATAATCTTACCTATATATTGTCAGTTACGTTTGGGCCAGAGGTGGGAAAATAGTTTTCTTAGTCCTAGGAGAAGAAGTAGCAAAAACCTTTAGCCTTAGCAATTGTTGGGTCTGCGGAAGGCCAGGAAGATGTGAAGACTGGCCATGAATGGCATCGCAGGTTACCTGCAAACTGGTCAGGGATATGTTGTGTAGGGTATATCAGACCGTTGTTCTTTTTGCTACCACAAGTTCAGGAAAATCAGTTAGGAATCAAAGTATATGATGATCTAATTAGAGAAAAACAATCAGTTGATGCATCCCTGGCTGGAGGGAGTACCCAAAAATGGGGAAAAGATGAATGGCCACCTGAGTGAAACATACAACACTATGGACCCCTAATGAATCCACTTGGAACTGTGGAATGAATTCATATCAGGTGCCAGAGAACCTATTTATTATTTACATCTGATAATTAGGTTACAAGATGTCTTTGAAATAATAACCACCCAACAACTACAGCTCTCGACCTTCCTGCTGACCAATCCACTCAGATGAAAAATGCGGTATTTCAACATTGGATGGTATTAGATTATCTGTTAGCAGAAAAAATGAAGAGTGTACAGAAAATTAAATGACTCAAACTGCTGTTTCCAAATAGATGACAATGGAAAAGTAGTGAAGCAAATAACAAAGGGAGTAAGAAAGTTAACTTGTGTACCAGTCCAAATGTGGAAAGGATGGGAATGGGACGTGTTTTGTGGTTACCTGGTGGACTATGGGTTAAACAAATGCTTTTTTTCCTCTCATGTGCTGTAGCAACCCTAATCTTTTTACCATGCATGATCCCTTGCTTAGTGCAACTTACTGAGCATGTGATCAAGGGGATGCAGGTAGTAGCCATGCCTACAGATCCAGAAATGGCTAAGAAAGGACAGAAAATGATCTCACTGCAAATAACTGCAAAACCAAAAAAGATCCAAGAACAGAAATTTAAGTCAATGATAGCTGAAGTTTGTAAAGACAATTATTGAAAATTAAGAGGAGGGATTGAAAGGGATGAGAGAAATTTGTCTTTACAAACAAACTGTGGGTCTGCTAGATAAGACCAGGTACTGAGAGATGAAAGAAGCAGTGGGAAGAACCGTAAATTCCATAGGAATTCCACTGATTGACACAAGGAAAAGAAAAGGGGGGGTATACATTAGAAGGGCGTCTGTATTAGGTGATTCAGGAAGTCTGTACCTCTGAAGTACCTCAGCCAATGGGGAAAGAGAGAGGGAAATGTGGCTGGGAAATTAGGATAAATGGAGGCTGCGTCCTCTAACAATCTGAGAGACCCCAGGGGAATGCTCCATGGCCTCTCCCTTTATTTGAATAAAATTACAGGACTCCTGTCTCCTTTTTGGACATAAACCTCTGGTGTTTGTGGATGAATTTTCCTGACAGCCACAAGGATGTGGCAGAGGCATTCCCTCCTCGGCAGGGGAGAGCTGACCCAAAGAACAGTTGGGAAGGAATCTGCTATCGTACCAGGGCTTAGCTGAGAAGTGTGTTTCCTGGTAGGCCCGGAAACTTCTCTGTCTATGCCACAGGGGGAAGAATTGGTCAAATATTCTTTTCATAAGTGGGAAAGATGAATGGTGAATGTGTGTATGTGTATATGGGGACACCCAGGAGAGTTTGCTGAATGTGTGAGATGGGTTTGAAAAGCACGAGTTTCTGATTACTCCTAGTTGTGATTGTGGTTTGCTGGGAGGGGATTTGACAGCTGGAGTTGGTGTTGTGGGGAGTAATGGGGAGGCTAACACTGTTGTGAATGCTGGAGTGAACCCAGAGGTGTGGGCAGTCCCAGGGAAGTATGGAAAACTGGATATGGAGCCTCTCCACATTGCTCTGAGGTGACCTGGATAGCTGGTGTCCAAACAGCAATACCCTCTTTCAAGGGACAGGAGGAAGGGAGGGAGGCAGAAAGGCAGGAAGCCAGGGAGGCAGAAAGGCAGGAAGGCAGGCAGGCAGGCAGGAAGGAGTTGCAGCCTGTTGCTGAGCTAAAGGTGGGTCTTTTGGAACTGTGTATGTCCCCTATAACACTCCTATCCTGACAGTTACGGTGCAGGACCCGAGAATAGTAGGTGAAACTATTAAACCCAAGCACTCCATGGTACCAGCAACAGTGGAGATACTATAACACGATGTATCAAATAAGGAGGCCCGTGGGAAAGAAATATATATGGACAGATCCTTGCTAGATGTTTCAGAGATGTTTATTTCTCCAGCAGCATGGCCGGAGCTCTGCCCAGGAACTGTTCCAGTCACGGGACCCGAGGGTCCTTGCCCACGCAGGGGAACACAAACCAACCAGTGGGAACGAGGCTGAGCAGGGGCAGGGAAACCCCGTGTCTGTGCCCTCAGGGCCCCTCTCCCAGGGCTACATGGCAGGGGGGAGGGACCCCAACATTTCACCCGTTTATTTTTAACAGAAGAGATTTAAAACTTAACGTTGAAAACTGGATAAACATAACAAGAACAGTTTTAAATTAAACAAGCCACCATCCTGAGTCTTTAAATGTCCAAACAGATTCTGTGGAACATCTTAGGGCTGACAGAAGGGATACAGGACTCTCCAGGCATGCTTTGTGGGGAAACTGAGGCAGGAGAGGGTTTAATTTTTTCCTTCCCCTTTTTCATCCCCCACTCAGCATTGGAAAGGGATTTTTGGGGAAACAATTGGCAAAAGCATGGTTTTGTGAGGGAAACCATGGATGGAAAAATGGAATGGGAACACACTGGGGGTAATAGGACATAGGGTAAAAGGGAAAGGTGGGATTAGGAAAGGGAGACTGTAGGGGGGGCTTACAATGGAGATATTGTCTAACATGACTACGATTTTTAGCATATATACTGCCTTTTACAGAAACACCATCAGGCCCAGTGACCTCTGATGCTTGTCACCCTTTTCTACCTCGTATAATTTTGAATTCCACCACCTCTCCATCTCCCAAGCTTGGGATGCATTTTTCAGGGTTATTCTTTTTAATAGCAGTTCTATGCACGAATATGTCTTGCTGGTTGTCACACCTTGTTATAAAACCATAATTTTGCTTAACATTATACCATTTTACTATTCCTAAAACCTTAGCTATGGTGATATTTCCCTTTTTCTGAGTGGCTGCTGTTTTCTGTCTTGCTGTGCGGTTTTGCTTTCTCTTTCGCTTTCGGTCGCTCCCGTGTTGGAATTGTCGGGGCTGCTCGTGCCTGTGCACTCTTCCTGGGGTCTCATTCGGGGCCGCACAGGCCGGGCTGGGCCGCACTGCTCAGTTCT
The DNA here is from genome assembly GCF_020740725.1 of Corvus hawaiiensis. Classification (NCBI taxonomy): domain Eukaryota; kingdom Metazoa; phylum Chordata; class Aves; order Passeriformes; family Corvidae; genus Corvus; species Corvus hawaiiensis. The sequence goes on from NC_063255.1 coordinate 25,397,529, forward strand.
CCGTGCGTTGCCTCCTCTGCTCGCAGCTGTGCTGCCACTGCCAGGCAGTTTGCCTTATCAGTTTGCTCTATTTGTTCCAGTGATTATCGAGTTTGGCAGCAAGCAATGCCACTGCCTAAAGCCTTTTTTGATAACCAATCACTTTTTTGGTAATCAATCATCTTTTTAGGAACCAATTGCTCTGTATCCCAATTTTTTTGTACCAAGTCTACCCCAGGGGGAGAGAGACGACTAACAAAGTAACCAAGGAAGGACAACAAAACATCTTCTTTGCACTGACCACCTGGGACAGGCATTTTCCCCTAAAGTTAAGCCTGCATAGGGACAACACCATCCCCATACAGCAGCAGCTACAGAATTGGCCTCAGGATTAGAATCTGCCAATTCCAGTTCTCCACAACAAACCACAGATTTTTTGGGGGGGGGGGGGGGGGGGCGGGGGAGGAGAGTGGTGTTCCCCACAAGACAGGAGCTGCAGAATTGGTTTCAGGACTTGAACCTGCCAAATCTGGCTCTTTAACCCCCAAATCAACCCCAAATCAGTTTAACCAACCTCCACAACTTCCTCAGAGAAAGTTGCATCAGAATACCCAAGAGTTTGGGTCCCCACAAAAAAGAGACCTCAACCTCCACAGCTAGGTGGTAGTCTCTTGGTTTGTTATCCTGGCCCTACAAATGTACCAGAAAAATCCCTTGCCTTGCTGTGGATATAAATTGCATTGAACACTGAGATGGCTCCGTTCAGAAAAGCAAACGGAACAGTACCGAGGCTTCCTCATGAAGGAAATTTACAGTCACTGTACAAACACTCTTGTCTGTTCCATCTAAGCAAACACCCAGATTCCTGTACATTGCGGTGAAAAAAGTTCCTGCAGACTTCAGAACATTCGGAAAACATGTATTTATTGAACAAATTCCTGTATTTTTTCAACTCTGTTTCTGCTATGCAGGACATTTCTGAAGTTGAGTGGGGGTGAAGAAGTCAGCTTTAGCTACGTGAGGGTGCTGTTTGCGCACTAGAGAAATTTGCAGAGAGTGTAGATAAACTTCACATACCAGTACCATAGTCACGAATGATCCTTAAATAATCTATGTGCTGAGAGTTACTAACTCCTAGGGGTGCTATATAGGTGTATATCTATATGGGTATATATGTATGTATCTGTGCATAGGTGGGTATATATGAATATAGACATATATATGTGTATATATATAGGTGAATGTATATATTGGCCATTAACCGTTACAGCCCTTCAAGAGAAGGAGATACAGAAGGGAGGGGCACCCCACTCCTGAGGTACTCTGCTGTGTCCAGCACAGTTGTGTCACGGACTGTGGGGCTGTGCAGGGCATGGGCCAGGCTCTCTGTCTCTGCTGCTTTGCCTCTGGCTGCCCTTGCCCCATCCATGCTTCCCTTCCTGCTTCTGCTGCTCTTCTGGCTCTTCCAAGGGTCTCTGGACCACAAGTACAGCCTTCTTAACTACCTCAGTGTGGAGGTAGTCATTTGCATCCAGGAATACCAGAGCATCATCTGGGTGACTGTGCACGGTATGTCCTGGGCTATCTGTCTCTTCTGCTGAGGCTGGGATGTCCTGGGCTGTGTCCAGGAGAACCGGGCCATCAGCTCTAGGGCTCTGCAGGACATGTGCCATGCTCTCTGGCTCTGCAGCTCCAGCTTCTGCTCCCATCTCTTCATCTATACTTTGTTCCTGCAGCCACAATTCTTCTAGCTCCTTGAAACGTCTCTGGATCACAGGAATGGCATTTTTAAGAGCCTTGATCCTGATGTACTGAGCTGCATTTGGGAAGACCAGAGCATCAGTTCTGGGACTGCTGGTCTCACGTGCTTGCCTCTCTGCCCCTGCTGCATCCAGCACATCCGTGGCATCAGCTGTCAGGTGTTTCGTCTTCTTCTTCTTCATCTCTCCTGTGCTGGATGTAGCGGTGGAGGTCAAGGGTGGAGCCCTCAGTCCTTTCCAGACAAGGCTCTGCCACCTCCGTTGAGCCAGGGTCTTGATGACTGTAGGCGCAGGAAGGCTTTGAGCACGTCCTGCAGGTCTTTCTGCTCCTGTTGATTCCTCTGGGCTCAGTTCCTCATCCTGTGGCTCCTCTGGGTATTCAAAGGGTTTCTGGACCATAAGCACGGCCTTTTTAACAACCTCTGTCCGGATATAGTCATTTGCATCCAGGAATACCGGAGCATCATCTGTGTGCGACTCTGCTCGGTATGTCCTGGGCCCTCTGTCCCTTCTGCTGGGGCTGGGATGTACTGGGCTGTACCCAGGAGAACTGGGCCATCAGCTCTGGGGCTGTGCAGGACATGTGCCGGGCTCTCTGTTCTCCTCTGGCTTTTGGTCTCGGCTCTTTGTGTACACTTTGTTCCGGCTCCCACAGTTCCTCTAGCACTTCAAAGGGTCTCTGGACCACAAGAATAGCCTTTTTAACAGCTTCTGTCCGGATGTAGTCAGCTGCATTCAGGAAAGAAGGAACATGAGCTGTGGGACTGTGGGTCTCACGTGCTTGCCTCTCTGCCCCTGCTGCAGTGGGTGTTACTGCTGATGACACAGCCCTACTGTTTTCCATGTCCTGCTCTTCCACCATCTGCTGGCTGGATGCTTGCAGCTCAAGTGTAGCCTTGTCCTGGCCATCTCTCCTGATACACTCAACTGTGTCCAGCACATGTGTGGCATCAGCTGTCAGGTGCTTTGTCATCTTCTTCTTTTTCTTCCTCTCTCCTGTGCCGGAGGTGGTGGTGGAGCCTAAGTGCAGAGCCCTCAGTGCTTTCCAGACAAGGCTCCACCATCTCTGTTGAACCGTGTTGATGAGTGTAGGTGCAGGAAGGCTTTGGGTGCGTCCTGCAGGTTCTTCTACTTCTGTTGATTCCTCTGAGCTTAGTTCTGGTTTGTCTGGGTATTCGAAGGGTTTCTGGACCATAAGCACGGCCTTTTTAACAATCTCTGTCCGGATATAGTCATTTGCATCCAGGAATACCGGAGCATCATCTGTGCGACTCTGCTCAGTATGTCCTGGCCTCTCTGTCCCTTCTGCTGGGGCTGTTACCCTCATCCCCTTAGCAGTGCCTTGTTCCAGGCCCCTCTTGCTCCGTGAGCTCCTCAGATCCCTGGATCACAATTACAGCTTTGTGCAGGAGCTCATCTCTGATGTACTGGGCTGTGTCCTGGACAGCCAGGCCATCAGCTGTGGGGCTGTGCGGCGCATGTGCCGGGCTCACTGCCCCTGCTGCTCCGGCTGTTACTGCCTGTGTTGCATCCATGCTGTGTTCCAGGTGCCTTTGCTCTTCTATCTGCTTGTTGGGTCTCTCGGTCACAACTGCAGCCTTGCTCAGGACCTCACTGCTGAAATACTGGGCTGTGTCCAACTGATCCAGTGCACGGCCTGTGGGCTGCTGCTGTTCCTGCTTCCCTGTCTTGTGCATTGCAGTGAAGACCATGTGCAGAGCCCTTGGGGCACTCTTGAAGGCGGACGTCCGTCTCTCTCGAGCCAGGGCATTGATGACTGTGGGGGAAGGAGATCTGAAGGCAGGTCCTGCAGGTGTTCCTGCTTCTGTTGGTTCCTTCATGCTCAGTTCCAGGTCTGGCTCTGCTTCTTCCAGCTGCCGGCCAGGACCCTGTTTCACAGGGTGGTCCTTGTCCAGGCCCTCAGCCCTGATGGACTGGGCCGGCTCTGGCAGAGCTTCTTTGCAGCCTGCTGGCTGCTCCCTCTTTTGCTCTCCTTTGCCTTGGGCAGCAGTTGAGGCTCTCCACAGAATGCTCAGAGCCTTCCTGCGCCACGTCTGGTTCCCTTCAACCAGGGTGTCCAGGAAGGTAGAGAAAGGGATGGTGTAGGTGAGGGCCTGGCCTGCATCTGGGCGAGCTGCTGCCTGCTCCCCCACCTGAGAGGGCTCTTCCTGAGCTGCTGGGGTGACAGTGACTGTGCTACCTTCTCCTTCATGGTCTTCACCTGAGAGACATTCCTTGTCCTCAGATCCTCATGCTGTGGTAGTTGCTACTGTTCCCTCATCCATGTGGCAGCTGGGGCCTTCCTTGGGACCAGGGTGGAAGCCCCTGTTGTCCTGCAGGCCCAAGGAATTGAGCCGGTGGTGGACAGGAGATGACCCAATATCATCTGTCCCTTGGCACAGTTCTGTGTCTATTGCATCTTCCCATTCCTCTTCCTCGTATAGTGTCGCGATAGAGGGAAAACCCAGACGCTCAATATGAGCGATCAGCAGGAATTCGATTTATTGATTGTACCAAAGCTTCTTATATACTATCAATAATAGGCTCATGCATATTCGTAAAGGCGCATTCTAAGTGGTTCACGTCGTCTAAGCCGATCTCTAACCCCTCCTTTAGTTCCCCTTTCTGTGGTCAGCAGTTCTCCTTTTTCTCTGTCCTTCTAACCACAGATGTCCATTGTTTTGCTGCCAAAACCTATCCTTGCTAACTCTGCAAATAAACCCATAGCTCAGCAATAAGACTCAATGGTGGTTCAGTTATTGAGCAAGATACATGTGATATTCTGTAACTTCAGTTGTTACACATGATGCGTAGTGCAGTGTTCTGTGAGACCTTGCTCAGCTAACTACAAGGGTCTATGTGCCCGTTCTCACGTAGCCAGCTCCTCAGATCAGTAAGCTGCAAAAAATCTATATGCCCTTTCTCACGTAACCAATCCTTCACAATTCCCCCATTTTTATTAGTTTGAGCGAGCAAAACTCTCTGAGTTAACTGTTCTACGCGTTTGGCTAAGCAAGAAAACATAACGCGAGCTCCAAGCAATAGCAAAAGTATAATGCCGACTGTGAGGAACGAGACAACTCTTAGAAAAATTAAAATAATTTATTAAAACAGAAAAAAATTGAAAAATTATAAAAATCAGGAAAATATCAAAATTTGGGATCCTAGTGGCTCTAGAGGTATTCCCCGGGAACGCAGGGATTAGAGATCTTTTGGCTTTTACAGCACTGGACCTCCGGTGGAAAACTTGCAGTGCTGGGCTGACTTTTAGCTAACCCAAAAGTTGGAGAAAAATTATTGAAGGCTCCTAAATAGGAGTAAGGCTTAAGTGCCCAGCACTGGCGCCCACCACAGCTAAATCTGCAGTGGTCTGCACCTGCTCTGAGGCTGACTCACTATTTTATAGTTCCTTTGCTCCGCCCCAGTCCGCCCACAGACCGCCCATGGCACACCCCTTTGGTCCTAAGTGATTGGTGCTTTCCTTTTGACAGATTATCTCTGTCTACCAATAGCTCGTCGTTGTCAGGGGGGTAGTAGCAGCTGGAGTAAGAGTGGTAACATGTCCTCATTAAGATTCAGGTTGCCATGGAGCTTACTTACAGACCAACGGCTAAAGGTCTAAAACTGGCTGTTGGCTGTTAGGAACTGGGGTTTGGAGCTGGTTCTGAGCAAAGTAGAAACCCTTAAAATAAATATTAAAATACATCCAACACATCTTAAAACATTTGCAAAAGTATACAGAGAACATGAGAAAAACAACTCTTTTTAAAGTTGGAAGGGGAATTTTAACTGGGACACTTTTAACTAGGGGATTTTAACTGGAACTGGTGCAGATAAACTGCTTTGAACAAGTGAGAACACTAATAACAGAACTTGATATTTGTACCTGGACTGATGGGTGAACATTAACACTCAATTAAAGTTGTGTAACCCAAAATTAACTAATCAAAACACTTAACATGCAAAGACCAAGCTAATTAGGGAGTTCATGTATGACACCGACCCATCTGAGACCTTCCTTTATGAGGCTTACGGCCCAAACTCTGAGTCCCCCAAAAGTTCCCTGGAACCATCCATCGAAAGGACTGTCTTGAACTGTGAGCTTTTTGGTATGTTCAGTGAGCCACTGGAGCTGAGAGTGTATGGATTGACTGTGATCTGATAAGTTAAAGCGGCACATTCCTTCTACATTTTTGCATCTATGACCTTGTGCTAACAGTAAAAAATCAATGGCTGCACGATTTTGCACTAAAGCGTGGCGCAAGCTATCCACGTCTGCAATAAGCTCACCTACCAGGTGTGAGGTGACATTTGCTTGCTTGCCTGTCCAACATGCCAACCTTCTAAGCTGAGTGAGGGCACATGCTGATGCAGCTCCTGGGACTAGAAGAGAAGCAAAAAAGACAGCAGGAGTTTTCCATAGTTGTACATAGTCTCTGCAATTAGGATCCAACGGAAGAATGCTCCGTTGTGATCGCTTGTGTGTAATATTTAGTAGCTGCTGAATGCTAGGGGCAAACATTGTTAGTTTCCTAAAATAGCACGGTCCTCCCAGTGGTTTAGAAGGCACTCCTGGCCATACTCTGTCCCCACAAATGAGGAAAGTTCCTGAGGGAAAAGCCCTGGATTCTTGTGGAGGATTATCAACTGGCCATACTGAGCCATTGCAGTACACCGTGATGTTAAAGTACCATGAGGTGGTAGGGCTCAGCCATGTACTGTCTTTGTTTTGCCTTTGGGGGCTGACACTGCTGTCAAAGTGACTGCCTCTAAACGTAAGACAATAGGGACTAGGCTGAGAGCCTAAGAGATCTAGCTCTTGTGGCTCAAACATAGATGTATTAAGGCCTAAGGCAATTGCTCGTGCTTGGGCAGCTAGAGGGTTTTTCTTTATTTTAAGGTCATTGCAGATGTTAAAAGTGGAGAGGTGAGTATCGAGATAGTTATCAGTGAGGGTGGAATGGCTTGCATTACAAAAGGTTGAGAGTGCAGTTTCTGGCTCTGAATAGCTAAGGGTGTATTTTTTGAGGCTACTAGTTTCTGCTAACGGAACCCCAATAAGGCAGGTACAGAAGGGATCAGAAGGTGTTGCTAAGGATAAGCAAAAAGAATCTTGGCCTGTTTGGTTAGCCCAGGTAATCCACATGTTCTTTCAGTGGTCTATATAGCTAACGTGGTGTGGATCGGTAGCGTGCACGGTTGTCAGCAATGCTACAAGCATTAAAGCGCTGACACATGCGTTCCCACTTATAAGCACGCACCATCCATTGGCGTGGTATCTTAAGGCCATCTCTGCAAACTTCACGCACTATTGCGGATTCAAGCTGTAAGTGAACGCAATAAACCTCGTGGGTAATTCGTCAGCAAAACTCAGCAATAGCCTGCTGTTCAGCTGACTCATAAAGAGTAAGACCTTGAAAAATTGGTAAACCAGTTTCTCGCTCTAAAGCTCTCTGTAACGTGTCACGTCGCCAAGCTTCTTCACAATGAATACACCATGCTCCCCCTAACAGGAGTGTTTGATGTACCCACTACTTTTGACCACAGCCTGCACACCGAAGCAGGGACCATACAAAATGCCCTGGTCTCTCGCAAACGTAACAGATTTGACACTGAAGTCTCCTGGGACGATACTGCTCAAGGGTGTCCACAAGCTCTTCTGCTTCCTCCCAGGATTCAAAGTGCCTAAATCGGGCAGGCATGATGTTCGCAAGAAGCGCGAGCACTGGATCAGCTACTAGATGTAGCCGAAACAGGCTCAGCTCTGGAAGGTGATATCTTGGAGGCTCCAGGCTTGCGTGGTGTCGGTTTGACCCAGCGGCTGGGTATCCACTGTGGACCCAGTAGGGGAGTGTGGGATTCCCGTGGTGTGACTGATGTTCCATGTTTGCAGGAACATTTGGACGGTCTTGCTAACATAAGCAGGTCCATTGTCAGTCTTGATGGCTTTCGGGACTCCCATCACTGCAAAGCAGCTAGTTAAATGTCTGCGCACGTCTCTAGCCTTTTCGCCTGGCTGTGGTGTAGCCCAAACGAAATGACTATAGGTATCAATGGAGATGTGGAGATATTTCAGGCGGCCTAAAGCTGGAACATGCGTAACGTCCATCTGCCAAAGTTCATTACCTTTAAGTCCTCTGGGATTAACTCCACAGCCTATCCCAATTCCACTATTATGGAAACTGCACACCGGACAGGCCTTGACAATTGCTTGTGCTTCAGCTATGGAAATGCCGTAACTTCGTGCAAGTCCTTTAGCATTCTGATGGAAGGTGGCATGGGCCTCTCTCGCCTGTTGGTGAACCGGCAGTGGGGGCTGGATGATTCCTGCCATTAGCTGATCAGCCCGGTCATTTCCTTCCCCTAGGCCGTCTGTGCTCATGTGGCTCCTAATATGTAGCACTGCATATGCTTCAGTTCGTTTAGTGCCTCTGCGTCCCCTTGGGGCGGATCCCACTCAGCCCGGTCAGCTCTGGACGCAGTCGGCTGCGGGGGCCAGCCTCCGGACTCCGGGAGACCAGAAGTCTGGCTCGTGGGTCCTTCCACAGGACCGCTGTGATGGAGGCAGGCGGTGGAGGGAGGAGGCAGACTCAGATCTGGGTGGAATCTGGAAGTTTATTGAGCCCTTGGACACGAGGTCCCATCTCCCAGGAATGCCCAGGTCTGAGCGAGCTCAGAAGGCACTTGCAGGAGGTTTTATGGGAGGGTGGTAACAAGGGAGGGATCAAAGGAATAACCAACCAGAGGAGGGAAGGGTGTGGTGAACAGGATGAAAGGCGCATAAGGGAACCAATCATGGGAGAGGAAGGGAGGGATCTTTTTCTCTTAGCCAATCACACAACGCCCCAGCCAGAGCTTTCTAGAAGCCTGGGAGGGGTACCAGCATGATTGGCAAGGGCCAGGGAGAAGACAAAGGAGGGAAGTAGGGTAATTGACAGAGAACTGGGAGGATACAAACTGGGTAAATACAAAAGTACAAAACCTGAGGGGAGACCCGGACTAAACCAAACAAAAACACACTCCCACAGTTTAGCAATCGCTATTTGCATGCTTATAAGGAGTGCTACCAATCTCTGATTTTTGATGTCACGCAGTGTTGCATCTTCAATGCGATTCGCAACCCCTACTACATATAGAGAGTCTGATACAATATTGAGGCGAGTGTCCTTCCATTGAGCCAAGGCCCAAGCGACAGCATAGAGTTCTAATGTTTGTAATGAATCCTCTGGTGTTGCTTTTAGAATCTGGTGCTTCCAGGTGTTATCATCTTTCCACGTAATTGCTGCTTTCCGTGACCTTCTTCCGGCATCAGTGAATACGGTGAGCGCATTGTCCAACAGTTTTTGAGCTCTTTTTGGTTTAGAAATCCACCCATGATTAGACATCCATGCTAGTGTAGGTGTTGGTAGTGGCTTTGCTACCAAATTAGGTCCTCCGCTCAAGACGGCTCGCTGTAGCTCCGGTGAGTTAAGCAGGAACCATTCTAGATCCATGGGCGATATAGGTATCCAGATCGTCCCTGGATCCGTTCCATCCACCTGCAAAATTCTGATGTGCGCTTTTTGAATTAGATCTGCTAAAGTTGCCACTTTTTCTTGTATTGTCCTTCTGGGCTGCAATGGTGGTGCAATCCATTCTAGGACCCTGATATCCTTTGGTGGCTCCCCTGTTTTTATTAATTTGCACTGGGTAATAGCAGCAAGCAGATATATTGGGCTGCAAATGATTGTAATGTCCAAGGGCAATGCAGGATCACGTCTTGTAGTAAGGCTTGTAGTGATCTCCTCTGCAATAGTCTGTAACACAGCCTTCTGTTCAAGTGTCAGCGTAACAGATTGTGCAGGGTTGGTGCCCTTCAAAAGTGGACCAAGCTCATTTAGCAGTTCATTAGGAATGCCAGCTACGGGGCGAAGCCACTGCAGATCTCCCGTAAGTTTCTGCGCATCATGCAGGGTACGGATATCTGTATGAATGGTGAGTTTTTGTGGTTGGATAGTACTGTCAGTGATTTTCCAACCTAGATAAGTCCACGGAGCTGAGGTTTGAATTTTTTTGGAGGCTATATGTAGGCCCCGATCATTCAATGTCCTGTGCAGCGTGTCCTTCTGCTGCGCGGTGAACGGATTTTCTTGCGCTAACAGAATGTCATCCATATAATGGTAAATGATGGTATCCGGAAACATTTTTCGAATAGGTTGCAGTGCTGAATCAACATAAAGTTGGCAAAGGGTAGGTGAGTTACGCATACCCTGAGGAAGCACTGTCCATTCAAAGCGTTGAGCAGGTGCTTCTCTGTTAATGGCTGGCAGAGTGAAAGCAAATCTCTACTTGTCATCTTCATGCAGGGAAATGGTGAAGAAACAGTCCTTGAGGTCGACAATCAGTAGCGACCACCCTGCTGGTAGCATGGAAGGGTTTGGTAGGCCTGGTTGGAGGGCCCCTATATCATGCATTTGCTGATTAACAGCCCGCAAATCATGTAACAGTCTGTATTTTCCTGATTTCTTTTTGGTGACAAAAATTGGAGTATTCCAGGGACTTGTAGAAAGTCGCAAATGTCCTTGATTAAATTGCTCTTGAATCAGAATATGTGCTTGTTCAAGATTTTCCCGCTTTAGAGGCCATTGCTCAACCCGAACCAGATGTTCTGTTTTCCACCGGATAGGGATGGGGAAAGTCTAAGCAATGGCCACTCCTATAAATTTGAATCTGTGGTAAGAACCATGCCCATTTGAGCGAGTATGTCTCGTCCTACTAGAGCAGCGACACCAAGTGGCAGTGGCATGATGGACACACTGCAGTTTATCACTTGCTCAGCTATAGTCCATTGCAATGCTGGCACCGAGAGCTGCGGGAACAGTTCCCCAGAGCCCGAGGAGCCTGGTAAGGAGAGAGCCCACACTGCTTTAGAGAGCTCTGAGGCGGCTGCTCTGAGCCTGCCTCTGGCAGGAAGGGAGATGAGAAGAGTTGAGTTCTTGTCTGCAGGGTTGGTGCTCCCTGGTGCCTTTCGTTCAAATCCTGCCCTGGCACAGCCTCCCCGAGCCCTGCCCTCCACGCTTCTCCAGAGGCACTGACACCGAGTGCTGTGCTGTGGCCAGAGAGCAGTGAATAAACCTGACCTGTGGGAATTGTGTCACCAACCCGGGTGTCCCAGTTTTGTGCTGAAGTCTGTGGATGAATTTGCCGCATAGGGTGGAGGCCGGGCTGAGAGACTCTTGAAGGAACAGGGGAAAGAAAGGGCAAAAAGTCAGGCTAGGAGTCCAAACGTTTGGTCTCAAATCACTGACTGAAGGTAGTACCAGTCTGCTGGTATCTATCCTGAGACACAAGAAAAACAAGGAGCTGAACATCAGAGGCCAACCCACTGAAAAATCAAAAATCCAGTCACAAAAGGAAAAGCCTGAATGACCCCAGATCAGCAGGACCTAAGAGGAGAGAGGGAGCACTTTGGATCCATTCCTTAGCCAAGCTGGTGCAGCCTGCAGGCCTCGTGGGGAGCTCTTTCCCTCCCAGCTCTTCCTGCCAGAGCTGATGGTGGAGTTGGAGCCGCTGTTGCTCACTGCAGAGGGCAGGTCCCAGGTAATGGAGCTGGTTCATAGCTCACAGCACCCGTCAGCTTCAGCCATTTCAGTGAGGACTGAGGTGTCTCTGTCAGCACAGAGGAGGAACAAGGCTGGGCTTCTGTGTGGGAGCTGGGACTGTCTGTGCTTCAAGCTCTCATGGGTGACATTTGCACTGTGGGTGCTGAGACTTTATCAGGATACTTGAGACCTTTGGAGGTTTTGAAAACTTGGAATGCTCCCTGCTCTTTAAAGAGCAGCCTTCAAATTCTGAAGTTAATTCTCTAGTGATGGCCCTTTCAGGCCATCTTTTACAGTCCCTGATAGAAGGACCATTGCTGCCCAGTGGAAACCACAAGGGCCAATATTGACTCAGTGTTCCCTTTGCTTCCCAGATTCCATCTGATTGACATTTCCAGGAGGGCTCTCCTGCATGGGAGGAAGAGACAGAGGGAGAGCCTGTGACCATCAGGCAGGTGCAATCCCTCTGTCTCTAGTTGCATTTTTAGATGTGTAGTTACATTTGTGTATCTATGTAGTTATATTTATAGATTTATGTAGCTGTATTTAAATGTCTATATAGTTGTAGTTACAGGTCTGAGTAGTTAAATATATATGTGTAGTTGTAGATGTATATAGTTATTTTTTTATATATGTAGTTGCATTTATAGATGTGCAGTTATATTTATATATGTATATAGTTATAAATGGGCATAGTTATATTTATATAGCTATAGGGATATGGAGCTTTAGATAGATAGGTTGATATTTGAATAAATATAGGCTGCTTTTTAAGCTCTTTCTCTGCTTCCTCTCTCACCTCTTGCTTTTGCCCCTGTGCCCCCTCTGTCCCCTCTTCCTGTGCTGGCTTCGAGCTGGCGGCCGGGCCGGGCGGAGCAGCAGCTGCAGCCCCGGTGTCCCTGGAGCGGTGGGAGCTGCCGGTGGCCGCAGGCACTGTGCCCTGAGGAGCTGCTGGAGGACGGTGAGCCAGAGGGGGTTGGGGAGAGGTGACACTGAAGGGATGGTGACATTGAGGTGCTGGTGGGGCTGAGGGGATGGTGGGGGAGCAGAGGGGAATGGTGGGGATTGAAGGGAATGGTGGAGCAGAGAGGTGTGGAGGAGCTGCTGGGTGGGGATGGTGGGGACTGAGGGGACAGGGAAGTGGCACAGGCTAAGGGGGGTGTTAGGACTGAGGGAACTGGGAGGACTGAGCGGAGTGGCAGGAACTGAGGGCCGTGAGGGAGCTGAGGGGAACAGTAGGGCTGAGGGAATTGGGAAAAGTGGGGAATGAATGGTGGGACTGAGGGGTAGAAGTTCCACAAGGGAAGTGGCACAGGCTGAGGGGGGTGGCAGGCCTAAGGGGATGGGATGGGTTTGAAGGGAATGAGGGGGGATGAGAGGAATTTGAGAGTCTGCAGGAACTGGGAGGGGTCTGGGGGTTTGCTGAGGGGATGGCAGGGCTGAGGGGATGGAGGGGGCCAGCAGGGAGCACAGAGGGATCTGGGCCTGTGGCTCTGCCAGGCTGTGGAACCAATTCCAGAGCCTCCACTTTTGCCACAGCTGCCCTGAAGACCTTGAGAAGAGCCGGAGAGTGACGGGAGCCAGCAAGGAGAAGCTGAAGGCCGCCAGCAAGAGCAGTGAACGGAGACCTGCTGCTGCCGCCCGAGACCCTGGCTGAGGCCCCAGGGCCGGTGAGGCAGGGTGGGCGTGAGGCTGGCGTGGGCTTTGGCCGCGGGCACTGGCCGGCTGGGCAGGAGCGGGCCCTGCCCGTGCTGGGGCCGCTCAGTGCGGCTGCCCCGGCCGGCACAGGGGCTGTCCTTGGGCAAGGCAGCTGTGCCGGCAGGGCCCGGCAGCGGTGCCGGCTGTGCCGCGCTGCCGGGGCTGCGGGACGGTCCCGCCGGGGCTGCGCTCGCCACAGCCTGGCCAAGGGAAACGTCCCGATCCTGACTCAGTGTTCCCTTTGCTTCCCAGGTGTCCCATCTGCTGTCGCTGTCCAGGAGAGCTGCTCTGCACGGGAGGAAGAGACCGAGGGAGAGCCTGGGAACATCGGCGCCTGCAATCCCTCCCGATCTAGTTCTAGTTCTAGATGTTTACAGTTGGACTAGGAGAGCTAGAAGTATATGGATATTTACATATGTAACCTGATATTTGTATAGGTGTATATGTATGTATGTTGTTATATTACATCTGTAGTCATATTTTCATACTTGTTCAGTTGTGCAGCTGTATAGTTCTGTTGCTCGGCCTGTATGGATTTTTTATTGGTCCATTGATAGTTGTATGTTTATAGATAGGTTTGTTATGTATGGAATGTATTTTTCATGTTAGATGTCATGATATATGTAATACATAATTAAATCTGTATATTGTTATGGTTATATCTGTATTTACTTGTATTTTTATATATATATGGAGTTGTACAGTTCCATAATTTTATTTATTCTGGATCTGGGATTCTTTAGGGAGGGATATCAATAGTTCCGTATTCGTATATGGGCTGTACAGTTATAGTAATATGTAATAAATTACATTGTTAAACTTCATATTTGTGTATAGTGAGTGGTTGTAGAGGTTTGCAAGAAATTAACGTTTTTAACTGAAGTTGATCTCTGTATATATTTACATAGCACGATTGTAACAATAAATTAGTTTTCTAAACTTCAACTGATACTTGTATGTTGATAGATTGGCAGCGTGGGTGTATCAATTTAAAATAAATGTCATTTTTAAACCGAAGTTGCTTTTTGTGTATGTGTACATTAGCAGTGCAAGTGTAACAATCTGCAATAAATTCAAAGTTTCAACTGAAAGGGTAGATTTGTGCTCTCCAAAGCAAGGAGCAGGTGTAAACGGGATGCTGCTGGAGGATTTTGGCCATGAAAATCTCCAGCTGTGCCCAGCAGATCCCCCAGCTGCAGCCAGGCTGGGCAAGGGAACGGCACATTTGGGATGGCAGCAGAGCCACACGTTGGCTACAGACTTGCTGCAGAGGCCTGCTGAGAAAACGGGACTCCCCTGAGCGTAGAACTGCAGCCAGGAGCCACCCGGGGAGGAGAAATCCACCCCCCTCCCACCTGGAGCTCTTTAGGGAGCGCTCCAAGTGCCCCTCTGAAGGTCATCCTGGAGAGCAGCAGCAACCAGGGATCCTGAGCCAGCTGCGCTGCCCTTGGCAGCACTTTGGCAAAGGGTCTGGAGCAAGGGCGAGGGAACAGTGACTGTAACTGCTGCAGGGCAGGGATGAGGGAAGGGCCATTGACCCAAGGGCTGAAATGCTCCAAAATCCAGAAGGGTGCTGGAGAACTGGGAAGCAGCAAGTTCTCACAAGCGCTGAAATGATGGAAGCCCTTGGAGTGAAGTTCCCTGAAGGAACTCCCAGGGCAGTTGCTGCTGGGATCAGCAGTACCAGGAGACAGCAGGATCTGCTCATTTTGCTGGATCTGTTTCCAGGACACAGGCTGTGATCGCCCTGCTCACACAAACCCCGTGCCCATGGAGCCTGCAGGGTAAGAGCAATGCTGTTCCAAAGAGAGGCTTTGCAGCTGAAGTCCACCGCCCTCATGTTTAGGGAATGAATGCCTCCCGTGCCAAAGCACTGGCAGGTCACCAGGGCTCCGTGAGGCAGAGTCTTTAGAGGGAAAGAGAGATGAGGCACTCCCACGCCTGAAACTCTTTCAGCTCTCTTAGTTTGTGGAGTGAGAAAGAAGAAAGCTGAGGAGAGGAAAATGCAGTCCTCTCAGAAAACATTGGGACAAACAAGTCTTGTGGGAAAAGAAAAGTAAGTAAGAACTTTGTCTTGTTTTCATGGGCTGTGTCTTCTGCAGAGGAGACAATGGGATGTACAGCTACCAGGAACGGGAAGCACTGCAGGGAACTGTGCCCGTGCTCAGCAACTCAACCCTACTGGTGCACTTTGCAAGGACACAGGCAGCAGCATTGCTCTTCTACAGAGAAGTTCAGCCATAGAGTATAGAAAAGAAAAAGTCTTCGAGAATGTTCCTGGGTGTTTGATCTGACTGAATGACACAGATTTCAGTGTAGGTTTTCTTTCTTTGACATCCTGTGCTACAGGCAGCAAATATAAATAAGTAAGCATCTCTAAGCTCCTAAGCTGCCTTTATGGGAATGAAAATGTCTGCAATTGATTTCCTCTGTTCATTCTTTCATCTTATCAAAACACACCAAGTATGGCACCTCCTTGCACACAGCCACTCCTGGCTTTTGATCTGTGAGCAGTTGGAGAGGCGATGAGTGCTGAAAAATGTTTCCTCCTACTGTATCCTCTTTGCTGGGTGGAACAGGAGGATAAGCCCTCCAGGCAATGGCTTAGAAAAAGATCTATGCAAATACTCTTCCAACTTGGGAGAGTGAAGATGTACTGCTGTCCAAAGCCTTCTGCCCACACAGCAATCAGCCCACGGGTGTGCCCATGCACACCCACCCACCGTCCTTGCTCTTCTCGGCATCTCTGGGCTGCTGTTTGCACACAATTAGGGTGAATTCAACTCGACAGACCTACGAGTGGGGTGTCCAGCTTGTCATGAACGCTGATGTGGCAAGGCACAACACAGAGCTCTCAAATCACTTACATTATCACACGTGCTTTCTTTCCTGCTGGGGACTGAGGAACTCTTAAAAGCACCAAAGGTACAGAAAAGAGCTGCAAAGAATTGGCATCTTACTACTGCTGGTATCCTCAGGTAGGAAAACTTGTTGACTTTTTTAAGATTGCAACTTTCCAAAAACTAGGAAAGCTGCTCAGCATCAGTACCCCCCTTGTAAATGGTTTTAGTGACTTGGTGAAACTGGAACGTTACCTTTGGACTCCATCCTTGGTTAAAGTCACCTGCCCTGACCTGCAGACTAAAGCACCACCCGCAGCAGAAGCTACGTCAGTCACTTCTCTCAAAAAGATGTCTTAAATTTGCAAGGAGAAAGGAAAACACGTCAGAATCTATGGATGAATGACAAGACTCGGAGAAATAGTTCCAAAGCAAAGGGCTGCAGCTTCTCTGGGACACTCCTCATGCTCCAAGGCAGCTGGGCTGCCCTGGCTGCCCAGGACGCTGCGCACCACGGGCCCCGCAGAGCTGCGCAGCAGGGAGGCAGCTTTGGGCACCGCAGCCCCTGGGCAGGAGCGGCCTCCTTGCTCTACACGGCTGCCTGTGGGCAAACGCAGCGTGCCGGCCTTCTGCTCTTGGCCCCAGCCCGGCCTGGCAGGGCTAATCCCGTTCCCTGTCTGCAACGTGCTAAAGAGGGACTTGTTTGTTTCCAGCCCTCCAGAGCATTCATTTGCAACACAAAACACTGAAGGGCTGAGGCCTCAACAACAGGCCCTGAGCCAAAGTTGCCCTCTAGATGGCCCTTCCGACCAAATATTCTATGGGTCTGCTCCTTAACCAGGCATTACCATCAATGGGATCTGTGCATCCCTTCATTCAAGGAACGTGTCTTTACCTTTCGGCATCAAGAAACCGGACAAGGCCACATCTGGCCTCAGTTCCTCCTTGAGCCCTGGACACCCACAGAAGAGCTTGAGGATGGAGCGGTCTGAAATGCAGCTCCTTCAGAGTTTAAACCTCCCTTTATCAACTGAACGCACCCCAGCCTGTCCCAAAGGGAAAGCAGGCAGGAAAGAGGAGCTCCTCTCCCACAACAGCAAACCCTGTCCTTCCTTAAGTCGCACTTGGAGAGCAGAGGCCTCAGGCTGTTCCTCAGTTTGGGAAGGAACCCAGGCAAATGGCCTGATTTGGGAGGGCAGCAGAGGCAAGTTCCCCCCAAAAAAGGAAAAGATTCTCTGGAAACAAAAGATTATGGCAATAGTTCTGCAGGAAAAAAAAAAAAAAGAGGAATTTCAAAAGTTCCCAGATGGAAATTCCTCCCCCAACACAACAACCACTAAGTCTCTGTGGTGTGTCAGAAGCTCATAAATGTTCCTGCAAGGCTTGGATACACATCATTTGTGTCCGTCTCCCAGAGCACAAGCAGCTCCCCAACAAGACTTCAAGTGACCAAAGGACAAACCTTCCCCTTTCACGTCTCCACACCAACTCTAAGGAGTCTCTTTCCATTGCAGGATCTGCTTTGTGGGTCTACATTGACAAGAGTTGGCTGCAGGAGGGGCTTTCATTTTAATTGAAGGGAATAAGATAAATGTGTCTTTACTGACTGTGTGAATCTGCTTGTAGATAGGGCCAGGAACTTACAGACAAGGAAGTAACAGAAGAAACTCTTAGTTCTAGAAAATGTTACTAATCAACATGGACTGTTGCTCAGCCAAGGCCATGTTAAATACCTGAACCTGTAGATACAAAAATACTGCTAGCAAGGATTTTCTTGCTATTTTCTAAGTCTGTGAGAGACTTTTCTCTCTCACAGAAGAGGTAGCAGGGAATGTAAACAACCAAGCCACCTGCAACCTTGAAAAGTCTTGTTTATAGTATAGTAGAAAAATATTTTGACAATGGATGTTTTAGGATTTTAGTCAATCACCCCCAAGGGGTGGCTGATCCTTTGTCCAATTAGACTATGAAGAAGAAAGTCTATAAAAGAGTTTGTAAAATAATTAAATAAATCAATCTTGCTGCACAATTCCTGCCTGCTGGATCTTCTCTCCTCCTCCTCCCTATGCGGGACACGGTGATATACCCTAGGGCCCAGGCCTGCGGTAATATGAACCTAGAGAAAAAGAACAAAGACTTAATAAAACAATGAGTAAGCTTTTTCTTTCTTTTATATAACAAAAAGGGGGTGCATATTAGAGGGGAGCATAGTGTAGGCGATTTGGGAAATCTGTACCTTCTGAGTACCTCGGCCAGTAGGGAAAAGGAAGAGGGAGATGCGGTTGGGAACTTAGCATAAAAAGGAAGCTGCATCCCCCAACAATTTGAGAGACCCCATGGGAAATGCCCATGGCCTCTCCCTTTATTTGAATAAAGCTGCAGGACTGCTCTGTCTCCTTTTTGGACATAAACCTCTGGCATCGTGGATTAATTTTCCTGACAGATTCTTCAGGATTCAGGTGGTGAGGACAACTCACCAAAGCCACGGGAGGCAGGAGGAGAAAAGCAGAGCTGCACCCCTGGGGAACCATCTGTGTATTTGCAGATTTCCTTAGCTCAGGGGCCCACACGCTGTCTTTTGGAGTGTGCCCTTGTCACCTCAGGAGTGCTCCCAGGATGGAGGCCTGGCCTTGTCATTGTGCAGGTGAAAGAACTGCTGCTGAAACGAAATCTTATAAACGAGGCATGGACTTCTTGGGTGGAGTAAAAGTCTGCTCGTTTATTAAAAAGAAAACCAGGAGTGGAGACTCGAGGTTAAGCCCAAGTCCCACTCGACAACCCAGAAAAAAAACAAACAGTGCGACGCGCAGGGCGTCCCATCAGACTCAAGTTCCTCAGGAAGACCCCTGGGGGCTGAGCCCCGGAGCAGTTCTTTTAGTCTCTCTTGATGCTGTGATTGGTGCAGCTCAGATCCTCCCTCTGATGGCCCGTTGTTAGGGTCCTCATTGGTGTTCAGTTCCGTCAGTCTCTGGGGCATCGAGTATTGGTTTGCCCCCTAACCAATAATTCCCCAAAATGTTTACATCATAATTATTAAGTCATCTTAAGAACATTCTAGAACATTCTCCTCTTTTCTATAGACCCATTACTTTCCCCCATTGATGTCACCATCTAGTGGGCACATAGCAACATTACACCCGTACAGTCGCAATAACAATTAACTCATTAACTGTATATCCCCAATCTTTTAACAAGCAACTTTTAACTTCTTCTCAACCAAAAAAAAGAAAACTTTTAACCATTTATTACAAAAAGGCAGAGAGAATTCCCTCCTGGCTTTGGAGCCCCACTAGACAGCACTAAGGGGACCCATTTTATTGGGCAAGCAAGGCAGAACAGTGCCACAGCCCTAAACACAGATGCAAAGTGTCCTTGTACCCATCACCCCTGATCTAGGAGGGCTGCAGAGAGGACAAACTCTGACTTTTAAACCAAAGGGAAGAAACTTGTGCAGGGCCTGGCCTGAAAGGCCTGGGTGTGATGGCATCTCACTGTCCCCAGGGAACCATGGCAGGTGTCAGGAGCCGGGATTAGAGACGGGGCCAAGGACGTGTGATGCAGGTGGCTGAGGGAGAGCAACACGGAAATGTAGAAATTGAAACTAGGGAACAGTATTTCCTTTTTTCTCCTGACAACGTGTATCTCCAGGGATGGAAGGCCTGCTGTGTCTTCACAGGGTGGAGGAATCTGAAGTGCAGATGGTGACATCACCGAGAGCTGGATTGTGACCTCACGTCCCTCACTGCTTATTTTGGGGTTCCAAGGAGGTGGAATGACTTTTGTGCTGTCACTGGGGGTGGAGGCTGGTGTCAGAGAGCAGTGGACTGTGACATCACGGGGGGATGGATTGTGACATTGTGTCCCTCACTGCTTACGTTCAGACATTGGCAGGGCCACTCTGGCTCCAGGCTGAACTCCTACCAAGCAAGACTGCAAGGCCGAGAGGATCAAGCCAGGCTTCTCTGGTGCTGGGTGCGGCCTGTTCTTGGCAGATCTTGGTGCCAGTCCCGGAGCTGTCACTCCTGTTTCCCAGCCCTGCCTGCAGAGCCCAGACATGGCCACAGAGACAGATGCCAACTGCCCCATCTGCCAGCACTCTCGGAAGGATGTGACTTCTGCTCTGCCCTGCTGCCACCGCTTCTGCCTGGGCTGCATCCTGTGGTGGGCACACAGAAATCCCTCGTGCCCACTCTGCAGGACACCGATAGAGACTGTCAAGGCTTTCTGACCACACAGACGAGTATCTGGAGACAGCCAACACCGCCCCCAAGCAGCTGCCAGCGGCCACCAGCCAGGCAGGGAGAGCTCCCAGCCACCTGGGTGAGAACAGCCCCCATGGCCCTGTGGTGCCCCGTCCAGCTCCTCCACAGGGGACACTGAGCAGGGCCTCTCGGGGCTGGAGTTCCTGGGTGGCCTCCTGCCCGAGGTGTGGGCCGGACTTTTCCGTGGACAACCGCAGCTGCTGGAGCCCGTGTGGCCCTGGCTGCGCCAGAGGCTGGAGGGGATATTCTGGCGCTGGTGGTGGCTGGTTGAGGCCGCAGAGAGCTCCATCCTGCACAACCTGTGCGTCAACGGGCTGAATGCCGAGGTGTTGGTCCGTGTGCTGCAGCCTGTCCTCGAGCAACACATGGCACCACTGGTGCATGGCGTCATCAGCATCATTGTGGGCCAGTGCCGTGAGGAGGCCGAGAGGCTGCTGCGCTCTGGTGCCATCAGGGACAGGAACAATGGCCCTGTGGCCAGTGACAGTGCCAGCTCCAGCTCCAGCTCCAGCAGCTCCCAGACCAGCAGCTCCTGGATGGGAGCTCCTGCCAGTGGTCCCAAAGGCTCTGACATGGAGGAGGAAGCCGGCATATTGGAGGCTGCCTTCCCCGGGGGTCCCAGACACCCCCCACCTGCACCTGTCCCCATGGAGTGGGACAGGCCCCAGAAGGAGCCAGTGCAGGAGGTGGTGACAGCGGCAGATCTCTCTGCCCAGGGCAGCAGCTTCAGCCCCTGCACCCCTGTCCTGGGCTGGGACCGATTGCCATGGGGAGCCTTGCACCCCGTTAAGAGAAGGGCCCCCAGCCCCCAGGACTCTCCCCAGCCCTGCAAGAGACCAATGCACCGGCAGCTCTAGAAGGGCTCTTGCAACTCTTTACTGAAGGAAAAGGAAATAAATTGTTCTTTCCCTCACACAGTCTCTGGGCGGTGCTTTCTCCCTGCAGGGCAGCAGATGCCAAAGGCAGAGTGGGCAGCAGAGGCAGCTGGTCTCCACACAGGACCATGCCCTCAGCCTACCTCCAGTGCTCCTCTCTGCCCAGCTTCAGCTCTGCTCTGGTTTCTGTGTGCTGCATGATGCCGAACAGGGCAACCTGCAGAGAGTAAATTTTCTGACAAAGGTCTGTGCTAACTTGATCCTGAATCATAGTTCTATTTCTATGTCCCAAACAAATAAAATTGTTTCAGCAACAATTCATTGCTATAGATAATATTATTGAAAAAGAAAGTAATGGCTTTTGCTCCAGCCACTATTATATCTTGGAAAAACATTTTATAAAGCAATACTTTTCATTTCCTAATAGTACAAATCCTGGAGTTGCCCAGTTTGAGGGAATTTGCTGAGATTGTATGTCAAGTACATACACTACCCCAGGAGAGTAGAATAAAAATGACTTGTTGCAAAAAGAAATTAATACAATAGTGCTGAATGGGAACTATAAATCTAACGGGGACCCAGAGGTTTGACAACAGAGGGATCTATTTTGTTGTTCAGTTTATAAGTCTGCAAATTTCTGAAGCTGTATCACCTTGTAAGAGGAGATAAGAACATCACCTTCTCAGGATGGAGGAAAAGTAGTTTTAAAAATATTATTCTTTTATAATATTTTAGAATAAAAGGCAAGAAGAGAAGCAACTATTTCAATTTTTTTAAAAGAAATATATTTTAAAATAATAGGCGAAGAGAAGCAACTATTTTAACTCTGTAAAGAAAATTCCACCAGCAGGATGGAGAATGGACAACTTAATTGTCAAATATTGCCAGTTTTCTTTTGTTTGTTCAACAAATTGGAAATAGAGTTATTTCTCAGACATTATTTTCTTTTCAGAATCAACTCTGCTGTGTTTCTCAAAGAGCTAGGAGGGTGTACTCTCTACTTTTGAGGTATAAAGAGACTGGCATTCCACCTGATAGAGAGATTGCAGCACTGTCTGTAGTGGGTAGTTTTTTGGGAGGTCCCTTTCTAAGGTGTTCTGTGGAGTTTGGTGTTGGGGTGATCATCCCAACCCATCAGAACAGGGTGTGATGTTTGTTGCAAATTCTTGTCAGGCTTAATAAAGACATCAGAGAGGTGTCAGAGAGCTCTCGTGCTTAATTGCCTTAGCTGTTTTAGCTCCTGCAACAGCCCACTCTTTGGACGCAAAAATTTTGCTGAACAAGCTCTTAAATCTTATGACACACTTCTCAAACGTGCTGGCTAACGAGCTCTGGGTTTTTACAGTACACTTGATAAGTTCCCAGCTCCTACAACAAACTTCTCAAAGGTGCTGGCCCATGAGCCACAACACACGGCCACAAGCTCCCCACTCCCATGGCAAACTTTAGGACCAAGTGTGGAGCAGAACAGGACAGCCATGCTGTGCCCATGCAGAGTGAGGGAGGAGAGAAATAAAGGCAGAGAAGAGAGAGAAACAACAGAGAATATCACCAGTTCCTAGATCCCATATTCATCCTGTTCTGTGGATGGTCTGGAGCTGGGTAAACAATGAGAGTGAAAGAGGAAGAGACGGGAAAGAGAGTGAGGGGTCCTGATCTGCTCCCTTTTACAGCTAACCTGCTGCAGCCTCTTATGTAAAGTAAATTTTTTGTGCTGTTTTGTCATGCATGCACAGCCAGCCCTGATTCTGCAAGGGACAGCCCTTCTTCCTGCCTGCAGTGGTATGTCTGGGGGGAAGTCCATGGCTGCACACAGCTAAGTCAGGTTTAGGCAAGCATGGCCTGGGCCAGTTAGAGAACAATTGCCTTCACCAGTCACAAGATGCCCTTCACCATCCCCTCTCCAAGTCATGGTGGTGCAGGTCCCAGTGGGGCTGAGATGTAATATGGAGTGAAGGGCTAAAACAAAATACATTTCTTCCACTGGGGCTGCTTCAGCACAGCCTTGGAAAAGGAGAGAATGTCCTACTGGCACAGGAGAGAGGTTTGTGACCTTCAGCACACCGCAAAAGCAGCAGCTTGAAAAAAGTATTTTCACCCATTTCCACTGCCAAAGGCAACTAATATCGGTCCTTGCTCTTCAACTATGGTTCTACATTAGAAATCCTCCAAAAAACTGAAAGAAGGGGAATCTTGCCCAGTGGTAATTTTGAGTTGTTTGGTTTTTTTTTTTCAAGTTAAGACTATGTCACAAACCTGGTTTATGGTGACACACAAGTAATCTGCTTAGTCTGACCTCCCATGTCCATAATATGCAAGTTTTAAACTGGGCAAAGAAAATAATCTATAAAGAAAATAAATTAAAAAGACTTTGTAAAAAAATAATGTGTGAAGTTGGAGAAAGAAGGCTGTCTTTTGACTACAGAGGTGTCATACAGGGCTCTTCTGACTGAATGAGTATAGCATCATCTGGTTTCCACTGAAGTATTGTAGATGCTGAACGAGCTGGCAGAGAAGACAGTCAAGGCCGACCCTTTAATGCCAAAACCTCGTCTTTCTATAGCGTGATTCACAATAGAGAAATGACATGGTTGGCCTATTGATTAACCTCCCACCAAAATGGAGGTTGAGAGACTGGTTGAGAGAAATAGTTCTCATTCTCCAAATATTCTCACAACATCCTGCACCTGCAAATAGTTTACAAAATAACAATCCGTCTCTCAGCTAGTTTGTGTGAGAACGGAGACTTTCACAGGAGACTGTAAAAGGTGGAAAATTTCTCTGCTAGCTCTTTCAGCATCTACAAAGCATCTGTTGAGAATGCAGAATTCATATTCTGCAAGCTTTGCTTCAAACTTGCTATTTCTGAAGGTGCTCATGCCAGTGAGAACAATTAAGTAGGTATTTTTGGAAAGTGAAAGACCTGTAATCTCTTGGATAAACATCATCAATCTGAAATCCAGTTAGAATCTACATAACTGACATGGTTAGTCCTGGGGTAGGTGCCACATCAACCGTGAATGTTTTGCCTCAGAAGTCTTGAGAAGTTACAACTGAAAAGGTAATTTTACAAAGGGTTGCTTTAAGGAATGAACGGAAATTATTGATGATTTTAGGTTTGGTCTAATTCAGACTTTCAACATTTCAATTCATATTCAACCATTTACATACATAACTTTGTTTCAGCAGCATGTGAAAACTGGTTTGTTATTTCTTCTTTTCACTGAGGATTGCTTATTTTTAGCAAGGGGAGAAACTATTCTTCATCAGAAATTTTTTCAAAGAGATTTAATAGTGTCTGTGTATCTTTCTTTTGAAGACCTCCAGCTCCCCTTAAACTCTTTTGATTTCTGTTTTGCATCATGGCCAGAGGAGGCTTTCAAAAAAGATGTATGTAAGTAGTCAGCTGAAGGGGGGTTCCTTACAACCAGCTAGCCTCACTTGGATTTCCATATTCCATCTGTTGCTCATAGCTGTCCTACTGTTTATCATAATGTCTCTACATTACGATGCACAGAACTTGCAAACTTATTCTCATGTTTGCCCTAAAAAACCAAGCCCTGTGGCCTCATCCCCAAAACTTCTTTTATCACAAAGTGACAGGATCCCATTTATTTCCGACTCTTTCAATTCACTTCTTCCATTAGGATTGTCAGAATTATGCTTTGGAAGATTTAGGTAAATCCAATCAAGCACCTGCAGGACCATGCTAAGAGATTATCCAGCATATCCAGTGTTGCCATAATTTGCTGAGTGAACTACTGAAAAGATGAATCCTACATTGAACAATGAAGGAAGTACCACACTGGCAGGGTGAAGTACTTCCTTTCAGTTGGCAATAAACTGGTGGTGTTTGATAGACATTACCTTGAAAGAAGGCCAACCTTCAGCTTGGTGAAGCCTGTGGGTATGTAATCCTTTGCCCAGGATTATTTTCTGGAAATATCTGCGGGAGCTTCCAGAACTCTTTGAAAGTTAAGCAGACACTTGAAGTAGAATAAGATCTGGAGTTTCAAAGCATAACTGGAATGGGATACGCTGATTTTTGCACCAGTTTAAGGATGAACATCTGGGTTTCATTTGCAAGATTTTTACTCTGCACAGTCTTAGGGATAGGGGAGTATCTTCTCTGACTCCTTATGGTCATCGTTTACTTTTTCCTTGCAATATTTGCTGGTAACACACAGTTCAAAACCACTGCCTGAATAAATGACTATTTGTAGCAAGGTCAGAATACTTGCTCTGTTCAGTTTCTTTTCCTTTTTATTTTTTTCTCCAAATAAAACAATTAAAAATTTCTATGAAGGATGTTACAGCTGTTAACAATGAAAGGGGAAAATGCAACCTAGGAACTACAGCCATAGCTGTCCAACAGATCTGAAATCTCCACAAAGAAAATAAACTTTGAAAGGTTCCTCCCTTTTCAACAGGGCTGGGTAATACATGCAGAGAATAAGCAGAGGATCACCACCAACTGAAGGCTTACTGTATTTTATGGGTATTTCCTCATGTTCACAGTCTTTCTAGACTCTTTGTCTCAAACTTTGGCTTCAGAGCATACCCTCGTGAGCACTGCTACTGCATAATTGCTTTTCCAAGCATTAAGTACAAAATTTATACCTAATTGTATGTACTTTATTTGTTTGGAAGTGCCCCAATATGGGCAGCAGTAGTTCTGAAGCAATGAAAGTGTAACTGATGCTAGTTGCCTTTGATTTTATTTACGTACTGATTAATCTGTTTACACAAAGATGCTACTCTTCTGGCAAGCTTCCAAGCTCAGATCCAAAGAAGAGATGAAAATTAACATTTTCTGTGCCCAAACAATCATCCAAGGTACCTATTTCTGCCTCTGAAGTACCAGCTTCTACTGCCTGTTTACAACTGTCTTTTCTGTGTATCAGCAGATCAATGCTGCAACAAGAAACATCACTTTAAAGGCCAGATTATCCACTGACAATGTCAAGTAACGCTTTTTAAGTTCTAGTCAGAGTAGAAGCTGCCTGGAGAAATTCCTTTGGACAGCTGGAACATTCTGCCCAAAGAGCTTCCACACCTCTGAGCTGTCAAAGTGGAAAGAAGTCACTCAGCCACCTAATTTGGAGCTGGTCCATTGTGTCCAACAGATTCACTATCTCGTTTGTAAAAATA
This sequence comes from Corvus hawaiiensis, assembly GCF_020740725.1. Taxonomy (NCBI): domain Eukaryota; kingdom Metazoa; phylum Chordata; class Aves; order Passeriformes; family Corvidae; genus Corvus; species Corvus hawaiiensis. The sequence continues at coordinate 25,423,675 of NC_063255.1, forward strand.
ACTAGAAATTAAGTTTCTGGAGCACTCAAGCAACTAATTTCTAAAGCTCATCAAGTGTGCACACAGGTATATCTCTGATAGTTGGTAATAGCACGATTATAAATTACTATTTACAACTCAAAACTTCAGTCCCATCTCTCTTGCCACAGAGGAGATTAAATAAAGAGCCTTATCTTTTGCTGTGAGGGGCAGGTTGTTAGTCTCAGATGCTCACAGTGACTCAGTTCGCTTCTCAACAGATGAAACTGTCAACAAAAAAGCAGCTCTGGCTCTGTAAAAATTGTTCAGGCACAACGGACTGGATTTTCATGGTGAAACCAACCTCCAGAGATGTCCCAGCAGCATACTACATCATGACAGGAAAGCAGAGACAGTGGCGTGCACACCAAGAGCCATTTGCTTCCATCACAGTTACAAATTAGCTGGACAAAGTTAGGTTTACCCATTTCTCTGTCTGCCTACATTCTGCTGGAGGTTCATGTCTCATGCACAGTTCTGACACCTGGAAGGATGTCAGGCTCAGTTAAAGGAAACTCAGAGGATGTGGCTGTTTTCTACCAGGTCACGTGTTCCAAAAATTACTGTTTTTGTGGAAAATGCTACTGTACAGTGTGTTTGAAAAATGGTATTTCACCCAAGGCAAATCTAACGAATTCCTAGCAGGGGAAAGGCCTGGCTGAGAAATATATTAGTTTCAGATCTTTTTGTCAGTTCTGAAATCTTTAATTCCTTTCTTCTCATCTTCCTTAGTTCTATACAGAATTGGAAAAAACCCACCAAAACCCAACAAAAACAACGAACTACTCCTCCTTTTTCTAGGTTTGCTAAAGATAACCCCTTCTTTTATCTGATTTAGCTAATCAAAAGTAATTTTATTATAGCAGCAGTGCTGTTTTCTAAGAATCATGGAATAAAAATTATTGAGTTGGAAGGGATCTCAAAGCTCATCTTCTTCCAGGGACACCTTCCACTATCCCAGGTTGCTCCAACCCCTGTCCAACCTGGCCTTGAACACTTCCAGGGATGGGGCAGCCACAGCTTCTCTGGGCAACCTGTGCCAGGGCCTCACCAGCCTCACAGGGAAGAATTTCTTTCTAACATCTCATCTAAACCCGTCCTCTTTCAGTTTAAGATCATTGCACTGTGTTCTGTCACTATCTTCCCATATAAAAAGTCCTTCTCTCTCCTTTTTAAGTCTGGATTTGAATCACACTCTGCTGTTGCTGTTGGATAAAAGGCCGACAAACGTCTTTGCATATTCTGTACTAATCTGCTTCATGTCTCCTGTGCTAATGAAGGCTCTGGTCTAAATGCTCAAAACAGTATCTGTCGCAGTGACCGCTGCTGTCCACTGCCCAGGCTAGCTCCAGCAGTGTATGGCAGGAGTGCGGAGCAGCCGGAGGCACAGAGCTCAAAACCTGCTCCTCTGAAGCCTCTACTCTACCCAGGGGAGCCAAGGCTCCAGGCACTGTGACTGTCAGCAGCCCTCAACGAAGAGAAAGATAAAAAGTAGCAGGGAGGCTTGCCACTGGGAAACAATTCCAGTTTTTCGAAGGAGATCCACGGTGTACAGGCAACAGTTGCAGCGCCGCTACACCTTATAAAGGGGGGTGGAACAGGGGGAGTAACCCAACTAGGGACCAATAGGTGGATGAGGAAGGAGGGACGCCAGAGGGAAGGACTCGCATCTGGTCCAATGGTCTTGGTGGGTGGAGGGAGAGGGGTCACATGCCCCAATGGAGCATCGAGGTTTAGGGGATTTCCAAGAGGGGAGGTATCCGAGGGGGGTATATCTCAGGGGATTGACAGGGACCATAGAAGGGTAATTAGGGAGGGCTCGGGTGACGGACACAGAACAGTCCAGAACTCCGGGAGGGGTTTGGGTGGTTGATAGGGAAGGTGCCAGAACAAGGGGAGGGGATAACCATTTTTGGGAGCACCGGGGGAGCGTCTTGGATCTGGGGCAGACCAACTGGGAGTAGAAGTGGGGAGGGTAGGGACGAACCATTAGAGTATAGAGAACATATGAAAGTACAATAAAAACATCGCATCACCACAAGTATCTACCCCCGTTAAAGCAAGGGTTTTTTTCTAAGAATTCTTTCAATAATTACTGTTTTAGCCTTTTTCCAGGTTGCACCTCAGCTTTAGGGACAGTTTCTGTTATTAAGGGCTAATATTTCTTTCTTGAAAGAAGTAGTTGTTGGGGAAGATGAAAGTTTGGTAAGAAAGTTTCACAGGTATGTAGGCTTGGCAGAAAGATCTCTGAATGTAGAAACTGGGGATGAGATAGAAATGAAAACAAGTTTTGATATAGAATAAAAGATGTTTTGCTGAAACAGTGATTGATGAGTAACTGAGAAGGCAAAGGTTGGAGATGAGTTGGAAGGAGATTTTTAGGAGTAGGACAAAGGTATGTGACTACAAACAAAGACATGTTTTTCACCAAGTAAATAAGTCTCAAGAAGAGCATAAGTAAATAGAAAACAGGTCTTTAACAAAAAGAGAGATATGGCAGGCAAACAAGAAATGTTGATGTAGCAAGAAGAAGAAAGGTCTGAGAATTTTCCATTCTAAGCTTAAATTCTAACTTACTTACTCTTGTGATTGGATAATAATGACTATAATATGGTAATGGTAGTAGCTATGATAGGCTATAGGCAAATGTAAAGGTATTGTGTATGGTGCTTATTGGTTGTTATCTGTTAAGATACTCTGCAAAGAAAAGTATAAAATGCTTTGTAACTTGAACAGAAAGTGGCTTCAGGTATGCCTACAGCTGGAGCTGGCAGCTGTAGGGCTGGCTCTGGATACCCGCTCCCTGAAATGCTGTAACTTCGCCTATGCAATAAACAGCTTTCAAGAGAGCCGCCTGAAGTCCAGACATCCTTCATGAAACTTTCTCCTATAAGTAGTGTTGTTTTTTTTTCTAGAAAGTTACTGCATGCATTTTGCACTGTGAAATGTTCACATGGAGAAGTAATTCATGGAATTGAGAACTAGGTAAGAACGTCAGTTCCTAAACTGGCAAAAAAATGAAGTATTCACCAAAAAAATGGTCTTCTCTAGGCTTGGGTGAGTGATGACTCAGTCCTGATAGCTGAATATTTTTGCATCAGATATTAACTGTAATGTTCATACACTTAAGTAATATAGTTCATTTCCTTGCTATAAATAAAATATGTTTCATAGATGTTGCCCCACATAGGTAAGGTTATCAGTCACATATTTTGATAACTGTAGTTCCACTGGGATGATATGTTCCTACATTTGTCCTTTTATCACATAATTTCTTCTTCTCTTCCATATAGCAGAAACATCTCTGTGAACTTCAGCCTGTTAGAACTATGAAATGGTTTTGGTTCTCGTCATATAGTCATCCTCTGATTGTTTAATTACTTTAGGCACCAGTGTTCTGGAAATAGCTCCTTAAATCTGCTACCCTACTAGATCTGTTTTCTTAGCACCATCTTTATATTTGTTCTTCATCATATCCATTGGGCATGGTATTTGGAGATGTGATACTTGCACACAAAGGAGCTAGGTGGCTCAGCCTGATTTCTGTTGATAATTTCTATTGATTTCCTGGCTGATTCTTGTTTCTCACTGCTTTTTTTTTTTTTTTTTTTTTTTTTTTGGGACATAGGCATGGCATAAATGCTTGCTACGATTGTTTTAAGATTTGGTAGCATAATCTATTGTAGTCCAAGTTGAGAGAAAATTTTCACAAAATTCCAGGCCACCTGATACCCTTTCCTTGCAGGTTATGCCCTGAAAACAAAACCTGTAAAAATTAAAAACAAAACCCCAAACAATTCCCTCTCCCCGCAAAAAAACCCCAAACCCCTTCCAAAAACTAAAAACAAAGCATGAAAAATCTTGCGAAGGTCCATGTTTGTATTCTAACTTTTGTATATATTGGGCAAGATAAGTCACTGCTGAATTCAAAACTGAGCAAAGGATATCTGTATTTTCATCAGTGCCCATCGCTTGAAATTAAACAAGAGCCGTTCACTCTTCTGTGTTCTCCTTAGAGCAACATCTGATACTGTGGATTTTCACATGCTGGGGTTTTTATTAGTTTGACACAGATGGACTAACGTACATTGATAGCAGGTTCTCTGTGTGATATATATATTTCTATTTTTAACAAAGAATCTGGTTTATAGAATTTTTACATGGCTATGGTATCTCTGTTATTGGGACTTAAGCATTATTGCTTATATTAAAGCTTGATTTTGATCCTTTGTACTTCTCAGGAGCTTTATTGATATTTCTTAGTGGATACTGGACAGATTACTATGACATGGTACAAAAAAGTATTATTTGTGAAAACTGATTCTAGATGTAGGTCCTGGAGATTCCATTAATACTCTTCCCTTAGAGACATCATATAGACCATAAACTATTTTTAGTCAAAAACAGAGTACTTACATGCTACTCAGATATTACTTTTTTTATGAGGTTTTACAGCCAAACTATATGGTTGCAATAATACTGTCTAGCTGCCTGGGTAGGTTTCTAAGTCATGATATCAGATGTTATAACTATTTCTCATAAATCTGAGTATTCAATATAGACCCAGTTTCGAGCAGAAGCTGTGTGAGTTATTGTCTGAGAATATTTTGGAAAACTCCAAAGAGCCTCTATGTCTTTTCTTCTGTTTTCTGTCCGAGAGAGCTCAAACACTCATATGTTTTTCCCCCTGAAGAGCCTTTATTGCATAACATCCTGACAAGACGCCCTTTTCTGGAGCAGAATTTTTTCCTTGGGAGTGCCTGCATTAAAACCTGCATTGCAGAAGCTGCTTTAGTTGAGAAATGTGAAAACCTTCCTAACAGTTGACTGTTTTCTTCTGTCAGCTCTGAAAATTCCTCCTCTGTCATACAAAAAGTCTGGTGCTTTCCCTTGCACTGGGATGGGAAGGCTAGCAGGTGCTTTTTCAGTGATTTGTTTCAAGCAGCAGTTCTGTTTACAGAGCGCTGTTCTTTTACTGTCTCTCCCAGATGTGCTGCTCAAACCAAAGTAAGGTATGCATGATACCAAATACCTTTCTTTGCATTTGTCACATTACCAGGCTGGCTGTACAACAGCTGGGTTTGATCACAATTCGTACAGGAAAAGATCATCTTCTTCAGACCAGTGGTGTGTCTTGGGATGTGTAAGAGCTCCTCCATACTTGATCCCTAAGCACTGCCTAAAAATATACATCAGAATGTGCTTTTGTCAGATTACTCCTTCTGCATCTGCCTGCTAACACCAGGCCTTTGCAGAAGGACCTTTAGTTGTTCTGTATGTTCTGTACTGACTGATAAGCCAAAGTCCTTCTGTCAAGTTCATTTATTGGACCTGTACTTCCTTCTGAGAGCTGGTAAGGCTCATCTACATCTTGTGTATTCTGATTTCTGTACTCTGGTGCCTGCACCCAAACCTGCCTGGACATCTAGCACTTTCAAAGTGGTTGCTGTAAGCTCTTCCTTTACCACTAGATTGACAACTAACTTACCCAGACAGCTTAATAAAAATACCCAAGTTTCATTTTTCTGCCAGAGTGACAAATTACATTCCTTCCCCTTCCACCTCCAGATTATGATGGATGTGCTACTTGGACAAATCTTTTGTCAGATAGTTCCATGTGACTCAATCAGTGCAGTTAGTCTTGTTTTGAGTTCAGTCACCCTTGGAAACTCCAGACAAGAAAAGATGGTTTCAAATGACTGGAAACTGGTGGTGGTTTGCCACAGAACAAACAAACAGACATTCCTGCCTGTTCTATCTGGATAGTCAGTCTCTCCTTTTGATTTTTCCTTTAGTCCTCCTCACTTTAGTGGATGACCTGAAATGACATTGCATTATTACCTCGATTTTCCAAAGCTGTGCTCAGTGTATCTCTTTTGTTCAACCCATTTCAGAGACAGACCATGTGCTTCTTCACAGCTTAACTCCATATCTTGGGTAATTACCTCTGCAAAGGCTAAAATTTAATAGTATAGAGGTGTATACGTGCAAAGGTAGAGCCTTTCCTCTATATTTTATGTACTGTCTTCTCATTTATTCAATGCTATTATCCTGCTAATACTCACTGAAGGGTGTTTACCTACATCTGTAGCAAAAGCTAGGATCTGCAGTGTCTTCTATGACTTTATCTTGCCTACAAGGATTTTAAAGCAAAATGCCCTACCTATTTCTATGATGACATATGAGGTAACAAAACCCAAATTTTACCTTAAAGAAATTAGGACTTTTAGAAGCAGAATAAAACATATTTAATCTTTTCTAATAAAATATCAGGAAATGGGTTTAAAAGTTCTGCTACATTTCTGCTGCTGGGCTGTGTCCTATAGCTGTGGAGTTCTGCAAGTGTAGTGGGATTTTTTCTTCCCAGTGTTTGGGAACAGTTCAAGAAATCAACTGGAAGCTGCAGTTTCATGATGATTTCTAGGTGTTATACTTTGTAGCCCTTGCATAGTCATAAATCCACTTGGTGCTTAAGGTTGAGTGTGTATATACACATGCATATGTATATATGTATATATGTGTACACATATGTATATAGATATTTACAAATTTTGTTCAGGATCCTTTAAATATCTGCTGTAGATATTTCTCATGTGGATTCCAGCTTCTGAAATTCAGATCTGCTGCATAGGAAATGAACTTCAGAACTAAAAAAAAAATAAAAGGAAGAAATATACATCCTGAAACTGCCAAGACTGTACTCTTAACACCTTTCATTTTTGGGCCAGGATAGGAATTATCCATCATTCAGGATTCTGAAATTACTTTTGCTGGACCTTTGATACCTCTTAGGTCAGTCTCATGAGTTCCTGCTCAGCCCTTTGTTGTGTTGTCTGTCACCTTCATAACTAACAGAATAAATATGGGATGGCTCTTCAGGAAAGAGGAGTGAAGATTAATAGAAAGCCATGTAGTTTTTGAAGATGCTGGGTTTTTATCCCTTAGGTTCTTCATTTATATGGCAAGAGCAATAGAACCTTTACAAAACTACAACTCAGTTTTCCCAATAAATATACAAAGCAGTAAAAGAACTTGTGCACTTTATTGTTTTTTCAGCCTAGTGGAATGGCTGATTATTACCCAGAAGAAAATTCCTCTGGCAGCTTTCATTTTCATCCTGAAAGTTTCCCATATGATAAAAGAAATCAAGACTTCTGATAGTAATTTATTTACATACATATCAGTATCTTCTTGGACTTGATTTAATAAATTAGAACCTCTGGGCTACTAATTCAATGTCAGTAGCTTGCAGTTCCTGTGCATTAAAACAGGAATTTCTTCCATTATTCTCTAGATATTCAAGTTAGTTAATATGTCAATGTGTTTATAATTAGTAATTCTGGGTTAGTTTCAGATTCTTTTTAGAGTAACAAGACTTTTAAAGTGTTTACTCATTTCCTAATTACTGAGTCCTTGTTGCATTTCTGAGTTAACATCTGAGTAATATCAAGTCTGTATTTCCAGTGGATTTATAGAGTTAAAACATGTAGCAGAGTCTTGTTCTTGCTTGGGAATACATCCCTGGATCAGTCCAGTGTAGGGCCTGGACATAAGAATGATTTTTATTAGGCTATGCCATAGTTGCTATAGCTGATATATCACAGGAGGCTGAGAAATATGTGAGTAAATGGTTATGGAGGTGCAGTGATAATGCCAACAAAAAATAGTAATATAATGTAATCAAATATTCTGTATTGTAGTAAGATCGTCCAAACAATTTTTTTTTTAAGTTCAGAGTATCTATGTTTTATTGGTACTAGTTTGAAATACAGAGACAAAAAATGCCTTGGGATGGATGAACCGAATTTCTGAAGAACTTGGAGTGCATGAAAGTCTGAAGACTACCAGAGCATTATTACGGGGTGGGAAGCTGTGTTGTGTGCACGCGCATCGTGTTTGATCATTTCCGCGTGTCTGTTCAAAAGAATGTCTCTGTGAGGAAAAGCCCTTAATGAAATTGATGTGGCTAATTACAAGTTGTCTTGCAGTGCCTTTTGTCACAAAAGGATGAATGTATTTAAATGGAGGGAGGAGAAAGAGGCGCTTCTAAATTGTATTCCCTGCTCATTGCAGGAGGGCTGGACTAGGTCCCTTCCAACTCAAAATATTCTGTGATTCTATGACATGTATTTTTTAAAAGTCCTGAGCAGTTCAGTTGAGAGGCTTACTCTCAGTGAATTGTCTCACCATTTTCTGAGATGTGGTACAAGCAGGAACAGAGAGACCTGCTGGGGAGTACACAACCTTTTCTCCCTCTTCCACCAGAACAAAATTTGGAGCTTTTTTTTTTTGGAAGATTGATAGATTTCTGTTAATGGCTTATGTAGAGAAAGCGATATGCTGCTACTGAAAATATATTAGCACATTGATATTGACACTGAGTAACGTGGTAGAGGAAGGAAAATTTAAACAGGGAAGAAATGAGAAGTGTTAAAAGTGAGACTCAGCCTTGTACCTGCAGGGTGAAAATTGGTGTTTCACCTCTTGGTGTCACTGCAGCATTTGATATTTGCAGTTATTAGCCCATGTTACTGTTGGATGTGACTTTGCTTTTTTTTCTGTGGTTTGTAGTCGTTTTTGCTTTGGAGGCTTTTTTTTTTTTTGCCTTTTTTTTTTTTTTTAACTGTAGTCACTTCAGCTGTTTTTTAACAAGTCAGGATGAAAGGTAGCGATTAAACTGGGAGCTGCTAATAGCTCTCAGATCTGCCGATGAATTTTGTCGAGCCTTAAACCAGCAGTGTGAAGCCTCAGGCACCAAACTGGTTTGGAATGAACATGATTCAGAGATGGCTAGGAATTACTCAATTCAGGGGTTAGAAATCTGTCTAATCTTTTGTAGTAATTTGTGAACTTGGTCAAGTCCACAGTATTCTTCCCCTTACATCTATACCCTTTCCAATTCTTAAAAAATGGATGTCTTCTGACACTTCTACATAAATCTTCTCTCTGTGATGTGGACAGCATTTCACATAGAACCTATTCTCTTTAAAATGCTATTCAGACTCTAAATTTATTTCAGGCAGTGATTTTCTCTGTGCTGTGTACAGTGCATATCATACCCAATGCCTCTGGGCATTAGAGCTAAATTTTCTCTGAATTGAAGAAAGAAATAAAGGAAAGAAAAATAGTTCTACACTGAAGCAAGAGCATCCTAAAATAGAGGCTGATAGATGAACATGTGCTGTACCAATGACAGAGCAAATACGTTCCTTGGTGTCCCTATGTAGCTGGCTGCAACAGATTCTTTAATTTGCTTCTGCTCCTTTCTCTGCTATCTTTTCTCACCTATTTTGTCTCACTGGCCTCATCTCTTTGTTGAACATACATATTTTTGTGTTTTTTCCTCCCTGGTCTCAAAGTGAAAAGCAAGAATGAAGCCTTTAGCTGAAATACAAGATAAATATTGTGTGTATCAGGTTTTCTAACAAAGTGATTCCTTTGTTCTTAGTTGGAGAGGACGTTGTAACCCTTGTCTTTAAAGCTTTGCAGTGTTCTGGCAGACTGTCAGTGAAGTGTTTGAAAGCACTGATAGTGGAGAATTTCTGCCATCAGACAGTGCAGGGGAGGCTGAAGAGTGAGTTACTTAAAACCCACTATGATGACCAGTATTTGATGTAAATACAATTTCCAAATGAGAGAAATGAGGCAATGTGGTACTGGAAAAGGTGCTGCGTCTGTGAAACTGGAAAACTAGATAAAACCAGAAATTATTCCAGCTCATAATCTCTCAAGAGAAAGAAGCAAGCAAAAGAAACACCCATTTACGGGGTAAAATGCCAGTTTGTTTTCTCTTGAGTCAATCAAATCAATTTGACTGCTCTTCCTTTACAGCCCTGCAGCAATGCGAGGTAATGTGGCTTCAGAGTGTGTGTAAAGATCATGCCAACAAGGAAAATTGGTCTGTTGGGTCTTTATTCCCACCTCTGCAACCCCCTTCCCACTGAAAGGCCGGGAAGGAAAATTAAAATCAATTGAAGATTCATTATCCCCCCTCTCTGGGTAGGCAAAATGCATAAACACATGTATAGAAATAACAACTGCTACAGCACACCAGTGTCATGCATTTCTAAAAGTCACACAATACTCAAAAAGTTGTGATACTTGCAGCAAGTTATACAAGCAATAAAATTACAACTTGGTCATTTACACCTTAAGAAATACATTTTCAGGGAAGAAAATGGAAACATAAGTTGATGTTTGGATTGAACAGAATTTTGTCCATGCTACAGAACCTTTTTATCAAAGAATATAGAATCTAATATTGTCTCCATATCAAAGCATCAGAGGCAAAGCAAGAGCCATTCTGATCTTGAGCAGCTTTAGTCAAAATGACCTTGAATCAATCTGAATTATTTTAATGTGTCACAAAGCACATAAATATAAAAGTAGGTACAGGTATTGTCCAACTCTGCTGCAAAGATAAATGAATGAAAGACGAATGTCATGAGAATATTAGATTATGACTACTAAAAAGTATTCAAAAGCCTTGAAGCATCTTTAAAATTAGAGGAAATGTGTCACTAGGAAAAATGAAAATTGAGCAGCTACAAAATCGACATCAGCATGTTGGCCTATAAGGGTCTTAATTACTCTAATTTCGAAATTACATTGTCACACTTTACTTTGGGAATAGGTTTTAAAAATACAAGACTAAAATTTCTTCCTGAAATAATTTAACATAGGTGATGATTATGAATGTTACAACTGCCCTGTTAGCTTGTCTGAACTCCTGGAAAGAGTAATGTGAAAGCACAGGTGCATTTGTGCTCAGTATATTTATACTGAATTTATCACGATGGTGTCATTGCTAAACCACTATAATGAAATAAATTACTGGGGTAAATATTCTTGTCCTTTTTTTTTAAGAAATAATATGGTTCCCAATGAAAAAATAAAGTCAATAAGCACTATGCAATGCAATATTACATTTCAAGAAATGTAGTTATTATTAAAAGATAGCACTTTTTTTTTTTAGTGGATTAGGTAACTGGAGAGAGTAATTGCTTTCCCATTTTCTCCTGTTCATGATTCACATGGAGAAATATTTTTCAGGGTTTTTTCCCTTTTTTTCTTTCCTTTCCCCCCCACAAAATTTCTATCTGTAGCTGTACATTTGGAATAGTTCCAAACTGTGCCAAGGATTTCACATGGACTGAAGGGTTTAATTCTCTTAACTCCTCTGAGTGACAGTTTTTACCCCAAACTATCCATCATTCATTGCTGGCACCCATACACACACAAATTCTTCCCCATGCTGCTGAAAGTGTTCTGCAATGTCTGATCCAGCAGAAACTTGTGGGAATAAATATGGACAAATTGATATGATATTATATGATATATCACATTATATACATATGTTTATATATATACCTTAAATATGAATATATGTAATATGCATATATTCATACACAAATAATCAATATGTCTAGGCAGCTAAACAAAATAAGGGGTGTGTTTTGTTCAGTCCTGAGAAAATTCAATTTTACCACTGAGACGCCCAACAGCATAAAAGTCATCTCCATTTCCTAAATTAGCTATGTACCTGGAGTGATCCCATTAACAAGGCCAGCATGCCTCTTAAATTAAGTATTAATTAAACTTTAATTAAGTATTCATTTAAATCAACAAGGAACCACAGTACCCATGAAACTTTGGAGGCTGTTTTGCTGAAAGGAGCAGATTAAAAGTTAGAAACTGAAGTAAACAGACATGATTAACTGGAGTTAGCAGCAGCCTCTGAGCCTCTCCACTGAAAGAGGTTTTCTGAAGGACCAGATTAACTTGGGATGCTTCCTTGCCTTTAGCTGACTTTCTAACAAGTCAGCTATATAGATAATATAGAATGTTATAAAGCACGGCAACCATGGTAGGCTGTAATTAGTGATAAAAGCATTATGCTGGTAACTCAGTTAAAGATGCAGACCAAAGCACACAGAGCTTTAGCTGTGGGTGTTCTTACATGAGTTGAGATGCTGAGGCTGAGTGTACTTTTGGGACACAGCTGGGATATCACCTCACCCACACAGCCAAATGTGTCTCTGGGGCAGAGGAGTGGGAGTGCATCACTTTATTTTTTGAGTTCTGGGAAGTAAAACCACTGTTTTCACATTGTGGCTGTCTCAAAACCTCACTGGAAGGTCTGGGAAAGGGCATCAGGAAAGCCTTTCCTTGTAGCAAAGGATGGGCACTGTCAAGTGTGCGAGGTTTTGAGGATCGGGGTAAGTATTTGCGCAATTGTAAGGTGGGAGGCTTGGCTGCCTCGTGCCTGGTGTCCCAGCACAGTCAGCAGAGTGCACAGACACAATTTAGGATGAGGCACATCTTCCAAGACTGTACTGCAGCCAGCCAGACTTTATGAGTTATGTAGGAAATGGAAATAAGTCCCAGCCCCTCGTTTCTGTGGAAGTGCCCTTTAGTAGAACAATAAACACCTCAAATATTTTGGCCATGAAAACTTCTTTTTACTTTGCAGGCTATGGTTTAAGATTCCAAAAGGGGAGGAATAACCCTTTTCAAACTGAAGGAAAATATATTTAAGTGACAGGGGATATGTCACTTAAGAGACTTGTGGAAGAAAAATGAAGATTTCAAAATCAAGTTTAATAAACGTGTTTCTTGCTGTCAGTGTGTGTATATAATAGCTCTGAGACAAGAGAAAATGAGGTTGCACAACCAAGAGGAGAAAAGTGTTTTAAACTCTAATCCTATGGAAACAGACATAAGGAAAAAAAGATTTTGCATAGACCATTCTCAGTCTTCCATTTCAGCTCCCAGCCCAGATGAAGACAGTATTTTTAGTAATGAAACAAACAAAACCCTCAGGTCTGTGTTCAGAAAAACTCTAGAGGTGCTCTAGAGCAGGGAAACTCTTTCCCTTCTCACAACCCAGTGCTACAACTGCTGCCAAGGGATCTGCAGCCCAGTCAGAGCTGCCCAGGCAATAAAGGCACCCTCCAGGCCCTACATCCGGGGGCTGATGTGCTCTAGGAGGTGCTGGCTGAGCTGTCATTGGGACATAAATCAGAGGCTTGCCTTTCCAGCAAAAAGGTTCAGTTTCAGTAAAATATTTTATGTCCTCCTTTTTTGGAGAAGAACTATAATTTTATATATTTTGCTTCCCCTCAGAAACCATATTTGCAGTCAGCAGGTCTCATGAAAGGAAAGGGAAAAAGTAGGAGGAGAGAGAAGAAGACAGGGAAGAAAAGAAAGGAGATAAAAATTATTTTTGAATATTTACTGAAATGACGTTCTTCATCAGCTTTTTTCTGTGTGCTCCACTGGCTCTTGTAAGCCATGTTTCCCAACAGTTTTGTCTTTTCTGAGAGTGGCTGTTCTGTGGTGCCTAAAGAAAAAAAATAAGGGGAAAAAAAAGCCTGTGCACTTCTCAGTAAAAAGCATCCAAGCTTTGTAAGTGTAATGAGAACAGTGGATGAAACATATGGCATATCCTCAGATCTGAACGGAAATGTAGCAGAGCAGACAATACTAAATTAGAAGTTCAGACAGGTATCAGGAAATGAAGAGTGGATTACATTTTTTCACCTTGAACCAGATGAAATACATTTGTTTATCCATCTGTGTGTTAAATTATTTTCCAGCCAATCTGATCAGAATTTGTGTCTGGGCTATGTTACAAGCAGTCATGATTATTCACTTTGCCTACACCTCATCAGGACTTCTGATGTGTGATATTATACATAACAGATTCAAGTTTTCAAATATTTTTTTTCTGGTCTCTCAGAGGACTGCAACAAATGCAGAATTTGCAGAATCCTAAATCTAAATGAATCAATCTTTCTCAACCTAACAACCTAAATTAAAACAAGTTCTGTGGCTTAACAATGTGGTTTTCAAAGCTGGGTAAGTCAAGGGGTATTTTTAATTTTTGGCTGATGCCATTTGTCTTTCAATGAAACCCATTTTCTACCATGCTCTGAATGAGGGAGAAGAGACTCCATAGCTGATGTAGATACTCCTGTTTTCACTGGAGCCAGCCACTGGCCGACTGCAGTTATCTGTATTTAGCCAGGATCTTCAGTGCAGCTTCATGTTGATGGCAATCATGAATTGTAATTTCGTGGAATTTCTAACGGAAACATTAGATAAATGAAAACAAAATTCTAATGGAACATATTTAAAGTGAAAATAATTTGAGTAGTTGAAATGGTGAAGCTGAAATTTGGTTTAATTTAAAAAGAATTTAAAAGAAACCCTCCAGAGTACTTCACTTAAAACTTCCCTAAAATGAGCTGTTCATTATTTCTTGATTTAAACTCAGGGCTTTACAAACACTTTGCTCATCATTAACAAAGCAAAAAACAAACCAAGAAAAGACCCAACAAAAACCCCAAACCCAAGAGTTTTAATAGTTCTTCTGCTAATTGAGCAGTAATGCAGTTGTGTTTACACAATTTGCTGAGGTCAATCAACCACTGTAGGAGATCTAGTGCAGTGTACAGGATACATAATGGAGACAGAAAAAAAGTCTTAAATTACTTTGAAGATTTAAAGGGCTTTCATTCCATGGTGCTCAGAAATTCACTGATGGTAGTACAATAGCAAGAAATACTTATTCATGAAAATTTAGGCACAACTCAGTTCCAGTTTAAAAATTAGTTTACTATTGACAGCCAGCTATCAGATTTTTGTTTTGTAGGCATGATACAATTTTTAAGCAAGGATCAAGTAAGTAGCTAAAAACTAGTAATCAGCCTGTTCTTGAGGCACTTTTTATTTGACACATGAAATGATTTAGAGAAAACCTCCTTGATCCCAGCAGGTTTGTGCGGGTACATTTGCAATTATAGTCAAATCTCTCTTTTCATCTTTTCAACATTTTATTTTATTGCACCACATAACCTGAACAATCCCATTACACCCTGCATTCATTTTTACAATTTTGGTTTTTCATAATTAATATGAGCCCCTTGTGTCATGACCTTGTTCTTTATCTAAGCAAAAGGCTGGAAAGAGATGGTTGCTGAAGACAACCCAGCTCCCTAATTGAGAAGAATCCAGACTTTGCAGTCTGATGGATTCCTTTAATTAAGAGGAGGGAAACCCATACATTATTCTGTAATATAGCTGGTTTAGAGTGGTTAAACAGACTGGAATTTAACTCTGAAGTTCTTTATCTATTGATTAATACACACCAATCCTCTTTAATTCCTTCAGCTGGGCAAGAGCATTTGTGGTTAATCACTGCAAATGTTGTGACGCAAAATCCCACGACTTTTTGAGCACAAGAACTCAGAGATCTAGAAATTCCAATATTATTTTATTACCAAATTGCATAATCTCTGCAGCCAAGCATAACTGAGTACGAAGGGTCATGACTGCTTTTTATTTAGGAAAGCAGTGACCTGGGAGGACCAAGTGCAGACAAGCCTTCTCTGAGGACTAGCAAACAGTTCTGAGCAAGGAGCAGGGAAATAAGGAAAGGGAGACTCTGTTTCTAAATTGTTGAACTGGGCTGCAGCACTGCAGGATGCAGATGTTTCTTTTGTCTGTGATAAATCTCAGTCTGTTTAGCAGCTTCTGAATTTCTGGGGTGAAATGCTACTTCCACAGGAACTTCTACTGATGATTTTGGGTTAGACTGTCAAGTTAAGGACTGATTCAGAGGACTGGTCTGACAAGACAAACCTGTTCTATAAACAGTGTCTACTTTCCATAAACAATTGCTGTATGCTTTTGTTTCCTATTCTTATGGTATAGATTCAGGAAAAATAAAAAAGCTGACATACTCTTTCTGAGCCTTACTTCACTATATCTTATTTATTTCTACCCTGAGTACACCTAGAGAGTTTCGACAAGAAGCCAAACGTGCTTTTGGTAACCTCATCACCATTTTTTAAGAAAGGGACCTGAATTGCAACCTACCTAATAGGCCATAGCAGTAACCATTCCCATCAACCCCAAATGTAGCTATTTGCAGGGCTTTTTAAATAGGTCGGTAAGTGATGCTGTTTCATTGAATCCTCATGAATGGTTCTTAGACAGTATTAGACTAGTGAGGGCACAGGCAAAGACAAGTCATATGGCACCTGGTTTAGGTAGTAATAACCCGACATTCCTACATTCATAAAAAGTTCCTAGCTAGATTTCTTAGCCCAAGGCAGGGCAGAGAGAGGAACTGGGGCACTTGGGACAGTATCTGATACCAAGAGTCAACCTGAAAGCATGCTTAGACTAAGTATTTCCAACTCTTTCTTTGCTCAGGCTAAGACCGGAAAAACAGCAGTGACCAATCATCCACATGTAATGCTATTCTGCAATGACCACACTGGTAAGGTCTAAACACAAAAACTTGAGGTTTTCAAAGTGCCTTCCCTTTCTTTTTTAACTCCTGTTGTGGTTTAACCCCAGCTAACAGCCCACCCCCTCACAGCTGCTCACTCACTCCCCCACCAGCAGGACTGGGGAGACAACCCCTTCCTCCTTTTTCCCCTCACTTTGTACACTGAGCATGATGTCACCTGGTCTGGAACATCCCTGGGGTCATCTGGGGTCACCTGTCCTGGCTAGGTCTCCTCAGCAAGAGGAGCAGAAAAGGCCTTGGCTCTGTGCAAGCACTGCTTAGCAGTAACAAAACCACTGTTGATACTTAACGGCTGTAAAACCAAAGACTTTCTGCTTTCACTTTTTTGAGTGCCTGCAGAGGTTTAATAGGAAGGTAAAGAGACAAATGAGATATCTCTTTTCTCATACAGCTGGAAAAATGGGCAAGTTTTCATAAGTGCAGACTCTGTAGTTGGAAGTAGATGCAGAACATTTCTAAAGTCAAAGTCTAAAGGCAATCTGGTTGAAGTTAACATGCTTGGATTTCCCAGTATGAGTGGTATTTACTACAAGATGCATAAAAAGTTTTGCAAATATTTACTACAATGTGGACAAAAAGTTTCGTCAACAGAAGTAAACCCATTCTTATAAAGTGTCCATAATAAAACCATACATTTTCTTTTTAATATTGATTTATTGCATAACTTTTTAAAAGATTTTGTTCTTAGTGAAACATTCTGGATGAAGATATAAACCTAAAATACAGAGTCTGTAAGGTATAGAAGATGATTTTTTTTTCTTTGTAAAAATATAATCTTCTTTCTGGTTTGAAAGTGATATATCATTATCATTTGTATCATAGAACTCATTGGAGTGAAAATATATATGAGTAAATTCATGTCACAATAACTGGTAATCAAAGTTAAAAAAACAGAGAAAGAGGAAACTTACATATGAATTAAGTGTACAGTTTTTATTCTAGATATTGTTTACCCCATGACTGAACATTTCCTTCACTATTGAAGATGTGCTCAAAGTTCACTGAAAAGAAGTAAGAACCTGGGTATTTTACCAATAACTACATGTGAGGTCTTTTTAATATTCACCCTATTTCTAACAAGATCAGGACAGGCTGCCATTTTCCTGAGCTGCCACTACTGTATGGTACTAAAAAGATGCATGGAATATCTTCCCACCCACTTACTTAAGAGTAGAATTCATTGCTACAGGATACTGGGGATTAAAAAAGGCTAAATTAATTCAGAAGATGTTTAGACAAGTTCACAGAGGGCATTTGCATCATGGATTGGTGAATGCAACAGTTGAGATGCAACACCCAGTTCAGAAACGCCTTACATGCCAGAACCAGGAGAATGTTCCTGGAGGAAAGATCATTCCATGTTTGCTCTTTTGTTTCTGCTCTCTTCCTGGGGGCCAGCCCATGGCAGCTGGCTGGTAATGAACATGGAGGAGCATATGTTCAGATCCAGTGTCTCCTTGCATCATACCCATACTTGATTTTTATATTGTGAAAGAATGAAATGTAGTGAATTTTATTTTCAAGGCAAGTTTTACTGAGAGAGCAGTGTTGCTAAGTGTGGTCGATTACACTGTGACTATAATTATCAAAATATGAAAGAAGGAAAACCAAAGAAAGAACTAGAGCTTTGTTTGTTTGTTTGTTTGTTTGTTTTTCACTCCTTCTTCATCCCCTGAAGGTATTTTGAAAGTTCCTTAAATAACAGGTGAGTGCAAGGTTAGCCTTCCCTCAGTGATGTCATGACAGATTTGTTCATTCAGACAAACTATTAATGCGGAGTATGATAAAATATAGAGAGAAAATAAAAGTTTTGTCCTCTCTAACACCCAGAAACAGCCTGGATCTACAAAACAAGAGTGTCAGGTCTGTCTTCAGAAGTCTGCTCCCATTGCAGGCCTGCTAAATCAGAGTAACACTTCTGGATGTACCAGTTTAAGAAGTAATGGGAAAGTGGAAAAACCACGGAAGGGAAAATGTGCTGTGAACAAAATTGACCATCCACACAGCTGTCCAAAAGAAGACCATGGCTTACTCAAGACTTAGTACCACTGTTATGTCTCCATTCACACAACTGCAGCCCCAGAAATACGTGCAGGATTTCATTCTTTTTGTTTGTTTATAGGTCCATCCCATCATGATGATATCTAAAGTGGTGGAAGTGCTGCACTGACTGTCTTGGGGTGGCTTTATGATGTGTATCCCATATTGCTGCCCTATGCCCAGAAATTAAATAAGTAAATAAGTAAGTAATGAGTATTTTGGACCAAACCACTACACTGACGAAGGAAGAAAAAAAAAGCTGGATTTTCTAGCAAATCAAATTTGTAACAGACCTTTGGAGAGTGGCTCTACATATTACCTTTTCCTGTTCTGCAATCAATACTCCTGCCTCACCATGGCTGCACCTCAGGTGCTCCGTGCAGGAAATTCAGCTGCCAGATTGCTCCTGCTGTTTTACAAAAGGCCTCCCACTCTTCACTCTTCCTTCCCAAGCTTTCTGTTCTCCTTGGGCATATGTTGCCATTCAACAAGAGTCAGAGTTTCTTGCACATGGGGTTATGGAGTTGTGCCACTGATGCCAGCAGCCTATTCTGGCTGCTTCCCTCTGAAGGCTTTTGGGAGATGTTTGCAATGCTGCATGCTATTGCTTTAAATCCAGCTACTACTGAAGACATAAAATTAGGAGATGCACAAATAATGCTGGCAAACTGAAAATAGCTGAAGGGTTGAAGCAGGATGCTGGTTTTTTATGTGTTGCTGCCTACGAGTATTTCCTTCTTGTTGTTAAATAGCCCTTGCCTAACAGGTGCTGACCACCATTTTAAAAGTAGACCTAAACCTGTATTTATTTCTATATTTTATGTATTTATATGCCTTTATATATTTTGTATAAATATATGAGTATAAATATTATTACTGAGGGTTTTTTTACTTTCTTTTTATTTATTAAAAATTTAGCAAAAAGCTAAGGGTTGTACATGTGCAGAAAAGAGCTGCATACTCCGTGGGGGAAGTTGCAGGCAGAATACAGACCAGGCTGAGGGCAGATATCACCTCAGAGTGAAGTGCAAAACAATATATTTTTTTGAGAGCCTGCAACATTAGAAACATTAAAAGATAGTAAGGTAGCACTCTTTATTGTCTTCAGAGACTCTCATCTGAATGGAACAAAGAATAAGACATGTTTTTATAATACAGCCATTCAATTAGCACTGAGAGCAGCCCAGCATCCAAGTTCTCCACCCATTACAAACCACTTCGAGGATAATGAGCTTTTCAGACTGCCAAAGACTTGGAGACGAAACATTTCACATCATATTTTTTGCAAGAACTAATAGTCTCCAAAATGCAGACAGTGTTATACTCAGGAGGAACAAATATCTGAAATTTCCCCAAATAGCAGGAAGAAATATTCTTGGCTGTAATAACTAAGATTGCTTGTGGAAATCCCAGTATCGTTATTCTGGAGAAGCAAGACCTCATATGGAATTTGCCAAGCACATGTCTTGAGTCAGGCTCCTCAATTATACAATTCCTATCTCAGATCAGTTCCCTAACTCAAACAAACAGATTATCTGTTAGTATAAAGAGGTAAAAGCCTGGACTCCAGTGTTTCCCTAACATTGTCCTCCCTTGTCCCCATAAATTTTCCTTTATTGTCTGTTCCTGCTTAGTTTATCTTACAGGCAATATGCTGCATGGGTATCACATGTACAAGGAATCATCCTTTTATAGTAATTTATAGTCAATCATCTCAGGTCTACCTTGGGGAAGTTCAACATCAGAGGAAAAAAAGTGAAATTTAACTCTTTTTATCCAGTAACTATGCAACTGTAGCATGGAAGACACTGACCCTTTTAGCTCTGAATATTTTCCTCAGGATTAGGCAATGAGCAACTCTTCTCTGGTGTAGATTAGGGTTACTAATTGCATTACTTCTAGTGTCTTGTTATGAAGTATTGAGTGAAGTGGCCTGCATAATTTTATTTTCTTTGTTGTTTTGAAATCAGCTCTATGGTAACAGCAAAGGCAGACTGAGACAGAGTATTAGTCAGAGAATGATGAATAAAGGAAAATACATTCCAATAAACTGTTCCCCCCTCCTGCTCTCTCTTTCCCTACCCAGAGACTCCTAAAGTAAATATGTAGCTGCTCACACTAGAGAAATATTTCCCTGGTAAAAACAGAACCACAGGAAAAAAATACTTTAAAAAAAAGATTTTAAGAGACCTCTGGAAGTGATCTCATCCTACCTCCTTTTTGGAGCTGCCCTAATCTCAGTGCTAGATCAAGCTGCCCAACCGGATTTGGGAGCTCTCTTGTGACAGAGGTTACACAATGGTCTTGGCAACAGTGCCTAGAAAATGGCCTAATATGGATATCCAGTAGATGGGAGCATGGTGTTCATTGCCATTTCTGTCAAGGCTAACTCTTTTCAACATGAAATTGTCCTTAATTCCCTGGTAGTCCTGAGAGAAAGGGCTTCAATCTAAAGGTGTGTATTTATGAGCCCATCCCACGCACCACATCCGCTCAGTGGTGCCATTTATGTCTGGTCCTAAGTCACTCTTTATTTCAGTCTCCGGGGTTGAAAAATAACATTTTCCACGCTCTGATCTGCCAGGAATTAGCTTCAGATGTCCTGAGACCAAAGGAACTGACTTTACATCATCTTTTCAAGAAAAGGCAATTGGAAGATTTTGGGGAAAAATGATTACAAATTTTCGTGTTGGAATTACACCAATGTTACCATGTATTGTACTCAAAAGCTGTCAAATGCACAGAGTTATTAGATGGGGTTTGTGCGTCTTCTACAATAAGCTTTCCAAAAGCCTGTTACAAAAAAGCAGCTCAGTTTTTGTCTCACTGAATTTCACTTCAAACAGGACTGACCAGAAAATAAAAAAAAACCTCAGAGGAAAGTTATTATTCATATTTTACACCCTATTTCCAACCTGTAGCACTCTGAATGGTTCAAAGATGTTTTTGTTTCATTATCTTGGCCATGGCATACCATAGAAGAAAATATTTCCACAAGGAAATCTGAATATGGGAAACACATGGGTTCCGCTGTGGTAAAGAAGAATAGGGGGAAGCCCATTTTTCAGGAGTGAACAATTAAGGACTTTGGCAGCAAAATTGCAATAATTTCATTTCTATAAGAATAGAAAGACTTGCTTTTACTTTTGAACGTGTGAGTTGGGCTCCCAGTACAAGCCACTTAAATTTATGATCAGTGCAGGATCCAGAATCGTTAAAACATACCAAAATTACACAGTTTTTGGAAAATTATGTGTACTTTTGGTTCTCAGCTCAATAAAACTCCGTAGTACTTCCCTCACTACCTTGAACTCTCTACACAGATTGCACTTCTTGTCTTCCCTTTGAAATAGTCTTTTAAAAGATATGTGTGTATCAATTCAAGAAAAAAATGAAAAAAGAAAAAGAATTGTGCAATTTATTTTGGGAGAGGAAATGTAGGGTTTTTTAAACACAGTAATGCTAAAGCAGAGAGGAAAACTGCTACATTCAACTATGGAGAGAAATGCAAATAAATAATATGATAAATGCATATAAAAGGTCTCATCTTTGCTGCAAGGACTGATAAAAAATACTACTATTCCACCCAGATAAGGACTTTCATTTGCTTAAAAGGAATTTTATAAAATATTATTAAATTAGGTTCATTTCAGCAATTCACTTCTTATGCAATATCATGTTTTAAAAGGATAAAATCATTAATTTGTATCTCCAAAGATACAATTTAACCATCTGAAATGTGGCTTTAATAGTGCACTCGCTGCACTTTCTCACTCACAACCAGCTGTCTCTTAATGTGCAGCTATGTGCAGTCTACCAAAGTAAAATGATTTTTAAAATCCTTTTTTTAAAATAGATGATTTAAAAGGACCTTTTTTCACATGATAATTAAAAAAATTGCCTATCTCCTAGTGGTCCCAAGTAAATAGGCTGAGACTTTCAAAGCTGCCCAAAAGATATATAGATCCAATTCCCATCCAAATAAATCTGATTTAGCATTTAAAATACCTCCCACTGAATATCTCTCTGCTAAAAAGTTTTGAATTTAAGCCAAGCTGCATAAAGTACTTTAATAAGAAACTAATTTGAGACTTCAGTAATAATATATTTTCATAAAGCTCAGTAGACTTGCAGACAGCTTGTAAGTTCGAGTTATCACTTCTTTGAACTCCTTTTGAAGATGATATGGAAAACAACCCTAATAGTTATTAGTATCCTAACCACATTTAAAATATCAATTAATCCTTCATTAGCACTTCACATTTAAGATTAGAAAGTGATAAAGCTTCATCTGTCTCATCCATTGCTTTTGCTGGTGAACTTCAGGCTGAAGTAGAAGTATACCCTTTCTTAAAGACAAGTGTGCAGGTGCTTTTGTCAATTTTTGTTCTCTGAGAGCAGAGGTCAAATATGTTCCAGACAGTGTGGGATGCCCTCTTGCTTCAGCAGAAATAAAAGATTGAAGTTTTTTGCTAACAAACTGCAAACACCACATTATGGACTCTTTTCCATTAGTCTAACTGCTGCTTCAATCCATCCTGGTTTTACTTTGCTGCCACTGTAAGAAAAGTTATGTTTAATAAATAATCTTTTCTGGGATTACATTTCTTGGCAAAGTACCTTCTTGTTGTATAATGGTTGAAAATTTGGTACAAGCAGCACATCTTTACAGATTGTGGATAGGAAGGACAAACATTTCAGAGCAGAAAGATGTTGCTGGTCTTTCAGTTCCTTCTATGCAGAGCTGCAGAAATTGATATAGTGCTAGTAGAAATGTGATATTAATGTAGAAACTAATTTTTAACTATTTTTTTATCCAAAGTTCACCTTGCATTTGCATCTGTCAAGCTGAGAGCAATTAGATGCTGAGCTTAGTTGTACTCAGGAGTGCATGACATGAATATAAAAAATTGTCTGAGAAAGTAAAACTGCTTTCATTCCATGGTTTAACAATCCCATTGCAAGTAAGTTCCACATAAGAGGATTTTGGAAAGGTGATTTATGTTTTTGTTAGGTGCTTAGAGATGGATGGGTTCTTTTTTCCTCTAAAAGTTGGAAGCTTTTAGCTTTCCTTCTGCCCCTATCTCCACATCATTCTTTTCCCCACATCATCTCAGCAGGTTTGCAAACACAAACACTTGTGTAGCATTCAGTGGATTCAGCTATTCTCTAGAGGAAAAAAAAATTAAAAATTTAAAAAAAAAAAAGGAAAGGAAGAGGTGGTTCTTCATAAAATGTCATGTTTTTTCACTGTTTGAGAATCCAAATCACACAGTTCTCTAACCATGAGAGGGAACTGAGCTGGGAGAACACAATGCTGAGAGGAAGGTTATATCTGAACTAGTTTATATTCTGCTTTCTGTAGTTGGTTCACCTCCTCTATTTAAAACAAACAACAGCATCCCAGTTATGTCTGCTTCTCAGTTCTCCCTTGCAATCTCTTTCTGTGGAGCCTGTTGTGTGTGAATGGCCACCTCAGAGATCTGGCTCACTGTTTCTTGAAACAAGAGTCAGACACAGGAGTGGAAGTGAGAGCACTACTCACCCTGCTCTTGATAATATTTGAAATAAGGGTTGAGCTTGTGAGAAATATGTCTTTACAACAGATCACCTGTTCAGTGACAGGTGGTCTCTTGCCTGCTCTTGGAAATTGTCTTGAGAAATAAGGACTCCAGCCAACAGAAAAGCTTTTTATAGAGCTTCTTGTCTGCATCAGCTTCAGATTAGTTTGCTGGGGGAAATTGTTGTCCTCTTTCTGTGGCTGTGGTGTAGCTTTCCACAGAAGAGGATTTTGGAGAGGTAGTTTGTGGTTTTGCTTGAGAATCAGTACAGATGTCAACTGAACGGTACAATTCAATGTCTTCCCTTCCCTGGAACAGCTGTGAATGGATTTGATTTGGGCCAGGACCATACTCCAGAGATAAGCAGTGAGTTGTGAGGAGAGACAAATGAGGAGCTGAAGGGAACAGGGCACACTTGGAACACCTGAGGCTTTGTTGTGAAAATGCTGTTAGTATGAGGACCCCCGTGCATTTCCTGCAAACCTACTCCATGTGCTACCCTGAGCAAGACTGTCAGAGTGGCTGCCTCAGAACAACATCAGCTTCACAGGGACCAAGTTCTGGTTTGCTGCTGTCGCCCCAGAGAATGTAGCAGTGATAGCAGTTTCCCCAAAGGCACTGGGGAATATGCCCTGATCTGGTGTCCCTTCACTGTGGACCCCCT
Source organism: Corvus hawaiiensis (assembly GCF_020740725.1). Lineage (NCBI taxonomy): Eukaryota > Metazoa > Chordata > Aves > Passeriformes > Corvidae > Corvus > Corvus hawaiiensis. The sequence goes on from NC_063255.1 coordinate 25,448,279, forward strand.
CTCCTTGTAGCTTCTTTAGACCTTTCTTATCCCTCGCTGAAGATCTGTGTGCTGAGAGGGAGACAGTTAGTGTGGGGATGGAGGTAAAGGACCAAGGGTACAAGTTCTCCCTTAGGAGACAAAATGGACAAGCATTGAAATATAAGAGCTAAACACTTAAGCTGCTTAAATCCTCGGGATCAATGGCCTGTGGGTAGAAAAGTACTTCATGAAAATGTCTTTTAATGAGGAAAGATTAATTCCATACCAGCACAGCTTCTCATTCCGGATCTGGGGGTCACTATGAAACATCAAAGCCTCCCTAGCACAACTGTGAACTTCCAGGTGCTTAAACCAGTTTAAGCAGGCAGATGGTCTAGCCTGAGCCTCCTTGCTCAACTCCCTGCCTGTTTTCCAATAGGCAGAGGTGGCCTAAACTCTGAATGGGTTCCCTGTTAGGTTGGGAGGTCATTGCTCCTGGAGTGTTCCACTTGACATCCCCTGTTCATAACCAAATGCTGTAAAATGCTGTAAAACGCTGATTTTTCATACAAAACCATCATTCACTCTGTTAGGAGAAGGAACTGATGGCCAATCCCAATGCTCAATGTTTCCAGTGGCAACTGGATCATGTCTTTATCCGAAGACATCTCAGATGCTACTGGGAAATAATATTTTTTGAAATTCATTCCAGTTGGCTGTACCAGCCTGGACAGTTGCGACAGCTGATTTTTTTGTTGTTGTTGTTTCTGGGTTGGAGTTTGTTCATCTCTGAATGGACAATTTGGGAATTGGGAATTTATTCCCTGTTCTTCAGGGCTACAGCCTCACAGGCAGAATCTCAGATAAAGTTTTTGCAATGTGCTGGTGACCCATGTAGGCAAAATGTGCAAGACTAGCCAAAACTAGGATGAGATTAAATGGAGTGGTAAAATGCAAAGACATGTGACAAGAAAGACCTGAACGAATTAGTGGGTATGGGGAAATAAGAATATAATGAGAAAATGTGGTTGTTTTGTATTGTACATCTAAATATTGAGTACTGTGTCCAGTTCTAGTCTTCCCTCTTGGAAAAGGTAAAAGAAAAACTAGAAAATGTATGACAAATAGTGGTAAAGGGTGTCAGGTGTTAATTTCTGTTTAAGGAAACAATAGATTAATCCTTTCAGCCTGGAGGATGACCAGCTGAGATGGGAGGTTAGGGGTGGTAAATGGGAATGATTGTTCACTATGATAAAAAATCCAGGAGATACCAGCTAAAATGAACACACAGCTGGTCCAAAACAACTAAAGGATGCATTTCACCACTCTATAGGTAGCTAATCACTAAATGGGATTAGAGTCAAGGATGCTTCTCACCAGCACTAACATCCATTTTCTCTTTGAAACAAACCCAAGTCTTTTTCACCTCTGCTTGTGTTCCCTGCTTTTGCAGCCTCAGCTGAACAGCAGACTTCCTTCTCGTACCAACAGGGCCAGATTACAGTTTTGCATTCCTTACAGCCAGTTTCCAGGAATTATCTCAGTTCTGTTGGCACAAGCAGGGCCATGCTGGTGAGCAGCAGATGGGAGATGGCCCCTTTGTCTTCTTGTTATCAATTCTGTGATACTTTGTGTGTCCCTTGCTATTACAGCTGCTTGGATCCTGACATTTTTCAACACAGGTAAAAACTGAGTCTCAAATGGACAAATATTCATGTATATAAAACAATTTAGTTTCGATTAAAGTGTCTTGAAATTGCATTTATCTGACACACGTGAAAAGTGACAGTCAAATAACAAGCTCATCGTTTCTTTTCATTTAGAGTTTACTAGGGACTTATTTATCATGGTAAAATGAGTTTTCCTGCATTCTGCTAGAATGAAAGATCAGGTAGCTCAATGGATTAGACACTGCTCCAGAGCCTTTTTCTTTCTGGGAGCAGTTAAATAAAAGTCATTTTAAACAATCAACCCAGGATTCTGCCATTAACAGAACTTGACTGGAAGTGGTTCAGGACAGAAGCTGTGCTTCCATTACCAGGGCTGAGGTCTGGTCTCAGCATAAACCATCAGATGTAGAAAAGAAATAGATGGTGATATAAAATTATACTGCCCCAGAAAAGCATCTGTAGCTGTGCTCTCAGTCTGCATCTCACAGCAACATGATAGCTTTGGTTTCATGGGGACACTAATTTATATTCTTGGGGGAAGGATGAAGCCAGAAACTCTAGCTAAATACATTTAACACAAAGCATAAATGGCACTATGAAAATGACCATTTCCTCCAGACTTAGAGGCATTGTAACTCATACCCTCCAGCTCACTGGGTTTTATGCAACACTGTTCTACCTACTCTGTTTCTTTCTAGGATTATTGGCTTTGTTACTTCCTCACCTGGAAACACAACATTTTAACCCCTTAGGTGCCACCTATATCTGTCCATATTAACACTGATCCTTCTTTCTGTAGCCTGCTAGGTGCAGTAATGAGCTAAACTCTGCTAATGAAGCAATATAAACCCAGGGAAAGTGCCCTTGTAGTTGAAAAGACCAGATCCAAGTGCCTCAGCTGCTCCTTTTACTCTTTCACTGCTATCAGTTTTACTGTGACATGAATCTGGAAAGCAAATAATTGCATAGGTTTAAATAATGTCAGAATTTCTCTTCCATTCTTCCCTCCTTTCCTGTGTTCCTCACCAGAGATGATGAAATTGGAATAAATTGTGACTGGAACATATTAGTTGTATCACTTAGTGTCTAAATAAAAGCACAGGGAAGGATTCATTTGCCTAATTTCATTGCCTAAGGAAAGGGCAGATCAATCTGGTGCACACAGTTTCCTTACAGGCACTGGAGAGCACCATCTGAGGACTGGTTGCAACTTATTGCATCCTGAAGTTGGCATATGATCAGAAAAATCCCTTTCAGAGTTTGTTGTCCAGATTTCTGCTGAGCCTGACTACCTTGGATATGGGTCCTTTGGGACTGAATGACTCCCGCCTTCAGGCTCCATTGGAAGGAAGGGGTGTTGGAACCTGCCTGGAGAGCAGCAGCCAGAATGAGAGAGGTATCTCTGGACTGAAAATAGGAGTTGTTTTTCCAGAGTATGACTCTAAACAGGATCCTCAGTGTCCTCACTGCTTGGGATTGTCCACTGAGGAGAAGTATCCATTGACTACACAGGGAGTCAGAGAAGTTGGGCTAAGATAAATATTTGCAGGTAGATAACTAAATACAGCTTAAACTACTCTCTAATATTTCTCTCACTGATTTTTTACTCTCTTCAGAGAACTAGTGCCATCACTCTGGTTTCAGGGCAAAAGTCTTTTAAAAATCTCTTTATATGCTGCTTCTGGAAGGCCCTATAGTGTCACCATGCTGTGGTGCACCACAGCACAGAAGGATTAGTCATTTCTGTCTCCATAAATTCGTGATAGTAGTTCAGTGGCCCTTGGGATGGGCACCTGCAGCATTTCTTTCTAATAAAAATAGAACAGTTTTAAAAGCAAACAGATATCTGAAATAAGTCAGGGCCAAGTTTAGTTTTAAGAATATGTGTTCTTCTTTGACTGTAAAAGCTTTTATTTTTCTTAGATTTTCTTTTCCTGGAAGTATAGTGCAGAAAGGAGCACATTAAAGAGGAGATAGACACATTCTGAGTCTTTAGAGCTAGAGTAAAAATTTCAGTTGAAAATGCCAGGCAGATTTTCAAGCTAAACTTGAAGAAAACTGCCTGTATCCAACATTCCAATTAGAGCTATGGTCAACACTGAAACAAAGGAAGGTTCAGACATAAAATAATATTTGGTTTTGATGTTATTCTAGTTATGTTCTCTCTTCTTTCTCAGGAACCAGGATAGGGCAAACAAGGCAATTTACTAATGAGAGTCTTGTTAATATTTTTGTAGGTTTTTAAGTATAAAATTATGTGCTTTATGGGGAAGAAAGCCACGATATCAAAGTTATTGGCAGGACTAAATGGTTTGGAGTGTGATGTATGCTAAGTACCCACCTCCTGGATTAGTCGTGTAAGATAACTGATGATACTGTGTGCTTGCTTACAAAATACCAAATCTCTGACCCTCTTCTATGTTACTTCCAATATCAACACCCAGGTCTGAGGTCCCCAGCATGGGAAGACATGGATCTGTCTGTGTAGGTCCAAAGGAGTGCCACAAAAGTGATGAGAGTGATGGAACATCTCTCCTTCAAGGAAAGGCTGAGACAGCTGGGGTTGTTCAGCCTGGACAAGAGAAGGCTCCAAGGAGACCTTATTTCCACATTTCAAGACTTAAAGGGGACTTGTAAGAGTAATGTGGACAGCCTTTTTAAGGGCAATGGGACAGGGGGTAATGGTTTTACACTTCAGCCTAGATAGAGGGAAGAAATTTTTTGCGAGGAGAGTGGTGGAACACTGGCACAGGTTGCCCAGAGAGCTGATAGATGGCCCAGCCTGAAAACATTTGGTGTTGGACAGGGCCCTGAGCAACCTGGTCTGGTGGAAGATGTCCCTGTTCATTGCAAGGATTTTGGACCAGATGAGCTTTGAAGATGCTTTTGAACCCAAACCATTCTGTGATTCTATAAATGCCCTGTCTGATTTGAGATGGTGATCTGGGATCAGCCATGCAGCTGGGAGCAATCCCTTTTCTTTCTGTCTGGAATGAGTCTGTAAGTACAAAGGGATATAATGAAAACTGAAGTATGAAGGATTACACTGATGCCTTGAGAGACCACCTAAAAACAGAGACTAGACAGGAGGAAGGGAATAAAGGTAGGTATTTATTTGAAAGGCCTTCAAAGGTACACCCTGGGGAGCCAGAGGCTACTGCCAAGATGGACCCCAAGATGGACCCCAGGTCACGAGTTCTTCACAATTTTATAGGTTTGGTTCATTTGCATATCACAGTTAATTCTCCAATTAGAGCTTCAGTTTAATGATGTAATTCCCCTCATCTTACTCCCTTCTCAGAGGCTTTTGGTTTATACTTTTTGGGCCTAGGACAGTCGGAGTGTCCTTGGAGAGCAGGCCTGGAGAGGCTTTGTTATCTCTACCCAGCATGAGAGAGCAGAAGTTAACAGGCTACAAGAAACTTCAGTTACACACTAGGCAGTACAGGATTTGAAAAACATAAAAGTTAAAACCTAAGGCATCAACTGCAGTTTATTTTCAAAGCTTTGGAACACTGTTACTCTTCACAAAAACTCGGAAGGAAGTGTAATTCAACAGGCTTGTCACTTCTGGGGTATTTTGCTCTTGGCTTTAGTAGATGTAATTTAGAAATTTGATCATTTTTGGTAGGTTTTGGTCAAAACTCTGTCTAGACAGCACCTTTTACTACTCTGTATCATGTAGCAAACCTTTTGTCCTCACAATTGGTTGTCCCATCTGCCATATCCTTCCAGATCAGCCAACTTGGCCAGTCTGTGATTCTGTGACTCCTTGATGTCCTCTCATGACAGAATAACAAACACAGAAACAGTAAATCTGTGTACAGGGATTAGGATTGTGTGACCCCTGTTGAAGTGACTAAAATACCCTTTAGAATCCACCAAACATGAGATTTGAGTTTTAATGGTTATTCCAACTGAAGAGCAAAGCCATAATGAGCTGCATTCAACTAGTAGACTTTGGCACTGGTTCAAAATAATTTCATCCAATTATATTTAGATGAAGTTTTTCTTTTGAAATACAGTGTTTAATCTAAACCAAAATTAGATTTCCCATTTAAATAGCTATTAGGAGCAACACAGTTCAGTTGGCTGATTTTTTAATCGGCTTTTATGGTAACAGAATTAGTTCTTCACTGTTACAGAATTTGCATTGAGATACATCTTTCAGCATCATGATGGTAGTGATGGCAGTTTCTAAATAAACTAGTTAAATGTTTATGCAGGAATGGCATCTAAATAAGTAATGCAAAACAGTAATTTCAAAATCTCATCTGAATATTCTGTGAGTTTCTGTGAGAAAGATTGTGATAATGAGGTCCTATAGCTGGAGACAAGCTTTATGAACTTTAGATGCAGATCCCTTAGGAATTTTACTTTAAGAACAATTTCAGGCAGACATGGGTTTAGAGGTTTCATCCCATGGAAGAAGTGTTGAACAGGCTATTTCACCATTGGATAATTTCTGTAGAAATAATGACCATAGTAATATGATGGAGGGGGGTCAGGATTAATCTGCTACGTTTGGATCTTTGAGGATAGAGGTGTGCTGTATCATAAAAGAAAGACACCTTCTGCTGCACAAAATGCTATCAGCAAGCTGCAAAGGCTGCCTTGAAGTAAAAAAAAAAAACCTTCCAATTGCCCTGATTAGGTGACAGAAGTTGATGAAAAATGTTTTGAGAATATTGAAGGGTAAGAATTATTGATGGTTCTTTTCCAGGAGACACAAGTGACTTGGTGCATTTTTTGGACATCCTTTTCCAAAATATCATTCTTACTTGAGCTAGCATATAGGGGCAGCAAATCCTTGTGGGAACTGTTTTTTTGCCTCCTATAACACATTTCAGTCTTGGGAAGCTGGGTAATATTGGTCTGTAATTCAGAAAATGAGTTTGTAAAAGATTTCTGGTTAATTTATTAAAAAATACTCTCAGGGTAATGTTATGTAGTAAGTTTTTAGAACAATACCCCCACTGAGAAATGGAGTACTAGTGACTGAAGTCAGTGCATGTCTTAAGAATAATTCTTTTAGGCCCTGGGTGAGTGGTTTCTCCTGTTGAGCAGTGATTTAACCAGCTGAGGAGCTGCAGACAGACACCCACACCCTGCTGAATTTGATGGACGTAAGCAGCCACTTGGAAGTTGAGCATGTGGTTAAGTGCTTTTCTCAGCAGGGGCTCTGGCTGAGTTTTGAATGTCACTGTTATATGTCTTTCCAATATAAGAAAAATATGTTTTCTGCATCTCTTTATTACAGAATCTGTTCATTCTTTTGACATTCTTATGCTCCCTTTTCCCATAAGAAATTAAATTGTCTTTTCTACAACATTCTTTTCTACTACAGCCAGTAACTCCATCTTTGAAAAGAGGCTCAGGGATGGAAAGGAGCAGAAGAAGAACAGATGAGGTGTTTAAAAACTTTCATTCATATGTCCTTAGTAATAAAGTGCAAGGGGAAAGAAATTCAGAGCATGTGTAATGCATAAGTTGAATGATTTCTAAATAGGATTGTTTCCACATTTTCTATGAGCCATCAATAGCTTTTTAATGGTCCATCCCCAAATCCTGAGAGATGGTAGAATGTGCATTGATGCCCATCTGGTGTTCTGATGGGCTCCCATGATAGACAGAAGCATTTTTATTTTACTTTAGTTTTTCCAAGAACAGATTCTTTTTCTTTCAGAATAAAACCCTGCTTGCAAAAAAATTACTCCCCAAAAGAGGATGGGAAGTATCTTACTAACTTTCATTTTCCTTTCAACCAAATTCCCTGTGAACTTCTTCATAAAGGTGGTGTGGATGTGCATAATTCAGATGCCAGATCTTGCTAAACTGAAGAAAAATGTCTTTTAAATTTGCATGTAGAAGCTTTAGGCTGTAAGAGATCAGACAAGGTCAGTGTCTGCCAGTCGGCTGACATAGTCTCAATTCTAAGCTGAGTCTGTATATTAACCCAGACCGAAACTGATTTCAGAAAAAACACATGAAATGGGTTTTCTGAGTCCTAAGGTAATAGGTGCAGGTCACCTGTTAACACAGATTAGAATTTTCTTAATTTCCCAAGTGGGAGTTAAACATAATTCTAGATTTAATAACTTGCATTACAAGTACACATAAATGGCCTTTAAAAAATGAGAAATTTTGCTTTTGAAGCAGAACGATGAAGGTTGCAGCTGTATCTGTAATTTTGCAGTGTATCCTGTTTCTCTGGGTATGAATAACAAAGATTTGGCACTTTCTTCTTCTCAGAAGGTGAGAGGCATGATTCTGTGTGTCCCGTGTCCAGGTTATTTGGTATTCTTTGATCTCAATTCTGATGTTTTGGTCATCTCACAACTCTTGCTGGGTTCCTGGTTTTTGTGTTTTATGTTTGCTTGTCAGGGAGTGATGGAGAAAAGTCCTGGTCACTGCTTAGACCTTTATGGGCTGCTGCACACACTTTGGAGGGAAGGAGGAGTAACAGGTAGTTTGAAATAGAAACTACTCTGCCTTGTGATTTTATGCTATTTTTCCTCCCCCTCCCCCCCCTCCTAACCTTGGATATTCTTGCTCTTAGTAAGGTATTATTACATCTTTTAAAGAAACTTCTCCTCCCAAGGTATCCCATAGCAGCATCTCAGGCTTTTAATCCAAGAAAGTTGCACAGCAGCAGAAACAGCTCAAGCTGGGTACCTTTGGGGAGGGATCCTGAAAAAAGAAGTTCCTGGGCAATTAAACAGTCTGAGTTTCCAAACACTTATGTGGCAGTTCAGACCAATAATATCAGGGTCTGGGGTCTTCCTGTTGCTCATCAGGTCTCTTCGTTGTCTCTGGGTGGTCTATACTGTTATCGTATCTTAGCTCTGAGGCTGTGTTTTCTGCTGATAGCTGGAACTTCCTTATCTTCCAGCTCCAGCCATCTCTTGGGTCCCTCTTTCAGGGAAGTAGATAAAAGCTCAAAAGTTCAACATATCTGCATGACAGTTCACAGCCTACAGCCTAAGGGTTCAGCCGATTTAGTAACTAGTGATAAGCAGTTAGCTCCAGACAGCTTCATCCCATGTCCAATATTCCTTAACAGCATCCATCACAATCTTCTTGCTCTTCATCCATCTTGCTTGTCATCTGGCTGGAACTCCTCTAGCTCGTCACCCCCTTGAAAGAAATTTCACATCGTAAATGGCTTGCCATAGAGGGGGAAACAGAAGGTGCCGAATAAAAACTTCATTACTTGTATCAGAATCAGGGAACTAAATGTTTCTTTACCATTAACAAATCTGCTGTAGATAGGATGAAAATTAATTATATTCCCACCTGGCAATTCTCTGCAGCAAAATTCTGCTAATGCCCTTTGAAAATGTGAGTATGGTCTTTGATACGGCTGCTGGCCCAATTGCTGGGATTTTCACAACATATTTAGGTTATGTGTATGATCCTGTATCTCATAAAGTGGATGACCAAGACTCGTGGCTGAGGTCTGTTCTGATTCTTGCTTGCTTCTGTTGTCTTTTTGCTGTGTTTTTTAGTTTTGGGTTTTTTTACATTTTACAATGGGTAATGCACATGTCTGAAGGAATATGGAAGTTTCTGTCCTTCTCTGCTGTGTTCTGCAGGTTTTTTCTTCCCACTGTGGATAGTCCATGCATGGAGATGGCTGGAGACAGAGAGCAACCAGCACAGGTTCAGCTGTACAGAGAAAATACCCAGCTAATTGTAATCAAATACATTCCATCCTAAGAAGCACTTCATGGTCCACCTACTTCTCTGTAGAAAGCTTTCTGTCAGCATTAGCTCTGCTGAAAAAGCCCCAAACCTTCTCCAGCAGGAATCCTGTGGGCAAACAGGAAGACAAGCACTGTGAAAGATACACATTAAAGTGAATTCTAGTTTGCATTTCAGAAACTCTTTTACAGTGAATTAAGCTGAAGGTTGTCATGGATTTGAAGATCCTCATTGACTGTGATGATTTCTGGCTGGAAGGATTTGTTTATTTTGTTATTTAAGAGAGTGTCCCTCTTTGTTTTTCCTGTGTGATGAGAATTGCAGAAATAAATTTCTGCCCTGCTCTGGCTGTAGCTGTGTGTGCCTCAAAACTTTTCACAGAGCATGTTCACATACCATGTTGTATATTTTTGCTTTAATTTTTAACAACAAAAAAAAAGACTTTTAGAGAAATCATTGCTAGATGGTGTGCATAGGAGTAAAGTTAAGTGCTTAGGAGGCCAGTCTTTCTCCTTCTCCATCTTCCTTCCTTTTCCCACCTAAACCCAAATAAATTTAGTCACATGAAATGTCTGAAACAGAGCTGACAGACACCTTGCTGGGCTCTTCCCCTTGCCTTTGTGGCATGAGGGCAAAGCAAGCACAGGTGATACTCTAATGCCAGCCAAAACATGCTACAGCCCCTGAAAGAAGCAAGCAGTTGGAGGCACCTAAAAAGCCATGACTTTTAGGAGTTCTGAACAAAGCAACACTCTGTATTTGAGGGTGGATCGTGGTGGTTACTGCCCAGTGCTCCAATTTACTCTCTGTAAGAGGAAGTGGGAAGTAAGAAAGCACAAGAGCCAGCAGATGGCTTATCTTTTTCCTCTTGCTGACGAAAGGAACAGCTCTGACCAGTGGGTAAATCACTCCTGTTTTTCTGATGAGATGCCCAGCAATCCCTGCCAGATTTAGCTGCAGCTCTTTGACTCTCCACTCAGAAACCTGTGGAGGGAAACCTGTCTCTGATGCTGAAGGAGAGGACATCACTAACCTCACCCAAAGCATTCAAGGTCCTTGTATGTTGAACTCGTTTTAGGCAGCTAAAGCCAACTAATGCCTCCAAACAAACTGACTATACTATTAATCAAGCAAGAGAGAAGTGAACTAAGCTGTAGAGATAGCTCCACCACCTTAACATTATTCCTTTGATTCAAGTTAAAGCAACAGGAGTGTTGCAGAAAGGGACCAGATGGTTCCTGGTTGGAAAGTTGGGTCTGAGTCAGCAGGACCCTGGCAGCCAGGAGGGACATCCCTGTGCTGGGGGCATCAGGCCCAGCATTGGCAGCCAGGCCAGGAAGGGGATTGTCCCTCTCTGCTCTGCGCTGCGGTGGCCTCACCTGGAATATTGAGTGCAGTTTTGGGTTGTTTCCTTTTGTTCTTAACACCAGCAGGAATGCACATATCTTCTCTTTATTCCTCTTCTCTTTTTTGGTGGTAATGATGGAGTTAGATGTTACACATGAATATCTAGCATGGAGAGACCTATGTCTTCTACATCCTACAAATTTTAATGTCCCCCATTAATGCTCTCCCTTCGTAGAAGCCAAAATACTTGAAAGAAGAGGCAGAAAGTATTAGTTTTGCTGTGACAGTAATGTTCAGGAATGAGGATGGGACAAAGTAGAGCACTCTTGGTTCCATTGTGGGCCTTGACTCCCTATTCCAAGAAAGGTGTTTTAATGGCATGGTAGTACTTCAAGGGCTGAAAACATTATTGAGACAAACATAATAACCCACCTTATTGGCCTACTAGATCTGTGATTCACAGCATGTGTCTGAGCTGTCAGTAGTGCTTATTCCACTGAAATCAATGAGCTCCTCCACGAGACAAGTAGTTATTCCCAGTTTTGAGATGAAGGCCACCAGTCAAAAAAAGAACATAATTTTTTCCAAAGGTAAAAAAGAAAAAAAGAAAAAAAGAAAAAGAGACCATGAGCAAAATCAGCAATAGAAGACTGATCTTCATCCTCAGGACCATGCTCCATCTTGCCTCTCAGATGCTTCTTTTGGTAATTTATATATGCCAAGGGGAAAAATATGAGATAAGACAGGGGCTTTAAAAATGTGTGACTATACTTTTGTGTTTAAAATAATTCCCATGCAGCTCAGTATCTTCCTAGTGCTTTATACCCTGATGATTGATAAATCTCCTAGCACTAGGAAAAAAAAAAGCTTTTAATGTTACAGAAGGCTTTCTCTTACAAGCTAACAGTCCCATTGTGGTCATCACCATCTCTTCCTCCATTCCAGGCATTTTTTTTTCAAAAGCAAGAGCATAGGAAACAAAAGTTACAGAGATTTTTGCAATTATTTATTTTTAGGGAAATGAAGGATGAGTATATCTATCAGACATGCAAACAGAGGGTACTGCAGGAATCTACGAGACATTGCCAAGGCAATCATCACTTTTCTGCAGAGATCATAAGTGTACAACTGATATTTCACAGTGAAAAATCTATTGGCTTATTCTTTTGAATTGTGAAGCATAGGTGTCTTTGCAGTAAATGAACACAATGGGTTATTGTGTGATGATTACACCTGTTTGCCACCCTGGAAACAGCACTTCAGTTTTCAACTGCTCCAAGTGCATTAGTAGAAAGTCCAGGCATTGCCAGGGAACTCATTATATTGGGAACTGACTTAATTTTTAATCTGAGTTACAGAAATGTCCCTTAGTGTCCTGATACATTTAATATTTACTGCTTCAAGCAGGCAGGTCTCAGGTGGGAGAGAAGAGTAATTCCTTTCTGCAGTCTGCTGGAGTTATTTCTAGCTCTAGTTAAAGTGGCAAGTTTCTTGCAGCTGCTTTTCAAAAGGAGAAGTATGTGACATGTGAATCAATTTGAATCAGGCCCAGGGGGCTACAAAAGTGTATCTGTGCATAAAAGCTTGGCTTTCACTTACTACAGTGTCACACAAATATATCTCCTTCATGTAATTTACTCACTTGGAGACAGAGTAGAACCAAATACACTTTTTTGGCTCTAGGGAGTGCTAGAACCACTTTTGAAACGAGCAGCAGCAAAAGAAATGTGTTTGCTTCTGTGGTCCTGTGTATTGCCCTGGCTGGTTTAGCGGAATATATGATTCAAGAGGCTAAAAGAAAAAAGCCTCTGATTCTGCATTTTCTCTCCCTTTATCCATCTTCCTCATTGCAATACTTAATTTCTCCTTACTGTAGAAATCTTGTGAGCTTCCTTATCCAGAAGGCTGAATTTTCATGTTTGTTCCATATACAGCATAAACAAAGTCGATCTGGTTGTTTCCTTTCCCGCTGCCATCAACAAATCAGCTGTTTCAGGCCATCCCTTCCCTTTGCTTTTGCATGAAAGCAAAGCAGAGCCTGTTACCCCTGTTTCCTCCACCTTTGTAACCTCTTAGTGCTGCTTCTTTGTTAAAACACACAAGAGGTTGTGAAATTCTCTGTGCTGCAGGATTCTCACATCTCTTCCAGAAACGCCAGCTGACAGAGAGATACAAAGCACCTTAGCTGAAAAAAGGGAAATTTTTGCCATTAGTCTGTGATGTTGACTTGTTGAGCCATAAGATTTTATGTCAACCAATGAGTCTTTTTATCCTTTCATTTCGACTTCTTGGTGTTGGAATGAGGAAAGCAAAATGCTGTAATAAAGCAGCTGTGTGAGATGTATCTGTATGTCTGTGGTCTTCTGCCACTCTCCTGAATGGGTTGACCTTATTTTCTAAGTTAGAAGGTCTCTGAAGCAAGTGGAGGATAAGCAGATGAGAAAATGGATTTTCCCCTCTGCAGAAGCTGATATGTATAAGCATCAGCAACAGTAAGGAAATTATTCTCATATCTTACTTTAATAATTGATCTGCTCAGCTATTTGCAGACCTCCTTCCAGGGTCACTACCCACAGGATCTGTCTGCTGTACTGATCCAGCCACCAGAAAACAGAGTTCACGTGGCCTCTGTGTGAAAAAAATATTGGAGAAAACTGCCTCTGTCATGGGGCTTCAGCTGATCTCCTGCGCTCGGTCCTGCACTCAGAGCCATCCCAGGAGCTGAATCTGAGTGTCAGCAAAAAGACCCCCCTCCTCAGCAATGACTTTTTTTCCAACCTTGAGTAATTAGCAACTTGTGCTTTATCCTAAGGAGCAAAGCCCGCCCCACTGAGTCCACGTGTGCTGAGAGCTAAGAGCAAAACAAAATTAGGTTTCTTCACCTCCAGATCCTAGAGCCCCTACATTTGGAGATTGTGTGCCAGGAGAGAGTGTCAGCCAAATTCCTTCCTCTGCAGGATTTTCTGAGTCTTTAGAGTATTAAGTATAAGTTAAAATACCTGGGGGGTTTACCTTCTTCCTCTCTTTCCCCCTCTTCTTCCCTGATTCATCTAGTTAAATCAATCTCTGTATGAGGAAGATGTATTCCAGCCCACGGGACACTACCTGAGTGAGGCTTTTCATCTCACTCCCCCTGTAAAACTACTCCTGGATTTCAAATCTTATTAGTAACCCTGTCTCTCGTTCACTGTTTGCTTTTATGTGCTCAGGATGCCTTTTCTTCTATTCTTAAACTTTTTATGTATTAGCTGAAGCCATAATTCTTATGAAGGTGTCCATAGGAATGAAAATGCTACAGGGCAAATGCATCCTTAATTTAAGAACATCGTTATCAGGGAAACAGAAGAAGGTTACAAATCCTGGAAGGGATTTGTGACTCCACAGACTACGAGAACAGTCTGTGAGAACAACAAGCACTCTCTATATGCAGCTGTGACCTCTGAAAGCAACCTGCTGAATCCTGCAGAGCCCCTGTTGTGCCGAGGTTTCTCTGTATGTAAACACAAGCTGGTTAAGCTCCTTTTGGGTTTCTAATCCTCACTTAGGAATAATTCCAGAATAGCATCTGAAATGATGCTTTGAGTCTTGGAGTATCCTTATTTTCCTGACCCCTCTTCACGACAGATTTTTAGGGTTGAAAATGCATCACTGAAAATAATGAGCAGATTTGGGACTTCTGAAGAAAGATGATGCCCCTTTGCTAACTGCTGTGTGGAAAAGTGTGTTCATTGGTGTGTGTGTGCACCATTATCTCACACACCAGAGTGGAGGCTTGTGCTTGTATGTGTCTAGATGAAGGTTTTGCATGTGACTTCTTGTAGGCTGATTGCTTTCTGTGTCCCTCTGATCTGGAAAAGGCAGCTGGTGTGATTCCTTGTAGGTTCAAGCTTGGAACTCTGAATGTAAAACCACTTCCTTTTTTAATCTTTTGTGAAGCATTTTGTCTTGCTTGGCTTTTCTGTGTACTGTTGTATCATAAATGGTAATAACTGGAGAACAGGCAGGAATATTTTATGATGAAGGTTAATTTGCTCCTTTCAGACTATGAAGCACCATCCATGGTTGGAGCCCTTATGTCCTTCTCGACCAGGAGCAAATGACAACTTGAACTCACACAGGTGCTTTTCGGCAGCAGCTCACTTGCAAACAGGAATGTGTGTTGCAGTTAAGGTTAAAGCCTGAAGTGCTGACCTGATGCAGAGGAAACTCGGCTGTGACTGATGCTCAGTGAGGGGGAAGTAGTAAGAAGAAAAATGGCATTCAGATGTGAATTTCTTCGAGGTGGATAGTAAATTAGGATCCTGGGTTAGTGTGAAAACTGGAAACACAAAAAAGCTGCTATAAAAATGCAAGTATGTCCTATTGACAAAGCAGTATATTTTTATTTATGAATAGAAGATACAAAGTATTCTAGCTAAAAGCATCAATGTTAAAGCCCTACTATGCTTTATACTGGATTCCTGTTCCATATGGGATTAAAAATCTGGATTCCTTAATAAACTTTAAAGTCTCAGCTTGACATGCAGAAATCCTCGAGGATATAGGATATGTGCTCTGCTTTGATGAAGACTGTGACTCTAAAATGTTGGTTGGAACTACTGGGCCAAACTCTACTCTCAAACCAACCAGGTACCCAGCCACAGAATCACAGAAGCTTCTGCTTCTGTGCAGGAATCAGGAACTTGATACAGCTTCATGAGCTAAAGGGGTTTCAAAAATTCATCCTTGCAAAATTTCATCTATATTGTAACTAATGGACTTGCAGTCATTTCCTTGGCGAGTGCTATTTGTGTGGCTTAAAACAAAATACTCTCTTTTTTGTACACATTTCTGCAAGAAGAGGTATGAATGAACATTTTGATTCTTAGGGTGGAGCTTGGGGATTTGCTATGTGAATAATATAAATATACTTTTAAAATACACCCAAACTTAAAGTATTTAGTATTTTTTATTAGTTCAAAACTCTATGTCCCCTCAGCCTCCCTTGTTCAAAGGGTTTACAACTCTATCTGCTCCAAGCCTTGCTAATGCCATTTCTTCCAGCACCTGAAAAGTGACAACATTTTACAGCATAATTGCCAGGGGTGTGAATGTTACATGAAATAATTTAACCACTTGTCATATCCCATCTTTCCACCCTAAGGTTTTGATGTGTTTATCATGAGGTCTTTTTCAAGTCCCAGATACTTCTTGTTTAGTACGCATGAGGTTGTGGTTTGCTGCCTTGTTTTATACTTTTTTTCATTCTTCCCAAGATGAGGGCTTGAATATTTTTGATGATTGGAGTTGTTAGAGTTTGAGGTTTTTGGTGTTTTTTTGTTTTTTTTTTTTTTGTAGGGGTGGAGAGAATGGAATGAGGATTGTTTATTTGTTTATTTGATTGTTTTGGTAAGGAACTAGTCAAATATTTTTAAAGATACAACCAAACCAACAAGAATAGACTTTCTTCACCAACAGCAAAAATCCACCATGGGCACAGACTTATATAAAGTTTAAAATATAATATTATTACAGCATTTTAAGACATCACATTTAATTATCAAAATGGTGCTTTTTTGCTGCTTCCATGCAATGTGAGAAGGTTCTCAATTTGCCCATTGATTATCCTTGGTGTCCTGCTGTGACCTGGGGCTTCAGGGTTACAACTCCAGCCACCATTCTTACCCAGATTCTCCTTTTTATGCTAAATGTTACACTTTGGTAGATGTTTAGAAGTGCAGACAGTGAGAGCAGTATGCTAGTTTGGTAATCAGCAAAAGCTTGCTTCAGCTGCCTACTTTTCCAAAAGATTCCATAAGCATACATGTGAATCTACTAAACTGTTTTTCTGTGCTGACTTCCTTGAAACTAGTTCCTGAACTGTACCATTAGTGCATCTCAGGTAAAATAAGGAGGGTTTTGGCTTTAAAGCTGCATTGTGTTTGCTAGCATTACAACAAAAAAATATTTTAAAGTATAAGAGCACTGCAGCAACACAGACAAATACTGGCACAGAGTGCAAAAGTTTTATGCTGCAAAAAGTAAAGTTTTACGCTGTGCTTTTACTTAAAGCACAGAGCAGCAGCTGTAAAAATTTATGTTTTCTGGCTTGCCATTCTGTACTATAAATCATGGTTAATGGAATCTTCCTGGCAAAGTCACTTGGGGATTAGGCTTGGGACAGGGAGCAGGAGCCTCTTGATCCATTGCTCCTGCTGAAGCAGTCAAAACCAGGAAACTGAGCAGGAGCAAGTGGATTTGGGTCTCACATCCCCAATGATGCCTAGTCCAGCATTGTGAGGGCATGTACTATCCTTCAGAACTGCACTTACCTTAGACTTTTAATCCATTGTCAGGATCAAAGTGAGGCAGTGGGGCTCCCACCCCACTGCCAAGATTTTATCCTCTGCTTGAAGGTAGCATTTGTATGATCCAGCATGTCAAGCTGGGCACAAGAACAGGAATGGGTCTAAGTCCTGATGAACCTCTTTACTTTGGTGTTGCCATTGGTGGGATAAGACTCTGAAGGATGCTTTCATCCTGATGAAAGTATTTCAAGGCCCAGCAATTAATGCCCCACATAATTGCAAGAGCAGCTTACCAGAAGACCATTCCAGAAAGTACATGAGAAGAAGAGAAAATGGGGTAGCAGAAAGTAAAGTGTTTTTATTCTGCAGGCCCAAGTGATGACTTTAAGTCATGGTGATTGATAACTTCTGTAACATTTTTATGGCCTTATCATAAAAACTATGCTTTCTTCCCATTTTTTTTACCTTTGGCTGCTGTAATAATTTTTCATGGAGAGGCCAAAGGAAAAATATACAGAGTATTTTTCAAACTCAGTAAAACACTTCCTTCCAAATGAGTCTGTTCACAGGCCTTGCATTTCCTCTCTGTGATCTACTTAGAGAGGCCTTGGGAAGTAAAAGGACTTTGGATTCAATATATTTCAGCAAAAGTCTAATCTTGTTAGCTGAGTTGTACACTTTTGTCCAACAACAAAGATCCCTTTTGGAAAAGTAAAGTAGAGGTAGTGGACCCTTATGAATGTAATCAGCCTTGGGGGTTTATTTTGTTCTTGTCTTTTTTTTTTTTTTTTTTTTTTTTGGTCTGTTTGGTTATTTTATTTTATTTTTAACTGTTTAAAAATCTAAACTGGTGGGTTAGGGTTTTTTTTTTCCTTTTGGGAGACTGCAGGAAATGTAACAAGTTTAAAAAATATAAGATGTAAGATTGATGCAAAAACTCTTACTACAGGAAAAAAGCCATGATATGTTAATTAGCTGATGAGGTGTTGTAAGAAACAGTTACTGGCCCATGAAATGAAATGCTGCCCAATCAAAAATGAGGAATAATTAACACCTTTCCCTGCATGGTTACAGATAACTTATTAAAGTGAAAGCAGACAGAAGGGAAATCTCATTTTTTAATTGTCGTGTTTAAATGAGACTTTATGAAACAAGTGTCCTTCAGATTTCCTGCAAAATTCATCCATCACTGTAAGAGTTAGCTATTTTTAACAGTCTTCTACCAAAATTAGGAAGAGGAGACTGGAAGAAACTGTGGAAGTGTGAGAACTTTAAGAGGAGAAGCAGTCATCTGATAACCAAGATACTGAGAGAACTTTACTAAGACTTCACTGAAATTAGGATTAAATGTATGTTTTGTTCTGGCATAGCCTCAGCTTTACTTTTTTTCCCCTGTTTTGCTCTCTCTTCCTTAAAAGAGCAATTTGGTTAAACATTGTATTTGGTTACAGGGCATGACTGCTGAGGCTGAGAACGCCTGGTGCTGAGAATGTTGCAGGTGACCACTTGCCAGAGGCTGGAAAAGTGTCCACTGCACCAGTGGCTCCACACCGCTGTCATCACACAGCTCAGTTACACCTGATGCAAATCTGCCTCTTCCAAAACTAGCAGAAAGGAGGTTTTAGTGATGGTGATCATTTGTCTAGAGCAAGATCAACTGAGCACAGACCATATTGCTGCTTATAGAGACACTTGCATGTGTTGGAGATGCTTCTCTGACACTCAGCCTGAAGAATCATCTTATTAATGTGAGGGATGGGGAATAAGAACAAGGCTGCAGTTCATTTGGCAGGTTCTAAGGACACCATCCGTCACCCTGAGCTCAGATCAAGTAGCACAGGAATGGCAGGCTGGTCCAGCAACACATTAAGGCAATAAAAAATTATTTATAATGGATGAGTAACTTTAGAAATAATGGAAACCATAAAAATAATTCACAATCTAAGCAAATAGAAGTCTGCCACTTCTCTGTGAAGTCCTGCCTTTAATGGAAGTGTAGAATTTCAGATTCTGCAGATGTCAGATTATTATAAAGACAACATTTCTCCTGGTATACATTTAATAGTTAATAGTAGTGACCAACTCTACTGGGAAACTACAGGAGTTTGGAAGTACTATCCTGCGTCCTGTTAGACTAAGGCCACACATTTGAACTGCCTATAGATCCTGTTAATGCTGGGAGTAGCGTTCATGCACCAAATGGAGGTGATGAGTTTAAGTGCTTGTTCTCCAAGGATATCTCTAGGGAAATGTCTACTTCTAGAGCTGCTGTTAGTCTTTTAAGAATGACTGAATCAATTTGAGCAACAAGCACTTCCTGTCCTCAGCACTTCTAAAAATAAGTTTCTGCTACAGGAGTTGTTTTAATTAATGCTGTATGAAGGTAGTACATGCTCACTAAAAGTATTTCTCTGAAGATGTTTCTGCTCCACCTATTCTTCTGACATGTTTTAGATTATTGTTTGCCATAGTACACTGACCTCCAACTCTTCTGACTTCTGTAACAACATGATGTTATCTAACAGGGTGATGATATGCAGGGTGTCATCCTGGATGAAATACAGATTGGATTGTGCTCTATTCTGCTCTGACTTAAAGCAGGATTGTTGTTAATGACTTTTTAAAGGATGATATTTATTTACAAATGCTTGCACTCATCAATATAGTCCTGTTCTGCCTAGCAGAAGGCATGTGTGAAAAACGAGGTTCACTCTCCTGTGAGAATTTAAAGAGTTTAATATAAAGACAATAAGAGACACATAAAATAAAGCAAAGAGGTAATGGCCGGGTGCCTTGGCACTCTGCCAAGAGCATACCTGATGCTCGAGGTGAGTCCTTTTTATACCATTTTTACTGCCTGTTCTTTATGCATATTCAAACTTTTCCAGGAATTGTTCTGCATGGCCACTCCTTGGTTCCGCCTTTTTAGAGCACGCATATTCTTCTGCCTTGCAATTTTATTTCTTTTGATTCTTGGGCTTGGGCTCACTAGGTAAGAGTCGATGGTAGAGTGGACCTCTCAATTCTCCAGACAGTCAGGGCTGATTGCAGCTTTGGGCCTCTTTGCCCCCCGGGCAGAGCGGTGATAGCGGCTCTGGGCCCCCCTGGCCCCCCCATTCTCCGGGCGGAGCAGCCTTTGGGCCCTTTTCTTCCCTGGACAAAGTGTTGATTAGCAGCTTCTCGGGCCTCATCCTCTGTTCGCTTGGAGGTTATCTTACTTGCTCACACTTGCTAACATTCTTGCTAAAAAGAGAGAAAACTACATCCACATAGCAAAAAGCATTTCTAACATTATATAATATCTACCTTTATACTTGCGAGAAGCCAATATTATAATATATGTTTGTAACATATGTAAAATAAATACTGAAAGAAGAATTTCAGATTTATCTGATAAGAAAGCAGTGCAATTTCAATGAAATCTGCACAAACAATATCCTTCAATATTGCTGTATAGCTCAATGGACAACGGTCAAGGGCCACAAGAGAGATCACGGGCAGCATCTTGTGCTCCTTTTGCAATCTCACAAAGCATAGGAAAGATCCAGAAATGTCTTAAATGTGATGATTCACTTCAAACAACATCTCACAGACATCAAATCCATTGACGCTTTTATGTCCTGCATTTAATACCTTTTATAAGCAGTGGCTTTTCTACCTGCATTGTGGTGAGGTACTTTGAAGCAACTTGAGTAATTTGTGCTCTGCTACCACAGGTCAATTTATACTTACTTGTAAACAAGAGTAATTGAAGGAGATGGAGCCTACAGAACAGATTTAGCTTTTTAAATGATACTGAAGACTGTCTAAATTCCTCCTGCCTTTGATGCAATCACATTCTCACATCCCTTAGGAAGCTGACTGCCCGAACACTCATGATTAGCCAGCACTAAAATTGCACACAAAATGGCTGTGCTTGTAGGGAAGGGTACCTCTCTCACTGAAATATTTCTGTTTCTTAATTCACTGTAATGAGCAGCTGCTTCCAAGCTGTCTGCAGTCCTTCGTCACAGTTAGTCAGAACTGTTGTCTTATAATGTCTGCATAATGTAAAGTTTTCACTTTTCTTCTACTTTCAACTAAATCAGAGTTTGCTTGAATTTGAGAATTGTATGCTGATGGGATTTAAATACGTCCCAGGAAATTGTTTTGTTAACTGATGGCATCCAGACTACTGTAGATACGGTACAGAGAAAGTGTTCATTTTTCTTTGTTTTGATGTGGCCTTTCTTTTGCCACTGAGGTTTTTTTTTTTAATGGAAAGTACAAGCAGCAACCCCTTTTTTCAAATATTATACCAATCAAGGAAGACTCTAAGGCAAGTTAAGAAACACAAAGAGCAGTTAGAAAGGCCTACAGTACTGAAACACTGCCTGGGTTGTTCCCTAAAAACTGTGGATTCAAATATCTGAATTACCTCCAAAACAGGTTAGGTCTTGGATGTTTGTTTTCCTACAGGTTTAGTTTCAAGTTCAAAGTTAAATACTGTCCTAGACCTAAAGGCCTGAGGTCCACCTTAAGAAGAGACTTGTAAGATTAATTTCCTTGGAGGAGACAAAATCAGTGTTTTCTAGTGCCATGCTCCTGTCACCTACAAGAAGAGAATAATAAGCAAACTTATGTAGGATTCTTGGGCTTATCCTTTGGTAATTTACTCTAAGAGGACTTCTGAACTGTACATATGGTTGATTTCTGACATGGTGAATGTGCTTCTGAAATTTAGGCACTTGGATGTGATTCTGCAAATAGTAATGGGGTTTTGGTGACTGCTTACTGATTATTGCAATTGTACATGCAACAATTAGGTCATTAGATAATTAGATAATTAAACCTCGATTAGATAATGAAACACAGCTGCCTATAATTCTATTCCAACACACATTACTGTTAAGAAAGAAATTAGCATTAAAGTGATGGATTAATCACAAAGTTTTCACACCATAGATTTTTAGCAGATTTACATGCATTTTGAGGAAACCGTAAACCATAATATAACATAATATTAAAATACTCTTGAAACAGACAATTATAAAGGAATTATTAAGGAATTAATCTCTTTCTTAAAGTTAAATGTAAATACTCCACTATTTCTCAAAAGGAATAGGGACCTGTGGGACCCTGATGTAGTTTGGAACTAGAGCCTCTGCCAGTATTCTACATTTTTATTTTCATTTCTTAACCTGCCATAGAAAAAACAGCAGATCACTGACAAACAGCAGTCTGACTCAGAAACAAAATTAATTCTGGTCCTGTAATAGAAGACTGATTAAAATTTCCTCTTTGGTTGTTCTCATATTTACTGTGTTGTGAAAGACAGCGTAGTCCTGTTAACATATCACGAGAACTATGCAGTCTGATAAATGCAGTGTTTTACATTTGTGCTGTGAATGTCCACCACAAAAATACCAAATGACAGCAAAACAACAATAAAAAAGGAGAGGAAAAAAAAACCAACACAAGAAAGGCCCACACTAAACGAAACTCTCCTGCTTTCATTAACTTAAGATTTCTTCTTCAGGTTTTTCATCATTTGATTTCAAACTCTTCATGACCTCTCTGTTGATACCATCTGAGTACTAACTCTGCTATAATATGGCCTTGTTAAAATCTCTTCCCTCTGATTACTGATAAACAGCAGAGGCTTTCACTGATTTACTCTAACGTGGTACAAACCAGGTATTAATTCACTTTCCTTAAGAAATAATGAGTGTGTAAATTGCCCCTGTGTTTGAGCCTAGATGGTGGTTGGTGCACAGACTAAAGGACACCTCTCTTATACTCCCTATGGATTGCAGCAAACTGTAAAGGAATTTTTTTTTTTTATCATCTGTGTGCAAGCAATGGATTATCTTCTGTGGAAACGAATGGGAGAGTTGCACTTGATTGATGGAACAATGCTTAATTTTTAATAGGAGAAGATTTGTGCCCCTTTTGCGTACATGATACAGCACCTGCTGTTAAGGAGGGCTTTGTTCTTCATTCCATTTGAAGAAGTTCTAGTTATGGAATAGCAAACTGCTTGCCAAATGTTCCTTTGTTGTCCAAAATCAGTGCAAAATATTGAATTTTTTCTAGACTTCTCCTGAAGTGGACATCACGAAAAAAAGCCTGGCTAAGTTCTGTGCTAAGTGAGAGCTTGTTGTCTCAGAAATAGACAGTTTTGCTTCTTAAAGAAGAATCACAATCTCAGTTTTAATATGAGATTCTTTTCTTCTTACCCTAGGTTTTTATTCTTCTCTATTTTTCTGGCTCTATATCACCACTTGCATATCAACAGAGCACATTACTCCTCAGCCCTACCATTTGCTTTGTGTCAGTAACACCCCCAGCAAAAAAAAAAAAGTAAAATTACATGCCTGTTTTGATGTTGGTTATACAAAGAAAGTGTATAAAAATCACAACATGTAACTATAACATGACTGAAAAAAAATCTGGTTTAACCTGCTTGCTTTTCAAGCATGTTTGTTAGTGGAGCAGGCTGCTGAGGACATAGCATGGTCTGTGTATTGGCAAGGTTTTCTTTTCTTTATAACATGGTAGTTTATCCTCTGTACTTGAAATTTTTCAGATTTTAACATCCAGTTTTGAACTTTTGATGTTCAACAATCAGCAGGTAATGAGCAATTGTGTTGTGTGTCACCCGTGGGTTTGGGAGTTTATTTCTCTCTCTTTTTGTTGTCTCTTTTTTTCATTACTATTATGATGTTGCTGCTCTTGTTGGTTCATTTTCTTTCAGTTATTAAACTGTTCAACTTTTCTTATCTCAACCTACAGAATTTACCTTTTCCCCAGTTCTCCTTCTCAACCCATGGCTGAGACGTGTGTGTGAATGAGCATGATACTTAGTTGCTGGCTGGAGTTAAACCACAGCAGTATTATAAAGATTGTTCTATCTTTTTATCTCCTATACTGTTATTGCCAGATTATGCATACTTTTCTTTTGCTGTATGAAGCTTGTTTTGTGCTTAATCAGCAAATGCTTAAACTACTAAGCATTACTAAGATAATTATTCTGAATTACACTTGCCACAAAATTTTAAAGGGTTTAAAAAAAATATTATTGTTATAATCAGAAGATTCTTCTACTTCTATTTCCAGACTGCTGTTACAAGAGAACTTGCCTATTTAGAGAGATCACAATTTATTTTTTGTGGTATCTGAAGTGATTTTCCCACTAGAACAAAATGGTACTTACCAAAACAAACAAAAAAGACAAGCTTAGTGAAACTGGTCATCATTAATACACTTTTACATTACTGTATTCTCTTTGTCTCCTAGTACTTAATCCTCAGCACCTAAATCAAGGGCAGTGCTGGAAAATACTCACAGAACTGCTCATGTTTACCTTAATTTACCTATTTATTATAAAACTCAGATCGAGGGGTCACAAACCCACAAATCCACAGACTGGCTGAGGTTGGAAGGAACCTCCCCAAGCCACCTGCTCAAGCAGAGCCACCTGTGGGAAGCTGCCTTTGACCACACTTAGATGGCTTCTGAATAACTCCAAATATGGAGGCTCCACATCCTTTCTGAGTGACCTCTGCCAGTGCTTGGCCACCTGTACACTGAAAAAGGTTTTCCTGGTGTTCAGACAAAAGCTCCTGTGTTTCAGCTTGTGCCCAGACCTTTCATTCACATGTGCTTTCCCACCATCTTGAATCAGAATGGAGCTATAGTTCAAAACACTATAAAAACTCTCTTGTTTAAACACTGTTCTAAACCAAGAAGAAATATTATTGTTGCTGCTGGTTGGGCTTTCTTCTGCTCTTTTCCTTGTCCCTGTATCTGCACATCCAAATCCAAACACTTACTGGCTTACATCCTCTATTTCTTAATGATATGAGATCATCCAGCTCTTTTCAGCTAGGCAAAAGCCTGGAAAGTGAGAATCTTTTCATGCAGAGAACCTGAGAAGCTTTACCATGGAAAAGGAAAATATGAGTTCATGAAGAATTAATACTGTTTCCCTGTGCTCCTCCTGTGCCCATCAGTTTGCTGTACAAATAGGAGTGGACAGTGGTTAAACAGATTGTCTTTTCTGGCTTTGCAACTCAGGAGCACAAAACGGATGTGTCCAGAGACTGTATTGTATGTTTCCTGAGAGCTTCCACTTTTAAAAAAAGTGAAGAATTAGAAAGACTAAAGATGTACTGTGAAATGCCCTAAAGAAAAGTTGGAGTTTTATGTCAGCTGCTTTCCCTGTCTCAATTCATTGAGAAAAGTGAAAACACACAAACAAACAAACAAATAACCACCCTCCCAAAAAACAAACAAACAAACACACCTAAAAAACTCAAAACCCACAAAAAACCCAACAAGAACTGGGTGCATGAAAAGGACAAGAACAAGTTTTTCCTCTATCCCGAAGAGAAACACATATCATTGGCTGTGTTTCATCCTAATCATTAAGCCCTGGTCACTGGACAGCCCAGCAGACCCTATGAGAGATATTTTTTCGCTTTTGGAATGTCCTTGTTTTTCAGACACTTGAAAAAAAATGATGCTGCTTTGCTGCAAAAGTGGGAGTGTGACTGGACAGCCTCTTCCAGTCCATATATCAAAGTGCTCTTTGCTCTCATTTTGAGGCCAGCTTCAAGCAATACACAGCTCTGACAATGCTAGCAACACTCAGGGGAGCAAAGAGCTTTGCATGAACAAAACTCTTGTGCTTCTGTTGGTTTTTTTTTTTAGTTCTCGTACATGCTGTTCTGCACAGGGAGCCTTTCCTTCCAGGGGTCACTGAGAAGAAGAAAGCTGAAATAAACAGCCATATACATTGGGACAGCCCTTCACACCAAGGTGCAGAAAAAATCAGAGGAGTGCAGCTGAATGTTAAATAGAGCTATGGTTTTGTCATGAAGAGCAAAACGTGGTGAAAAAAACAAAGCCTTGAAAGTACAGAAAATACAGCTCTTAGGACAACTAGTGCCAGTCAGATAACTTTGTGAAGCCCGTTTCTGAGGCGCTGTCATTACAACTGCACAAGGAAAAAACAAGTTAGGACTGGATATATAACTGGTATAGTCAGTGTTACTGCAGTCATGAGCAGTTGACTTGAAATTGCTTCCAAGGCTGCATGGTTTGATAGCACAAAAATAGAGAGCTTCCCTTGGTGAACTGCAATCTTGTGAAAACCAGGATATTTACTTTACTTATATTATACTTACATATATGTATAAATTTAGGTTCAATATTAGGAAGAAATCCTTCCCTGTGAAGGTGATGGGGCCCTGGCACAGGTTACCCAGAGAAGCTGTGGCTGCCCCATCCCTGGAAGTGTCCAAGGCCAGGTTGGCAACTCAGGATAGTGGAAGGTGTCCCTGCCCATGGCAGGGGTGGGACTGGGTGAGCTTTAACGTCCCTTCCAACCCAAACCATTCTGTGATTTTATGAAATATATATACTAAACCATCACTGTATATGCAATGGTTGAAACCTTTGGGGTATCCAAGGGTTTTTCATGGTAGTAATCTAAACCTGAAGAGATTGATGAACTGTTTATTTTCTGAGTTGCTTTCCCTGTGCTAAAATCTGAGCATTCACATCAGCACAGGTGGAATGGTTCCCAATGGGAAATGACTTAGATTTGCCTGCTAACCCTGCAAACCATGCTCCCTTGAGGACTTTAATATAAGCTCGAAGAACGTGTTGTTTTCCTGAATGGCAATGTGTTCATCTTGGCTTCCTGTTTAGAGTAACTGTGTACGGAAATGGATTCATTATCTGCAGCTCACCCCGCTCCCTCATTCCACCTCCAGTATCATCAGCAAGCAGCTGCCATGTACAAAGTCTGCCTGATAAGTTGAGGCAGGTAGGTTTGAAAGTGATCTGACACTTGAGATGGGAGGGGCACATCACACTCTTGCAATTCTCCACAGTAAACCTGTGCAGTGTTACCACAAAGTGCTTCTGTGGGGAGCAGAAGGAGGAGTATTCGATCATGTGTGCACCAATTTCCTTCTTTCGGTATGTAGTGCTATATAATTGGATGAAGAAAGATGTGGTTGTGTGTGACTGCTGAGCCAAGACTAGAGAAATTGCTGTCTGATGTTTAAGAAAGCAAAAATTCCCCAAATCCTCAGTCGTACGTGTGCAGCCTGCAACAATTGGAGGGCCAGCTGGGTCAGCTTCACCTGTACCAGTGCAAGTTTTATGAGAAGTGGGACAAAGGCAGTTGTATGACCTTCATGCCTTTAGATGTATTTTTCATTTATTTTTTTTTTTTTCTCTGTGGATGCCAGACACTTACCATCCAGAATTATTGCATTTTCCTTCTTAAAGATCTCCCCCCAAGACAAGAACCCCTCACCTAAGCTTTTTTCTTTTCTCACTGGTCAGTGGGTCAACAGGAATTAATTTTTTAGAGGTCAGGTGGCAGAATTCTCTTCCTGCTTCAGCTGGCTTTCCATTCCTTCCTGTTGTGTTCATAACAGTTTGCAACTGATTCAGGTCAAGGCTTATCTGATGATTTGGCTAATAGTTCTAGCCAGAGAAGGTCTGTGTCTGCTGTAGCTTGAGCAGGAGTTGCAACATCACTTCAAGGGTGTGAACTTTGTTAAAATATCAGAATCCAGTTTAGCCTTTCCCATTTGAGTGGTCTTTTGCAGTGAAAAACAGTCAGCTGCAATAATCAAGCAGAGGGAAGTGAGTGCCATTTTCTCAGATGTCATTCTTTTTCTTTCTGTTTTTAACTGGACAGTCTTAAATGCAATCTTTTATTTTAAGAATAATTTAAGAAGGCAAGCCTGTAGCCTGCACAATCAGAAAGAGCTGGGAGAGTGGTTTTATCTCCTACAGATTTTCTTTCTCTTTATCTGTGCCTCGTGCTTAAGGCTACCAAACTGTAACTGCACAAGTTCTTTGATTCAGTGAGCAAGTACTGTCCTGAGGTGGGATATTAAAGGGAATTTTGAAGAGAGATCATAGATTTCCAGCTGTGCTTCTGTCTCTGGGTATCTGTACTGGTTCATGTAATAGGAAATGGGGTGAATCAGATTTAATTTATGTCAACAGCTCAAAATATGCTATGCTAGAACTCTGATTTCATGAAAAAGGATGTTTTTCTAATGGTTTGAGCAGAAATCTCATTAAAAGAGTATGAAAAGCTGCTATCCTTCAGTTTTCTTCTTTCTCTCTCCTTTCATAGTGGTGATGTATGGGATCTTGCAGAAAGTAATTAGGGATATCCAGCCCCTTAAAAAGAAACCGTCTTGTCATTATCTGGACCGAAGTGTTGGCCATCTGCTCTTTCACAACACAGACAGCATTGGACCTGCCAGGCAAAATATTCAAGGCAAAAATAAGAACTGAGAAAGACAAATATTCTTAAGCCACCTCATTGCTAGCAGTTACTAAGTAAAACAGTCAAGACTTTCTTTCCAGTATCCAAAACCGAACTGTGTGAGCTGGACTGCAACCTTTAAGATTTCTGCACATTCTTTCATAAAAGTTTTCTTCGCTGGCTTCTCTCTCTCTCTATCCCTTTGTTTTCACTCCTTCAGTGGATTATCAGAGTCCTAATGAAGCAGTAACAATTCTAAGTTTCTTTGTAATGAAACTGATGAAGAAGTTTTAACTTCTTTAAAATAGGTTTTAACTTCTGTGGTTTTTTTCTCATCCAATGTCCGAGATGATATCCGAAGCCAGAGTCCTTCATGTCAAGACTTTGAGGAGAGTGATTGCTCTCTAGCTATTTTGTGTTATGTTTTGCACAAAGTCAGTAAACCTTTAATAGCTTGAAGACATTCCTCAGAAGAAAACTGGGTATTGTGAATAGAGAATTTGTGAAACACTCTGTAAGACTGATAGATAATTCTATCAGTCTAGGGCTGTTTTCTGACACTGAGGATTAGGTAAGTCAGAAAAGGCAGTATGATTTGTTCTGGATTTGTTCTCTCTGTGTATGAGTACAGAATAGGTTTTTTGTGTGTGTGTGTTAGTGACAGAAGTGTAATGGTAAGCTGGAAAATGGTGTGAGAGATTCATGATGCTCACACAGAGATAGAAGTGGTGGTGCCAGACAGTGGCATTTTTCTAAGGTGTTACTGTATGCCCTGCAGTCATGCTTGCTGCATACAGAAAGATGGGATATTTCTAAGAATGAACTACATCTTTTGCTCAGATCGTACCACCTTTATACTGCACTCAGGGATTTTTTTTTTTTTTTAACACTAGACTTACCCCAAAACAACATTCTCCTGTTCAGGCTCATATAGAAGCCTGTGGTTTCCATGAAATTCTTTGGTCTAGAGGGGAGTTTTAGTGTATTTGCCCACAAACACACTAAAAATTCAGAGGCAAAGGCAACAGGATAATAAATAGTGTTACTGTCTCTGTCTCTGCAGCTTGACTGTGCTATGGAAGATACCAGGAACTGAAATCTCTGCTTGCCAACATAGTGATGGATGGTCTTGCAAAGCTTTGCTGACAGTGGCAGGACAGACCATCAGCAAAGAGCTGCACAAAGCAGTTACAGGAAGAAACATTTTAGCTAGAATTCAATGTAGGTGAAGTACAGCAATGGAAGAGTGGAAAGAACAATCTGACCCCACCTATAGAGGGAGGGGTTGTTATCACTAGAGAATGAAATCCTGGAGGTACAACAGCTGTTGGCACACAACGACTGCCCTCAGAAACCATCCAAAAAAGTGAATTAATTAGACTTTATGAGGAGAGGGAGAATAAGATCATGCTGTTATTTCATGTACTACATGCCCAGATCTTGGACACTGAGCCACCCCATTCTCTCCCACCTCTAAAAGGATGTGTTTTAACAGAAAAAGATTGGGATAATGGCAGCAATCAAGAGCAGAAATATAGAGCTGTTGAATGGACTAGAACTATCCAGGCTGGAGAGGGCAGTAGAAAATCAACACCTTTAACAGACGGCAAAGGGCTACCCTGTGCCCCTCTCAGAGAGGAGAGAACTCCAAAGTGAAGGATGGAAGCTGAGCCTGGGAGAGGGGGAAGGATAGATGGTCTAGTGTTTGCCTTTCACTGCACAGATCTGTACTTTTGGTGGTAAATTAAATTAATGCTTCTCAACCTAAGTCAGCTGTGCTCCTAACAGCAACAGGTCAACAATCTCCCTGTTTTTATCTTGGTGTATGAGCTTTATAATCTGGTGTTAGTCTGCATTTTCTGCACATGTCCCACTGAGCATGGGTAGTCTGGCCATTAGCCAAGGCTGACACACCAAAGGAGCCTCTGCATCTCTGGAATCAGCACCATTTAAGAAGTCAAGGCAGTACAGAGGAAGAGGGAAGATATATCTTTTATACATCTACTGCTGACCACTGTCAGCATTGACAATCTCTCTACTAGCTCTTGTATTCTTAAAATAATTATGTTAACTCAAAATAGTTTTGTAACTGCATATCCTGAATCGCTCTAGGAAAGGTTTGTCAGTAAGCAATGGGATGGATTTCACCCATGAAAAGTTTTCATGATAGTTTGAAAGTTCAACTCTGTTAAGTAAAAATCCCCTGCAAATATAAATCAGGTCCTTTACTTTTTCAATATTAAAATGTTTTTTTTTATGCTCCATCGAGCTTCTCCAATAATTGACACACTTTGCCAAATAAAGTACTCAAAATAGATTTTCAAGTGGACTATTTTAAAAAATAATTATTCTCCATAATGCTAGCCTTATGAAAATATTATTATCTTTACGTATTATTCATAATGAATAACAAATTCAGGCCTCCGTTCAGAACAGAAGAATTAATTGCATATTCATCATCATATAAATGAAGCAAAGTAATGTGGCTTAGTTGTTTTTCTGAAATATCTGTTTTAAGAGGCCCTGAGCAAAGAAATGTGCAAACATTTATCCTTTAATTATAAAAAATAAACCACAAGGAGGAATGCATAACTAATTTTATAGACTTGAATTAACTTTAAATAATTTGTGTGGGAACAGATAGCTTTGGCTAACAGCGAATAAAACCAATGGGACCCATCTTGTACGTTGCTATTTGCATCTACTCGGAAACATGCAATTGTTATTCTTTTCTTCGTGGAGTCCTCTTCTGGCAGAATTAAGGCTGGGACAATCTCATAGAAAATATTTAAATAACTTGAAGTCTTCCTCAATTTCAGGTAGCATGACTGTGAGGATTTAAGGGAAAAAATAATTTTCTTTCTACTGTTAAAACTATGCATAGACAAAGTAGGAGGAGGCTGTGGAAGTCTAGAAAACACATGTCAGGTTATCTTCCAGGCCAGTGGAGGAGTTCAGATTAGCAAGTGGCTCATTGGCACCCCAGTCCTGTGGTCCATCCATTTCTACACAACATCTCAGTTCAATTCCATGGATTGGTCCACTTATTTTAAGTGGAAAAAATATTTTGTTGCTTCAAGCATACAATAATTTTTTTTTTTTTTTGCAATTTCATGGCCTTCCAGAACTATGCAGCACCAGCAGGTTCAGGCTGGGGAGTCACTGAGGTGATTTGGTTTGCAGGAGGTCTTTTACAGTTAAAATTGTCCACAAAATAAATGTCACTCCTGTAACAGACAAGTACTTTCATTAAAGCATCACACATAGATATTCAGTTTTAAAAAAGGCTGCAAATGACTGAAAAAGGCTGCAAATGACTGATACCACTTTCCAGCAGAAACTCTAATGGAGCTACTTCAAAGCAATGTACTTGTTTCACTGTGGTTTTTGTGGAGGAAATGGGATTTTATTTCAGTGATTTTGTTTTATATTTCCTCTCCCTATGTGTTATATACAAAGATAGTATCTATGCCAGCTGCTGTCTGAAACTTGAAACAGGAGGGAACAATCCAGAAGGAGAAGATATTAACATCTCATGGATGAAAGGGCCTTGTGAATCAAACATAATTAATTTCTACATCAATTACATTTGGTTGCATTCTTTGCATTCATTTAATATATGAAACTGGCTCCACAGCTCTGCATGTGACATGGGTGGCCTCATTCTAATCAGCAGCTTTCAATAATGGGTGTATTAATTTCCAAAAAGATTTTAAAAAGCTGTGCATATGTTCTTGTTGCTGTATGTTCTCTTCCTACAGAGCAGACATAACCTGGGAAATAAAACTCCCTGCAGCTGAAACCTGTCTGTGCCTGGGGAGGTGAGAGTGACCAAGAGAGAATATCTTCCACTTGGATGAGAGATTTCCCATCTCAGGATGTGCTACAGAGCCCTGGGGCACAGTAAATCATGACCATGGATTATGACATCCACTTACAGATATAGAAAGCTACTCACAACCCTTGCATGGTCCTTGGGGAAGTCTGGGGGGAACTTGGGAAAGCTCTATTGCACACTTGAGAAAGCAGTAATTAGTTATTGTAGATGTCTATTTTCTTGTAGTTTTAGCTTTTCCTTATTGTTTTAGGTATGGGGAGTTTATCTGTCTGATTCATTGTTAACAGGTGGAAGGGATTGCATGATAGAGTACCAAAGAGGTGTGTTTAGCTCTCCTTCTAGAGGTTCCCTCTACTTCTTGCCAGAAGACTGGTGCCTGAGACTGCCCTCACAATTCCCACTTCACTGCCATCAGTGCCAGGAAGCTCCCTCCAGAAAACACAGCGTGTGACTAACACATGAATGTGTAAATGCAGGCCAGTCTCCTTGGATATGTATTGATACTTAGTGTAGGCTGAGCTAAAGTCAAAATGTCTTGAATATAAAAGGATTAATATTAAAAGATTCCACAGCTTCTGCTCTTTTAAGTTTCTCAATAGCTGGAGTAAGTGAATTTGCTATAAGGTCAAAGTTCTGTACCAGAGTAGTCTCTAGAGGGTAAAGTAATGGGCCAGGGCATGTGTCAGATAACATGTATTTAAATGGGGAAGAACCCAACAAACACAAACCTAAGAAACCTCACTGGGCCTTTCCAGAACCATTCCTTAGGCTAGATGGCAAAACCTTCTGCACATGCTTGTGTTTAATCAGCATAATTTTGAGGCTTGTCTTTTTTTTGGTGGATTATTAATATGACTAAAAATCTTGTGAAAATTTACATTATTAAAATTTAAAAGTTGTGAGGAGCTGCAATCAAAAATGACAGAGGAATAAGATATCTCTTTGGACTCAGATATCCTAAGATACCTTTTGTCTGGAAGACAGAAAACAGTGGAATTTCACAAGAGCTTGCAACCTTCTCTTGGACCACAGACAAGTACAAAGCAGCCACTGCTCTGAACTACTGCCAGGTAAGAGGGCTCAAAAGAAAAGTATTCATCTAATCACAAAGTCTTATAAGAGAGGATTTCTCAGCCACAGGTTAGGACTCTAAGCTTTGTGTCCAGTGCATGAGGAAAAGTGAAGCATCTCAGAGGAATCAGTCCTGAGCTGACCCCTCCAATTCCAGTGGTTCAAAAGACCAAGGGGGGTTTTTATTGCTACGTTGTGTTGCTTTTATATTGAGAAAAACTTTACAAAAGACCTGAAATATTTTGAAATTAAGACTCTTCAACGTTAGTGGAATTTGGACATTTATGTGCTTTGATAACATTGTTGAAGATGTCTTAGAGTCAGAACATTTGTCGATACCAAAGACTCGATCCTGCGTAAAAATGGCTGTGCTTTAAATCATGAAATGCCTTGAATTAGACATTCAGCATGAAAAAATGTTGAACATCTGATTTTCAAAGTCTGCTCAAGATTCTAAAATCTGAGGTGTGTCCAGAACTTGACTGCTTTAATGATGTTACAGACATGGCAGCATTTATATGTCTCTAATATTCTAGCACATGAGTGAGTTGCAGTTCTTAATGCATGTGACCAGACATCTCCTGCGCAGGTAGCAAACTGGATTTTCATAAATGGCAAGCTTAGGCCCAGCAGTTAGGCTGGATCTGAATTCAGGTTTGGGATCTGAATTCAGGTTTGCAGTCCCAGGTTATTGCTGGGGTCACTTGGCAATCTCTATCCTGAGAAAATAAACATTTTAGCTTAGCTAAGAAATAAGCAAACACAAGAACCTACTAAATCAACTTTCTAGCTTGACATCAGGAGAGACTTTATCACAATCCTAACACGTAAGATAAGCTCAATTGTAATGCCTCCTTATTTTGAAGGAGCTGTTTATATGCTGAACAAGTATGGTAAATTCTATCCCCTTTGGGTTTTTGACTCTGTACCTGTCAGCACAATTTGATAGGTGTTTCCCAGAGGGGTTAAAAACCAGCAGCGTGCAGGAAGGGAGCTTATCTGAAGTGTAATGAATCTGTAGACTGCAACAAGCACCATCCGTCACTGTCATACGGAGAAGCTGGCATGACCTGAAGATCTGCCATCCTCTGAAGCAGATCTTCCAGCCCCCTGAGTTCAACCTGTTTGTTCTTACACGCTTTTAGAAAAGGTTATCTTTGATTTTGGCAGGCCTTCCTCTCTGTTCTGTTTACTTACATCTGACTAGTGAAATTACAGCATAGCAGGAGGTGCTCTGCATGAGTAGGCATGAAATGCGAAGAGCAAACACTCTTCCAGGAGTATTTGGGAGAATACTTAATGCTGTTTTCTGCACGTTAATTTATGGAAAGACAAACAGCAGTAGCAGCAAACAAATATCTTTGAAAAACAATCCCTGTGCTGTGTCAATACCCAGCTTGCCTTTCAACTGGAAGAGTGTCTAGGTAAATTTGTCCACCTAGAAGAGCGGGGAATGAAAATTCAGGTTACTTACATTTTAACGTGTCCTAGACCAGCATCTCCCACACATTAACTGCAGGGTTGGAGAGGTTTGTGTTCCATTACCAGGAGCAGCTTCTAAAAGTGATGTGTCGGAATACTCTCTGCTTCACCTAGAGGTTAGGATTTTTTACTGAAAACTTAACAAAAATCTTAGTATACATGGACAAATATGTAGAGACTTTAGTAAAGACTAATTCCTGCTCCTGTGCAGGGGGAAGGAGAGCCTTCTTCAGCTGATGGGAAAGTAGAACTATATTCTGCTGTTTAGCTTCAGCTGCTCAACTGGGCAGGCTGTGATACCAATGTGTGGCTAAGAGCTTGTAACAGATGACATTTAGGCTTGACATTTAAAGAAATGAGCTTTCACCTCTAATTTTCTTCCCCCTGTAGTGCTGCACACAGGACTTTTGCTTTGTAGAGCAATTAGGCACTATGATTACTCTGAACTATGTTTCAGTGGCATCTTAAGACTATCTCTGCACTGTGGTTTGATTCTTTTATTACTTATTTTTAAATCAGGGCTCTATCTTCCTATTGGTCTGTGTCCTTAGATTTGAATACACTTTTCCTGCAACTTCTAAAGATCTCTTTATACCTTTCAGAGCATAAACACCTCTAAAAGCTGAAAAGAAAAGCATTGTGTTGTTGAAGTCTTGCCTGAATGGCAGCTTCAAGACTCTTAGGGAACACTGGCTTTCCAGTTGCTTGTGTTAGGAGTCCCAGGTTTTTGTAGCATGGCAAACAATCATAAAAATGAGAGTTCACATGACCATCAGGGTTTTCCAAAAACATGCATTTATTTCCTGATTAGGAAAGACCTTTGTCAGTTGAAAATTGTTTTATCACTTCTATTGAATTATTGCATCTGGTGGGACCAGAATTTCTCTCTATATTAAAAAAAAAAAAAAAAAAAAAATTGCTTGAGGGTGCAATGCATGCCATTGATTAAACTGATCCAGGGGCCTGTTAATTTCTTTTCAGAGCTGGCTGGCTGCATTCCCCTCTTGAAGTGATCTGGGGTGCATTTCCCCACTCTTCTGAAGCACTGAATTAACACATCCCTGTTGAATTCATGCAGTGCCCTTCACCTTGTCATGGTGATGTTTCCATCCAAAATGTGGCAGTGGTCTGTGCACAGGAGGAAACAGAGAATACCATGCTTGCTTTGCTCAGAAGAGGCAGAAAAGCAGGAGGAGCTATTCATCCTCCACTTCATATATTTCCTTTATTTTTTAAATGTCTCCTCTTACTGAAGCATAAATGGCTACAATAAAAAGAGGATTTATTCTAATTACACTGAAAACATGTGTATGTAGAACTATTATCATTTCCCTGATGGCAGGAGGGCACTGGAGCCTTCAGACAGAGATAAGACTTGTGCTCAGAACCTGATAAAAGCCCTTCTTGTGCTGCGGGAGCATCATAAGCAAAGCTGTTACCGACTGTCACCACCAATATGTTCCTTCCTCCTGAGAACACCACAGCAGCTGTGCCTTTGGGACTGCAGTGCACTTAATGTGATGAACCTTGTGGTACCCTAAATTCCCTACTCAGGAGCCTCCTTCAGCCTAAACTATCCCAGAGAAGTATCCCAGACATCTCTGGGTGGTGAATCCAGCTGTTCTGTGTGGTAGTAGAAGGGTTCAGTGATGGTAGGGTAGGTGGGTTTGTGTGGGTGGGTTTTGGTTGCTCTTTTCATTGTTTTTCTTATTTCAAAGACAAAAGAAACACAAGCCAACTTATTTTCTTTCCTTTCTTGAAAGCAGGCAAAAACTGCCTTTTGGATTCTTCCTTCAAAAATGCACAATAATTCAAAGAAGAAAAAATTGTAAGCAAAGAGTAAGGGACATGACTTACATACAGTACTTAAATTTGTGCCAAGAAACTCTGTTTCTGTTAATACTGGGATTAATCCTTTCTTGATGACAGGACTAGGGCTGGAGGTGTCCTTCATACCACTTGATAAAGAAAGAAATGAGAAGAAATCATCATAATAGTTCAGATCGTGCCAGACTTGGCTGGTGGGGCAAGAGAGGGGGAAAAAATGTGCAGACCAGAGAAAGAACTATGTCTGTTTGAAACCATCTGGGATACCTGCAGGCAGCAGGACAGAGATGTCATAGTAATGCTTCCTCTAGAGAGCACTGTTGAGGGGACTTCTGATTTGAGCAGCACGGCAGCCCACCTCCTCATTTTGGGAAGCTTGCTCTGTCAGCTGTGTTGGTGAAAAACAAATCTAATCATGGTGTAGATGCTTCCCCAGGGGCATTCATATTAGTGAGCAGCTCTTATGGGAGCTCCCAGCAGGCTCCTGTCTTTGGAAAATCTGTGTCAGCTCAGGCACAGCATCAACAACCTTCCATTCTGGGAGTTCTGTGAGAAAAGTATTTTCAGTTTTTGTTTGCTTGTGTGTTTGGTTTTTTTGTGTGTGTGTGTGTGTCCGTGGGTATGGGGGGTTGTTTCATTTTGATAAATGGTTTAAAAGAGCACCAGCTGATGAGTTGGAGCCCAAGAAGAATCCAAAACTGAATCTTTCCTTTCACTGCCTGCCTTTAGTCTAAGTGCCTTCCAGCCAGCTAAAAGAAAATGGATTATAGAGAGCGGTGGTTTCTTTGCAGCAGGATCAGTGCAACCAAATTTTCCTCTGAGAAAAACCTTGGACCTTTTCTTTGTATGAATCATGAAAACTGGACAGTCTTCTTTTGCTCCTGAAATACGGCACGAGGTCATGTCTAGGTGTGCAAAGAATAAGTCATCCCCACTCTGTGACCAAAGCCAAGCACAGCCTTTTCTTGCTCCACCTTCAGTCCCCAGAGAGCTGCACAAGGTTTGGGCTGGGAAACAACACTACCAAAAGCTGCACAGTCTGGCAGTGCCAGCAACAAAACTTTTCTTTCTGTGCCAAAGAGACAAGAGAAAAATCTGTCAGTCCAGAGCACAGCGTGAGGGCTTGAGCAAGGGAGGAGGAGAGAAGGAGATGAGCTTCGGGAAGAAAACAATCCTAGAGCAGAGTAACAGGAAGGAGGGGGAGACTAGAAGGGAAGAAACCCATGTTTACAGAATCATTTAGGTTGACCTCTGAGACGTATGGCCTTGCGATTACGATTAACGTGGTTACCACTTGTTCTCCTGTTTTATTGAACAGGAGTATGAAAGACAGGGTTAAGACTGGTTTGTTTCAATCTGTCTGGATGCTTTTACCTGTGGAAAGAACAGCATGCCTCCCTCAAGAGTGGTGGTGTCTGACCACTGAATGGTCTTTTAACAAAATTTGTGGCTCATGTTTCGTGTCTAAGTTATTATCATAGGCTAGGGAATATTAGAAGTATGCATTTCAGGCTTTCACAGTCAGTTGTCCTCCATGACCTTTAGCTCTTAATCACCTTTAAAATCTTTTAAAAAAGAGATTGGTTGTAAGGCCTGTCATGACATTAGAGTTCAACAGAAATATTTAAACTGATCTAAATAATAAAATATAGAAAATATTTAAGTTATTATTTCATTGTCAAGCTTTATGAATGAATGCTAATCCTAATGATTCAGAAAACTTTCATTTGTAGAATAGGTGTAAGAAGTGAATTTCTATTTAATTTTTAATTTACTGCTATGCTTTCTCCATGCTTTTTGGCTGAACTCTCCACACCTGATCCTGTACTGAAAAAGGCCTAACCCCAAACCTTACAGCTTAACAGAATTCATTCTTATTCTTAGTGTGACCAGAAAGAAGGATCATGAAATTGCCAGGAAGTCCTTCTTTTAAAGTAATCAAATTTAAGAACCTGTGGTTTAAAACTGTTCCCCCTTGTTTTATCATTTATCCACCCTTGTCAAATTACTAATACATTGTTATACATACTAGAGTTTTGTGATTTTTTTAAATGGGAGGCTAGGAGTGAGTTTATTTCAAAAGAATTGGTGGTTTTATTTCCTTCAGAATAAAATTTTAACACAGATTAATTTATTTCAATTTTTTTTTTGCTAATTAAATGCAATCTGTCCTTACGATACTGTTCATTGTGATACTTTTAATAGGCAGACTATCTGTTGCTACTTTTTAAAAATACTCTGTTCTTGACAGTTTGAAAATTAGAAAATTTGGATTGGTAGTAGAGAATTTGGAGGCAAGTGAGGTATTTTGGAAATACAACCTTTTCCTTGAGAAATGTTTTCCTTTTCATTTAGTAGTTAAAAAGCAAGTACTCTTTTTATTTTCCCCCCCTCCGCCCCTGCCCCCATGTATAAAGGCTAAAGGATGAGTGTAGGAGAAATCTGACTGACAGAAGGGTCTTAGCCAGCTCCCTTCAAGGGACAGGAGCAAAATGACCTGCAGCTGAGCACAATTAGCAGTGGCTGTTAATTGCAGGAACAGGAGGGCAAGACATGATGCAAAGAAGCAGCTTTGTAGCAGAAGCAGGGGAGAAGGACATTAAAGGGAATAAGTAATAAGGACTGGGTGCTGAATGGAATACAGATGGAAACATGCACTGGGGTTTTAGTCATTGGCTGCTTAATGCTCTTTCTTGCAGGTGGCCATCGGTGACCTCTGTTTTGTCAACACGTGAATCACAGCTAGAGTAGGTCTCAGTCAGTGCTTCCAGTAGCTCCTGTGGTTTGCAAAACACAAAGTTATTTAGCTGGTGAGAGGCTGACCTTATTAAATGAAAAAGGAGGCTGTAAGACCTCTGGAAAGATCCCTTTTTTCCCTCCATCTTTGAAAGAAGAAGGAATTAATAATACTCAAAATACAAGAAGAGTTCTTTTGTATGCTCCTCCTTTTTGTGGGGAGTGTTGAATTTTTCTGCTTGTAAGGTAAGTGTCCAGGATATTTAATAGAGAAAATTCCAGTGATACAGATCTTCATCATTTTTCCTTTTCACCCTCTTTGAATTTCCAGGTATCTCATTCTGATTTACTTTATTCAGCACGAAGTTCAGACTTTCAGAAGAGTCTAACAATTTAAAGTGCCTTGTTGTAAAAATTCCAAAACCAAGAAGCTTTCACAGGGCTTGGCTTTCAGAAAGATGTTAATATAAGTTAATGTAGGTTTAATACTTGAGCATGAACATTGAGTAGTCCCAGTAGGACCAACTGATTTCAGCTATCCACACTCTACAAATAACCCCATTATAAGGCTAACTTTACCATCTTTGTTGGTCGAACAAAAGAACCAAACCTTTCAAGCATGTCTGAAGATCCCATTGATAATATCACCAGAGGATCTAACAACATAGAAACCAAAGAATTGTTGGGGCAGCTGGTGATGCACCAGCCCTTCCACCAGTAGGAAACATGCCCTTGGCAAGTAACCATCCTCTTGAGGAGACCTCTGCATCCTTTAGGAATGTGGGTGCAAAATGTCCAAGCTGAAGGCTTCTACAGGAATATTTCAGTGGTTTTCTTTAATCAAGACCCCAGCCACTGTCACAAAACAACTTGTTGCAAATCTGAGCTCACATTTCTGTGTGGCTGTTGTGTCTCTTTGGTTAATCACACAGAGAATGTCACCCTGTGCTGCCATGTAGGATGACTGACACTTGCATCACTTTTTCAACCTTTTTTGCTTTGTTATAATAGTCACAATTTGCACGAGTACATAAATTTTGCCAGATTTTCATTCAATATTTAATTATGTGAAGGGTGAACTACTTAAGGTGCTCCATCTTCCTGCAAGAAGGAGAATACTCATTTTATTCTTCCTCCCTTCCCTGCAGGGAATGAATCTTTCAAGAACCTGCAAATGGTGAAGTGTGGATACAAATACGCTGTTAGCAAGAATTCTTCTTGCTTCTTTCCAGTCCCATGAGGTATTTTTCTCTCTCACAGAAGATATTTGTAGAGCTCTATAAGCTGTGAACACCTGCGACCTTGCAAAGCCTTGTTTATAGTACAGTAGGAAAATATTTTGACAATGGATGTTTTAGGATTTTAGCCAATCACCCCAAGGGGTGGCTGATCCTTTGACCAATTAGACTATGAAGAAAAAAGTCTATAAAATAGTTGTAAAATAATTAAAATGATCGATCTTGCTGCACAATTCCTGCCTGCTGGGTCTCTCTTCTCCTTCCTACCACTGTGGGACACTGCGATAGTGAAGAATCAATGCTCAGGTCCACTTAAAAAGTTTAGGATCATATCGTTGCCTTCCATCTTAAATCAGGACACCTATAAGATTTCAAATTGAAATCTTCTGGTGGTGAATTTGTCACACAAGAGAATTTAAAGAGTTGCTTCATATGAATACGGACTCAGGTGGCTTCAGGAACAACCCAGTTTGGAGCCTGTGCTTGAGTCTGTCATAAAAGACCAGGTTGCCTTCATTGGGATTTCAGGAAAGCCTGTGAGAAAGAGAAGGGGACAAAATTACAAAGTAATGTGTGTTTTTGGGATACTGAGAACAGCTTTTTTTTTTCTTTTTCTTTTTTCTTTAATTTTTTCCTATTTACTAGAAAAACATTTTCTGCAGAAAAGAGGGTACTAGGGGAACAAGAGAAAGAAAATAAATTTTCAGGGACTCTGCTGCTACTTCTGGGTGTTAGAGTCTGTCTTGAGTAGCTGCACAGGCATTCCCGGATGTACTTTATATAGGAACTGTGAAATTAATACTTTTCAGTGACAAAATCACAAGAGTCAGTTATTCATAGTTGCTAATTTCATTAGGAAAATGTAAACATTTCTGTCCCTTCTGGCACTGGGAGAAAAAATGAATATGGATATAGTATTTTACCTTTGATGAATTGTGGTCTTTCACACATCTCAGAGAGAACAAAAGTCAACTTTTGTGCTTATTTTAGAGATTTTTCTCAACTTTCAATGAGTTTTCTGCTGGGCCTGTTCTGTGCCATGTCTGTATTAAGGTCATATGATATAATCTCAGTGAGCATTGTTGTGAGGCCTATGCAAAGAATTAAAGATTATTCTTTTATTTCCAAGTGTTAGCATTAAATAAAAAAAAAATTAAACATATTAAAAGGACTTGAAGGTTTTATTGCATGTTTAACTCATAGATAAGAGTAGATTGACTAGGTTCATATTTCTTTTCCACTGACCAAAGCAAGTACTTTTACCAGCTAGCAATTAACCTTTATTAAATGCTTTATTAAAATCAAACACTTATTTGTAACAGTTCATTTGAAATGTGAATACTTTGTGTGCCAGTGTAAGAGACGGTCCGAAGATCCCTCATCTGCCTCATGATCATCGCCGAGGACAGAGACTGAACACAGGAGTCCTGGCCTGGCTGAGGTGGGATTGTCTGCCAAGTGTTGCCTGCGGGTGTGCCCACTGGGAACTGGTACGCATTCCTGAGGAAATTAGTGCAGGTCACAATGGACTGCGCCGTTCTTGCTGCCCAGGCGGGAAGGACTGCGCCGAAGCGGAAAGGAATGACCTGTCCTGTACATCTGTCCTGTACACCTGTCTTGTACGTCTGTCCTGTACCTGCTTCCCAAAGCAACAGGCCCCATAACAATGGCTGTAGATTTCCCCACCTCTTGGCCAGTTGCCCCTCGCTTCTGAAAAGGACTATAAAGGGACTTTCTGAAATAACCGAGTCTGAGATCTCCCCACGGAAAGAAGACGAATCTATTGGCGGAAGACCACGAGGACTTAGTCTCATCTGTTGGTAGCTATTGCCCCTCTTTTTCCCCCTCTCTACTTTGTTTTTCTCTCTCTCTCTCTCTCTCTTACTCTCTTCTATTGCATTACTGTGTTCTGGGCACTTAATAAAGGTGCACTGTTTTGATTAAAACCTAAATCTCTTGTGTCCTTTTACACTCTGAGATCGATAAACGAACCATCACGACCCCCGCTTGCATTAGCGGATCGTGACCGTCAGGCAGCTGACTTCACAGAACTTTCTGATTAAATCTTTTATCTGCAGCTTTATAGGCTACAGTCACAAAGGGCAGCAGGGCCATGAAAAACAGCAAAAGAGTACTAGAATGGAAATGTTTCACTGAAACAGAAAACTTGCTGATTACTTCTTAAATGAGGGCTTACAGATCAGGGTTGAGATTTAGTTTCTGTGATCTTAATCTCTGTAGGAAATGGTTCCTTTTGCCTCTCTGAAATGTTGTTTCAGGCTGGCTCCAGTTAAAAAGCCACCCCCTTCTTATGCATGTCATATGTGTTCATGGCTTTCAGTTTATGAATGCTGCAAAGGTTTTAATTTTTACCAGAATTTCTCAACTGCGTATTGAAAATGCATTGGAATATTTTTTGCCCACTAAGTGGCATCATTAAAAATGTCTCTGAATTCATGTTATTCATATTACTGACGTTTTTTGGTTTTTGAATCTTTATTTTTAATTTTATCAGTCATGAGGTAGTTAATTGAGTGAATTCTTCTGGAGTAGAAAACCTTATAGAAGAAAGCTGGTCAGAATTTGTTTTGTTGCTTTGTTTTTAACACCACTGAGGATGCAACACCCTGTTTCATCACTGCCTGCCTTTGAAACTGTTCTTCCCAGTTCTTTTGTCTTGGGAGCACCCACACCTACAGTTTCAGTGCTGCCACTTCTCATGACTGTATTGTGACCCTGATAATGGTTTTCTAAAGTCACATCTTCTAGGATTATTGCTTATTGAATTTCAAATGACAAAAATGTGAAGTTTCTGTGTTGTTAATGTCTTCAGTTAAAAAAAGAAGCTAAGCAAGTGCAACCCAGATGTGCACAAAGTAACTCAGATGGCTTTTCCAATTTCCTTAAATTATTTTTAAACAGGAACTTGCAGTGCTGAGTTTAAAGTTTAGTGACAGATGCTTACTATCACACAGAGCTGCAATTAGCAGGAATCTTTTTAACTTTTTTGGTGAAACTCAAGCCAGATTAAAAACATCAGTGTATGTCAGTTGATGGAAAAACAGATCAAAACCAACAGGACAATACAACTCCTTCAAGTGATACAACCCCATCATGAGGAGTAAAACAGCTTCTGAATTATGTCTTTCCCAAATCAACTCCCTTTTAGACTGTAATATGTTCTTCTGGTGAACAGATTGTTTTGCTTCGAGTCTAAATATCTAACTACTTCAGAAAGATCCTAGAGAAATTAAGAGTCTTTTCTATTGTGAATTTAACTTGTGCTGAGCCATGAAAGTTATGGTTATTTTAATTTGACATGTGTCTCAAAATATATTTTCTCCATCTGTTTGATTTGCTGATTACAGCAAACCAGAATAAATGTCAGGAATATATCAGCTAATAGGTAACAATTTTTGAAACTTTTGCCTACAATTTATGCAGCAAAAGAATGAAAATGGGCTGTGAGGAGGGATTGCTATGAAGAACCCTAAACAGTCACTTTCCTTTTTCCTGCAAGAAGTACAGATACATTTGGATCATGGGAGGAGTGATTTTCATTATTTACTCAGAAAATGAAAATTGTTATGTAAATATATATGTGAAATTAAATGTAATGCTGATGGTCTATCTAAGTATATATGAAAATGTATTTACTAGAAATCCAGAGGGATTCCAGCTTCATATATAATATACCTTCTATAATCAGAAATCGATCTTAATATTGTGCCTTAGCTGGAGCTACACTGCAGATTCCTTTCTCACCAGAGACTTCAG
This sequence comes from Corvus hawaiiensis, assembly GCF_020740725.1. Classification (NCBI taxonomy): domain Eukaryota; kingdom Metazoa; phylum Chordata; class Aves; order Passeriformes; family Corvidae; genus Corvus; species Corvus hawaiiensis. Next base: position 25,492,501 of record NC_063255.1, read on the forward strand.
TAATACGAATAACAGAGAGGAGCTTCACTTTGAAGGTCACAAGATTTTGTTCTGTTCTGCTTGATTAAAAGCTTTGAGGTCATACTTATAGGTCATACTTGGAACTTGTTGGTTCAATTGGTAACGTCTTTTTATCTTTCTTAGTTAGTTCAGTTGGTTTTGGCAGAGGGAAAAATTAGGGAGATATACAAGGACAGATATCAGAGCAAGCATCACTGAGATTGATGTTTAAGCAAGGACTTCTCTGTTGAACCTCCACTAGGGACTTGTACATGATGCTTCAGGTGGTAAAACAAAATGTCTCTTACAGCTGAACCTTCATTCAATGTGTCAGTGGAAAGAGAAATTACCATGGAGAAAACCCATCTGGAAAGTCCACACAATGGGTTGTTAATAAACTGGCTTTTTGTTATTTTGAGTCTGGAAAACCCTACAGTTTTTTATTTGTGGTCTTGAGTCAGTTTTTGAAAGGTTTAGGAAGTATCCTAAGAACTAATCTTTTTGACAAACTTGAAAGCTGTTTTTTTTGGTTTTTTAGCCTGTGATGCAATATTGTCCTGGGTTGCAGTGTATTCTATTACCATCCCCATCAGCTGTTGAAATCAGGTGGGGCAGTGTTTCCTTGCCTCCTCCCCCCAGACTATCTTTCTGTTAATTGCCCATCATTGTCCTGCTGCCTGACTCAGAGATAACTCCCTCCGGACTATCTTCTGTTAATGAGCCTAATCAACACTTTGCCTCATGACTCATTACCCCATTGTCAGATGCTCCACCCAGAGGGAGGAACCAAGCATCCCATCGTGGATATAATCTGAGGCTGAACACCAGAGACACCGGCTTCCCACTGGATTTCCAGAGGACAGGAGCTACACAGCCACCATTGGACTTCCTGAGGAAGAGCAGACTCTTTTACTACAGGATCACTGCTTCAGAGGACTGCAGCCACCATTCTACCAGACTGCTACCACCACCCTGCCTAACAGGGTGTCAGGTTGTACCTTGACTCTGTCAGTTTGACAGTGTTTTCTTTTACCTTTTTTTTCCCCCTTTTCTTTAATTTCCATTAAATTGTTAATCTGACTTGGTGCCTCCCACTGGTTTGTTTTCAAACTAGTACATAATTTGGCGCCCAATGTGGGGCTTGCTCTGAGAAAAAGTCAGAATTACAATTTTGTATAAACAGAAATCTATTCACCATGGTGCTCAGCTGGTCTGCATGGGTACTGTATTTTGCTCTCTATATTTTTCCTCACATGGGGAACTACTACCTGCCTGTTGTATTACTCCTGTTAAAACCAGGGAATGGTATGAGAATTGCTTTATTGGTTTATTATGTCTATAGCATAATAACCTGCGAGGCGATGAATACCATTCGGAATATATACTCAATTTTGTTTGGCTGTCCTAGTCTGGGCTCCTATGTCTGGGACCTCTTCAACAATCACAGCCAGCCCCTGGTGGGAGGAGTAGAGAGTGGTTTCTTCCAGCCTTTCAGGCCAGGCACAGCAGTTTTTGAAAAAATTGAGTTTCCTCTGGATGTTAAGGATGGTATAATCTTCTTGCCAGTTCTCTTCTCTTTTTTCTCTATGGCCTGCATTGTGTACACCATGCTTAGAAACAAAACACTACTTAGTGTGGTGCAACGTCTGCTTGAGGAGGAGGTAAAAAGGAGCAAAGCAGCAAATACCATGTCTACACAGACTGTCACACAGAAAGGAGCCAAAAGCAAAGCAACCGCATCCATCTCTACGCAGACTGTCACAGAGGAGAAAGGAACCAAGAGCAAAGCAACCGCATCCATCTCTATGCAGACTGTCACAGAGGAGAAAGGAACCAAATGTAAAACAACAGCGTCCATGTCTACGCAGACTGACTCAGAGGAGAAAGGAACCAAAAGCACTGTCAGCGTCCCCATGCAAACCATCACTGAACCAGAACAGCCTAAACCAATTGCAGTTGCCCCCGTGCAGAAGAAGAAATCAAAAAGCAAGTCAGTCCGCATAGTGACTGACGAGGATGCAGCAGGACCTTCGCACCCAGCAGAAGAGGCAGAGCCAGAGATCATCACTCGGTCGCTATCCCTGGGTGAGCTGCGAGACCTGCGGAGGGAATTCACCTGCCAGACGAACGAGTCTATCCTGACCTGGCTGCTCCGCATCTGGGACGCTGCAGCCAATGACACCGTTCTGGACGGAAGTGAGGCCAGGCAGCTGGGATCTCTGTCCCGGGATGTGGTCATTGACCAGGGGATCGGGAGAACCCAAGAAACCCTCAGCCTCTGGCGGCGACTGCTTACAAGTATAAGGGACAGGTACCTTTGTAAAGAAGACCTCCAGGTGCACCAAGGAAAATGGAGCACAATGGAACAAGGTATCCGGTGCCTGAGGGAATTGGCTGTGCTGGAGATCATTTTCTCAGAAGATGAGAGATTTCCTAAGAGCCCAGATGGTGTCCAGTGCACGTCACAGATGTGGTTGAGGTTTGCACGCCTTGGACCAGAGATATACTCCCGTTACCTGGCAATGCTGCAATGGAGGGAAGGCGAGGACAGGGTGGGCGTCTTGGTGAACAAACTGAGGATTTACGAGGACACCGTCACAGCCCCGTTTCGCACCCATGTCTCATCCGTGGAAACAAGTCTTTTGGCTGAGCAAGTCCGGAGCTTGATTGAAGAAGGCCATCAGAAATTGAAAAAGGAACTTAAGGAAGAGATTTACCAGATCTCACCAGAACCAACAAGAGTCTCTGCCATTAGGAGCTGGCGACCCCCAACCAGGGAGAGAGGATACACCCCACGAGGTAACCTCTGGTTTTTCCTTCAGGAACATGGAGAAGACATGAGTAAGTGGGATGGAAAACCCACCTCCTCCTTAGCAGCTCGGGTATGTGAACTAAAAAGAGGGACAACTACCACAAGAAGCGCATCTAGAGTCAACATTGCTCCGGTCTCCCGCACACAGAACTCCAGATGGTACCGGAATGATAATATGACCGATCCTCTTGAAGGGACCTCAGGAACGTATTCACCGGAAGGGAGCAACATGCAACATGACCAGGAATAGAGGGGCCCTGCCTCTAGCCAGGTAGAGGAAAGGGAGAATCGGGTCTTTTGGACTGTGTGGGTCCGATGGCCTGGCACATCTGACCCACAAAGATACACGGCTTTGGTTGACACCGGTGCTCAATGTACTCTGATGCCATCAAGGTATGTGGGAGCAGAACCCATTTCTATTTCTGGGGTGACAGGAGGATCCCAGCAGCTGACTGTACTGGAAGCTGAAGTGAGTTTAACTGGGAACGAGTGGCAGAAACACCCCATCGTGACTGGCCCGGAGGCCCCGTGCATTCTCGGCATAGACTATCTCAGAAATGGATATTTCAAGGACCCAAAAGGACATCGTTGGGCTTTTGGGATAGCTGCTATGGAGACAGAAGATATCAGACAACTGAGTACATTGCCTGGCCTCTCAGATGACCCCTCTGCCGTGGGACTGCTAAGAGTTGCAGAACAACAGGTGCCAATCGCCACAGCAACAGTGCACCGCCGGCAATACCGCACCGACAGAGACTCTGTGGTTCCCATCCATGAGATGATTCGCAAACTGGAGAGCCAAGGGGTGGTCAGCAAGGCCCATTCACCTTTCAACAGCCCTATATGGCCAGTGCGTAAGTCCAGTGGAGAATGGAGGCTGACGGTGGACTACCGTGGCCTGAATGAGGTCACGCCACCATTGAGCGCCGCTGTTCCGGCCATGTTGGAACTTCAGTACGAGCTGGAGTCCAAAGCAGCGAAGTGGTACGCCACTATTGACATTGCCAATGCCTTCTTCTCCATTCCTTTGGCAGCAGAATGCAGGCCCCAGTTTGCTTTTACCTGGAAGGGTGTGCAATACACCTGGAACCGACTGCCCCAGGGGTGGAAGCACAGTCCCACCATTTGCCACGGACTGATCCAGACTGCATTGGAAAAGGGTGAGGCTCCAGAACATCTGCAATACATCGATGACATCATTGTGTGGGGAAACACAGCAAAGGAAGTGTTTGAGAAAGGAGAGAAAATCATCCAGATTCTCCTGGAAGCCGGCTTTGCCATCAAAAGGAGCAAAGTCAAGGGACCTGCCCAAGAGATCCAGTTCCTGGGAGTAAAGTGGCAAGATGGACGACGTCAGATTCCCACCGAGGTCATCAATAAGATCACTGCAATGTCTCCACCGACCAGCAAGAAGGAAACACAAGCTTTCCTAGGCACCATAGGTTTCTGGAGGATGCACATTCCCGAGTACAGCCAGATCGTGAGCCCTCTCTACCTGGTTACCCGCAAGAAGAATGATTTCCACTGGGGCCCCGAACAGCAGCAAGCCTTTGCCCAGATCAAGCAGGAAATCGCTCATGCGGTAGCCCTTGGCCCAGTCAGGACAGGACCAGAGGTGAAGAATGTGCTCTACTCTGCAGCCGGGAACAATGGTCTGTCCTGGAGCCTCTGGCAGAAGGTGCCTGGTGAGACTCGTGGCCGACCACTGGGATTCTGGAGCCGAAGCTACAGAGGGTCCGAAGCCAACTACACTCCCACAGAGAAGGAAATCTTGGCAGCCTATGAAGGAGTCCAAGCTGCCTCAGAGGTAATCGGCACTGAAGCACAGTTGTTTCTGGCACCCCGACTACCGGTGCTGGGTTGGATGTTCAAGGGAAAGGTTCCTTCCACGCATCATGCCACCGACACCACATGGAGCAAGTGGATCGCCCTCATCACACAGCGTGCCCGTATTGGAAACCCGAATCGCCCTGGGATTCTAGAAATTATAACAAACTGGCCTGAAGGTGAGACTTTTGGATTATCCTCTGAAGAAGAGGAAGAGCAAGTGACTCGTGCTGAGGAAGCCCCACCATATAATGAGCTACTGGAGACTGAAAGACGTTATGCCTTCTTCACTGATGGTTCCTGCCGAATTGTAGGCGCTAATCGAAAGTGGAAAGCTGCAGTATGGAGCCCCACACGACGAGTTGCACAAGCTACCGAGGGACAAGGTGGATCGAGTCAGGTTGCAGAGCTTAAAGCCGTCCAGCTGGCTTTGGATATTGCTGAACGAGAGAAGTGGCCGACGCTCTATCTCTACACCGACTCGTGGATGGTAGCTAATGCTCTGTGGGGATGGCTGGATCGCTGGAGAAAGGCCAACTGGCAGCGCAGAGGGAAACCCATCTGGGCCGCTGAGATTTGGCAGGACATCGCCACCCGAGTAGAGAAGCTGACCGTGAAGGTTCGACACGTGGATGCGCACGTACCCAAGAGTCGGGCTAATGAAGAGCATCGCAACAACGAGCAGGTGGACTGAGCTGCCAAGGTGAAAGTATCACAGGTGGATCTGGACTGGCAGCACAAGGGAGAATTATTCCTAGCTCGTTGGGCCCATGATGCCTCTGGTCATCAGGGGAGAGATGCAACATACCGATGGGCCCGTGACCGAGGGGTGGACCTTTCCATGGACAGCATCTCACAGGTCATCCACAGTTGTGAAACCTGTGCTGCAATCAAACAGGCCAAGCGGGTGAAGCCTTTGTGGTACGGTGGACGATGGTCAAAGTACAGGTATGGGGAAGCCTGGCAAGTTGACTACATCACCCTTCCCCAAACCCGCCAAGGCAAGCACTACGTGTTGACCATGGTTGAAGCAACCACTGGATGGCTGGAGACCTACCCTGTGCCTCATGCTACAGCCCGGAACACCATCCTGGGCCTGGAAAAGCAAGTCCTGTGGAGACATGGCACCCCTGATAGGATCGAGTCAGACAACGGGACTCATTTTAAGAACAGCCTCATCAACACCTGGGCCAGAGAACACGGTATGGAATGGATATATCATATTCCTTATCATGCACCAGCTGCTGGAAAAGTTGAATGCTGCAATGGACTACTTAAAACTACCCTAAAGGCACTTGGTGGGGGGACCTTCAAAAATTGGGAAGTGAACTTAGCAAAGGCCACCTGGATAGTCAATACCCGAGGGTCCATCAATCGAGCTGGTCCTGCCGAGTCTGAACCCTTGCACACAGTGGATGGAGATAGAGTCCCTGTGGTACACCTGAGAGGTATTTTAGGAAAGACTGTTTGGATTAATCCCACCTCAGGCAAAGACAAACCCATCCGTGGGATCGTCTTTGCTCAAGGACCTGGTTGCACTTGGTGGGTAATGCAGAAAGATGGGGAAACCCGTTGTGTACCACAAGGAGACCTAATCTTAGGTGAGAACGGTGTGTAGGTTTCACTGTGTATATATATATATATATATATGTATGTGTGTTTTAGAGTTTAAGAAGGTATTGATTTGGGATAATGTAGATGGTAATAGAATAAGGGGTGGATAATGTCCTGGGTTGCAGTGTATTCTATTACCATCCCCATCAGCTGTTGAAATCAGGTGGGGCAGTGTTTCCTTGCCTCCTCCCTCTGGACTATCTTTCTGTTAATTGCCCATCATTGTCCTGCCGCCTGACTCAGAGATAACTCCCTCCGGACTATCTGCTGTTAATGAGCCTAATCAACACTTTGCCTCATGAGCCTAATCAACACTTTGCCTCATGACTCGTTACCCCATTGTCAGATGCTCCACCCAGAGGGAGGAACCAAGCATCCCATCGTGGATATAATCTGAGGCTGAACACCAGAGACAACCCTTCCCACTGGATTTCCAGAGGACAGGAGCTACGCAGCCACCATTGGACTTCCTGAGGAAGAGCAGACTCTTTTACTACAGGATCACTGCTTCAGAGGACTGCAGCCACCATTCTACCAGACTGCTACCACCACCCTGCCTAACAGGGTGTCAGGTTGTACCTTGACTCTGTCAGTTTGACAGTGTTTTCTTTTACCTTTTTTTTCCCCCTTTTCTTTAATTTCCATTAAATTGTTATTCTGACTTGATGCCTCCCACTGGTTTGTTTTCAAACTAGTACAAATATAAAAGTTTTATACTGACAGAGAGAATTTCATGTGACTGGCTGGAGGGTTAAATCTCTCCTCTGCCATATTTTGAGACTCTGCTCCAATCCACCCACTCCCTCCCCCCCCGCCCCCCCAAGAATGTTATTAGTAAATACTATATATCATAGCAACCATATGGGGCTGGATAGGATCCCCATAAGGGTTCTGAGGGAGCTGACAGAAGAGCTCACCAAGCAACTTTCGATTCTTTTTAATCTGTCCTGGTTAACCAGGGAGCTTTCAGTTAACTGGAGGCTGGCAAACATGATGACAATCTACAAGTAGTACTGCAAAAAGGATGCAGGGAATTACAGGCCTGTCACCCGCCCTCAGTGCCAGGGAGGCCCTGGAGCAGATTACCTTGAGTGCCACCAGCAACAGGTACAGGACAACCAGGGGATCAGGCCCAGCCAGCCTGGGTTTAGGAGAGGCAGGTCCTGCCTGACCAACCTGATCCCTCCTGTGACCAGGTAACCTGCTCAGTGGATGAGGGAAGGGCTGGGGATGTGGCTACCTGGGCTTTACAAAGCCTTTGACACCTTCTCCCACAGCATCTCCTGGAGAAACTGGCTGCTCATGGACAGGGCCCTGTTCTCTGGGGGAAAGAACTGGCTGATGGCAGGGCCAGGGAGTGGGGGGGAATGGAGGGACATCCAGCTAGGGCTGGGCACTGGTGGGGTTCCCATGGGATCAGTACTGGGGCCAGGCCTGTTTAACATCTTCATGAGAGGCCTGGAGGAGGAGATCAAGGGCCCTCTCAGTCAGTGTCTGACTGCACCAAGCTGGGTGGGAGTGTGGATCTGCTGGAGGGCAGGAGGGCTCTGCAGAGAGATCTGGACAGGCTGGATCCATGGGATGAGGCCAGTGGGGTGAGGTACAACCAGGGGAAGTGCTGAGTCCAGCCTTTGGGTCCCTTCAGCCCCCTGCAACTCCAGACTGGGGGAAAAGTGGCTGGAAAGCTGGAAAAGGCCCTGGGGATGCTGGTGACGGCAGCTGAACATGAGCCCAGGTGTGCCCAGGTGGCCAAGAAGGCCAATGGCCCCTGGGCTGTCCCAGCCAGGGTGGAGCAGCAGGAGCAGGGCAGTGACCGTCCCTGTGCTGGCACTGCTGAGGCCACATCTCAAATCCTGGGGCAGCTCTGGGCCCCTCATGACAAGAAGGACATTGAGGGGCTGGAGCATGCCCAGAGAAGGCAACAGAGCTGGGGAAGGCTCTGGAGCACCAGGAGCAGCTGTGGGTGGGCTCAGCCTGGAGAAAAGGAGGCTCAGGGGGGACGTTGTGGCTCTCCACAGCTCCCTGACAGGAGGTTGCAATTACGTGGGTGTTCATTTCTTGTCCAAAGCAGTAAGTGATAGGACAAGAGGAAATGGACACAAGTTGTGCTAGGGGAGGTTTAGGTTGGATATTAGGAGAAATTTCTTCCCCCAGAGGGTTGTTAAGCTCTGGCACAGGCTGCCCAGGGCAGTGGTAGAGTCACCTTTCCTGAAGAGATTTAAACAACATGTAGATGTGGCACTGAGGGACATGGTTTAGTGGTGGACTTGGCAGTGCGGGGTTAATGGCCGAACTTGATAACCTTTCCTTTCCAGCCTTAGCGAGTCCATGATTTTATGGTTAGCCTTAATGTGATATGAGGTCAGAACAATACAGAGAAGACGGCAATATAATTAATGTCATTTACACAGAAATTCTTGAATAGTGATGAAGCACTGAAACAAGAGTTATATGAGGTAACAAACTGAGCAAGGTTGTTAATACAGGGAAGAAGCCTTGATTGTTTCTGATCTCTCTTGATCTTCATGCTTACTTGTTGCTTAAGACAAAACATCAAGAAAATTACTGTAAACAGCCTTAGTTTAAAGAAAATTAGCTGTTCAAGCATGCAATAAGATGTCAAATAGGGTTATCAAAAGCCTAACTGGGTAGTTGATAATGAGAACAGCTGGTTAAAAATGAGAACCAGCTTCTAATGATTTTCATTGGAGCAGTATCCAAGCACAGAAAATCCAATTATACCACAAAGGGGATTTAGAACGAGGCAGTCCAGCACTGAGCCTCAGCAGTGGTCTGGAAAAGCAATCTCAAACACGCAAAGAAAGAAGACTGACTTTGAATGGGCTTATTAAAGCAGGAGTGGAAGTCTCCTCCTCCTAAGTATGTTGAATTTCCAGGTCCATGTCACTCAGAGCTTAAGTGCTTAGCTCTAATCCGGATGAAGGTATCTCTCTTCTCAGGAAAATGACAGCTATGTTGGTTGTCCTGGAGTCAAATGAATAAAGCAGTTTAGTCAAGTCTTTGCAAACTAGTTTTAACCTGCTGTGATCAGTCAGTTTTTCTCTTTCTAAGTCACATCCAACAACCAGAAGTTCGGAGTCCTCAGCAAGACATAAAACACTAGCACTCATATTTGTGCTCTGAAACTGACTTGAAGAACCTGCAGCTGCCTCTCACCAGGGCTAAAAACCCTGGGTAAAGAAAAGGAGAGAAAAACTTTTTGTGACATCCCAGGGAGGAGTTTTTGAAGGTGTCAGAAATCTGTTATGATTAACACAACATTAATAGAGGGTGAGTGACTAACCTTTCTTGGATGCAGTTTGGAGATATTATTACTTCCTCTTTTGCATAAATTGCTAAGTAAAAGAAATAAAAGCCAGTTAGATGATGTACTCTCAACAATAAATATGCCCTAGCATGAAAAAAAATTAAAACCCAAAGCTTTTAGTCTTCTACCCATCTAACAGTAGACATGGAGTTTGATTAAAACATTTGACTTAGAGAAGCTGTTAACAGAGTAAGAAATGAATCATTAAGAAGGATTAAATGTACTCATAAAGAACATCAACAAATCTATTCCTCGAATGCTTAGCCTCAAAATTATGATGAATTGACTTCATTGCTATGTAGATTTCCAGAGAGAGTCCCCTTATCTTCTTGTTGACAACAAAAGTAGCATAAACAAATCAGTCAGATTCTGGCCATATGTAATATGTCTTAAAACAGTATAGAGTCTGGTCCTCTGTAGAAAACACCTTTTAGAGGTAAAGCAAGTTACAAAATGAATAAAAAATTACTGGAAAAATTACAGTAGGCACTTGTAAATAATAAAGTCCTTTCTGCAAGTCCTTTGCCTCTTATGTGGCCATGATTTTGTTCAGTATCCTATTTTGCAGACATTTCAAACAACTACATTCTAACTTATCTATTACTGAAGAAATGCATGGCCTTTCCTCACAAACACACACACACACACACACATGTTCACTGGGGAATAAAAACTCTGGGAACAAATCTCTATTTAGGATTATTGTGAGAGTTTATTCTAGCTGAATGTTTCTAGACTTCCACAGAGATATTTAGTAGTGGCATTTCCTGCCTTCTCCTGCTCATATTGAGTTATGTGCTGTCAGTAAATCAGAGGAGTTATCCTGCTTTTTTAGTTCCATCTTACTACAGAAATTGGCAGAAATTATTTATCTGACTACTTGTACACACTTCTGTGTTTAAGAATAAAAAGAATTTGTTTTATTAATTAGTGCCTTCTAGTAACAGATGAGGGATAATTCTGCCTTAAACTGTAGTTTCCATTTGTTGTGAACTTAAATTCCTTTTCTCTCTTTTTTTTTTTTTTTTTCTTTTCCCTGTGAGGCTTGAGTGACAGAATTGAGGACAGAGAGATGGTCCAGACAAGCTGAGAGTTTTCTACTGAGGAGTCAGGAGAAATATCAGTTTGGAGGTAGTGTGATAGAACTCTTTCTGCTTCATCTCCCACTAAAGTTATGTTTAAGATGGAGTCAGAAATCCTGTTTCAGTGAAGAGATTATATCCCCAAACATCTGTTCCAGCTGAAAGCTGCTCTCTCTCAGATGCGCAAGTGAACTGTTCTTACCCACATTCCTGAGTACCAATTTGGTGAGCTGTGTGAAATGCCTGGCTTGAACAGTTCAAATATTTCAGTTTTGCAAACAATGTTAATCTTATTTCAATGGGTAAGAAAGTGCACCTATAAGTCATTGAATGTATTGATTTGGTAAATTAATGGTTTCTCAGAGTTTAAAAAACTGTTACCTCTTCATATGCCACTCGTGCTTTCAATGCTCATTTTTGCCCAAAGCTTCAAAGCAGCAAAGTGAACTGTGTGCAGCAGCTGTAGCCTGTGGTGGGGAAAGAGAAGTCCCTGGTGCTCTGTTTCCTGAGTTTTGGGCCTGAATTTTTATACTGTGCTCTAAAGGGATCAGGATTGACATTTCTCCCTTTATGGAAGAGGGACGAAGATATTCACATGTACAGGGAATCCAGTGTTATTATCTCTCTCCTGGATAGAGAACAGGTTTTTTCCATATTCTCATCCAAAATTTGCTGCTACTTCTGAATTGAAAAAAAAATACTTCAAGAAATTCTGGATAACCATAATTAATTTTGAAGTTCAGATTCATGGGCATTGTAAAATATTTTTATTCAGTCCCATGTTGGCAATAAATTTTTCAGAAAGGTTGAGGTCATGATTTGTGACAGGACTTAGAATAGTTCATCATGTAGAATTTCTCTTTTAATTTGTCTCTTTGAATCTGTCTATCGTTCTTGCATGCAGTTCTTGCAATTAACAGCTAAGCCCTTGGTTCAGAGCATTTGTGTAAGTGAAGCTGTTTTATGAGAATACCTAAAAAACAAGCCTCTAAATAATTTTTAAGCAGGTTTATTGCTTTTGTCAGTGCATATTTATGAAGCAGTTTGTGAGGACAAAGAAGCCATACTGTGAGTACAAGGAGACTTGGATTACATGAAAATGGGATTTTCCAAAAGTCTGTATCTTTCCAAACCAGAGGAAACAAACAGGGGAGTGAATGTAATAACAAAAGCAATGTCATTTAACATCTGGCAGCAGCATAATGTGCATTATGGCAACATATTTACACTTGGGAATCTAAAAAGTAGAAGTCCACCATTGCCACAAGCATTTATGCATGTATTTACAGTTATTGCTGGAAATCATTCACTGAAAGTCAGTTAATGCTTGTAGAAAGGGGATCCATTTTCATAATATTGCTTCTGAAATAACAAGGGAGGTGCTTTCAGTCTTGAGTTTCTCTTACTTTGTGAACAAAGGAAAAAAAAAAGACAAAATTATCACCTTTCCTTTGCTGACTGCATTATATCTTCTCCCGATCACAACAGGGTGCTTTTCAGAATAGCCAAACCTCTTCTGGAGAAAGAAAGAGTCTCATATTCAACACTTTAAAATGTGAGATGTGCAACCTGTCAATGGTCAGTGCAAAGTGTTGCACAGCTAAAACACTGAAAGGGAGAGAGCAGCAAAAAAGGGATGTAGCAACCAGTTTACCATGTCTAATGAATTCTGAGCAATGAGCTGCTGTCCACTGTAAGATGGTGCTCTTAAGTATGTGAGTCATACAGTACTATAAGGAAAATTCTTGTTCCTCCCCCACTGATGTTTTATACCTTACAGATTTACAGATACCATACTTTTTGACTCAAAACTCCTCCATTTCCACTTCCTTATGCCTATTGTATCTGAATTTTTGAAGGAGTTGTAAGCAGCTTTTTTCCAGGCTTGTATTTAATCCTGAGTGGGATAGGCAAGGTAGATCATAGAATCACAAGTGTGGGATGGAAAGGACCTTAAAGATCTTTTTCCACTGGGAAATGTTCCCTGTAGATGTGATTGATCAAATATGTTGTATTTTTTAGCAAAATGTCCCCTTTCAGCAGTTCTTATGTCCTGAAGAATTATGAGTCATCTGCTTGGATTTTTTTTTTCCCAAGCTGTAATTAATATTGAGGAAGTGTGTGTGTGACACTCTCATGTGTGTGTTCAAAAATTACTTCTCATGTCCACTAAGTTTTTGTCTAAGGAATGAGGAGAGAAAATTACATTACTACACTGCTTATTTTTTTCCTTTGTGTCAGGAATTGGACTTACATCTCTGCCAGCATTTAATGGATGATATGTTACCACTGGTGTTATTTATATATATTCTTTTGAAACTTGACTTTTTACATCTAATATGAACTCACATGTTTGGTTTCTTTAAACAGTGCCAAGAAGCCAGAAAAAAGACTGAGAAAAATAATTTTCAGTGCAATGGGAACACCTCAGCTAGCTAGACTTTTGCCTGAAAACCTTGAAAAAATGCTGGGAGGTAATTCCAAGCAAAAATTATTGTGCTAAGGATGCCTGCTGCTCCTTGTTGGAAGATTTGGGAATAGGATTGCAAGTATGTTTGGTTTTGTTGTATTACCACTTACTTTAAGACTTAATTTTTTAAGGAAGAAAGATGGCCCATTTGAGCCATTTTGGCAAAATCATGTCTTCAGTACCTTATCTGTACTCTGCAGCGTGATGCAGACCAATTTTACTCTGTTTTAAGAAGCATTTACCACCGTTGTTTTAATGTTTTAATCTTGTCTTTGTTTTTTTTAGAAGTATAGCATCAGTCCTTCATATATTTCCCTATATTCTGCTTATATGAATTCTGATTCTTTTCTTAAAAACTCCATGTATCATCAGCATAAGCTGCTGTAATAAAAAGGCCTGTAATACTTACCTCCCAAGATATTCCCCAGGCTTCTCAGTGAGAGAAGAGCTGTCTTCTCTCTGTGAGAACTGTTCCTTTTAAGATATTCCTAATGTCATGAAGTATGGGGAAATTTTTACAGAGAATATATTCTAAAAAGTCCTGTTGGCAGCTACTTTTCATTTATCAGCACAAGCAAAATTAAGTGGAAATTCACAGTTTCTGGTTTGTGATGATGACTAAGACTGTTACAGAGTTATGAAAATATGAGAGTTTCTCTGCCCTACAGCACTAGTGAAAGGCTTCAGACACATCTCCAACAGAGAAAGCCTGTCCAGATTCTGCATCTGATTAGGGATGGCTTTTGCATGGTACTGCATTTACTTACTTCAGTTACTGTCCTAAGATTTCTTCTTTATAAGCTTTTAATTCTGCCTTTGATTACTGTTGATATGATAGCAGTGACTTCCAAATCAGCTCAGGAATCTTAGTGCTCACTTTGTTTGCTTAGGGTTTTTTCCCCCTTTTAATTTATCAGGTTTTGCCTGTTAATTTTCAGTTAAAATCCATGTTTCCAATGCTTGAAACCTCTGCAGCAAGGCTAAATAGTCAAAACTCTTAAAACATTTTAAGTAACCATGAATATTAAAGTATCTCACAACATAAAGAATAAATCACTGTCCTGCTGAAGAACTGTAGCAGTTAGACACGTCTAGGTAATAAAACTGACTTCAGCAAGACTTCAGTAAAGTATGTGTTGAAAAGGTTATTTCTTTCTCTATAACTTTGTTTCAGACCTGAGTTCCTTTAATGATATTTCTACCAGCACACAGTAACATGTACTAAGAGACAAGATCTTTAAAGCCAATTTATGAATAACTGAAACCCTTGCAAGCTTTCTGTCAGTCACAAAGATTGTTCCTTGGTATTACCTTCTGCTTTCAAGGATGCTTGAAAGGTTGCTCTTTCTTTCTTTCTGCAGTTTCAGAAGCTGACCTTTAGGCTGTCAAGTGCTGAACTTCACGAGCAGTTTTAATCTTGGGAATGCTCTTTTAGGCAAAAATACCATTGACCCTTTGCTGCCTGGTATCTCTACATTGATGAAGAACAAAAATGTGAGGAATTGTTGTAAGAACTGGGCAACAAAAGTGAAGCCCTCATGTCTTTTTCAAATTGTCCTGATTGTGAAGAAAATAAAAACAAACGCTTATGTTTCTTTAGTGCTTGTTGTTATTTGAGGAGAGGCATTTTTGTTGCTGTTATTAAGCATGAATTTACATTTCTATCAAAAAGCTCTTGGCAAAATCCCTTCTCTGCTGCATGAATCATAGAATCACAGAATCATGCTGGGTTGGAAGGGAGTCATCAGGATCATCGAGTCCAACTCCTGGCCCTGTGCAGGACACCCCAAAAAACAAAACTTGTGCCTGTGAGCATTGTTCAAACATTTCTGGAACTCAGTTCTGTATGGCAGTGCTGTAAGATCTGGGTCCATATTTTAACATGGGAGTGTGTAGTGTGTTTTTGCAAGTATGTGTTTGCATCTGTGTAGGTGTATATATATATATATTTATATATAAGCTTGTATATGTACATATATTTCTCATCAATGAGGATGAGGACAAAATGAGTATCAGTAATCCTGCACTTTGAATCTGGTTTTATAATACTGGAATATCTTGGAGGAATGGGAAAATATCCCAGTTCTAGGCTGATGATCCACACATCATCAGGATATTTATCGCCCTGAGTCCAAGAAGCCTGGATTATGTCTGTTCCTTATGAATTTACATGCAATTGACCTTGGTCTGCCAGGTGGGATATTGATCCCAGGGGAACTTATGCTCTGGCTAGCAGTGTTCCTGTTTCCAGGGAACTATTTTACCTGTTATTTCTAGGTAGCATCTCAGTAACTTTCTGCCAGAGAGGAATCTGATACTGCTATTTTTGTTTGGTATTTTAAGGAATAGTGTCTTACATTTTTTTACATTTGTAGGAATTTAGACCTTAAATGGTCCTAAGCATATTTCTCAGAAGCTCCTGGCCTTCATTAGCTTTATTTTAGTCTCTGCTAGTGGTTGCACATCCATTTTTCATGTGATTGTCTGCCTTTCTAATATCCCCACACACTGTCACCAGATGCTGTCACCAGTGTATCTCCAGGCTGTGGTGTAACAGTGGCAGTTCAACCACAGTGAAAGGCCAGAGACATGTCCAAGCCACCAGCCTGTGTCTGTGTGCAGGAAGGGAAAACATGCAGAACATGTGAGGAGAACTCTGCCTTCAGGCAGTCTCTTTCTAAATTTTTTTTTCCCCCCAAGCAGAGACACAGATTTCTGCCAGAATCACTGAAATCAGCCTGGAAGGCCAGCACAGACCCCTGCTCTGACCTGGAGAACACTGTCTGTGACTTAGGTTGTATGTGGCTTTGCCCAAAATTTTTCTGCAAAAGCGAGACTTTCCACAGATCAGGTTATTCAGAACTGAAAATGTGAGAGCAAAGTGGTGGCTACAGCTTTGCAACAGCCTTTCTGCAGGATTTCAGCTGTGATTTGCTGTGATTCATTGCAAGTCATCCCTTGTCATGGCTTAAAAATTTGCATGCAAGGAGACCCTAGAGTTTGAGTCTTTACGTAGACTCTGCAGTCTGCCTTTGGATTTAAGGCATATAAGGAGAATATCAGAGTGAATTTGGATTCTTTTGAACATATTTATTTTGATGCAGTTCCTTTCTATTCCTTTCCTTGCCCTTAGCTTAGGATGAGGCAGCCAAGCTGCCTGAAAGAGCCAGATAATTAATTACTATTAATTAAAGAAATGGAACATCTGTGCTTATCTTTGGGAGGTATCTACAGTGTGAATAATCAGTGTGGTTTTACTGCTTCAGATTTGGATAACCCCCTACCTGTCACTGGAATGTGCAATTTTTGGAAGACCAGAGTGGAGAGCGAGCATGAATTTCTTACTGAACAACTTCACTGTCATTTTAAACAGTAGATACAGCACCTCCATAAGAAATATCTTGGAAGTTCTTATTTTTGCTTTCTCTCACTTCACTTTTTTCCCCTTTTTTGTGGCCAAGAATCTCAACGGCCTCTATATATGACAGCTTTTTTCAGTGTCAGGCTGTCAACTCCCACAGCTTGTGCCCACAGGCTGCACACAGCTGTTGCCCATGTCAATCCTACATGCAGGTCTTGAAAAATCATCAAATAGAAGTCTAATCTCTGTGTTCTTGCACTCTTGAAAAAACCAAACTCCACAAGAAACAAGGTTTTAAGCATCCAGAAGCATCAGCAGCTCAACAAGGAAAACCTCTATTTCCCAAAGTATTAAACGAGGAGTAATTCCGTGTGTCCTAAACCGTCCATTACAACTCAGATATTATGTGGGAGGTTAGTTTGGTTTTGGTTTGGTATTTGGTTGTGGTTTTTTGTTTTGTTTTGTTTGTTTGTAATGTTAGATGTCCTGAAAACAGAATTCTCTGAATGTGCCTATTATTTCCTAAAGCCACCAAACTGTGTAGACTGGAAATAAGATTTTTCTCACGTGGTATGATGAGGCTGACTATTACTGTGCTGTGGGGGAGCACTAATATCTTTATCTACCTAAAATTTTATCTCTTGTTATCAGCCGATAACAGGAGCTTATCAGGAACTTTTTAGTGGAACCAAATTTAGACCAAAAAAAAGAAAAAAAGGTGATTTGTAGCATATGCAATCCAACACTGCATTATGGCAGTTCTCTGTAGCTGCTTGGTGAAACTGATAACTTTCTTTTGACAGCCAACTTCTGGTACTAAATGTGGAGGAGAGGGTATCACTTTATCTGAAATGTCTGTTTTAAGCAAGTTTGACAGGAATTGGAAAAATAATTAAAGAAAGCAAAAGAACCATGTCTTATGTCAAGTTTTGGGCAATTCTCTTGCTAATGTGATACATAATTAGTAGTTTCTAAAGAGGCTCAGTGTATGTGAAATTGCTCTTGGTTCTGTGCCACCAGAATAATGTTGTCACTTGGGTGGAAAATTGAGGCTTTCAGACTCAGTTCAAATTAACCTCAACTGTCTACAGAAATCTGACCAAAAAAATTGCAGACTGGACTGCAAGTCATGAGGCTGCTACAATCCCTTAGCTTCTGGTTACCCTTTAAGGCTTGTCACTTGAAAACCTATGCTAGCAGTGAAAGGATGACTGATTTCATATCACTCTCACACAAACAGACAAAATTTCACTTGAACCATTTAAGGCATTGCCCCTTCCACTCCAGATTTTGTGGGGTTTTTTGTACTTGATGGGCTATTTCATGGTGCAGGTGAATGAGGCTTGGCACTGCTGTGCTGGTTTGGGCAAATTTGGAAATACATCCCCTGGAAGAAGGCAGGTTACAACCACCCCTCCCCCACCAGGTTCGGGAAAACATGAATTTTCCTCAAAGGAAAGTGAAAGAGATAAAAACTATTTATTTAACAAATATACAGGAAAAGGGATAATAATGCTAAATGATAAAACCTCCCACTCTGCTGAGAGAAACCTGGGAAATTTCAGAGTCCTTCCGTAGATCTCTCTCTCCCCCTCCTTGGAGCTGGGATGGGGTGATGGGCCCACCTCCAGGGCCAAGGCCTTGGTGGAAAGTCCTCCCGATGTATTCTGATGTTGAAACAGTCCAGCAGGGAAAAATGGAAAAAGACAAGTCCCAGGAAAACAAAAGTTCAACTCTCTGTCTCTCTCCAGAGAAAAAGAAAGCCCAAAGCTGGCTGGCTAAAAAAAACCAAGCAGGGCTTCCTCCCTCTCCTCTCTCTCTCGCCACCGCAGAAGAAAAGCTGTCTCTATCTCTGTGTGTCCTTGAAACACTACTTTGAAAGTTCTGCTCAGTTTTTTCCTCTCCCCCCTCTCAGGCTCAGTTTAAAGGCATAGAAAGGCACAAAATTAATTTCTGGGCATAGAAGAGTGATAGGGGATACACATCATAAAGTCACCTCAAGACAACTGCTGATTTCAGAAATGGTGTATATATGATGGCATTTCTTGAGACTGGGAGGAGTTTCAGGGATGAATCTTCATCTTCAAAAACATACATGTTTGAGGCTATTAGTAAATTTGGGAATGCTTTCTAGCTTTCATGGATTTTATGCTGTTTTGAGAAAACTGATTTCTAAGGGAACAAAATGAAGCGGTATGTTTAGTGGAAATATTTTTGTTAGAAATACTTTTACTTTCAAAATAACATGTAAGTTTTCCTTCCCAGAAGTTTATGTTTAAATAATCTATTTTTAAATAAATTAAAAAATTTTTTGGTGATGTCTCTTCCATCATATTAAAAAGGCAAAAAATATAATAACAAAAGCCAGTATATGCATTTGTTCCAGAGGCTGTATTAAAAGTGACAATCATTTATGACAGATATCTAAGGAGGGTGATGGCAGGGAAAGCCTAAATTTAATTAAAAGGCAACATTATACACTGCCTGAAGGGTGACTTTAGCATGACATGTCACTAATGGGAGTAAAGCCCCCCCCAAAATTAAAATATCAGAACTTTCTTAAAATAGGCACTATACGTACAGGTATGTGTGTGTGCTTCTATCCAAGTGTAGGTTTTCAGTTAAGGAAATGAAACACTGATAAAAAGAAAATTGAGAAAATTGAAACATTAGAATTCTCTTTTGACTACCTAGCACTTTTTTTCTAAGTATTAAAGGCAGCTTAGAAAATCGTTATCAACCTGAAAAATGCTGCTTCCTTTCTTAAATATAGAAGTGAAATATAGAACCTGCTAATGGTTTTATTTCCAATTATATGCATTTTCAAGAGAAACATTATGCTGTCAGGACTTTGCACTTGGGTCTTTTTCCTGTGCAGTTTTAATCCTTTCAAGACATGTCTCATGTCAGAATTTTTCCAAATCCTATAGGAAGTTTTGGCCTTTAATATTATATTTTTCTCTTTAAAGAGTGGGTTTAGCATTAAGACCAGGCTGTCTGAATAAAGGTGGTCCACTAATTTTAACTCCTCTAATTTAAACCAACTTTGTTAAATTAATGGAAACTTTTTCCTGAGAACATGCAGAAGAATTACAACTGATTTAATTATGCAGACAAAATCTGTAGTGCTTCTTCTAAAGGTGCCATTAAATTGGGAGTTATTTTCCTGTTTCTCAAACTTCCCACTCAAAATCTGGATGCCATTTCCACCTTGAAACCTAAAGAGAAGTTTGTAGGTTGCTGTTTGAATGCTTGAGAGGATCACTTGCAGTTTCTCTCAACTCTAACATTTCATACAGAGTGTAGCTAAAAAGGGAAAGAGGTAGAGGATTCCTGACATATAATGTGATAATATGTCATCTATGCTGACCAGACCACTTCTTAATTTGCAATGTCTAACTGCTTAGTATTTTCATCATCCTTATTTCTTTTTGTTTCCTTTATTAAATTTGCTTATTTATTTATTTATTTGCTGAAGAACTGCCAAGTTTGTGTAAGTAGCCAAAAAAAAAAAAAAAAAAAAAAAAGCCCTTTTCTGTTTCCTGTGGACTGTGGCAGCTTGATTCCAGGGAGGAAAATGAAAATTTCTTTGGAAAAGACAGAAAAAGGAAGATCAAACACAAAAAAAGAGATGTCACAGAGTGGAAGTGTGGTGGCTGTTTGGAGTATGTTCAAAGTCTGGCTACTGTGCTGTCTGGATGTGTCTACAGCTGGCTGATCTGAATCTTGGAAGTTCTGGTAAAACCTAAAATTTTTAAGAAAACATGGACTTCTACTCCAAATTGCAGCCCAGTTTAAATTTTGAAACAACTAAGGCAAACATATCTGTGTGATCCCCATAGAAGCTTCTGAGACCCCTCAGCCCTGGCTTTGCTTTGTTTCTCCTGCAGTCCAGTATGACAATCGCATTGTCACCAGTGCAACTTGGCTTGGGTCCTTCCAGGGGCTTTCTGGGCAGCCTTTTCTCACCACTGCAGTGTGGGATTATGTCCTGGGTTGCAGTGTATTCTATCACCATCCCCATCAGCTGTTGAAACCAGGTGGGGCAGTGTTTCCTTGCCTCCTCCCCCCAGACTATCTTTCTGTTAATTGCCCATCAATGTCCTGCCACATGACTCAGAGATAACTCCCTCCGGACTATCTTCTGTTAATGAGCCTAATCAACACTTTGCCTCATGACTCATTACCCCATTGTCAGATGCTCCACCCAGAGGGAGGAACCAAGCATCCCATCATGGATATAAACTGAGACTGAACACCAGAGACACCGGCTTCCCACTGGATTTCCAGAGGACAGGAGCTACACAGCCACCACTGGACCTTCTGAGGAGGAGCAGACCCTTTTTCTACAGGATCACCACTTCAGAGGACTGCAGCCACCATTCTATCAGACTGCTACCACCACCCTGCCTAACAGGGTGTCAGGTTGTATCTTGACTCTGTCAGTTTGAACCAGTGTTTTCTTTTAGTTTTTTTCTTTTCTTTTTTTAACTTCCCCATTAAATTGTTATTCTGACTTGGTGCCTCCCACTGGTTTGTTTTCAAACTAGTACAGATTATTGTTGGAATCGATGGGAATCAGCACTGGGCTGCTCACATGCAAACCCTTGAGGTGGTGGAAATGGTGCTGTGAGAACATACCATGATCTCCTATGTTGTGAATGTGCTGAGACCCAAGAGTATATGACTGCAAGTAATAAAAGCTTTACTGCCAGGTTTTCCCTCTAATTACCACTGAGTACTGAAGCTGGCCCTTAACTCATTAGTATTCATATAAAAATTTCAAATGCAATGTCTGCCATTATTAAAACCTAATGCCCAGGTTGTTGTTCATTAATCCTTGAGACTGCAGTGTTCTGGGGCTTCATTTTTTAAGACTATTTATGAGGCATCACAATGTTGTCAATGTATTAATTGGCTCCTGCAAGAATAGGCTCCAAAGATTAATAACTTCATGGTAAATGTAGTTCTGGGAGGAGAGTTATTGCAATATTCGAATTCTAATTACTAAAGTTAATTATATAGTTTTAGCTTCCCAAGCAGTGTAGGAAAGTGTATATAAAATACAGTTTCCAGCATGACTCAGTTCTGAGAAAGCTCAGCTGAGGAAATAAGGTGCCTTGGGGTCTATAATGCTGTAGGAGCTGTTACAGAGAAAACACAGAAATTAGGAAGTGGGGTTACAAAACAGCCATAGCATGGCAAAAAGCTAAGGAAAAAATTATGATTTTCTGGATTTATTATTTGAATTTATTATTTGAATTATTTGAACAAAATACTCACCTTCCTTCCTGCTCAGTGGTGATTGTAAGCTCCAGTTGATAAGGCTGATTATTCTTTCTCTGAGAGGTGGTTGCATGGCACTGCTGCCTCTCATGTCCTTTTCTTCTATCCTGTTGTCATAGGTAAGCTAAAGCCTATGCAAAAACACATCCTCCATAATTATCTGTGCTATTCATGTACTTAAGAGATATTTATTGGTTTCTGATGCTTTCAGGTCTCTGTGTAATACCTGTGTATCTCTGTGTAATGGTCTCTGGACCATTTCAATTCAAAGTCACTATTTTACTTCTCTAAGGGAGAATGGCTTCTAGGCATGTTTCCATCAGAAATGATTTCAGCTTTTGGCTACTTCAATATTATTATGCATATTGTGAGGGGTGGCTGCTTCCCTGCATTCACAGTTATAAAATGAATGGAATCATTCTGATGTTGTTGAAAACCACACCTGCAGAGAAATCCTTACCTGCGTATATAAATGACACCTCTCTCTGAGTTTATGCCTTTCTCTGGAGACAGAAGAGAAATAGCTTTTTGGTGATTAAATTGGATTTTTCAGTTTCTTTCAGAAGATTGTTCTTTTTATGGTCATACAGCTCAGATTAACTCACACTTGACAATATCCCCAGGACCTTTCTGTTACAACTCTGTCCCATTTTACACAGGTAATTGCTACAACACATTGCTATGCAACTGTTTCTCTCTTTGCGAGTTAAAGTGCTTGAGCTGTGATTTAATTTTCTACCATCATGCTTGCAATTTGGGACTGGGATTATCACTGTGTTTGCAGTGCTATCTACAGTCCCAGCGAATGGGGAAGAAACAAATGGAAGCCAAACTGTTTCTCTCTCCACTGGGTTTTCATTATGTAAGCACCATCAATCTGCACAACACAGGGAAACTGTTTAAAACCTGTGTGACCCTGGTTTGCAAAGCTGACACTGAAGGCAAGGCTGCATCTAAGAGGTTCCACAAAGTTCCAAATTACACACAGAAAACAGTGAGAAACCTCTGAGAAATTGATGGTACAGTATGTAAACTGGTTTACTGGAAGCATACAACCTAAGAATGCCTATCAGTTTTATTATCTTACTTGCCCACTGGATAAGTCTGAGAGGACATATCAGCATAAAAATGAATCATAATTTAGACCCAAATTAAAATGCATTTGATTTCTCTTTGACTGACTTTCAATCTAAACAATGCTAATATTAGTATGCTCATCATCTGATGTGTCTAAAATGTTCAGAAGGGTTTTAAAAGCGTTCAGAATTCTGGTTGTTTGCTCCTCTGTTTCAATTTTCCATTGGGCTGAAAAAACTTTGTGATCAGCAAATTGACTCTCTTTTGTATTAATCCAAGTATTATATTTCTATTGAAAAAGATTAAGTAAAATTTGGATCAGCTTGTCCTATGATTACATATGGCAGCATAAATGAAAAGAGGGTGGAAAGAACTTGATGACGTCCCTAGGATCAGATCTGCTGTGCAAAGACCTTTGGTAGATTGACAACGATAAATGTTACTTATGACATTTCAAATATGCAGCACTGTGAATTTACAAAAGTATTCTGTGGAGATGCTTGTCCTTGAGACACTTGGAGATATCCTTCTGACTACACTGGAAGCTGAATACATGTTCATTTTCTCTGATTAAAAAAAAAAGGCTTAAAATCTTGAAGAGGCTTGAATACATTTGCAGATCTGCTGGAGTAGTAAAAGGTTGCTGCAAAATCCATGGGTAGTAACTGAAACTTAGCAAATGCAGGCAGGAAATGAAGCATATTCTTGCCTTTTTGCTTTCAGAAGGAATTAAACCACTGGAGTTAAACCACTGGACAGGACACTACCCAAGGTAACTCCTTGAGGCTGGGATCCCTCACCTTGGTGGTTGAGAGTTTGTACATTCTGGGTTATCCTTCTAAATCCCTAAGATTTCTCAAAGCAGTTATGTAGTGCCAATTCCATTTGACATCGCAAATCTCTATTCCAGTGTTGATGGAGCTTTAATTGGTTTATTTGGTTTTCTCCCTTAATTTTTTAAGTTTCTGATGTAGAAAAATTCCCAATTCCAGTGAAGATACTGGATCCTGAGCATGAGTATCTGTGTTATATACCACCATAGAAAAGATCAAACCCATGATTTCTATTTTCAGGAAAAACAGTAAAAAATGTAGCAGGAAAAGAGGAATTTATTGAGTATTTGCAAAAGGAAAGGAAAAAGAAGACAGGGATTTGTGCAGTAATGTTGAAACTACAAGACAGTTCAAACATAGCTGTTAAGCTCTCAGGATATTTTCTCAGTGATTTGTCTGAGATCTCCAGCAATTCTTCTAGAAAGCTGTGAGGAGATCAGGTCTTGTCTTGGTGTGTGTAGAGGAACTGAACAATTCTCTGCTGGGGATCTGTCCTCATATGACAGTGGTGAGTTTTCATATATATTGATTTTTAACAGTAAACTTTTTCAGCAAAAGAAAAAGCATAGAAAAATCCATACAGCCATAGCATTTCCAGACAGGAGCAATGCAATGCTGTAGAAATGTACACCTACTTACAAAGAAGAAGGATTTCTTTGTGTTCATGGAAGGCAGCATCATTATGGGAATAAATCACACCAGGTTAGAAATTCTCGTAAGAGCTCTGGGACCAGCAACTTCAGGGATGTCAGATAACTTGGAAGGCTTGTTAAAATATGGGTTAATTTACTAATCTGCCAGTAGAAAGAGCAAAGTGCCTTTATAGATTTAAGCCCTGACATCTGTAGTCTCCATCCTGTAAATATCACTGCACAGAGGTGGGATTGTATTGCATTTGAGCATAAATGAGTTGACTTTTCCTGATTACCTGTTTGGCTTGGCTACTGATGACAGTTTGTGGTGCTTGCTTGACACCCTGACATGCTCAACTGTTTGCCTGCGATTAGAGGTAAACTCTGTGCCCAGACCATACGTAGTCCTGTGTACTAAATCCAGCCCATTTTCTGATCCAGCTCTATCAAGTGAAATGGTGCCTTCAGACTATCACTGGGCTTCCTTACAGAGTTACTGGGTCTTATTCTGGCTTTGGAGGAACTCGGGAACACTGGACCCACACTGTCTGAGAGCTCTGGTTTCAGTGCAGCTGGAAAAGCTAAACAGGTTGCTTTAGTAATTAGGCCAATACAAAGCCTTTAGAGGAATGAAAACTGTTTGTTCTGTTCAATAACTATGAGCTCAGAATAAGACCAGATGTACTAAATTCCCTGTTCAGCTCTCACAATAACATAATAAGTTAGGATTATGAATTCCCCTGTTCTAATCATATTACAAAGGTGACATTTATAAGTTGCCAAGAGATGAAATGAATAGTTCTGCAAGATCAATTAATTTTCACCAGTGTTGCTTTTGCTGCAGAATTTTCTGACCCAAGCATTCCAGAGGGGAAAATTTTTCCTTTGTCTCCTGAGAAAAATATACACTATGACAGGTAACACCTGTAGGTACTGGGTATTGACTGAATGTTACCAGAATTTGGGGAATAAGCCTTAAAAAAGGCTTTGAAATCCACTATGTTTTCTTGTGCACTTAGCAACCCCATCTGTTGAGAGAGCATAACCACAAGCTTCTTACTAAAACTGCTCACCTTTTGTCAAAGCTTCAAGAACAAACATTCAAATACCCCAGTGGAGAGGAGATCTCTCTGGTCCTAATCCTCTTATGGATCACTCATGAATCTGTGGGAAGGCCTTAAATGGCAACAGTCACTTTGTTGTTTGCTCTCTCACTTTTAAATGTTTTGGCTGCAACCATGGATTGTAGAATTCGATACAGAGCTGCTGAAAAAGTACCTAAGACATGAAACCACACCATCCTTATGGGATGGTCATACAAATATGTTTTCCAATTTGAGTGGTGCTGTGCCCTGTTTTAATTTTTCATTGGGTTTTTTCCCCCCACCCTCCCTCCCTCCCTCCTTTTCTCTTTTATTCCCTTACTCCCTTTCTGTGTTTTCTTTCTTTCTTCCCCCCCTTCTGTCTCCTTGGCAATAACCAGAAATTAAATTATTTTCACAGAGTCACAGCATGCCTGAGGCTGACAGGTACTGACCCACCTGTTCAGACACAGTTAGAGCAGGTTGCCCATGCAGGTAGCATCCTGTTTTAATACTCAGTGATTCTCTCAGTGAAAGAAATATGGTTCCTGTGGAATTTCTTGTACTTTCATTTGTGGCCATTGACCCTGGTGCTGTCCCTGGATGACACTGAGAAACATCTCACTCCATCTTCCTTAATATCCTCCATCAGGTATCTGCACACTTGGATGAGATCCCCCATCTCTCCATCATCTTTGAGGCTCTAAAATACATTTTCTGCTCAGGCATGCTAGAACAGAAGCACTGATGGGATGGTTTTTTTGCCATAACCAGCAGCCTCAATGATGCTGTGTTCCTGAATAATAACAAATCATTAACCACCCTCAGCTGGGTCGTATGCCCTAATGAAACTACTAGTAAATGGCTCACAAATGGGGAGCTTGGATAGGCACCATTGACCTAGGTAAATAAGGTACTGTGCAGAAACCCTCTAGGCCCACATAATTACTGCAATTTCTCTTTAAATGTTCGACCAAGTATCATGGTCCCAGAGCTGTTATTCTTATTAATGATCTCAACCTCTTGGGTTTTTTTTCCCTTCCTGTTTATGAAATAGTTGCAGTTTTTTAGCTGCATAGTTCTTAAGAATTATTGCACTGTATTGGGTGATTTGAAAAATAATATTAGACATGGAGGGAATTCTTTAAAAACAGCTTCAAACTAACATGAGGACTTTTTTCCTTTTTTATCTGAACAAGGATGGGAGAGAAAGAACTAAGAATTATTTTTGTAAAGAAATAGGCATCATCTTCCAGTATGCATCTCTCTGGAGGCTAATTCTTTAATTTTGTGGGCCCAGACTTTAGCAACATAGCTCCATGAATTTTTAACTTTTAGGCACATACATTTGTAATATGTTGATGTGTATATTGCACTAGATGATTTAAGATGACATGTAAGCACTGTGCTTACATGAGCAGGGACTTAAATTTGCAGTCTGGTGCAAGTTGGTCTGATCCGAGTTTATTTTTGGGAAGTATGAAGGTACTTTCTGGTGCAGTTAAAGTCAAAGTGAAATGATAGGGAAGCATCAGGGGCGAGTATGATTCAAGTCAATGTGGGGTTAGAAGGCACAGGCTTTTCAAAAAATCCCGTTGCTTTAATTCAATATATTGTTTGCAGAAAGTTCTTACAGACTGTGCATCCTTTTCTGCAAATTCTTGAACAATAATCTATCAAAAGTTCTTCTCTGAGTTCATCCAGTTCCTCTACTGCCAAATACAGCTGTGCTTGGGCTTTGTCTCTGAAAATAGCAACCATCTGGTAAACAGCAGCTGTTTACCTGCTACCCATATGTGTTTCCCAAGCAATTAACAATTACAGTAAAAAATATATCTGTAGGGCTGAGAGCCAACAGACACTCAGCCACAAGCATCCTTCTTGTCAGAATCTGGGGTTTGGATCTGGTTTTGTTCCTACCAAATTGCCTCACAGTTAAGACAATGTTGGGCATCTTCCAGCGTATGCTTCATTTCTTTAGCGTGCTAAGCACTTACTAACAGAGGTGAAGCTTGCAGGTTCTGGCTTCCATCAGCACTTTTGCCAACTCAGGCTGATTAGAAAAATAAAAAATCATGAGACTGATATTAAAGTCAAACAATTTAATTTGCCTGCTGACTCTGGAAACTAAATGCATCATGATCATGAGGGCTTCTCTATAAATGCAAGTGCTGGGAATGTGTTTTATCTGATTTTTCTCCAATGACAGGCAAAGTAATAATTTTGTGGGTTTGGGATGTGTGGTTTTCAGATGGATGAGGGTAAAAAAATTAAATCTTGAACAGCTTTTCAAGTGTCTTTAAGATGGTGATGTTTTGATACTATTGTAGTTATTCACTTTCTATGTAAGCAATGCACCAAGAAAGCATCTGTCTTCACTTCCCTGAGGGCACTGCAACACTTGGAAAATAAAATTCTGTTCCCCTACATCTGGCTAAGTATGTTGCATTTTGAGAACTTTTTTCCAAGTGATTATATAAACTTTGGGTGTCTGATAATCCTGGTTCCCATGTAACACAGAAAAATAATCTGTTGTCACAACCAAAATTTCCCAGATGTAAACTATGCAAAGAGGCACACAAGCAAACCCCTGGTTTCCCAGTTTTCTCTTCCTATTTTAATTGAGTATTGAATGTCTAGATCCTGCTGGCCTGCCTCCATGATCATGCTGAGACCTGCACAATAGTTTAATGGCCTTTAGTGACCAGGCACTGTCAAACTGCTTCAACCTGAAATGGAGATGTGTCATGTTACCTGCCTGTACTGAGACTATTTGTTGTGCTAGGTAGCATCTGCTTTATTACCTAGGACAACATAATCTGGGAAGGTCAGATGACATAACTGAAAAGTTATGAAAAAGCAGTTAAAACATCTTTGCATGAATCAGCACGTCAGTTGTGATGAAATACACATATTAATAAAAAATAGTTGTTATTTTATTCTAGTTTTGTTGCAAAGTCAAAATGATTCCTATAGAAGCTTGAAATAATGCAGGTGAAGTATCTGAAGAACTCCTGAAACTCTCTGCTGTTTGTAGTGGATGCTTCAAAGGATGTGGAATGGGAAAACAGGGGCAAAGGTATATTTTGTAGAAGGTTGTAATAAAAACGGAGACAGCAAGACCAGTGTATGCTGCTGAAAGAAAGGAGATCTGTGCAAAGAAAGAAACTGACAGAAGAAGTCTGAATTTTATGTGGCATGTATGGGAAAAGCCATGACATATTCCATTGTTTTGGATTTTGGTTTGGTGGATTTTTTTGCTGTTGTTTCGGTTTTTGTTTGTTTGGTTTGTTTTTTTGTTTCTTTTTTTGGTGCTACGGTAAGGGAAACCAGATAGATAAAATATTGGAAAGAAGATGAGAGAAGGCAAAATCTATGCTTACTGACAACTAGCAGGAGGACTGATATTACAGCTGGGGATGGGGTCAGTGGCTCCGACCCAGGAAGAGGTGACCGGTCTGGAGAGATGGGCCTGAAAGGAATCGCCTTCCTGAGGCCCGGTGTCTTCCCTCAGCTGCTGGCAGGTGGCTGGTTCCGCACGAAGGTAGCTTTATTGTCGGTCCGTGCTCCAGCGAAGGGGAAAGCCAGGAACGAGAGCTCCCTCTGTCCCACCGGGGCAGAGGGCTAGCTTTTAAAGGGATACAGGGGATGGGTGCCAGGGGGTAAGGGCCAATGGGTTACAAGGGATCTACATAGGGTCTCCTGGAGGATTCTGGGTCTGACTTTTCTCGCCGTGACTAAAGAAGTGATTGCCTTTCCAGGGAGTCCTGCTGGGCGATTATGCAATCTCAGCAGGCATCTCTCCAGGGCAGTGGCTGGGCATACCCTACAGACTGAGACTTGTACAGAAAGACTATGAGAATATTACAGCTTTGTGGGGTGAGGAAAATAATGTACTAGACTTGGGAGCATGAAGAAATAGAGAGCAGGTATAAGGACATGAGTTATTGACATGATTTTATTTCTTTATAAGAAGCGGGTCCTCATTCTTAATAGTGTTTTAAATTCTATTTTTAACTCACATAATTTTCTATCATTAGGTGGGAAAATGTCAAATTAAACTAGAGTATGTTTAGGGAATTAATCATTTTGCTTTTACTACTACTACTAATTGGGTAAAGTAAACTACTCACATAAACACAGGGCTGGCCACTAGGCACACAGTCTGGAAGCCATAAATATGTGAAAGCTAAAGCTCACCTTGATTTCAGAGGTTATATAAATTTGGCACAGAAAGACAGAAATGAAATTGAAATGCAAGGCCAGTGGCACTGAGGCCTATCATTCATGAATCTATCCACTCTACACTCAGATTTCTTGATCGATAGGAAAATGCAGATAAGAAAAGAGTAAAAAGCTGACATATCATGCTCATAAAACTAAAGCATTAATACCTTTTTGAGTGTGAATGCCCTTAAAATTGAGTACAATAAGGAATCTAAATTGATTGGACATAGTAATGTTTTTTTTAATTTCATACTCGGAGATTGAAAGCTGGTGTCCATGTAGTGTTGGGACTTCCTAGTTTTCATGCTGCTAAATCTTGCTGGAGTACCTGATCTCTATTACAGTGAGCCACTGTAACTGCATGGAGAGCAAAAAACAGGGTCTAAAATTACACTAAGGCCCAGTGAATCAAAACAATTTGGAAGCACTTCAGTATGAATGGAAAAGTTGTCATGGGCATGTATTCAGCTGAGGAAGATAAACCAGCTACACATGGAGCTGATGAGCAACCTCCCTTTCCTCCATCTCCTCAGGATCCTCTCCACAGAAGGACACAACCCAATAATCCTCATGTCCCCTTGGGACTGGTGTCCACACAGCTATGGTTCAGATGGGACTGCTCTTGGAACACGTTGGTGGTGTGTGACTGGTCTGCTTCTGTCCTGGTTGCACCAGTAACAAGGTTTTCCACCTTGCTGTACACAAAGAGCAAATGTCTTTTGAACAAAGATAAGAGGGAGAAGTATCCTGAGTGCTTTCCCACAGCAATCTGTGGTTCCCAAATAATTTCCCATTGCTTTTAATTGTAAAGAAATTGAATGTTTATTCTCCTTGTAGTCTTATGATTCTCATGTCAGCCTTAAAACCAACCTTCTAGAAATACAAATGGAAGGTGTTAAAAGGCTTCACTTGCTGTTTAGTCTTCAGGGCTTTGGTTGCTCTCAGAAGGCTGCTAATTGCCATCAGACAGGGGTGTTTTGTCTGCACCAGGAAAGACACTTTTTGAAAACTCAGCACAAAACCTATCTGTTTGAAAATACATGTGAAAGTACAACCATGCATTCTTGCATAGACCAGTGTAAGAAAAGTGAATGGTAGAAATGATTTTTGCTATAAACCACTGAAGTACAGAGACATTTATCAGGGTAGAAATCAATTGCAAGCAAACAGCCAGATCTTGGTATTAATTCAGTGACTCGTTCTTCAGAATGTAGCCAAAGCTAAATTAAAAAGATATTTCAACATAGTCAGGATCACATCTTAGGGATTTTATGATAATGAGGAGGGTCCTTAGTTGGCAACTTTGTCTAATTGAAAAAACTTAATTTCAACTCTAGAGATAAAAATTAATTTGCATATTTCCCTTCTCCTCTAGACCCATTTGCAAAACACGAAGCATTGCAGTGCTTCTAAATCAGAGTCTACTTTTTTTATTACTGCTTTCAGAAATGAGAGTAGAAATAATAGAGCTGGCAGAGCTTCCAAGCAGTGCTATGCCATTGCTGTTCACTGCATCCACATAAATTACTGGTGGCTGTGAGGCAGCACAAATGGAACTACAGTTGTGACCCAGTAAAGATGAGGGGCAGAAATTCTTGAAGTAAGTACATAGGGATTTGGCTAGCCAGGTTCCTTAGGACTCAAAACCTTCAACTGGAAGCATCATCTCCAGTTCTTCCCAGTTATTACAACCTCCCATGAACATCTGTTAGAGCCTGGTTAAGACTGGATTAGCTGCATCTCTGCAGGAGTATTGTCTTTATTCAGTACCCATGAAGATCATGATAACTTTTTTGTTGCAGTAGCTTAAGCTAAGATTGTGACTGTCTCCTACAATTTCCCTATGTTTAAAATAAATTATTTTAGAAAATGTACAAAAAAGTAACTTTGAAACTAAGATTTTAAGTAAAAACTTTCTTTTTTTTTAGATTCGTGCAAAGGAAACTGACTTTCTTTCCTGATCTTGTTCTTATGCCTTTAGGAATGCTAGACCTGGAAGCTTTTCTTAACCTTAAGACAGATCCCTGCCTCTGCTACATCACAGCTGTGTCAGTAGAGGTGTGGGCACAAAATTCCCATCCTGACCCAGACCTATTGGCTTGACCTTTTACTGCCTTTTTACTGGTCTGTGCCTGGCCCTGGTCACTCTCTCTGGCCCCAAGCCTGACCTGGGATTGCCACTCTTCATCCTGACTTGTCACTGCTCATGTCAGCCAAAACCGGGCTCCTGGCTCTCCTGCCCTCATGCAGCTGCCAGCCCCTTCCCTGACACCTCTCAGGGAGAGAAGTCTTCTTGAAGTGGGGCCAGGAGCCAAGGGAGAAATTGTGGAGCTGAAAAAGGTATGTACATTTTGCCAAAAAATGTATAGGGCTCCTTCACTTCTGACTCTTACCCTTTGGAAAGCTTTGGGATAACTTTATGTGCCAAGAAATTATGTTGGTATTAGACTGAAGTGGCTCAGGAATGGAATCAGCTGTATTTATGAGAAAATACTGAAATGCTTGAACTATATCTACCTTGTATTAAATTAACTTAGTCCATTGAGAGCAAAATGCTCCTATTTGGGTTGTGGTGTTTTGGAGTTTTTCTGCCTTTTTCTGGTTTGGTTTTTGACTAAGGAAAATTCTGTAGAAAGCAGCAAGTTGTAGCTAACATTTCTACGGACACAACTGAACATAAAAATGCCATATAAATATTAAGACTTAATAGTTTTCCACAGCTGAAGACGACTTTGGACAGGCAATGGACAAGCTAGAAGCTGAACCATGCATTTTTAATCCATACACTTTCATTCCCTGTATCTGAAACATGGTTTGTGATAGTTTTATTCACAAAAGAACACTGGAACAGCAAGCTCCACTACAATCCCAGTGAGGCTTAATGGTGCAAGATAACACAATCTAAGATGATGTTTTTTCATCTTTATTTTTTGGGGGTGCTCAGGAAAGGCTGCAAAAACACTCTCAGACAAAGATGTTTCAGACCTACATGTTCTCATGATGAGGAAAGATTATGAAAACTTGAATTTGTTCTTTCTTTGGTAGGCAAAGCTGAGAGAAAATTTCTGAAAATTTGTCCCAGATTCATAAGTTCTACAGCCCTCTGAAGCATACTTTGGTGAAGATATATTTTGACTGGGAGGCACAACTGAACACCCACTGATCTGATGGGATTTGTGACAGCTTCAGTCCTCACAGCTATCCGGGCTGATGAGTTTTGTGAGGGAATCATGTCTCTCTGCCCACTCAGAGGTCTGAGTACTGTAATTTTGAGTAAGGCATCATTACCCTTTCCACACTTTTAAATTTTTCCTGTCTCTGTAAGAAACTCAGAATTCCCCGTCTCAAACATCCATATAATAATGGACATCTGCTTTACTACTGGAAATCTGTCCAATGCCCTTCAGCCCTTAATTTGCTGTTAAATCCCTCATTAGGTCACATTTCCTGTGCCTTTTATTTCTCTGTTTTGACACTTATGTTTTGATACCTACAGTACCGTAACCTTTTAGAGTCCACTGCTAGGCTTTCAAATAATGTGTTCAAACAACATTTTTGCTTTCTTTTCGCTGAATATTCTTGAACCGCAGCTCTTCTGCAGCCTCGTATGTCTGTTCAGTCGCTCTTTCACACTGTTATCCTCCAAGGCCAGTCTTGCTGTCAAAAATGCCAATCTCTTTTGCATTCCATAAATTATCACCTGAATACTTTGCTTATTCCTTGCCATTACTATGCTTTGAGCTTTTTTCAGATAACTCCCTCCCTTACATAACTGTGCTGTAAGGTGCTATCCATGATTACTCATGCCTGAGCTTAATTTTCTCCTTCAATTAAAACCATTAAATTGGTCAGTCAGGAAATCTATTAATTATTTCTCCTAAACTCCAGCCAAGCTAGGCCTCTGAATATCTGTCAGTCAGAAAATATGTTAACTCCTGAATGTGCTGGAAATGTAACTTGCAAAGTTGGTAGTTACGTCACATGCCATCACTGCCTTTAGAATGAACATTAAAATTGAGCATACTTTAAAAGCTGGCTGTGGGTTTGGATAATACAGCATTTTTTCTGATGCCAAGGACTGTATGATGCTTGTGTTCCAGTGTCTGTAAGCTCACTGATGAGAGAAAGAGTTTGCCTTCTTTATGGGGAAAGCTTACTCTGAGACTGAAAAACAGATTAATACATAAGAAAGTTGTTTGTGAAAAGATGGAGGAAAATATGAGGAGAGGCAGAAAAGCCTGTTCTGGAAGTGAAATGTGTTGAGCAGTTTGGGTCTCACTGATGACAGACATCAAAGCACTAGAGAATGAGAGCTGGGCCCTTGACAGATTCAGTCACTGGAGTTTGAATAGAAAGGAATAGCACTTGGTACTGATAACATTTCAATAAGGCTCCATAGAATGAAATTATGATGGTTTTTGTTTAAAATTATCAGAGACTGATACAAAACCTTAAAAATGACACCAGCTGGGTGGGGGGGGAAGAAACAGTTTCTTCTTTACTCTTAAGTGGAACCCTCAGAGCCAGCGAACTCTTGAGTTTGCTATATGTGGGGGACCAGCAAATGAAAATGGATCCTGGCCCGATACCCTCCACTCCTTGAGGCCCAGCCCTTTACCCACTGAGAATATGCAAAGGCATCTGAAGTATTTCACTGAATTTGAGGGGGACTTTTCACGGGTATAACTTGCACAGACTCTTTATGTCTGTGTGCATGCAAGTGTGAATCCTAGGTTCTTGTTAGATGTGTAGTCAAGTTAGTTCTGTACGTGAGTTACTGTCATGCTTACAGCAAACTACATAGAATCTACTGCTAAATTGCTTAAATTAGGCTGTCAATTCAGTGCTGTCAAAACCTTTAGGCCTAAACCATTCATCAGGTCCAGGGCTAGGTTTGGCAAGGAGCTCCACTCTGAACCTTATGACTCAAGAGGATCCCTTCATTGTTTCTATCCTTACCTTTTTACATTCTTACTTTTTTCCCATCCCCAACCTCCACCTAGATAAATTTTGGTTGATTTTAGATTTTCAATCTGATTGATTTTATATTTTTAGTCCTATTTTTCTCTGTATGCTTTAACCATCCAGTAAGTATAAGGGTGAACCTTATCAATGAACTTTGTGATTGTTTTTACTTTTATATTAATCCTTCTTTTGCCAATACCTGCAGGAACTCATGCCTTCTGATCAATGAATCAATAAGATTACACAGAAGTGTCTTACTGTTTAAAATACCCCTGTGTTCACACATCTCACAACTTTGACATAATACCCTTCTTATACACTTTGCTTACTTACACATTCTACCTACTTATACATTTCACTTGCTTATCTTACACTACTTACACATATACATATCACTCTAATTATACATTTTCTTACTTATACTTTTTACAACTTATACATAACACAGTACTTATGCATTTTACTCATACATTTTACCTACTTATACATAATACACTACTTATACATTTTACTTATACATTCTACCTACTTTTACATACTACTCATACCTCTTACAACTTATCCCTAATACAGTACATATACATTTTGCAACTGCTGTGCATGAGATCACACATTGCTTGATTGGTCCCTCTATTTTGTCCATGAGCTCTGCGTGCACTTTTCAGAAAATATGATTGGTTCTAACCCAGTGCAGCACAGTCCTTTTTTACCTATTCCTTGCTGTTTTGGTATTTAGTTTTTCAGCTTCTTCTTTCCCAATTCTTTTCCAATTCAGCACAGTTTACCTTTCAGTCCTTGATGAATTCCTGAGGGCTCTAACAGGTGGGGCTCCTGATCCAGGCAAGCAGCATTGAGATGATGACAGGAACAAAATCCATCCAGTGATCAGCAGCCAAGTTAGTCCAGGAGATCCAAACAACAAGACAGCAAAGGACAGAGAGTAGGTATAAACCTATCCCACCTCCCCCTCGAGCCTTCAGACTGGAGCTTAAAAACCCTCCAGGGGCTGATCTGCTGCAGCTGAAGGTGGAAGGCCAGGTGAAGCCAGCGAGGGTAATTCCAGCCTGGTCCCACTCTGAGGGGTCTGGTAAAAATAACCAAAAATGGTTTGGCTGGGGCACACTGTCAAGGTTCAAATACCTTACAACAAATACCTTTGCTGGTGATTCTTTGAGTGACCTAAACCATTCATTTGCAACAGCTTGTAAACAATTTTGAGAGTGGATGACAGATACAGAAAGAAAAAGCAGCTTCTCCACTTCCTCTTGGGAAAAAAAGGGAAAGTAAATGTGTTTTCACTTACATACAGAACATTTTTCCACATAATTTCTGCTCCTTTATTATGAACGTTGCACACAGTATACTTAAGTTGTCAGAATGCTACACTGCATAAATAGGCTGTGTTTTAGGAAATTTCATTTCCACAGGAGAGAACATTATTTCCTCAAATGTCATGTGCCTTGTTGCTTCCTGCTGTGCCTTTCTAGGACCAGAAATTGCTGAAATGAACACTGGAAAGAAATGGGGCTTTTTCCCGGGTATTTAGCTTTAACTCATTCCTGTGGAGTCTTTTTTTTACTTTCCTTCTTACTCTAAAGACTGACACTTCACTGCAACTAAAGCAGTGCAAGAGATCCTTCACTGCTGATGACAAGCCTTGCTCCTTTTATACAAATACAGTGGTATATGGAGTCTTTGGAGACCTCTTGCTTTCACTGATCTTTCCTCCTCTGAACCAAGCCTTGCAATCATGTTTTAGGAGTATACAAAACCACCACCAAAAAAACCCCTTCACCTTGGGAAATTAATATTCTTGTTGGTCCAAGAGTAGCACATAAAATGCCTACAACTTTTCCTCACAGCACTTTCAATGACTTTCACTGTTTAACTGGCTCACAGTTGACATATCTGGTGTGGGCTTGTCTCTGATGATCAGGTTATCTCCAGCACACTACAGAGGATGCTTTTCATCTTCCTACATTGTCTCAGAGGGTAAAGAATTGCTCATTTCCAACGTCGGATCTGTGAGCGCTTTCTGGAGACTCACCTGAAGATGCAGCAGGATACGAAACTGAACACACAGCAATGAACTTCCCACTTTAAAATTAAACTGTTGAAGGTGACAGATGCATCATAAGGTGTGTAATGCACAGGAAGTGTTAATGGCCAACCCAATTATGTGTAGGGTTTTTGACTGGGGGTTATTGGTCTTTCTGTTGTGCTAAGTGTGAGTAGGGACAGAGAGATAACCACACCTCCTGGACTGAGGCTCATGGAGGTAACTTTTTGTAGGACTTAATAATGGTTACACCAGCACTGTAGACATGGATTGCTTGAGGAAATGGCAGTGCATTACATCAATCACAGAACTAAATTTCTCATTATTTTAGTTCTGCGTCTTCTTCTTACAGCCAGATTCCTTTTTCCCTCCGTGGGTGGTATAGACTGGTCTTTAAATAGGTGTAGACAGAGAGATTCCTCAGGCATTTAGCTGATCTGCCACTGCATGGGTCAGGACTTTGTTCTGTAACAGCTCTACTGCCCTTTCACTAACCTACTGTTCCTTCTTCAGAGATACCTAATCTGAAAGTACTTGCCCTTGATTTGAAACTCTTTTCAAGCCTTTCCTGGTTTGACACAGATACTTTTTCTTTTGATCCTTGTAGTCAGGGTCAGAATCTCAGTCTCAGATATTAGTATCTCTGTAGATGTGGGCTGTTCCTAACTGGATTCACTGGAACACTGTACTGAGAAAGTCACTGATTGTTAGTGTGTGTTAAACAGGCAGGAAGCCTGCTGGTAGAGAATCACCACTAATAAATTCCTTCACAGAATATTAAGAATAAAGGAAAACCTTTGGAACTGGCTTATCTGCACTTGTCATAGTGCTAGAGTCCTCCTGCTATTATTTTCCTTTTGTGCAGTCTCACTTGACCCAGCTAGACAGATGTGATGTTATTAGAGACACTCATGTATCAACTGGCAGCCATCCTCCTTTTGATTTTATGTCTGTCAATAAAGTACTGTGGAGTTGCCTGCTATAACAATGTCAAAGAAAGAATGTCATCTCTCTCTATGTTTAGAGTGATTTTAAAGGATTCTGTCTTTACGTACAAGTCAATATAGTGAGGTATGGAAGATATTCTTCAAACATAGAACTGACCTCTTCTAATATTTTTCTTTGGGAAAGCATCTGTGAGATGAATTTTACGTGAAATTTCATTCTATGAAACCTTCAACATATATTTTCTACAAAGTTCTTTCTTTTTTCATGTCACTGTTTTTAAAAGTCTGCTTACTAGGATGATGTATAGATTGCTTATAAATGCTTTCCTGTATTTTATATGCTTTATAGGGACTATAGAGCTCTGGGGCCAAAAAATAAAAAAAAGGCTTTGGTTTCTGCATTGCTCATTCCACATTATCCCTGTGCATGCAACACAAAATCATAAATATTGTATGAAACCTGATAGCTTTATTGAAGCAATG
The DNA here is from genome assembly GCF_020740725.1 of Corvus hawaiiensis. NCBI lineage: Eukaryota > Metazoa > Chordata > Aves > Passeriformes > Corvidae > Corvus > Corvus hawaiiensis. The sequence continues at coordinate 25,530,586 of NC_063255.1, forward strand.
TGTTATGCCCCTTCTCTTTTGATTTCATCACATCGCATGGGGAAAGGACTGGCAAATGGCCTCAGTAGCATTATATTTCAAAGTCTTTATGGGCCCAGAATGGAATGATGCTCTAGACAGCCACAAGTTTTTGTTGTTTCTGTCAGAGACTGAAATATTATATTTTATGACTTAAACATTTTCTTAAAGGACTTTTAAAACTGTATTACAAAAGCTGCAGAGAAGATTACCACACCCTGAATGGGGCCCTGAGTGAGGCCTTAACACCACTCCCTGATGAAGATAAAGTAACAGCTCAGGGCTGGGGACGTTCACGGAGCACAGGCTTACCCGCCTCCAAACTGGAGAGACCCGCCTCCAAACGCCCCAGGGCTATCAGCTGCCAGGATTGAACAGACCTTCACACCAAAGGGCGGGGGGACGAGAGGCTCTGGGTATCTTGGAAAAGCCTCTGGTCAGAGGTGCAGTGACTGCCCATCCTCCAACTGTGCAAAGGAGCCCAGCTGAGGCGTCCTCACGGCGGGGGGGGGGAAGCTTATCCACAGCAGAAGGGGGTGACATGGCCCATCACAGGGGCCCCCCCCAAGGGGTCCCCAGACCCTGCCCCAGAGCACCAGAGATGATGCAACAGACCCTCAGTGTTGCAAGGGACAGTGTCAAACCAGGCCCTGAAAGGGGAGACACGTGGGCGTTCCCACCTGGCCCAAAGTGTGTATTAATCCACGGAGTTCTGCACTCTTCGGCGTGTGGCGGCGTGTGGTGTGGCAGCATGTAGCGGCGTGGCCACAGCGGCAACGGGGACCCTCACCACGAGCAGACCAGATGGAGGGGAGCAACGAGACATCATTGGGACCCTCAGATGGGTGATCTGCTTCCACCTAACCCCTGTCACCTCTCCCTGTTCCCCCACCCCCCACGCACACTTCTTTTTCTATTTCTTTTCCTCTTCCCTTCTCTTTGCCTCTTTCACTATTAAATAAAATACATCCATTTTTTGGCAACAATATTTAATCTCGTTTGGTTTTAATCTTGTTTCTGGGAATATTTAGAACCTTCTAAATTCTTTCTGGTTTATGCTCAGAGACTTAGCTTGCTTTGCTTTCCTGGGTTTAATCCGGATTGTAACAATCTCTACAGTTAATTGGTATTCCACTGAGATGATGTCATTCCCATGCTTCTAGATCACTCGTTCAGCTGGTAACTTCTTGTACTCTGAGCTGGCCTTTTTAAGTGTCTCTTTTGCCTGAGGTACAGAAAAAGCACGGACTAGTATGTGTTAATGTCCCTGGCACTGGTCAATTTGTGTGTCCCTTGGATTGTTTGGTTTCTATGAAATTTGGTATCTCTCAACTCTTGTTGAAACTGAGGAAGAAACAGTATTCTCTGAATTTGATGCAGACAAAATGGGGGAAGGAAGAATGAAAAATCAATATGAAAAATTATTTTCATTTAGCACCTCAGTTGTCTGACAAGACCATTACACTTTCTGTTTTCATTTCTCCCTCAGTCTATTGAGTGCTGAATTGTCAATTTATAGCTGGAGAGGTGGTGTATTTATTCCCTTCCTGCATCATATAATTCACAGTGAAATCCATTTCTGAAATAAAAAATTGCTGAGAGTGTGATATGAATAAGACTGGATTTAACAATTAAAATCCCTCCAAATAATGAATTTTAACTTCTATTGCAGCCTTATGAATGAGAGTGGAAATGCTACTAATTTAATATCATCCAAATTCTATGAATTTTAATGGTGTATTATGTCAGTCATTTTATATCTGAGTCTAACTAGCAGTTGGACACCATTATTATAATGATCTCCTATAACTGGTAAGCTGGAAGTGGGAGTACTTAACAGCTGGATAGAATGCATGAGGCCTGAGAATAAGTGTTTCTTAAAGAGTTCTCTTCAATCTTTAGATTACAGCCCAGGATCCTGACAATATGTCTTGAACTAGTCACGAATCACCAGTTCATCACCACGTCATTTTCTTCCACTTTATCACTGGAAAAGATTAATTATTTGAGCAGAGAGCAATGCTTAAAAATGTTTGGATATTATGCTAGAAAACTGTGCCTAGCCATCCAAAATACCTAGAGGAGTTGATTCTGTAAATTCCAAGTAAAGTAAAAGGTGAGTTGGTTCATAATATGCCTCAGTAGAGAGAAAATACTGATGTGTGATTTTTTTTATCTTACAAGAAGGAAACTCTTGTTGTGGTTGTTTCTGGTTTTGATTTTTTTTTTTTTTTTCAGAGAAACTCTCAGGTATCCAAGTTTAGTGGCTCCAGTTGTGATGGAGACTAATCATTATAGACTCATTTTCCTGCCATATGGCCAACTGAACCAAACTAAATGCAGTGATGTTTTTCTACTGGTTTATTTTCCTTTGGCTAGACCTTGTGAAACCTGTCGACAGTCTGTCTTTCCTCCTCTCCTCCCTCAGTGGATATAAATAGAGGGGATTTGTATTTTTTCTATTGCTTTTTACTATTTTACACATAATTTTCACAGCTATTTTTATGTTCATTATACACACCTACCTATGAACACCTGAATATTTGATTAGTGTTTTATTACCGCAGGCCTGGGCCCTAGGGTATATCTGTGTCCTGCAGCCATAGGGAGGAGGAGGAGGAGGAGGAGAAGCTCCAGCAGGCAGGAATTGTGCAGCAAGATTGATCTATTTAATTATTTTACAAACTCTTTTATAGACATTTTTCTTCATAGTCTAATTGGACAAGGATCAGCCACCCCTTGGGGGTGATTGGCCAAAATCCTAAAACATCCATTATCAAAATATTTTTCTGCTATACCATAAACAAGACTTTCCAAGGTTGCAGGTGGCTTGGTTGTTTACATTCCCTGCTACCTCTTCTGTGAGAGAGAAAAGTCTCTCACAGACTTAGAAAATAACAGGAAGTCCTCACTAACAGCATTTTTGTACCTACAGTGTTTTGACTCAGAAGATTAATTTCTAGTAATGATACTTATCAAGAGGACAGGTAAATTAGGATTTAGTTTATGTCATTGTTGGCATCACAAACTTACTGCAACTGTGAAGAAAAAGAACAGGATGATATTAAAAAGGATGAACATATGGGGTGCTGAAGGCATTACAGGCAGTCTGTAATGGAGTCACAGTGTAGAATTTACAGCCACGAAGAAACATGTCTGCACCTCCTATGAAAAGGTGATGTGGGCCTTAACAAGCTGGAGGAGTAGCTGAATTTTTTGCAAAAATAAGTTGCAAATGGAAAAAAGAAAGCTCAAGCAGTGAGAAACCTTTAATGGAAGTGACTGCTCCTCTGGAAATGGCTACATGATTTCACTGAAAAATTTTAAAAGGAACTTATTTTTTGCAGATTCATTTGTTTTCACAGAGTTTAGCTGCCCTATTTCTTTACTGATAGAATCTTAAATCTATCTTGAAGTATTAGATCCATACCATTGTGGCATTTATTAACTTGACTAGAAGAAGGAAAGTAGACTGCATTGCTATACCAAGATTTTAGTGATTTTCTGTCTTTTATTCTCCTCTCACTGTTATGGGGACTAATTACTGAAAGCATGCTGCTTTTACTGGGCTCTCTCAAGGCAAGCCAATTACATGGCTCTAATTAAGTGATTTGTTATGCAGACTTAACTTTTCCAATTTCATAAAAAGTGGCTTTATACTGTCTTGAGAAAGAGAAAGGGGGTACTTCTAACATAAGTAGCAAGAAACTTCAAATCCTGATTTTGCCTCCAGAGGAAAAAAATGAGAACATAAAATACTTCACTGATATTTTTCTTCCTGAAGAGAGTAGGATGATGACAGTATCCTGATGTTCTCTTCTCACATTTTTCACATAGTAAATTCTAATCTCTCTCAATGGAGGAGCTTACAGGAACACAGCATAGTAAGAGATACTTAAATGAGCTTTAAGCCAGGTGGCATTCTTAAGAATGAGCTATTTGGGCCATCTTTAAGAAATTAGCTATTAATCTCAATTTATTTTCTAGTAGATGGCCTTACCTGCAAACCACAACTGCATTTGACATCATGTGCAAGAATTACTCCTAAAAAAGACTGGGATGTGAAATAGTGTTATTATGTGATGCATTTCCTCCACGTTTTGAAAGCCTGGGGAAAATTAAAATAGATGTTTGTTTTGTTTTTGTTTTTTTTAAACAGCTTTCACATCAGTGAGGAATATCTAACGATTGTGTATGAAATGATATTATCATTGCTGTAAACAACTTATTCAAATCCATTTCTGTAATTAACAAGGTTTAAAATGAAATTGTGTTCTTTAGAAATGGATGATATGATAGGATATAGCTACAGCTTCCACATCAACACATGTCCCTGTAATGCCTTTATTAACACATTCATAATTTGACTTACATTCAATATATATATTCAATATATAGTTTGCAATATAGCCGGTCTTGTCTCAAATTATTGCACACTGATGTTGCAGCATTAAAGACATTAAGAAATTAAGGTACAGGCTGGAATTTACTGTTAAATGTAAGTATTTGATGTGTTAACTCCATTAAAGTGATCCCATACTTACCATATGGACGTAGTTTTTTCTCTTTGCAAAAGATCTCAGCTTGCATAATGTTTTCAAATGCTTCAGATGTTCAGTTCTTGGTGTACAATTTTTTTTTTTTAGTATATCTGAAAGATGCCTCACAAATTTATATGTAATGATACTTATTGTTGGTATAAGAAAATCACAATCAGTATGTGTTTATCCATTCTTCCTTGGAACTGGAGAGAAAAGTAAACAAGTATTCTGGAAAAATAATGATTTATGCTGGCTGACATATGATCTGTGACATGAGCATTGGCACTCAGACTTTTTAAAATGCTCAGGATTCATTTTCTTTAAAGACAGATTAGAAACAGCTCATCTTATGGGGAAAAACTTGGGAAAGAATGCTTCGATATTTTAATAAGTTCATATAATTTATTTCCATTTGTCCTCGTTTTCCTTTTATACATCATATCCTTTCTTTCCCAAACTAAAAATGTTCTGCTTTTTGAGCTATTTGGTATTAAAGTGGAGGTATTTCATCATCCAGATAAAGATCTATAAATATGTACTATAACTAGTGATAGTATTTACCAGGCACTGATCATCATTTTTCCTGAGGTAAAACAGTAATCAAAATGTTTTAACAGCCCAGTCAGTTTATTAATTTAATGTTACATTGACCTGCCAATCAAAAATTTGATGAATGATGTTACCTAAATTCAATGGGTATCCATAAAAACGGAAGTGGTTTTAAGAAAAGAAGGGAGAGAGAAAAATGTATCTAAAAAAAATTGGAATTATGAGGAAAACTGCAATAGAAATATAGGCTGTAAATGATAATGTTTTGAATATTATGCTAAACTGGCATCTTCCCTACAGACACCTCAAGGGACGTTCTACCTGAACTCTAAATCTATGGAAGCAGTTGGATCCCATCACTTCATTATGTTTAGAGACAAGAAACCTAAATTAATTTTTTTGTCCATTTTTGGAAAGTTTTTGTTTGGGGAAAAAACCTTTAAACCTTGCTAACCTTTAAAAAAGGTCTCCTTCACCTCTAGTGTTCAGATAGTTTTAGAGAAATCCTATTGAACAAGTGCTAAAATTCATCATATATTGTTCTAGTGAATGCTTCTAGGTAATGGAGTGAAAATCCTGATGCTACACCCCTGTGAAGCTTTGAAATCCCTCTCTTTGCAGTGGATAATATTTGAACCTTTCTGTTTTTTGATTTAATAATCCAAACATAGTGTTGGTAGGGTTTCATAAATGGTACTTGGATACCTAACCTTAACATCCAATGGGACCAATGTAGAACCATTCTTACTGTCACTTTTCATTCTCACCTTGCTCAGCAGCAGATGCATTGACAGGATTAGAAATAACAAATTAAGTAAACTTTGTATTTTTTACAAGGAATCAAAACTGATGTTATGACCCCCTTCACAAAAGGAATCAATTTGATTGCAAATGAGTATGACCTAAAGACAGCTTCCCTTGCCAATTTATATTGCTTTAAATTATTATGTAATATGGTTGTAGATGTTGAATTTCCTCTGGTATTGGATGAGAAAAACCACTTTTTTTCTTACGTACTCCTTCAGAGAGGTTTTGTTTCAGCCATTGGAACAAAACTGGTACTTCTTATGTAGAGAAAGATGAATTTCTCTGAAATTACACTTCTCTGCTGGGAAATCTGAAATAAGGTCCTTCATGAACTGCTCATCGTCCCACACATGTGCTCTGGTGCAAGAAAGGCTGGTGGCATTTGCAGCAATCTATCTGTGTTTGCACGCTAATTCTGTCGAGTTCTCTTACCATCTGTTTCTTGCAAGAAATCAGGCTGACTGGTCCTGGGGTTTTTTCCACACTTGCTAGAACAGTAAATCTTGGCACTGCAAATGCTTTTGTTGTCTGGTAGCTTTCCATTTTACATGGCTACACCCACGACTTGCAAGTCCTAGCGTATGGGCCAGCATGGCAGTTGTGACCATCAGCTTGCTGCTTTAATTATAGTAACTTTTATCTCATCTCTTGGAATGAGAACGTTAGTGGATCATGCATGGGGTCCAGCCAACTAGCTGAACAAAATTCAGATGCTTTTACCTCATATATTAGTATCATTTTAAATTCATAGAAAGCATAACTTACAAGAGCCACAGTACATATGTACAGTGACTATTCTGCCTGAAGTATCTACAGAAATGGCAATGTAAATGTCAGATGACTTTTTACTCGCTATAACAAATGGCTTTAACAAGTGTGTTCGTGTGTTTTGTGGCTAATTTTTTTTCTTTAATTTTGTGCTGTGAGGGAATGAAACCAAAGAAATTGGTGTCAATGTCCCTTCTGCGACTGCAGGGATCCCCAGACATCAAACCCCAGAAAAGTGTATCTTTACCCTTACTAATTAGATCAACCTTGGATTTATCCCTCACTTACAAACTATATGAAAACTATGAAGCCAAGATTAGGGGATGCTAGATGTAAGTAATGGCCTTATTCCAGTAACTACATCTGTGTGCACTTTGTAAGCTTGCAGAATTATTCAAGAGAGCTTAAAGAATTAAACAGATTTTGTGTTTCCTACCTCCTCCTACAAAACCCCTGATGTTTCGGGTAGTTCAGTGTCTCTGCTTTATGGTAAGGACAAGAGAGCACCTAATCAACAGCACATTGCTATGGCATTTTTCCAACAGGCAAAAATATTCCTGTCTTCTGTTCAAGATTCTAAATAAATAAAATCAGAAAAAATATGGGTTTTTCAGAGATGTTAGGAGGAAAAACAAATTTGTGAGAGTACAAACTGTCTTATCACTTGATTGTACATGGGTTTTGCCAAACCATCTGCTTGGAGAAAGATTCACTTTATTTGGGAGGTAGTTTTCAAAACTATTTATTGGAAAGAAGATGTGATTTACAAGCTGAATGTTTCAATGAGAATATTAAAAGCTCTCTATTTTCTTCCCTCAGGAAGATTTGGTAAAATTGTAGCAGGAGATGAAATGGAAATGTTTTGTGCTACCTCAGAAAGTAAGGAACTGCTGTGCCTGAAACTCTTAGAGCAAGGAGAAGTTCAAAAGGCTTTGTGCAGACTTTCTGAAAGGATGTATCTTAAAAATCACAATACATTAAAACAACATTCAATACAGTGATCTCAGAATTCTTAGGCAAGAGAGTGGATCAATGTGAGGCACGACGAAACCATGAGATATGAATTCTGCTGTTTTGAGAAAAAAAGACACGCTCCTCATTGCAAAGGGAGCATTCTTCCAACAAAGGAAGTCTGACTGCAGCTTCTCTGGAGTGGATGGGATTTCAGCTACAGGATATAGAAGCAGTTCTGAAACTCTCACCCCCCTCTTCAGCCTGAGAAGAACAAAGTCCACCCTTTGTGAAGGTACAAAACAGGTGAAAGGTCTGACTGGAGGCAAATCAAAGTGACTAGACAAAAGTGACTGATTTTTCAATTGTTGTTATGATTATTTGCTGTTTTTTATTTAGAAACTCACTGCAGCCTGTAACAAGAAATAGGTATTTTTTAGGCACTTCAGGAACTCAGTTTAGTGCTTCTGAATTGCCATTATCTGCAGAAGGCGTCTGAGAAAACTACCTTCATAGGAGGAATTTGGGCTTTGTCATAAATGATAACTGTGCTTGAAGAGAGATTACTATAAGCAGCTTACTGCTGGCTGTGGTATGGTTAAGCAGAACAGAAAAAAATCACCAACTAAAAATAAGTTTGATAAAGTAAAATGCACCGACAAATGGCTGGATTTTTGTGTATGTGTGACCTCAGCTTGAAAAATAAGGGTTGTATCAACCAGGGCAGTTCGTAAAACATTGCACTCTTTTCAAGCTGTTGGATTTATGTTTCTATCCTCTATTCTCCATCCAGAGAGATGGAGAAACAGTAGTCAAGCATAACTTCAAAACTGACAGGTGGAAAACCAACAGACTGTGAAAATATAAGCAACTTCATGATTCCACTAGTAGGATAATAGAAATTTGGGAGATAAGAATTTGTATAGCTGACATTACCACTGTTACAGCTTAATATAACCAAAAAAAAAGGCAAGTTTTATGGAAAAACACTTGGGAAGAAATGTATTTTAGCTACTCTAAAATCAGGCCACTTGACTGTATGAGATTCTCAAGGCAGTTGATTTTATATTCTCTCAGTGCTTGTGTCTGTGAGCAAAATAAGTGAACTACCTGGGCTTGTTTAGCAATAAATTGAAACTTGCTTGGTTTAGCATCAACTAGTGTGGCAGAGAGCAGCTAAATATTCTTGTGGGAAAATGAAGAATCTGGGCTACAGAGTCCCTCATTCCTTAAGTATTAATAACTATTCAGAGTGAGATTTTTCAGTAGAGAAATATGCATCCTGAAAATGCTCCGTCTCTCATCACAGACAGTGCTGTGTACGGTGCTGGAACTGTATCATGCTTAGTAATGTTATTTTTTTTTCTCTCTTTTAAGTTATTTATTTGTGCAGTTCAGGCAAACCTATCAAAAATTAACACCAAATGTTAAAAATTTGATTTTAAATTTTAAAATTAAAAAATAATTTTAAATTTAAGTTTTAAAAAAGAGAAATCTATATACTGTATTTGAATTTTGCCCATCTATTTCTACAAGGAATTGAAATACTGCGGAAGAAATATTTCAATTATTTTATGATAGCTCTATCTCACTTCTGTGAGAGCACAGTTCCCCCTTTTTTCTTTTAAGGTGAGGGTTCAATGACTTTTTGTCAGGGTTTTCAATTTTGTTTACTTCAGTTGGCTTCGGTTGTATTGTTTTGAGACAACATCTTTGAAAACTTTGAAACACTGTCCCCCACAGTAAACTCCTGGAAAAGCTGGCAGCCCATGGCTTGGACAGGTGCACTCTTTGCTGGGTTAAGAACTGGCTGGATGGTCACGCCCAGAGAGTGCTGGTGAACAGTGCTGCATCCAGTTGGTGGCCAGTCACTGGTGGTGTCACTCAGGGATCTGTGCTGGGGCCAGTTTTGTGTAATATTTTTTTTTGATGACATGGATGAGGGTATTTGAGTCTACTCTGAGTAAATTTGCAGATGACACTAAGCTGAGAGCGTGTGTTGATCTGTTGGAAGGTGGGAGGGCTCTGCAAAGAGACCTGGAACGGTTGGATAGATGGGCAGAGTCCCAGTAAGATGAAGTCTAACAAGACCAAGTGCCAAGTCCTGCATTTTGGCCACAATAACCCCCAGCAACGCTATAGGCTGGGGACAGTGTGGCTGGACAGCGCCCAGGCAGAAAGGGACCTGGGGGTACTGGTTGACAGCTGGCTGAACATGAGCCAGCAGTGTGTCCAGGTGGCCAAGGCGGCCAACGACATCCTGGCCTGTATCAGGAATAGTGTGGCCAGCAGACCAGGGAAGTCATTCTTCTCTGTACTTGGCACTGGTGAGGCCGCACCTCGAGTACCGTGTCCAGTTCTGGGCCCGTCAGTTCAGGAGGGACGTTGAGACAACGCTTGAAGGCGTCCAGAGGAGGGCAACAAGGCTGGTGAAGGGCTTGGAACACAAGCCCTGTGAGGAATGACTGAGGTTGTTTAGCCTGGAGAAAAGAAGACTCAGAGGTGACCTTATCACTCTCTACAACTACCTGAAAGGTGTCATGTGGGGGTTGGTCTTTCCTCCCTGGCAACTACTGACAGGACAAGAGGACATGGTCTTAAACTGCACCAAGGGAAATTTAGGTTGGATGTTAGGAAAAAGTTTTTTTACTGAAAGAGTGATAAAGTTCTGGAATTGTCTGCCTGGGGAGGTGGTCAAGTCACCATCCCTGGATGTGTTTAAAAAAAGACTGGATGTGGCACTCAGTGCCATGGTTTAGTTGAGGGGGTCTTAGGGCATGGGTTGGACTCGGTGATCTTGAAGGTCTCTTCCAACCTGGTGATTCTGTGATTCTGTGAAAAAAACCCTTTGAAAGTAGTCAGTTACTTATATAGAAAATACCACTGAATTGTTTTGAATATCACTGAATCATTTTGATCAGTTTCATAAAATCCTCAATTGGGAATTAAAATGTTAATTCTCTCTTGTGAAAGGAAATTAAATTGCTATTATCTCATTAAGAAGCTGATGAAGGTTTTCTGAGTATTTCAAAGTAATTGTGTCTTAAAACCCGACATGCTTCACATGCAAGAAGAATATGAATTTAAACTTATCAGTTTGACTGAAATTTTATAAGAACAACATCAGTGGTGTTCAGTAAATATGACAATTCATTTAAAATGCTAATTGAATTTGGAGAAATACCAGTCAAATAAATATATAAGCAGTACTCTGCAGGAAAGAAAATAAGAAAAAATAAAATCCAGAAGCAGCACAGCTTTTTAAATTGTAATTTTAACTTTTTCAGTGGTGGTTTTTAAGTATTTTTTTAAACTAAAATTTCCATTTTAGAAAAATGTGCATTTTCCTTCCCTGGAGTTCCTTCTTTTGTGTGGAAGTGATTTCATTTCACTCAAACATGTCTAGTAAGGTGAAATCACTCAGATATTCTAAAATCAAAGTTTAACCTTGAGCTCCGCACAGAAAAACTCTGCCTTGCTCTGAGGTTTTGTGTGTGTATGTGCATGTCTTTGTTCATTTCTTTAGAGAAAATAAGCATGTTACACCAAACAGAAAAGCCCATTGTATTAATTATGAGTTTCTGATTTGATTCAGCAAATATCCATTGCTGAATACTGGATTTGGATTAATATCCCAGAGACCTACCCCCTTATTACCACAGGCCTGGGCCCTAGGGTATATCACCGTGTCCCGCAGCTATAGGGAGGAGGAGGAGAAGAAGATCCAGCAGGCAGGAATTGTGCAGCAAGATTGATTTCTTTAATTATTTTACAAACTCTTTTATAGACTTTTTTCTTCATAGTCTAATTGGACAAAGGACCAGCCACCCCTTGGGGGTGATTGGCTAAAATCCTAAAACATCCATTATCAAAATATTTTCTACTATACCATAAACAAGACTTTCCAAGGTTGCAGGTGGCTTGGTTGTTTACATTCCCTGCTACCTCTTCTGTGAGAGAGAAAAGTCTCTCACGGACTTAGAAAATAACAAGAAGATCCTCACTAACAGCATTTTTGTACCTACACCCTCTCACAGAATTTAAATGGAAAATAACAATTGGTGATTTGTAACTCTGAATTATCACTGAATTAATTGCCTTCATACCACAATTGTCTTACACTGCTCCAGTTGATTTCTCCAGTTCCCCAGCAACTCTGGAAATGTCCAAATATCCCTTTATATCCTGCCAATAAAACCCTTTTCTCTCTCTGTCCTTCTTTCCTATGGCAAGTCCAGGGTAACCACTAATGTGGAGAGAGGTTGTTCTTGCAGTAGTCAGCCAACGTGCAGAACAAAGGAGAGCATCTGGATTACAAATGTCTGGAAGTTCTTTCCAATTTAAATTATTCTATGATTGTGTGATATATTTACAAGCCTTTCATTAAAACTGTATTATACCTCATTGGTACTTGGGTATTAAAGATTCCAGATTAATCAAACAACAACCATTAACATCTCTGCAGAAGGAAAATGTGGGAAAATACAGAGTAGACAGTTGTCACAAATCTCTGAGATTCTGAGGTCACTGCTTTATGTCTTAGAAGTAGGGAAAAGACATATTCCAGCAATGGGATTTCATGTTTAGTTTTAGGGCATGTGTTTTATTTCTAGTTCTTTAGAACAATTTAAAATACATAAGGGAAAAGGAAGTTTTCTAAGAAACTTAGATTTAGTTGTAACTCTGTTGCTAGCTAGTATTTTTCAGTTAGGCCCTTTCTTTTTCACTGTTGATAGTAATATTGTGGTACTCAGCAGTGGCAGCCATCCATAACGGATAGATGACACCATCTGCTGTCCTGTGCCAAAATGTAAATGTGAACTAAGGATTAACCAGTTTGGAAAAATGGACTCTAAGAGCAATACCTGATGCCCATTCATCAAGACCAGTTCACAAGGAGTCCCGTGATCTCTCAGGGGTACCATGAAAATATCTCAATACAATTTTTTTATACAGGTAGTACTATCTAAAAATGTTGTACTCTGGAGCCTATAACAACCTAGTTATTCCCTGAGAGATGCAGTCGGCCTCAAGAAAATAACATATCTAACACTGGTGATCTGAATGTGAAAGAGAATGTGAAAGAAAGCACTAAGCTGAACATTAATAGGTTCATCCAGCTGTCTCCATGGCGGCAGCTGGGATGCAATCTTGCTTAAAGTCTGTCCAGGTGGAACAATATTCACTCACAGTAACTGAGTGATGAACAAAGAAGAGCTTTGCCAAAGCCTTCTTTAGCAGCTTCCTGAGCCTCTGACAGGGCTGAATGCTGTTCTGAAAAAGAGTCTAGAAAGGAAGCCAAGGCCAATGAGATTGAGAGAATGGTACCCAGTGGGAGGCAGTGGAAAAAAACCTGATAACATTGCCACAGTGTTCCTAAGATGCATACAGAGAACGAAAATCTGAAGTCTAGAACTGGAGACTTAGCAGAACTTCAAAACCACCAGCCTGCTCTTAAAACAGCTTTGCATTTGAAAGCCTATCACTTTTCTGCTTAAAGTGTCTGACTTTTGCAGTTGTTTAAAATTAACCCCAGATAAACCTGTCCCTGATATTGTGCAGAGTATGTCACCAAGGTCTGTTGTACAATGCTTTTCCAGCCATTCTTGTGTCTGTTTATGTCTCCCAGGAATTTTGATATTTTTATTATTATTTATTTTGTAGGACTTTCTTCCGGTTTATTTCTGTTTGAAATTTATATCTGTTGGCCTGGTTGAAAGCTGGTTTCTAAACCCTTTAGGAAGGCAGAGCATACTCCCAGTCCTTCTCCAGGTAGAGGTACAACACGTTCAGGAAGCCTGGAAAGCCAATTATATCCTGGGCTGTATAAAAAGAAGGCTGTCCAGCAGGTCGAGAGAGGTGGTTCTCCCCCTCTGCTCTTATGAACCTCTGCCTGTAGAGCTGCATCCAGCTCTGGGGTCCTCACCACAAAAATGATGTGGGTCTGCTATGGAGACAGGCTGAAAGAACTGAAAAAGAGAAAAAAAAAATAATATATGGCAATGAAGTTGTCCATTGTCCATCTTCTGGTCCATTTTTCTTTACTGAATTAAAATGGTTGCTGGTCTTCTTTTACTTTAAAATGTTTTAAAAGAATAAGATTTGGAAAATAACTTTTTTTCTTGAAAAAGGAGATTTGTTTATCTCTCATTACAAGGCAATGTGGCTTTCCTCTCATATAATTGAACCACAAAATAGATCTCTCTGCTGTTAAATCTCTGGGTCCCCATTAATCTTGGTCATCTGTTATCCATGAGATATATGATTCTCATTCAGCACTATTATACTGGTTTCTTTTCCAACAAGTCATTTTTATTCTACTGTCCTGGGATAGTGTATATACTTGACATACAATTTCAGTAAATTCCCTGAAGCTGGGAAACTCCAGCTTTTTTATTAATAGGAAATGAAGAGTATTGCTTATAAAGTATTTTTCCAAGATTTAACAATGGTTGGAGTCAGACTTATTACTTTCTACTTCAATAATATTATCAATAACACTAAATCTGTGCTGAAACAATTTTATTTGATTGGGACATAGAGATAAAATTATGATTCAGGATCAAGTTTGCACTAGACCTTGCTTGTCTGCCAGTAAATTTAATCTCTGCAGGTTGCCTTCGCTGACATCATGCAGCACAGAGAAACCACAGTAGAGCAGATGTGCCAGTGGCTGGGCAGAGAGGAGCACTGGAGGCAGGCTGAGGGCATGGTCCTGTGTGGAGACCAGCTGCCTCTGCTGCCCACTCTGCCTTTGGCATCTGCTGCCCTGCAGGGAGAAAGCACCGCCCAGAGACTGTGTGAGGGAAAGAATAATTTATTTCCTTTTCCTTCAGTAAAGAGTTGCAAGAGCCCTTCTAGAGCTTCCGGTGCATTGGTCTCTTGCAGGGCTGGGGAGAGTCCTGGGGGCTGGGGGCCCTTCTCTTAACGGGGTGCAAGGCTCCCCATGGCAATCGGTCCCAGCCCAGGACAGGGGTGCAGGGGCTGAAGCTGCTGCCCTGGGCAGAGAGATCTGCCGCTGTCACCACCTCCTGCACTGGCTCCTTCTGGGGCCTGTCCCACTCCATGGGGACAGGTGCAGGTGGGGGGTGTCTGGGACCCCCGGGGAAGGCAGCCTCCAATATGCTGGCTTCCTCCTCCATGTCAGAGCCTTTGGGACCACTGGCAGGAGCTCCCATCCAGGAGCTGCTGGTCTGGGAGCTGCTGGAGCTGGAGCTGGAGCTGGCACTGTCACTGGCCACAGGGCCATTGTTCCTGTCCTTGATGGCACCAGAGCGCAGCAGCCTCTCGGCCTCCTCACGGCACTGGCCCACAATGATGCTGATGACGCCATGCACCAGTGGTGCCATGTGTTGCTCGAGGACAGGCTGCAGCACACGGACCAACACCTCGGCATTCAGCCCGTTGACGCACAGGTTGTGCAGGATGGAGCTCTCTGCGGCCTCAACCAGCCACCACCAGCGCCAGAATATCCCCTCCAGCCTCTGGCGCAGCCAGGGCCACACGGGCTCCAGCAGCTGCGGTTGTCCACGGAAAAGTCCGGCCCACACCTCGGGCAGGAGGCCACCCAGGAACTCCAGCCCCGAGAGGCCCTGCTCAGTGTCCCCTGTGGAGGAGCTGGACGGGGCACCACAGGGCCATGGGGGCTGTTCTCACCCAGGTGGCTGGGAGCTCTCCCTGCCTGGCTGGTGGCCACTGGCAGCTGCTCGGGGGCTGCCAGATACTCGTCTGTGTGGTCAGAAAGCCTGACAGTCTCTATCGGTGTCCTGCAGAGTGGGCATGAGGGATTTCTGTGTGCCCACCACAGGATGCAGCCCAGGCAGAAGCGGTGGCAGCAGGGCAGAGCAGAAGTCACATCCTTCCGAGAGTGCTGGCAGATGGGGCAGTTGGCATCTGTCTCTGTGGCCATGTCTGGGCTCTGCAGGCAGGGCTGGGAAACAGGAGTGACAGCTCCGGGACTGGCACCAAGATCTGCCAAGAACAGGCCGCACCCAGCACTAGAGAAGCCTGGCTTGATCCTCTCGGCCTTGCAGTCTTGCTTGGTAGGAGTTCAGCCTGGAGCCAGAGTGGCCCTGCCAATGTCTGAACGTAAGCAGTGAGGGACACAATGTCACAATCCATCCCCCCGTGATGTCACAGTCCACTGCTCTCTGACACCCCCAGTGACAGCACAAAAGTCATTCCACCTCCTTGGAACCCCAAAATAAGCAGTGAGGGACGTGCGGTCACAATCCAGCTCTCGGTGATGTCACCATCTGCACTTCAGATTCCTCCACCCTGTGATGACACAGCAGGCCTTCCATCCCTGGAGATACACGCTGTCAGGAGAAAAAAGGAAATACTGTTCCCTAGTTTCAATTTCTACATTTCCGTGTTGCTCTCCCTCAGCCACCTGCATCACACGTCCTTGGCCCCGTCTCTAATCCCTGCTCCTGACACCTTGCCATGGTTCCCTGGGGACAGTGAGATGCCATCACACCCAGGCCTTTCAGGCCAGGCCCTGCACAAGTTTTTTCCCTTTGGTTTAAAAGTCAGAGTTTGTCCTCTCTGCAGCCCTCCTAGATCAGGGGTGATGGGTACAAGGACACTTTGAATCTGTGTTTAGGGCTGTGGCACTGTTCTGCCTTGCTTGCCCAGTAAAATGGGTCCCCTTAGTGCTGACTAGTGGGGCTCCAAAGCCAGGAAGGAATTCTCTCTGCCTTTTGTTTCGGCAGCAGTTCTTCCACCTGCACGATGACAAGGCCAGGCCTCCATCCTGGGAGCACTGCTGAGGTGACAAGGGCACACTCCAAAAGACAGCATGTGGGCCCCTGAGCTAAGGAAATCTGCAAATACACAAATGGTTCCCCAGGGCAGGGGTGCAGCTCTACTTTTCTCCTCCTGCCTCCCATGGCTTTGGTGAGTTGTCCTCACCACCTGAATCCTGAAAACTGGGAGGGGCACTGTGCCTGCAAGGTGCAGTCTGACACTTCATTGCTGACCAAGCAAAAGCCCCTTCATATTGTTCAAGCTACAGAACTGTGGGAATAAATAAAAATGTGTCCGAATCAGTGCAGCCAGGTTCCCAGCAGGGCCTTACGGGCCTTCTGCATGACTGTGGGACAGTTCATGGGAATTGATTGAGTGAGCAACAGCTGGAAGCTTGGCTGGGGGAGAAGGTTGCTGCAGTTGAATGCCCAGCTCCAATGCTGCTGCTGATCCCAAAATGGGAAGTGCTATTGACTTTCTTGAGGGACAAGAGGCCATGCAGAGAGATCCAGAGTGGAGCATTCGTAAACCATTTTGTGCTGAGACCAGCTACCCCTACTGCCCACTCTGCCTTTGGCATCTGCCGCCCTGCAGGTGCTTGGCAGCAGCAGCTAGCCTGTGGGAAAAAAGGTGCTGCCCACGTGGCCCTGGGCCCCGGGCCTATGGCTGTGCCTCACAGGACATGTGTGCCAGCCATGGTGGGGCACAAGGGGAAGGGCAAAGGCACCAGAAGGCTGAGGAAGCAGAGCCCAGAGACTGTGTGAGGGAAATAACAATTTATTTCATTCTTCTTAAATAAAGGGTTGCAAGAGCCTTGCTAGTGCTGCCGGTGGGGGGCCCTCTTGGAGGCGCAGGGAGAGTCCTCATCGTCAGGGGCCCTTCTCTTTGGGGGACGCTGGGGCTGCCCAGGTGAGTGGCACCCGCCTTGGGTAGGACCAGAGGGTCTGTGCCTGGTGCTCTGGGCAGAGGGACCTGCCTCCTCCTGGAGCTGCTGCTGCTCTGGGGACATGGGCGTAGCTGGGGGATGGCTGTGACCCCTGGCAGGGGTGGCCTCCGTTGTGGCACCTTCCTCTTCCTCCTCCATGGAGACTTCAGGGCTTCTGGCTAGAGTCCATGTCTGAGAGGTAGAGGAGCTGGAGCTGGGGCTGTTGGGGCTGGGGGAGCTGGGGTTGTTGAGGCTGGAGAAGCTGGAGGAGCTGGAGCTGGAGCTGCTGGAGCTGCTGCTGGCTTCTGGGCTGTCATCCTCATCCGCAGCAGCATGAGAGCGCAGCACCCTCTGGGCCCGCTCACTGCAGTGGCTCACTATGATGTCGATGGTGCCCTGGACCAGTGGCACTGTGTGTTCCTCCAGGACTCCCTGCAAACTCTGGATCATCATGTCCTGGTCTGGCCCATACACACAGAGAGCATGCAGGATGGCACTCTGTGTGCTTCTTGCCAGCCACCACTCCTCCCTGTAGATGGCCTCCATCCTTTGGTTCAGCCAGGTCCTCACAGGCTCCAGCAGATCCCTTTGTCGACGGAAAAGTTGTGCCCAGACCTCGGGCAGGACACCGCCCACAGTTCGGGCTGGTGTCTCTTGAGGAGAAGAGGGATGGGCCGGCACAGGGGGATGGGCGCTGTTCTCGTCGCGGCCACCGGGAGCTCTCCCTGCCTGGCTGGTGGCCGCTGGCAGCTGTTCAGGGACTGTGATGACTATCTCCAGATAGTCACCTGCATCATCAGAAAACCTGACAGTCTCTATTGCTCCTCTGCAGAGTGGGCATGATGGATTTGTCTGTGCCCACCGCAGGATGCAGCCCCGACAGAAATGGTGGCCACAGGGCAGAGCAGAAGCCACGTCATCCCAGGTGTCCTGGCAGATGGCACAGTTGCCACCCATCTCTGTGGCCATATTTGACCTCTGCAGCACATGGGGAGAGCTGAGGATCAGGAGCTGCTCTCATTCACTACTGTCATACACTGAAGGAGAGGGAAGGAAGGAGAAGGACACCCTCTCACCTCCCTAAAGCCCGGTCACCTGCCCATGTCCAACCCGGAGGACATTTCCCATCAGTGCTGCAAGCACCCACAGTGCCTGGCTGCCCCAAGCAGGCAGAACTGGTTGCTCTGGGACTGGCACTGGGATGTGCCAAGAACAGGCACCACTCAGCAGCAGAGAAACCAGGCTTGATCCTCCACACCTTGCAGTCATGCTCAGTGGGAATTCAGGCCAGAGTCAGACTGGTGCTGGCTCTGCCCACATCCATACATAAGCAGTCAGGGGTGAGATATCACAATCCAGTGCTCGGTGATGTCACAATCTGCCTCTTGCTGATGTCACCTTTCATCAGCAGGTGATGTGACAGTGTCCCTGCCAGCGCATATTGTCAGAAGAAAGAAGAAAATATTTTTTCTTATTTTCAACTTCTGCATTCCATGTTGCTCTCCCTCAGCCACCTGCATCATGTGTCCATAGCCCTGTGTCTCATCCCTGCTCCCAACATCTTGCCAAGGTTTTCTGTGAGGAGCAGAGTGGTGGGACCAGTCAGCATGGACCTCCTGTGGCTGGATGATGCCTCCTCCTGTCACTGCCTTTCCCTGGGCAGTGCTGGGATTTGGAGAACCTGGGTGCTGGTGGCCAGCTCTGGGTGAGAGTCTCCCACCCCTGTGGGTTGTGTCCCTGCTTCAGGGAGAAGCAGAAAGGAATTTTTTGCTCCAGTCCCATCTACTCCCACAGGCACTTGCTCACAGTGCCAGGTCCCTCCCCACTTCCCAAGTCTCTGTGTTTCTGGAAGCCAGTGCCTTTGTGCTCCTCCCCACAGCCTTGGGAAGGAGCTGGAGTTGCTGTCCCTCCAGAGTGGGGTACAAGGGCCAGAGGAACCCTGTGACAACTCAAGAGAGCCCAGGACCCATCACCACATGGGCCATGCTGTGCCACCATCCCATCTTGCCTCTGGCTATTGTCATCACTGAGCCCAAAGTGTTCTTTTTCCCTTTGGAATTAACTTCTGTTAGTTTGAGGGTTGGCTGAGGTGAGCCAAGGATGCCGTGTGCAACCACCACATCGCTCTGCCTCAGGGTGCAGAGATCTCTCTTCAAACCTGTGCAAATGGAGGATGTCCATTGTCATACACCGTTGTTAGGTGCTTAGCAATCCACATGGAAAAAAATGGAAGTTTGTTCATCAGGACTTTTTTGTGTTGTTACTGGGAGGGATGTTTCTCTTTGCTTAAGTGCCTCTTAAAGTATGTCACTTTTATTCCTTTTCATTTGGAATTGGAGTTTTAAAGGTCTAAATATGCTGGCAGCACCTGGAATTTCAGAGTACCAAGATATTCCCTCTTTTCTGTAGAAACTAAGGCCACAGATACTGCTGGAGATGCATTTCATGCTTTAAGAGGACTCTTCCCCAAGGTGCTGTGTTCGTCTTGAATTTGTTGCACATCTGTGCCCCAGAGCATCCCCCCATTAACTCACTGCCATGATAAAATTTCATTTCTTTTGCCCTGAATGTCCCACGTGCCCTGAAATCATGAAATGATAGAAAGGTGAGGACGGAAGGGACTTTTAGAGATCATCTAGTCCAAGCCCCCTGCCATGGTCAGGGACACTTTCCACTAGACCAGGTTCATATCCAACCTGACCCTGAACACTACCAGTGATGGGACATCCACAACATCCATGGGCAAGCCATTCCTGTGTTTTACTGGAGCAGAGGAGCAGAATTCCCTTCCCTGACCCACTGAACATCCTTTTTAGACATAGCCCAGGGTACAGAGGCATTTCAGGGCTGCAAGCACACAGTGCCACCTCATACCCAATATTTCCTTCTCCAGCATCCCCTAGTCCTTCTCCACAGGGCTGTTCTCAATCAATTCATCGCCCCTATAATTTTGTTGTTTCCCCTCCAGATTGATTGGCTTGGAAGGAAAGCCCAGGGAATACCATAAAATTCACCTGTTTCTGGGTGGACTTTCAAAATAGGGTCTTAGTTGTGACCCAGCACCTGTGGGCCAAGACCTGCCAGAAATAACAGAAATAAAGAATAATTCATATGAGGCAAGTGGTTGGAAATGTCATGAAACGATGTCAAAAGAGAGTGCTTGTGAAAGCTAGTATTTCTTGAAGGAAATGCCTGACAGGAAAGCATCCTGTCAGGTGCTGAGCACTTGCAGGGGGCCAGTGCAGACAGAAGAGAGGAGGTCTGTAGATGCAAGGTGCTCAAATCCCATCCCCAGGTGACCTTTGAAAAGTGGTCCCTTCACACAGCAGAAACTCAAAAGCAGCTATGACTTACCTTCACCTGTTGGGAAGAGATGGAAGAAGATCAAAGAGATCTTTCAGAATTTGCTGCTTGCCAGAAAGCAACCACACTAAAGCACTTTCATGTGGACAAAACACAGTTTGAAGATTCAGTTGCAGCTCTGCTCTAAATGTTTGTGTTTTGTAAGTGCCATTCCTGGGAATGCTGCAATTCTGCTCTGAAGGAGCCTGCAAGAGGGGAACTGGAATAACAGAAGGGAGAAGCTGAGTCCTCACCAGCAATTTCTGCACACAGTTTGCTCCTGACCAGCCCCTGAAGACTGTAACATAAGCCCCTGTGTGGAGAGTGGCTTCCAGGTTCTGATCAGCTGCTTTACAGGGTTAGCTACGGCACCCAGCCGTGTGCTGAGTGCCTTCGGTGACACTGGACAATTCATCAAACACAGATGCCAGGCACTTGATTGCAATGACGATGTAAAGAGACACAAACATAACCATGCCTTGTGCAAGAGGTTATGAAGCAGACGGCAACAAACACGGTGACCTCTCTTATGAGAAAAGCTTGAGGGAGCAGTTCAGCCTCAAGGAGAGACTTCTAAGAAGGGGCCTCATCCCTGTCAGTGTCTGTGTCTGAATGGAGGGCTCAGAGCATGGATCAGGCTCTACTCTGTGGGTCCCAGCAATGGCACAAGAGGAACGGGCAGGAACTGATGCCCAGGAAGTTCTCCCTAAACGGGAGGCAGAACTTCTTTCCTGTGCAGTGACTGAGCCCTGATCAGATTGCCCAGAGAGGCTGTGGAGTCTCCCTCACTGGAGATATTCCAGACCCATCTGGACACAATCCTGTGCCATGTGCTCTGGGATGACCCTGCTTGAGCAGGGAGGTGGGACCAGATGACCCACTGTGGTCCCTTCCAACCTGACCCATCCTGTGATTCTGTGTTCCTCTGAACTATAGAATTCTAATGCACTTTGAATGGCAAAATGGGAGTGAATGTGTAATGGCACATTGTAGATAAAAGGAGACCTCAGGCACAGGCTTAACTTTGTCTTAATTTTCAGTTCTCCTTCATCTCTACTTTTAGCAGGCTGGTAGATCTGTGTAATAAAATAAACAGGATAAGAGGACCCTTTTGTTGCTGAAAGTGAAACAGGTTTTTGACTCATGAGAAGGGAAGAATTTGTGACCATTTTTGAATGACGAAAGTGAATTATTACAAGGGCTCAGGAGGGGGATATATCTGGCTCCAAATGTGGCTAAAAGTTTGTATTTTCTACCTTGGTCTTTTCCCCCCTCTTTCATTTCACACAGATTTCGGGGAATTATTTTGGAACCAGTGATTTCTGTGTCAGCCTTTTTAATGCACTCTCAGGGACTGAAACCTGACATTTTAATAAAATGCTTGTTTAGCAAGTGTAGTTCAAAGTCAATGTATTGAGTGCGGGCTTCGGTGGATCGATGCCGCGTTTGTCCCTGCTGTGTCCCTCGTGGACTGCTTAGGCAGCACTCTCCTGGCACCTACATGTGCACACAACCTCACCTTCACAGGTGGTTGCGAACAGCCGCTCACACCCAGTCTGTGCACGAACCGGAGACAGAGACGTGAGAAGGGTTCTCTGCATGCAATTCTGAGGCGTTTAACGGCAACGCACCCGAAGGGAACAGAGGCAAGAAAGAACCACCAAACCAAAAGCCCACGCCAGTTTTATCCTGAAAACTGCCAAAGGCGGGCAGAGCATCCAGAAACAATGGTCTGAGGGCTAGGGGGCAGAGGCAAGGTTGAATGGCATAACAGGGGCCAATGGGAAAAAGGATGGGAGGGGAGAGAGGGCCAGTGACCAGCAGAATCTAGACAGAGGGAGAACTTTCTAGCACAGTGTTGTAAGGAGAGACCACTTTTAGGGCAACTTGGGGGGTGTAGAATGGACTTAGCCACCGCAACATCAATGTATGTGAAAAACTGGAGATTTCTATATAATTTTAAGAAGAGTCTATAATGTCATGTATTAGCGAGGTAACTATCTCAGTTACTGTGAACTCTTCTCAGCTTAGCCAGTGAGAAGCAAATTACACATCCAATCTGTTTGTCAAGTCACAGCCCCAAGGAGCTGTGTCTGTCCCTGTCTGGCCAATCCCTTCTTGCCTTCCTGGGGCTTCCTTGAAGTTCTGCTTTGTCCTCACTCAGTCGTGGGGAGAGGTCGTCATCCCCCTGCAGGGCAGGACTTGGGACAGGTCTGCACACACATAACACACCCTTCAGACAGAGCCTTGGAGCTGGCACTCCTCGTGCCTCTCTTCCCATATACTGTGGATCAGGTGAGACTTCCCACACGCTGGCAGAGCTCAAACCATGGTGGTCATTATTTCATCTGTGGAGAAGACCAGAGAAGAAGGAGGGTTGCAGTTATAAACATCAAGCAGGAGAACAGATGCCTTACAGCACCTCAGTCATTTCATTGGGCACACATCTTCTACAAGATGTGCAATACAACATTAATTTCACAGTTACCCAGGGAAGAATGTCTGAATTTCTGACACGATCTGTTGGTAAAGGATACTCAAGGCAATCGAATCTCTCCTTTTCTGCAGCTTTACTGTTCTAATCAAACGTGTGACTTCTAATTCAGCTGCAAAAGAAGTTAATTGTCCAAATAAAAAAATCTGTTAATCTTACTTAGGTTGTTGATTTTTGAAATATTAGATACTATTAATTTTTATGTGAATTTGTCAGTGTTTTGATAAAAGGTTTTGGGAGAAAAAACCCAGAGAATTGACGACTTCTATTTCTGACTGTGACTGTAATAGTGAGGAGAATTTTATTTTATTATTGTGAGGCCTCTCTGCTAAAGAATGACTGTCTTTATAGTTGGTATTGAGACCATACAAACCTTAACTTCAGGTTCTCAGAAGCCAATAAACTTCCTTAGGAGCACTGCTGTCATTTGTTTGATCCAAGAGTATTCTGGCCCAGATCTTGACAAAAGAATTTTTGAAACAGTCTCTGTACAAACAAAGGGGAGGGGAGCAAAACTTCTCATCTGCTCTTTGGTCTGCTGACAGCTGTCATGAGGTAGCAGAGAGGAAGGTGCTACAACCATGAACTGCAGCTCAGGCAGCTGAAAAAAAACCCCACGTGGAAATAGCAAGTAATGTTGACTTCCTTATGCTCTGCATATTGTAATCTTTATTCTCTCCCAAGACTTCATATTATTGTTTCAACTAAGTAGGGTCACTACCATTGATTAAATTCAACCATGAGCTAGGTGCTGGGTCGCACCAAAAGCACTTCTATGGAATTATACCAGACTTGCAGTAACACAAACAACAGCAGAATCTTTCACTCAGTTGGTGTTTACTAAAATGCCACCTCAAATTTTTCAAGGCAGAAAGAGATTGTATCTCTTCACCAACTTGCAAACTGAACTGCACTGAAATGTATGAAGTGAGTATTACAAAGAAAAGTATTAATAAAAATCTCATTTCAAAGATGAAAAGAAAACCCTGCCATGGCATTGGATTGTACTCCAGCCAGGAGGAACACATATCCCTTCTGAAGAGAGCATGTGCATAGGAAATAGGCTTGCGATGGCATCCCAAGACATGCCAGATAATGAGCAGAATTTTCACAAGTAATAGTTACTTGGACACATCCCAGGATTAGGTTACCCAGTTTGAGGTAAAGCAGTGCAGCCTGAATTTTGAACTTGCCCTGTTTGGAGCCAGGAATTACCAGCCAAAACTGAGTCCCTCAGACTTTTTCAGTTTTACCTCTAATTTATGAGTGGCAGTTTAATGAGTGTTCTTCCTTTGGTCTCCTTTGGAAATGATTGTAGTCTAGATGTCAAAATTAACTTGCATTTCTGCCTCTAGCTTTTGCCCTTCCAGACCTTTCTAACATGTAATTTGCTTCTCACTGTGTGGTGCATCATACTTGCCTCTAGATTCATGGACAGGAAAATGTGACTAAGCAATGGATGGTGTTCTTTGATGAAGAGCACAGGATCAGGCACTCTACAGCCTGTTACAGTTTGGAATCTGTATGTGAGCAAGGCTTCCTGAAATCAATACAGTATGGATTATTTAAATGTGAAAATAAATCCATGTGAGCAGTGATCCAGATGATACTGACATGATCTGTCCTTTTACTTCCACCTCCTATCTCAAAGATTTAACCACTGATGTTATCTTTCAGAATATCTTTCCAGTCTGTTCTGTTAAGACATGAATTTAAATGTAGTTTTGTCTAGCTTTTCTGCTTGACATCACCTCAGTTTCCATGTCACCTGTTATTTTTGTTCTCCTCGTGTGGTTCATAGCCCTGGAGCTTGTCCCTGTGGGATCAGTCTTTCCTTGTGCAGATACCCAGAACACATTTTCAGTGTCACTGGGATGGTGCCTGAAGCTGCTTTGAGCAGCAGCATGCAGTGGCTGGAGCCTCCTGGTCACCCAGGTCATACGGCTGCTGCCAACCAGAGAGCAGTGCAGGGCTTTCTGTCCTTCTCAGTCTACAGGGAAATGATCCATGAAAACAGAGCAGAAGAAAACAGTCATTGGCCAAGATCTGAGCTTGGCTTCAGGCACCCTTCAGGGGTGGGCGGGCTGTCTGAGTGTCCTGCTCATGTTAGCACTGTGATAGGTTTGGATAGGGTTTGGAACCTTAGGTAGGACTGCCTGGATTATTTCATTTTTAAAAGTAGAGTTTTTATATCAGGGATTTGAATGAGTGCTCTAGTGTCACCTACATCATCTATTACATAATTAATGCAGCCTTAAGAGACCATTTTCCATCACAAAGGTGGGTTGTGAAATGTGCAAATTTTTCTTACACATTAAATTCCAAATTAATTTAAATAATTTTAAATTAAATTACAAATTAATTCTGTACAAATTAAACAGAGAATATTTTAGAGCTTTACCTTTAAGTTGCATTTTTCACCTCTTTGCTTTATGCGATCTTGCTTCCTGAGGATAGAATTAGAAATGTAACATGGCAGTTGGATTTATGTAGGAAATGTAGATATAAATCCAGACCTCAGAGCTCAGAGGCACAGATATTTAAAATATATCACTTATTTTAAATGACCAGTAAAGTAACAGTGTTATTAGGGTGAAAAGGAGTCTTCAGTGGGATTCACGTTACATTTCCTTTTGGCATAAATGCCTGGATGACAAACAGATAAGGAGATTTAAATTCACAGTATCTCATTTGGAGGTAAGTACTGGGTTTATTTTGCATTTTTCCCTTAGTCTGAATAAAATAAGTCAATGTGATGGCTAGAGTCTTAAATGCAGAGCAGCTCTGCCAACGCTGACTGCTCTTGTCACGATGAGGTGACTGGTAATGACAGTTTTCCTTTTTCTCCAGACCAAGGCTGTCAGTGTTTCTGCATTTGTACTAATGAGAAGGGCAGAGTATAATTTTGTGGCTTAATGGAGGGCAAAGCAATGTCTGAATTCAACTGATTTAATTTTTTCTTTGATTACATATTTTCTCTCACGTGTCTGAAAATAAAGCAAGCACTTTTTGGAAATGCTCAGAATCCAGGATCTGTGTCCTCAGTAGCAGCCATGTGATCCCTCAGAACCTGTCTGCCTTGAGCTAAGTAAGCAAAGGTGTGAGGTATTTTGGCTTCTTTTAGACACAGAAAGCTCCACTCAACAAACCAAAGCTATACCAGCTTTCTGAATCCTCTGGAAAATCTGACTTATTCAAGAAAGTATCATTTTAAATGTGCAGATTTTCTGCTTATCATTCATTCAGATACTTCATAAGCCAGACCAATTGTCTCGGTTTTGAAAGACAGGTGTCTGCTAAGGAAGGCAGAGGCCCCCCTTGAAGTGGCAGATATAACCCCTTTTCCCTCCAAGTTATTATATTTTGAAATCAAGGGCCTTTAGGCAAAGATGTGGGAAGTAGGAATAACAGTTCTTTACTCTATATATATATGTATATAACCAGTCAAACAAAACAACAACAACTCTGGCAGTGACAGCAATCACAAACCCAGTGCCAGCCTTCTCGGCTGTCAGGCCCTTTCCCCTCGGGTGCAGTTCCGCTCGCAGCCGGCAGGGGCGCTGGCGGCTCCCGGTGAGCAGGGCAGGTGCGATGGTTCCCCCGCGGCTGCAGGGGGCGCTCCGGAGCGAGCTCGGGAAACCCGCGGCTCTGGTGCCCTGGGATCCCGGGAAGGATGGAACAAAGGCTTCACAAACCGCTGGGCAGCCGATCCCGGGCTCTCAGGAACAGCAGGCTGGAATGGCAGGGACGAACGCAAATCCCGGGTGGCAGACGAGATGTATCCAGATGGGAAAAAACTCACGGAGGCCCAGGCAGGCAGGGCGAGCAGGGCTACAGCGTAGCGAAAGCTCGAAGCAGCAGCGGAGCAGGACAGCCACAGCTCGGTCTCCAGCAGGGCAGGGAAAAGCGGCTTTTGGAGTCCCGGCGTTGCTTCCAGCAGGAAGAAAGAACGGCCAAAAAGAAAGCAGCAGCAGCTCCTTTCTCTGCAGCTTCTCTCTCCGGACGCTCAGAGCAAACTGTCCCCACACCCAGGTGTAGACAAAAGAGTAGCCAGGCCCGCCCCACTCCCCTTTTTGTCTTTCTTAAGTACAGCTATTTGTCCCCTAGCAACATGCATATGGGAGAAAATTCCTTTAACAGGAAAACCTAAGACTAAACTAAAACCCCAACACCAATAATGCTCTTTATAATGGTTTAACACAGCTGATTATAATGAGTCACTTGAAATTTGGCTTCAATTTTCAATCATGTTTCAAATATGAGAATATCCATCTGGGGGAGGATCAGAATGAATTTGCACAGTTCCATTATGGCTTTATGTTCAACAAACACATCCTCTCCTTCTCCCTTCTCTGACCTCAAGCATTAAAGTAAAACCCTGGCTTTGGAAATGCACCTCAAATGCAACCGTTTCTGCTGTTTTGCTTAATGTTTTTGCAGGAGCTGAAAATACTCAGTTGCAATTTGCTTATAACATTCTTTGTAATTGTGGGACTGAAAAAAAAAAAGACCACAGGGATTTCTGCCATCCAAAATGTGTAGCATAGCATTGTAAAGACTCTATGTCAATATTCATGTTTTGCTTTACATATAATTTTATTAAACTTATACTTTGGAATAAATTTTACCTAGCAGCTTTTCAGTTAAATTACAGCAATTGTTTTTCAGCAGGATATTTTTTTCTGTAGGATTAGACAAGAAAAGTAATCACTTCAGAAAATCCACATACATGTGCAGTATTCTCATGGCTGGTTTCATCTTGAGAAGGTCTGGAACGGCTCCATCTTTATTGAATGAGATGACAAGAAACTTAATCTTTCAGTAAAAGGAATTCAGCTGAACCATTAAATTACAAAATGACCCTCTAGAAATCAGAGCAAGGTCATTTAGACCAAATAATGTGCAAATATTATGGTCCAATGTGTTCTTTGCAAGGCTGTATTATTTATAGATTGGATTAACATCATCACCTCCAAAATCCACAGGTTTCCTTGGGAATATTACAGTAAGGCAAGGAAGTCATGGGCAAGGAACAACAGACAGATATGATCTGAGCAGCTAAAAGAAGATGGGCAGTGTCATCCTTCTGGGGCAATTCTTGAAAGCAACCAGTCAAAAGGAACAGAGAGTGTGCTGTGGGGAATCTTTGCAGTGAAAGATTTAAGGTTTGTAGAGGGGCAAAGCAGTTAATTTCTTTGTAAAAACTTTCCATGTGATCTTTTACTTCCTTTCACTTAATTTCCAACTAAATACGAAATTTGTCTCCTGTCCTCTGTGATGCTTACAAACACAAGTGCATCCTTCTTCCAGAAATTAGGAAGAGGATCACACACCAAAATGTTCCCTGAGCTTCAAGAGCATATGTCCCTCGTCTGTCTCCACTGCACCTCCCTCCATTTTAGAGGTTCACTGGTCACTCACAGTAAGCTGGTCCAGTGAGTGACAGAGAACTTTGGGGATGAATACCCTGTTTCTCTCTTCTCTGCAGAGCTTGATGGGATTGTGGCTGAAGAGAGAAGACAGATGGGAATTGCCATGATGACAAGGAGTGGTGCTTGCTACAAGTTTTTAAGGAGGAAGCTATAGCAGAGTTCTCTCTGGATGCTGGCATTGAGCCTGGGGTATAGTCAGTGAAATCTGAGCCAAAATCCAAGAGGAATAGACCCAAATGGACATGGAAAAAAACTGTCTTTAAATTTAGAATCTACCTCAAGAACTGTCATCACAAAGGTGCTCGTGTTGTTGTTTCTCACTTATGCCAGTGTTCACCAAATCTTCCTTTACAGGCTCAGGTGATTTGTGGCTAAGAGCCCATGTGCTCTGAACACATTTAATGGTCTGTTTGGTATTGCACAAATCATACATCCAGCATACAGCTAGATTAATTATGTTTTCTAATTTCCGCCAAAAGTTCATTTGGCGTAAAGGGATTGCTTGGTTTTCTTTAAATATTTCAAGGATGGAAGCCATTTATCTAAATGGTTTGCAAGCTGCCCACAGTTTGACAGATGATGGGACCCTGGCACTGGCTCTCAGTGAGCTCCCAGCTGGAATGGGGCTTTAGTCAGTGTTACAAAGTTTGTCTAAAGTCTTCCATTATAATTCTTTATGAGTCATTTCTTAAACCTCTATAACACAGAGATATTTGCATTTATGTTTTTCTTTTGTTTAGTTTTTCTTATCTTTGGGAGCTCTTTCTCACAAAAGGAGACGTTCTCTTCTAGATATTGTGGGCCTTGCAAAAAACACTTTCATTTGGAATGCCGAGAAACTAGAAGCATTTCATTACTTAAAAGTCTGTGCTCTGGTAGATTTTGTTCTTGCACTTTCAACTAAGGTCCTGAGTCCTGGTAAGGTGTTGCACTTAGAGGACTGCCTGTCCCTAAATGGCAAGTCTAAAGAAGAGTCAATAAGAATGGACACCTGCAACAGAAGACTTCTCTGGGATGGTTAATCCCATGGATCCAGGATGAAATGCAAACAAATAAGAACGGTTTTACTGTGTCTGACCAAATATTTACTAAACTCTGTCATTCATTAGCCTGCCTCTAAAAGAGAGAAACAGCAGATAGAGAGCAACAAACTGAAGAGCAAAACAAGCACAAAGGGCTGCTATCCTGATTTTTTCCTTCATCCAGTGGTTTGTAGGTCACACATGTCTTCAGTCAGGTAGGATGATTTTTTATTTAAAGAAAAAAATCAGCAGGGTTGTTTTAAAAATTGTGTGAAACCTCCATATATAAAAAAGGCATCTAAGAATTAAATTTTGCTGAGGAAATGAACTCAAAGTGGGAGAAAATAACTTCTAGAAGACGTGCTGTGCAAGCCATGATGCTGGTCAGTACTGCTGGCCACTGATTTTTCCCATGGCCTGCCTTTTGAAACCAAAAGACAGTTCCAGCAAGAACTGAAGCTCATGAGATTTTCAAAAGCAAAGAACAAAGAAACTGGAGCCTGACTGTCACTTCAGGTCATCGGAGGCTGACAGATGGGGAAACAGGGAGTCTGGGAATCTTGACCCCTAAAACACTGCTCCAAGGCACTATGTACTTCTAGGACCAAGAGCTCCAGGGTAGATCCATGCTGTGAATGAATTCCTCAGAATTAAAGTCAGGTATCTTGGAGTCTGACTCCAGAGACATCCAGGTCAAAAGTCACATTTTGAATCGTAGTTCCCACTGGTTTCAAGATAAAATGGAAGTCTTCCTTCCTGTATGTGCAGTTCCCTTTATGCACGAGCTGCTTTAGCTCTCAGCTTTTCACCATGACTTTTTTCTATCTTCTGTTGTGTTATCCTGTACCTGTCTAGGGCAACAAAAGTAAGCAACCAGTATCTGCAAAGTTAAACATTAAAATCAAGGTTTCCAGGACCTGAAAACACACCTGTGGGTGACGAAGGAGAGAAGGAGGGTGGGAGGAAATGTGCACAAAGACTCTGAGACGAGGAAAGAAGAAAGATCAAAAAACTACTCATCCTTGTCCATTATTCCACCTGAGTGAACAACTTGCTGTGCAATAATTATAGTGTAATATAACAAAATGGTCAGCCACAGCGTTAAAGGTTACTTTAGGGTTACTTAAATTAAAAGGTTACTTTAACAACTGCACTGCTGCTGTGGGGATGGGGCACATTGTCACTCGTTACTAATACAGCAGATAATATATTATTTCAAGTGGATTCTGTCCAGTTGTGTGTAGCGTTGCACTGTTCTGTGTGATATAACTTGGGTTGCCATTGCAACTTTAAGTAACTTCTAGTGTCAAAAATAATAGTAAACTTCTGGTCACCATTTTAATAAAATCTTTAATTTCATCTTGTCTGTCAGATATTGGCCTCCTGGCCCTGGAGATCATTGAAAAACATCTTTTGTGCTGATTGGAGCAGACAAATGAGTCAACCATCATAAGACTATTTGCCCTTGACCCCACATTCACAGCAGAGTCTTTGTGAAGCAAAGGCACTGCTGCCTAGCAGCTACTGGGTTCTGGTTTAGGTCCTTACAGACTTGAACAATCTATTTCAAATTAGCTCATAAAATTGCAAGAACTAAGAACTTTAATGGAATCCTATTTCTCCATAGATTTTTGGTTCTTGATTCAGACTTTCCTTTCACAAGCCAAATCATATATGAAGCAAGATTTTCTACCATTCTCACATTTAAGGATGTCAACTCTGAATTACCAAGGGACTCTGACATCTATAGATTTATTCAGAACCCTGGCTCTGTGGGACTGACCTAATTAGAGATCTCACCAACACCTTCTGGAAGCCAGACCTGAAAAGGTGATGTGAGTTCGCACAGTCATTGTGCACTGCATTGGCCTTGGATATGAAATAGGAAATGGGAATTAATGGGAAATGAAGAGAGAGATGAAATTTCGTAGTTTAATCTTAAATGATGACAAGGTTCCCTTAGGCTGCAGGGGTCAAGTCAGTCATGTCATGGCCTCTTGCTGGGCTGGGGAGAATTCAGAGGCCTGGGGGCCTTCCTCTTTTGGGCACACCGGCCCACGCCAGGCAAGCAGCCCCTGCCTCTACTTGGAGCAGAGGGCCTGCAGCTGCTGCCCTGGGCAGAGGGACCTGCCACTGCTGGCTGCTCCAGCTGCTCCGGTTCCTTCTGGGGATGGCCCCACTTTGCAGGATTGGGCACAGGTGGGGAGTGGCTGGGACCCCCATGGTGAGTGACCTCTGAGGTACCAGCTTCTTCCTCCACATTGGAGCCACTGGTGGGAGTGCTCTCCTGGGAGCTGCTGGACTTGGATCTGCTGGTGCTCTCTGCTTGGCTGTTGTCCTCGTCCTCTGCAGTGTGGGGATGCAGAAGTCTCTGGGCCTCCTCGCTGCACTGGGCTGCAACAACCTCGATGAGGCCATGGACCAGTGGTGCTGTGTGCCCGTCGAGGAAGACCAGCAGTCTCTGGGCCAAGCCCTCTGCATCCAGACCACAGATGCAGAGGTAGAGCAGGATGCAGCTCTCTGCGGCCTCAATCAGCCACCACCAGCCCCGGTATATTTGCTCCAGCTTCTGGTGCAGCCAGGAATGTCCAGGAGGTGCTGTTGTTGTTGGAACAGTCCTCCCCACACCTCGGGCAGGAGGCCACCCACAGGCTCTGGCCCTGCATCCCCCTGCTCAGCTGGGGACAGTGTTCCCTGTGGAGAAGACTCAGGGGACACCTCAGGGCCATGAGCACTGTTTTCATCCAGGTGATCGGGAGTTCTCCCTGCCTGGCTATGGGCTTCTTGTGACTCTGCAGGGGAGGTGATGACCAACCGTGCATAGTCCCATTCACCCTGCTCAGAAAACCTGATGGTCTCTATCAGTGTCCTGCAGAGTGGGCATGAGGGATTTCTGTGTGCCCACTGCAGGATGCAGCCCAGGCAGAAGCGGTGGCAGCAGGGCAGAGCAGAAGCCACATCCTTCCGAGAGTGCTGGCAGATGGGGCAGTTGGCATCTGTCTCTGTGGCCATTGTTGTCTCAAGCCAGACTGGCCCAGGCTCTGCTGACATCCAGATATAAGCAGTGATATGTCACAATAATTCCCCCGGAGATGTCACAATCTGCCACTCAGTGATATCACCATCCATGAGTAAGTGATGTCACAATGAGATGTCCACCCCTGCAGACACACGGCATCAGGAGGAAATGGAAATACCAATTCTTTTTTTCAGTTTCTACATCTGCATGTTGCTCTACCTCGGCCACCAGCATCACATGTCCTTGGCCCTTTGTCTCATCCCCACTCCTGATACCTTGCCAAGGTTTCCTGTGAAGTGCCACTGAGCAAGGGTAGATCTGTGTTTTCTTGCTGTGCTCCCAAATCCACTCAGCTGTAGTGTGCAGCCAGGCTCCCAGCACGGTCCTCTCTGCCTCCCTGGGTTGTTGTAGGACAGCTTGTGGGAAGTGACCAAGTAAGTGACAAATGGAAACCTGGCTTGGGGGGAAGGGAGT
Source organism: Corvus hawaiiensis (assembly GCF_020740725.1). Classification (NCBI taxonomy): domain Eukaryota; kingdom Metazoa; phylum Chordata; class Aves; order Passeriformes; family Corvidae; genus Corvus; species Corvus hawaiiensis. Next base: position 25,563,676 of record NC_063255.1, read on the forward strand.
GTTTTAAGCAACAGGAGAGTTTCTCTACCTCTTCCTTACCATCTTCTCTGGCATATCCTCTCAGAAGAAAGCCCTGGGCACATCACAGCAGTCTGAGCAACCCTACCTTCCTTGGCCCTAAATACCTAATTTCTGCCAGTACTGGCCAAGTGTGTCTTTTCTAAGGTCAGTGTGAGCTGAAAATTCTAAATCAGAGCTCCTGCTGCTTTGGAGAATGAGCCTGTTGTCTCAGTTCTCCAGCAGTGGTGTGGTTGATCTGCACGTTGTCTCAGCCTCCTGCTGCTTTGGAGAATGAGCCTGTTGTCTCAGTTCTCCAGCAGTGGTGTGGTTGATCTGCACGTTGTCTCAGCTCCTTCCCTGCACCAACCCTGCTCCAGTGCTAAGGGTGGCACTGAAAGTATCACCTGGCCTGTCCTGGATGATTCTGATTCTTAAGGGCAGGAACTTTTAAGGATCTGTAGGGGGTTCTGGCTCTTTAGGGAAGAAAAAAAAGAAAAAATAACCAACCATTTGACTCCTTGTCAGGAACTTGTCTGAGCATCCTTGGAGTTGAGGATCTTGACTGCCAGACCCTGGGTTGTCCTGTCCAGCCACCTGTTGTTTACAAGCAGGATGGGATGCATTTTCCTTGGGAAATTTGCATTTCCAGTAAGATATTATTTACTCAGCCCTGTAGCCCTTGGTTCTTCTACTTGTGTCTGTCAGATTTACAACTCCATCAGGTGAGGCTACTCCTTTTCAGCTTTCCTTTCCTATATGATTCTTCACAAATTTGAAAATTCAGTTTGTAGAGAATTTTGAACCACAGAATTGGGTTGGAGTAGAATCAGATTGGCAAAGACCTCTAAGACCATCAAGTCCAAGCATTAACCCAACAGTGCCAAGCCCACCACTAAAACACATTCCTAAGTGCCACATTTACACATCTTCAAATCCCTCCAGGGATTTGCCCTGGGCAGCCTGTGCTAGGGCTTGAAAATACACTTGGCGAAGAAATTTTCCTGCTTTTTGCTCTGGTGTTGGGAGGACACAATAGCACTGTGTCAAGGAAGTATCTCAACAGGGACAGGAAGAAAAATACCACTTGCATTTCAGGATACAATCACAATCCTTGAAAATCACTGGAAAAGGATGTTTATATAGAAAGTATGTGACATGTGTCAGTCAAAACACTGCAGTTTAGTTCCTGTCACAGACTGTTACTTACAAGACACTGCAACAGGGCCCATGACAAGAAGCATCATGTTGAAATGAAGTTTTTCCATGCCAGAATTTGTTTCTGGAAAACACTTTTCTACCTGTTGTGATACTCACATGCAAGAGCAGTTGAAACCCAAAACCTGCCCTTAGTTATACTGTGAAACCTCAAGAGCTGAAGGTTAAGCCTGTGGGCAGGCCAAGAGCCCTACACTCACTGCAGTCAACAGGAGAGAGAAACAGTTGTGAGTGTCCTGGGAGTTCTGAACACTTTCTGGCAAAATTTTAAACACAAAATTTCACTACAAGTAGTGGTACTTCAGGGATACTTGGAGATAAATCTGCCTTTTCTCCTCCTTTTGGGGATCTTTGCGTTACATACTTAGTTGGGCTCATATGGGGATGAGAAGAATTTGCCTAAAGTGTGTATGAGTACAGAAGGATGTGAGGAATTTTCTCTCTCAATCCCATTATATGTGCTCATGCTCATTGATACAAAATAAAATGAAGCTTTCATCCTTTATTGCCATGTGCCACTTAAGTTTTGATTTTTTGTGGTGTTGATTGTAAACATGCTGCTGCTTTTGTGGGAACTCAGGGGAAATTATATGCTTGTTAGAATGCCTGGCACTGTTACCAGCCTTGGAGCAGCATGGCACTCAATATTTCACTGTAAGTGCTTACTGGTAGTGTCTGCAACTCCTATTGTACCTGCTGACATCAGGCAAGCCTAAGAAAATGAAGTGGGAACAGATGCAGAAATCTCCTCCTGTGGTGGTGGGACTGGAGATCCTTGGCCTGGTTACGGGGGATAAGTAGATTTTACTCTCTCAGAAAGTCTCCACCTTGCATGAGATCCCTCTTCTCATTAAAGGATTAATGTTCATCTGTAGCAAAAAACACATCTGCTCTGCTGGTTAAAGGAAAAGGTAGCTATGAAATCAAAACACATGCTGGTTAAAATCCTTTCCAGCTCCCGTTACTATGGTATGTCCTACGTATCCTATGCAATGGCTTCTACAGTAGAGAGAGTGTCAACTCCTGGTGGCATATCTGCTTTTTTTCCCACCACAGGTCACAGGAGTTGGCCAAAATACTCTTCTTTTACTTTTTTTTTTCAACCTTTCATTAGAACTGAGCTGAGCACAGCATGGGCAAAGAAATTAATTCAAAACTCAGTATAGTCTGCTTGAGAATAGAGGGTCAAATTCTTCATTGAGTTGGATTCTTTTCCACATCTGAGGTTTTTAGACATAGGAGTTTTGGTTCCTACAAAATAAAGCATTGTCAAGCCCAGAGTCATGGTATTGCCAGCAGAGTGCATCAACAAAAATGCTTCTGGGAAGATGAAAAAAGTTTTTAATAGAAAACTGCTGCTTGTCTTAGGGTTGAGTTTTGCTCTGGGTCACATCAGCTATTCCTGTGGGGTGCCATGACCCTTCCTCTGACTCTGATAATATCTGGTGAAATTCCTCACTGCTCCTACGTTCCCAGCTGGTGATGATGATACATTGACCATGCCCTCTGAACAGTTCTGGGTGGTAGCATCTGACTTTCCATGCTGGATTCCCATTGGGGACCTGGTTTGCAGTCCTTTCTGGTCACAGCAGCAGACGGTTGGTCCAGCAGCCATCTGGAGGAAACCTGACTGTCTCTGCAGTCTTGGGAAGGTAAATGATTGTGGCAGCAAGCTATTAATGCTTGGTAGCCTGGAAAAATGCAGGGTGTGCACAAAAATGGTGTGGTAATACCCAGCTGTAACCAGAATTTTGATAGTTAGGCTGGTGGTTGGTTTGGGAGTATGATGACTTTTTTCCCTGTGAATAAACCACTTCTCTTGCTGTTAAGTAAAATTGCTAAAGACATATGAGCCAGGGACATAAAGCAAGATTAAAGAAACACAGATTGTGTGATAAAAGACTCTCAAGGAACTGCAATAGCTGATTACAGCAAAAATATGCTTTTGGAGTCTAAATGAATATAATTTCTGTGTGATCAAATTCTGTAACTGGTCACATAAACTGCTCAAATTGCTCTTCTTCCCTCTGGAAGTTGGATCTTTTAAAGCCACTTATGGTGCAACTTTCTCCATGTTCTGTGTAATAATACCACAGCAGTGTTATTTGGAGTTGAAATCAATACAAGTTTAAATTCTCACATTTGTTTCCATTTCTTAAAAAAAGTCTTTCTGGCTAATTATTTAGGAACAAAAAACTGAAGCTCAGATTCCTCAGAATATATTTGGACATACTGAAGACAAATGGTCCTACAGTCTCTGTTTAAGTCTTAACATAATTTGTTAAGCTATTTTTTTGTCTTTGTTTGCAAGGTAAATATACCATTTCCTTTTGGTTATAGGTGGTCTCAGGGAGATACTACCTTAAACTAGTAATATTATCTTTTGGTACTGTAGCATGACCCATGATTGGTTTAATTCCTCTAGTTTTAGTGATTTCTTAGAGGACTCGTTCAGTGTATTTGATGACTACTTGATCAAGACATAAATAAACACAGCTTTCCTTAACACTGCATCTTACAATGTGGTTGATATTCCTCCAAGCTGAGGAAAGAGTTTATTGCCTTTGGCTGACATTTATTCACACTAATTCACTGATCTGCCTTGTAAAGCACAGAAGATATTTGAGCCATCTCATAGGCTCAATGGCAATGCCAGTCAGACTGGGATGCTTAGGAAAATGTGTCTGTCACTTGACCTGTGGCTCATTATGCTCTGAGGGGACATTCTAGCATCTGTTCTGTAATGTAACCATAACTCAGGTCTTTTGGCAACTGAACGAGAATATTAAAATAGCACTGAAGGCAGAGGAATTAAACATGTGCTTTATTTCATGCAGTGTACAGTGATCTCATTGAGTTAATTTAGCCTCTCAGTGCACGAATCTGTAGAAGTCTGAAGTTTGTTTTCAGGATTTAAGGACTACTTGGGTGTCAGCTGTTGAGGTGTGGGAGGCAGGATCCCTCTTTGGCATTCTGACCTGTGGAAGGGGTTATCCACCACATTTCTAAGTCAAACACTGGCACTCCTGGATGACAGTGCTGCACAAAAGGCTGTTGGCCAAACTGCTCAGGACATGAAGATAAATATCCTGTTGTTGGATGAAGGACTCTCAGCAAGGGAGGTGTCTCCAAATGCACAGCTCAGTCATAAGCTACTAGCTTTCTATTTGGCAGGGACTCTTCCTTGGCATGCTGGAGTCTCAGCTGCTGCATTTGCTGAGGATGGAGAGGAATAATGCCTGCATCCAAGGTCACAGAGTTAGTTTCTCTAAATTCAGTGCCTGATCTCCCTGCTGTCTGAGATACAGCAAATAAAATGTTGCCTGAAATATTGTCTCTGAGCAGAATATTCAGTGACAACAAAAAATGAAGCATATTCCCTGGGCTGAAGGCTCAAAATTCCTGCCAGTATAAGGGAGCATCAGTGGGGTTCATTGGCCAAAAGAACAGTGCTGAGATTCCCTTGTTGCCAAGAACACCAAATGGTCACAGAGGGGCCAGTTTTGTCCTGTCACTTTCATGTACAGCAGATATGGGTAAGAGTATTAGCAAGCAGTCCATAAACCTAAAAAAGGTTAAAACAAGAAAAATAAAATGTCATTGGCAAGCACTATTAACTGCAAACAACAAACAGATAAACAAAACCCAATGTAATTTAAGTGGCTTGAGGTTGATTTTGTATGACATCCCTTGAGTTGATGGTTCTTTGGTGGGAAGGTATTGATTTCCCTGGAGGAAAGACCAGGACACGTCTTTGGTGATTTTCTCCCTCTGTCCCACCATAGCCATGGTTAAGATGTGATCTTGGGACATTGAGGGTGTGAGGATTTTGTATTTGAGCACAATTAACACATTTGACTTTCAACAAACCATTAGCTGTCTTGGGCACCACTCATCTGGGGATGAACTATCTGTATCTCATTAACACTCTTAGCATAAATGTATTAATTACAGGAGATGCTCAGATACATGAGAGAAATATTTGACACACGTAAACATCACTCCTTCATAAGACTGAGTTCCTCCTTCCATAGTTTGGCTTTATGCCAGTGGTGATCATAACAGAAACACCTGTTCTTATCACCTATTCACTGTGAGCATAATAGATAATAATGCACAAATTAAAACAGGATCTCTTGGACTTCAGCTTTTCTACAAAATGCTGCAGTCTCTGGTTTATGTCTTCATTAAAGAAGAGTGTAGCAGGTAACTGAGCCAGAAATGCCACAAGAAGATGTTGCAGGCAATTAAATAGTCTCTTTGCTTGCTTGCATCCTGGTAAAAGACACATGAATTTAAAGTAGAGGTAATTTTTCAAGGTTTCTAACATGCCTTGCAGTAAAATTTTTGTGATGAAAAACACAGGATGATGTGATGTAAAGTGAAGCAGCACGGGAATGTTTAAACAGGTCTGTCCAGACAGGAATAATTTCAGTCTAAACATTTACACTGTGCTTTGTCCTGTCTCTCTCTACTCAGACTCCAAATTTCCTCCAGTTACAAATTACAAAAATTTCCACTGAGAGGTGTTTTGTGAAATTATGTGACAGTTCAGCCATTGGTCTCTTGATCCCAAATTAACCGAGGAACAGCATGATTCTGGCATATTTTGGGTGTCATGTACATGTTAGTGTACCTTGAGCTGGTTTTGGACAGTTGTATCTCAAAATCACAACTTTTCTGTTTATAGAAAATATTAGGTATATGTTACAAAGCTGAAATCATTATTGGCATTCATTGCAGCACATCACTTCTGCCTTTTTCCCAAGGCCCATTTGCTAAGGTGAAGCCACAAATGGTGAGATATAAATAATTATCTCTTCTTGCCTCTTCCACTGAAAGAGATGTAAAACTTATAAAACAAAGGCTGGCAAAATAGTTGAGCTTGAAAATATACAGTGCTGCTGAAGGAATGTGTTGGTAAATCAATTTTTCTTGTCCCCAAACCAGTGCTTTGAGAGAAAAAGAGTAAACCATTGAAGTGTTTTTGATTTTAGAAGAAGCATGTTGAAAGAAAAATGTTCATTATGTATTATAATGGCTGTGAGAGTGGCAAAATGTGACTCATAAACAAGACTCAAAATCACTGGCATGCCTGACTTGTTTGAAAAGTTTGTTTTTTCAGGCTCTCTTTTTGAGAAGCAGGGTATAATTTGGGCATGAGACTTGCATTATGGAAGTCAGGTGAGAAGTCAAGGCAGAGGAGAAATTTTTTCTGCCTTTTCTTTCTTTCTGCCTTTCCTCCTGACCCCCCACAAATAGTGCAGAAGCTTCAGTGCTTTGGAGGAGTTTATCAAATACTGCAACGTGGCTCTAGTTGCACACTCCTCCCTTTGTGTGTAGTACAACTCTCTGTCACCCACTTCTCATTCTTCAATGGATAACAGGATTTAGGGGGAATCTTTTCTTTTAGTGTCACTTAGGTCACAACTAAGAAACCACTTTCCTCTCTGGGTCTTTAAAACACTAACCAGTTTGTCACTCATGTCTTTGTGCCTCAGTGTCTAGGCTTAGCTCTTAAAAATCAGAGAGTTTTGTTCAGTATAATTTTGCTTTATGCCCTGTTTTCCCATGCTGAATTCCTGATGAATTATGGAGCTCAGGGAGCAGAGAAGTAGGGGATAATTACAGGGAATTTGGTGTAGCTTGGCAAGCCATGTTTCAGCTCCAGTATTTCAGTGACTGGGAATCTCAGAGCACTACACTTAGTTTTATCTGGTGAATGTTTCTAGCAAAGATGTTTTTCTGTGATGCCAAAGTGCTGCTTGAAAGTAAAGCCCATCAGGACCGAGAGGAAAAATATGCTGTCTTCACATAAGGGAACTGGTCTGGGTTTGCAGCTCCTAATACCCCTAATATGTTTGACTGGTTTGGGATTTTAGATACTTAAGTGCAATGACAAGTTACAACTGCAGTTATGAGGAGTTCAATTTATTCAAGATCTCCCCAGCGTGACAATTAACCAGAATGACATTAGCAATGGACTGTGCAAATTTGGGTAATAGAAATTAGATTATAAAAACCTGAAGAATTAGCAGAGCGGTGGTACTGTCAAAGGTTTGATTGTCAGCTTTTCTTTTTTCTGATTGGAAATTCCATGTGTAGCTTTTGGGGGAATGGAGACCAGCAGGGTCAAGTGCTGTTCACACAAAATATCTGATTATTTTATTTGCAATTTTTAAGGACTTGGAGAATGATCTCACTCGATGGTGGTGTGCAAAATAATGGGTTCTCTAAGCAATTAACAGCCTCATACAGGTGGACACCTGCTGCACAAAAGTTAATCGTTCACTCTTTTGTCATCAATGACATCCTTTAATAACCTAAAATTTTGGATACCTTAATGTATGTCCCAGATCTGCTGGTGGAACATGAAGATATTCAGAATAAAACCCATGAAATGGTCTGCTGTTAAACAAGAGGGCTGTCTTGTTCCTGACCAGTGCATTTGTTGCTTTTATATATTTTTAAATTTATCATAACAATAATACAAACATTGCCTTTATATTCTTTTTTTCTCCTGGCACCTGAACACATTCAGTCACATCAAAACATGAGGATGATACCTGCTGCTTTTTCCCCCCTTCCTATTTAATCAAATTTTCTCTAATAATATGCTAACTGCAGAATTACAGAGTAAGATCGTATTTTAATCCTTGACAAGTACATGTTTTTTCAAGGTGCTTATGAGGAAGTCACGGCATCTTCTTGGACTCTTCTGAAAAAATGCATAATTTTGCTTCCCAAAATGTCATAGGTAGCCCAGGGATATCATCACCAAATAGTTTCTGATAGCTAAAATGTTTAAAATATTTCTCAGTTTAAGTGAAATTTGGAAGTTATTTTCTGTTAAAAACTGCAAATAAGAGATGAGAAGAAACTTTTCAATATTTTGCAAGCTAAATATACTCACTTCAAAAGAAAATCCAGTAAGAAAACTTGGCTGCATAAAAATTAAAATAAACTGTTCCCTCCATTGCCTTAAAAATAATATTCTTGACAGTTTCTGCTCCTCTAAAAGGGCTACAAACTCTCTTTAAATTTTCTGCATTAAGTCTGAAATTTTAAACCAGAAAATTATCAGAAGCTACTACCTCCTTTTGAGTAGAGTTTGCTGGTCTATAATTGTGGCAGTGATTGGAAAAGGAGATGTAGGAACTGATGCTGTTCTGATTAAATGCAAAGTTTACATATTTCAAGGACTTAAGCCTTAAATGAAATCTTTCAAAAGTCAAACACACAGTAATGAACGTGGAGATTATCCCCCTCAGTCTCTTGTGAATTCCAGTTAGAAAATAAATGAGAAATGTTTAGAGTAAAACACTTCAATATAGCAAATTTGGATGCTTTTTGATAATTAGTTCTTGTGTATAAGCATACATGTTCAAATTTCTTTGTTTCCTTGTTTTTCTGAGTTTTTCGGATCTCAAGGGGAGCTTGAGTGCTTCTGAAATGTTGATGGCTCAGTTTTAATCCTGCTATTGAACACAGCGTGAAGCTGATCTCAGAGTGGAGCCAGTGGAGGTCACAGCACCCAACAGGTTTGTCTCTGTCCCAAGGTGACCAAAGCCACTCCCACAGGTTGGTGCAGGTTGATACAAATGAATCCCTAAATGTCCAAAGGAGCCCAACATCGCCATGTCTCTGTTACCCTTATCATTGCAGGCCTTACAGAACTTTGCAGATTGAGGGTTTATAACTTTCTGGCTCCTGGAGCTATACACTTCCAAAATCTGTTTCTTAAATAATTGCTCTTTCTGCATCTACAAGTGCTAGAGGGAAGTAAAACTTTTGACCACCAGAAAAGCACAGAATTGTACTGCCTGGTATTTGACTGAAGATCCTAAATTTGGTTGCGACAAGCTGAAATACTGAGTGACTCAAGGTTGCTGGAGTAGGTTTTCTGTGGGATTAGGTTGCCTGTAACACCTGTAACTACAAGAGATTGGTTTGATCAGTTCAGGCTTCATCGTTTCTGTGAGTCCTATACAGCAAAATACAAATGAATTCTACATTTCCTTTTTATTGTACACTCTGAGAGTAGGGCAAAAAGTGTACTTAAGCATCATTTTTGAAACACCATGAGAACAAATCTTCAAAGACTCTTTGTTTTTAAAAGGAAAAATCTGTCCTTTCTTATTATTTCTTGTAAGTCTTTTGTTTTGTTGTGCCTTTTGTTTTAGTTGATGTACCACTTATGATTCTTTCAAGTACTCTGAAAGACCTTTGGAATATACAGGTAATTAGGAACAAAACCCCAAAGCTTCTCAGCAGCATGAAGGATACTGAGATTTGCTTCCCCTGCAGTGAGGGACTGTGGCTCACCCTGGGTGCTTCTGATCCTACAGAGGGACAAGGAGGGTGAGGATGGTAAGGAGTTATAGGAGAAGAGCTGTGGGGTGAGGAACTGTGTTTGAAATGTTTTATCAGATAAATTTATGAGTGCTGGAATTAGTTCCAGGAACAAATTTTTTCTTTCTCGAGTTTTACAGCTTTTAAAAACTCCTATTTCTTTGTTTTGTTTTAGTTTTGGGTTTTCTAACAGGAAAAGACAAGCTTTTGTTGCTGTTCTTGATGATTTTGGAAATCAGGTCAGTCAGTATCCTGTACAGCAGATGCCATCAGAGAAATGCATAATTCTGATTAGAGGCAGTTTATCTCTCAGTAAACTGTGAGACTGTGCTGAGATGTTCTCCAAAGTGCTCCTGGAAGTGGCTGGGATAAATCACCATGGATGAGACCTGAGAGCTGTATGAATACATGGACAGAATTGTTTATCAGTCCCAAACATATGGAATGGAATGAAATTTACTAAAAAAGTAGGAAATGATGCAAAAACTGCCTACAGCAACACATGACAGCATGAGTAAAAATGAAAGGGAAAATCGTGCTAACAAGGACTGATACATTTCCTCTTCAAAAAAGACAACAAAAAGAAGCTATCTCAAAGAATATGGAAGATGTCAGGTGGTTTGGGTTTCTCCATTAGGGCACTCCATTAATTTAGCTGAGTCTATACCTGACCTGTCACCGTCCTCTGCTCCTGGATCCCTGCCCTTGGTGGAGGGGCCAACACTGGCTGCTTGCTGGTGTGGCAAATATGCTTAACAAGCTCCAATTTTCTATGGATAAAACAATGGATTCTATCCAAATGTGCAAGTACTCACATATCCAGGTGGCCATCCCATGGCCGGGTGTGTTGGATGTGTAGAAAGGGAGACAGAAAACATGGTTTGTGAATGCAGGAACCCACACTGCAGAGTTTGTGTGACACAACTAGTGGGGACCCATGGATATTTCTTCTTCCTACTTTGCTAATTTTCCTGAAGTGAAATAGTCTGTGGACTTGGAAATAAAATTTTGGCAAAAATAAGGATGAGCTGGTACAAGTTCCAATGTCAGTTTATGTCGGTATCACATGGCAGCACAGCAAAAGTGAAGTCAGTGTTAGGGAGAAGAAGAGGAAGATAAGTCCGCTTGTAAAAACAGAGGACAGGGTGAAGAAGGTGGTGGCCATCAAGACTGTAAGGAAACGGATTTTTTTCTCTCAGTATATCCATTTTTATGATTGTGAATTAAGCAGGATTGTGATTTTAGAGCTGAACTGCCATCAGTGTTGGTTCTGTTCATGTATCTGTGACTATCAAAACCGCTTTGACTTTGCATAGCTTCTAAATTACACATCCTCCTTACTTTTCTGGTCCCTTGGACTTGTGCAGGGGTTACGTTGATGTGGTTGTTGTCTCAAATGGCCTAAAAATCTCTTCTCTGTATTAGGTGAACTTTTTCCTTGTGTAAACCAGGCTAAATGTAAATGTATAAACTGCTCTTTATTTATTTTTGTGTGATAAAACTGAACCCACTTTGGCAATATGAATGCCAGGGAGATCTGCCATTGTAAAAAACCACAGTTACAACATTTATTGTTAAATTCCAAACTGTTAGGCACTACTCTGCCAAACTAAATGGCAGAATGTGCAATGCCCTGTTGGATGTGTGCTGCAGCATCACTGTTGTTTTATTTTGAATAAAGAGCCTCTTAGATGTATCAGTGACAAGCAATGAAGGGGGAAGTGTTGCTTCAGCTGGCTCTTCCCTGGAGCCTCAGCTGCTGATACCTCAGCTGCAGATCCCTGTCTTGAACTGGGATTGCAGCCTTTGAAAGGGTTTATGAAGATACAGGGCCACCCAAACAGGCAGGTGTTCTAAGACTTCTGTTCTGCAGAGGAGTTACAGAGTTGCTTCTCACTTCCCTACCAGATTCTGAGCTGCTGAAAACAAAGGGCAATGCTGATAAAACTCTGCTATTGGCGGTCAGTGACCAGAAGCAGGAGAAAGGAGTTACGGTTTTGCCTTGGACAGGATTTCTTTGCCTCTTTCCAATACCTGTTTGTGTGGTTTTCCTCCAAATGCTAAGCACTTCAAAGTCTCTGGGAATGTTCACTTTGCCTGCCAGGACAGGAGCTGAGCAGAAAGCTGAAGAGGAGATGTCTGGAGCTCGTATATTCTGTTAGAAAGTGAATGTTTATTTTGGGATAGGTTGAACATCTGCCTGGATAGATTTCTGTTAGTGCATGGACCTACCACAGCTCTTAGCGAAGCACCTGCTTTTCCATGGATAAAAGAGAGGGAATCAAAGCTCTCTACTGGCCTTGTGCCACTCATCCAGAAGGACCTGCCTGGCCTTTGGACCTTGGGAACTGGGCAGAAGTTTGGGGATAATGTGCTTTGCTGTAGGTCTCTAAGATATTTAGATTTATAAGACATGGCTTAGGTGAGCTCGCTCTATTTGCAGGCCTGGGGAGCTCTTGAGTATTGTTAAAAGAGATCTGCAGTGACACTGAGTTAAAGATGTCATTCCACAACATCTGCCAGGCTGAAAAGACAAATAAATATATGCAAGACACAGAGATAACTGGGAAGATGTGCAGAAAGGGGTGATTACCTTTGTTCATGAGCCTTCAGATTGCCATAAAAGAAGGCAAATCCTTACTGTTACCATGGCAGTTTCTGGAATCCTGGACCAGGGTGACAATTTGGAGTTAGCTTGCAGAGGTAACCTTTGGGCACCTGCACACGCAGGTGTTGGGGTGGAGGTGGGCAGATGAGGGGACTGAAAAGAAAGTGGTGACTATGAGTCACTCAAGGTCTTGGGGAAAGTCAGCAGCAGAACTCTCCCCACCCCTTACGGGAGACTTTTCCGCTTTGCTGGAGGGTTCTAAAGCTGCTTCGTCCCAGCAGCACTCCCATTACTTTATTAGACAAATGACTTCATGTTGAGAGAGGAAAAAAGGCAAGGTCCTGTCAATTAGAAGATCACTGATGATGGACATGGTTATCATCTCCAGTTAAAGCAATGTCACGCAGGAAACATATTTTACTGGCCCATCTGCAGCGATAAGAACCGCAGCAGAAGGCTTTCATCTCTGCAGCTGATGGGTAGCTGCCTGATACATCGTGAATTATTAAGCCTTTAACATTCTGCTGCAATGTGAGATGAAAGCTGGGGTGTGCACAGGTGGGACCCACATTGTGTGTGGTGTGTCCCCTGCACCTGTTCAGCCCAGTATGGCCTCCTTCTCTTTACACACAGAGTTCATGTCATCTGATGTTTTAATCACTCTTAATCTCCTTGATTAATGACAACTGCATGTGCTCTGTGGCAAGGGAGAACAGCCAAGAGATTGCTTGCAGGTCTGTTTTTAACTTACCAGGAATCAATCTTGTATCAAGGAAGCAAGGAATGGTGATAGTAAAAGGAGAAAATGGTAAAACTGGAACAGGAAAGAATTAATATTTTGAGATCTCATTCTCTTGTCTCAAGTGCAATGAACACTTCCCACCTGGGGCTTTGGAACTGGAACTTAATTTGTGTTGTCAGATTTGTTGCAGATACCAGAAATTATTCTTTAACAAGTCTGACTTAATTTCCTCTCATTTTTAAACCCCATTTTCACTGACATGCACATAGCAGGGGCCAATGTAATGCTCATGATGCCCCAATTAGTTTTCTTTCCCACCCAGGTGTGAACCTGAGTGCACACCTGAAGCAAGGTCTGGAGCAAGTGGCTGCCACTGAGCCACCTCTTTGGGCCAAGCCTGCAGGGAAAGTGATACTGCTGACTTAGGTCTGGGGAAAAAGAAATATTTAAAAAGTCATCTGGGTTTTTCATTACTGCAAATTTTTTGGGTTTGGATGAGCTTCCCTCCAGCAAAATAGAATAATTTATTGCTCTGCAGGCATTTTTAAAATTTGTTTTTCAATATTTTTTTTTTTTTTTTTTCCCTCCAGAAACGTAATGATTTCTTGGGTTTGGTTATTGTATGCATGATAAATAGGAGCATGTATAAATAGTTGAACAATACTGACTATTACTGAGCACTATGAACTGTAATACACCTTTCCTCTCTATGTCACTGCTAAATCCAGTCCAGCAAGATGAAACAACAGCAGCAGGTGTTGGGAAGGCCATTAGCAATTTCCCTAATGCTTCCATGCTGCAATCACTCATCTGTCTCTTCATCAGCCAGATGTTAATGTGACATCTGTTCTGCCTAATTCCCACTCCTATCCAGATTCCCTGCATGTGAACAATGCATCCTGCTTACAGTGTCAGTTTCACAGAGAATGTGCCATTTCTGTGAGCATAATGGCATTATTTATTAAAAGGAAAAACTTTAAAGGTTAAGGATAACACCTTTACAGGCTTCCAGCAGTATTTCAAACGTTTTAGGCCATTTTAATAGAATAATCGAAACACAGAATTCCAGGATGGTTTGGGTTGGAAAGGACCTTAAAGATGATCTTGTTCCACCCCCTGCCATGAGCAGGGATACCTTCCACTATCCCAGGTTGCTCCAAACCCCATCCAACCTGGCCTTGGACACTTCCATGGACAGGACAGCCACAGCTTCTCTGCGCAACCTGCTTATCCTAAAATGTTTTTCTAAATGCGTTTATCATCTCTCCCATGTAATGTATCTAAACAATTGCCACAAATATTCAATGAGATCCCTGTCTGCAGCTCTAATGGTGAGCTTTGATGAGTCTCTAAGTCAGCATCAAGCAGATGGAATTACAGTTATGTCTTACCAACAAATTATTTTGCAATATCTGATTATAGGAAAAAACATTATGCATGGTCACTAGGAGACCAGCTATTCCATGTCAGCTGATTTTCCTCATTATCTCTTATAACTAATATGATAGGTGCTGGTAGAATACTTCGTCACCAGCCTTTCCAGATGAGGTTCTGTCTGGACTGAAATAGTAACCCAATAGTCACATAAATTCATGCACCATCTTCTTTGCATAAATATGCAAGGACTCTCGAGCCAGGTCAGCAGCACGCCAGAGCAAAACAGAGAGATGTTCTTCCAACCTTCATATTTTATCTTCTTATTCTTACCTGCTTTCTTATCACACTGAAAATGAGTCAGGGGAGGGCATCAAGTATGTTTTCTGGTAAAGTGTGATGTTATTTCACACAAACATGCTTTGTCTGGGTTGTAGCACACTGAAAACCTTTTCTACAAGCAGTTACAGAATCCAGCACAGGACAAGCCTTTCACCACGGTTTTCTTTCAGTGTTGTTTATTTGAAAATTACTAACAAGACCTCTGCCTGGACCAATATCAAAACTGAAAAAAATTTTAAAAAAAGAGCACTGTAAGGCTTTTTTTTTCATAAGTTTGCATGGTATATGTAAAATGCTAGGATGACATGTTAAACATATACATTGTTTCCATCTAACATTAAAATATTCTTATGCAATAATTAAAAACTACTGAAGTTGTGATTTTTCCCCCTCATTTTAAAACTGTCATTTCAGGTGATGCATTTCTGCAGAGTAGGTTTTTTAGTTTCAAGTTATCTACATTTTCAGTAGAAATTGCTCCATCAAACTGAATTGAAGACCCTATTACATATATGTATTTGTTCAGAAGAGTGCACAGAACAGAAAAAAATGGGTAAACTACTTGAAAGCTTCCTTATTTAAAAACTGCTGTGTTCTATTTGCAAATAATTTACAAATATTTATTTACAAGACTGGTGGGTTTTCAGCCAGATCAAAGATGATAACCAATATGTCGCTTAGCACACTGTGAAATATATAATAATAATAATAATAATACAGGGTGTAGGAAATGGTTGTCTCCTTGAGGCCGTGGGGATGTAATCAGTTAAATTCTTCTGCATTTTCTTCAATAAGACAAAGGTTTCCACAGTGGTTATTTATCTATTTGCATCACTTTTCCTCCAGGCAATAATCAGTAATCAGAAGTTCATTAAAGGTTTAATGGCTGATTAAGAACAAGCAAGAGGCTTCATTCATTTATTCTGATTTAAATATCAAGTAATGGAGTGATTTATTAGATCATCCCAGAGGTTAACCAGCTGACAAATCTCCAAGTGGTAACCTCTCATTTCTACTTCTACCTTTAAATTCAGCTTATATCTTGTACCTAAAACAACCTTAAGCCAGAAATGGGCTGACCCAAAGCCTCTTGAAACAGCTAGAAGGGAGTTTATAACAGCTGTTCTTTTACAGGGGAAAGAGGAGCTCTGGGTACCGGAGACTTTCTCGTACTTTGGTGTTAGAACCACATTAAGCACATGCACTTCATCAGGGAAAATGATTTAAGGTGAACCTTGTCGTGGTTGTGTGTAAATGACTTGTAGAATGGTGTTTGTATTCATGAAATGCTGTAATTAGGCAAAGTTCTGCACACCAGACATGGTTCTCCTTGGACTGGGACGAAGTAATGGGAGAAAATGAATGATGGAGCAGCAAGAGCTGAGGCCCACAGCTCTGCAGGTCTTTGAAGCTAGGCAGCTCTGCAGTGGGTCAGTGTTTAAATATGAGTTAGTGTTAGCAACAGTGCCCTGGATGTGTTGTTTGCATTCTTCATTACCTACATTCACTGTGTTTATTTAGATTTTAATTTAACAAAACCTGAGCAAACTGGGAGGGGTCTAATCCCTCATGACTAAATGACATAATTTCAGTCACTGAGCCTTGTTGGATCATGGCCTTTCTTTGCCCTAGGTTGCTTCAGCTGCAGGCTCTGTGTTCGTTGAAGGGCTAGTCTTTTTGAGCCCATGTTTAATGCTGGCCCTTGTTTGCAGAGTAAGGTGGTTTTAACTCAGACATGTAAAGGGCAGAAGACAAATGCTCCCACAAATTGATTTCCTGTATTAATTAGACTGTGCTCCAGCACCTCAAAGATGACCATGGTGGAAGGGGATGCCAAAGCAGAAAATGAAAGATGGAAGAGGGAGGGATTTCATGACTCTCTAAGTGATTTGTGGGTAGCCCCAGCTTAACTTAAGTGAATTAGTTAAGTCCTCAGTCACTGATTTGCAGGAAGCTGGAGGCTTCTAAATGAATGCCGTATTGCATGATGTCTGTCTTTTTACGTAATATAGAGCAGGAACACACATGAGGTTGCTTCCTAAACCCTCTTTATCTTGTAGAAGTATAAGAACAGCTGTAATTTCAACCTGGGTGACAACTATCCAGAGATTCATTAAGAAAGTGCATCATTTAAGTGGAAAAAACAGGTACTTAGAGCCAACTTTGAACTGGCCTGGTGAGCCAGCAGCATCACCCCAGCACTCTGGAATGGGAAGGTCAGAAACCATTCATCTGGAGGCCTCAGCTGAATGAGCAGGTTCCTCAGGGGAAAAGGATTTAAAGGAAGATGGGGAACAATTTCAGAGTGTGTGGCTGCACAAAGAGTAGGGATTGTTTAATCGACAAAGCAACCTGGGGGAGGCAGGAAACCATTCAAGTGTTTGAAGGCTGCTAAAAAGGGGGATGAAGTTGATTGTCTTTTGTGCCTCATGGGTATGATAAGAAGCATCCAGTTTAACATAGCAAGGGAAGTTTCAGGTGGTGAGATTGGAACAAGGAGGGCTGTTACAGGGCAGACTGGGCACTGAGCAGAATCTGTGAGTGCCAGGGGTTCAAAGGAAAATATCAGGCAAACACCTGTGCTTTTTCCTTACTTAAGGCACTGAGCAGCATCTCAGTGCCATGTTTTCTGC
Source organism: Corvus hawaiiensis (assembly GCF_020740725.1). NCBI lineage: Eukaryota > Metazoa > Chordata > Aves > Passeriformes > Corvidae > Corvus > Corvus hawaiiensis. The sequence goes on from NC_063255.1 coordinate 25,580,942, forward strand.
TCACCCAGAGATGTCATAGACATTACTGCTTCGTTGAATGCAAAGAATGGTTAAATTTGTGAATCTGCAGACTCTGGTCTTGTGCCTTTATGTTCTGCCCTTACTTTGTGCCTGTGGTCACTCAGAGACAGCCTGAGGAAGGACTTGACCCCAGCCTCAGAGCTGCTGGCTGCCAGCTCTGCTCTGCATTCCCACACCTGTTTGGAGGTGTCTGTGGTTTCCCAGGAGAGGGCAGGGAGTGGGGAAAAACACCATAATTCCTTGAAGGGAGATGAGTGGAAGCAGGCATCAGAGGGCTCTTACTGACCAAGCCATTGGGAGAGGCCAACATTGCTGCCCTGCTTCTTGGGGAACAGGGAGCTGGAAGGGATGGTGTTGGAAGGGTCAAGTACAGAGCAGGGTGGTAATTTACAGTTCGTGTTTTGTTCTGAGGCTCTCATTTCTCATTCTGATCAGCTCTGTGGTAATGAGAATAAGAGGAGCTAAAACACAATTGCTGCTATGAAATGGCAAAACTTTATGAAGTCAGAATGAATGGCAGAATTTTTATGTCTGCACTTCAGTTTTACAGCTGAAACGTTGCCGTCCTTGGAAGACACAGCAATTTGTCATTCTGTTGTCTATATCAGACTTCACTGCAGCATTTTTCCCTCCCTGTTAACCAGAACCAGACTTGAGGAAGGAGAATGACACCGTGCAAATATTCGTTAATATTCTCAGATTTTGGAGTAGAATAGATGATTAATAAATATCAACTATTATTATCTTTTGCCTCTTTCCCTCCACGCTGCTGCTGCAAGAATCCTCTTGTAGTTGAGAAAGTAATCTCAAGTCCTTCTTCTCTGGAAATAAAAGAAACCAAAGCCTTGTTTGCAAGAGTCACATAAAGGCACCACTTTGTTAAGGTATTGGCTGCATCAATGTGTGGAACAGGACTGCTTTAGGTGGGGCATAGCAGTTATGGTTTATCTTGAACAACTGAAGTTCTGCACGGTGCTGGTGCTTATTTTCTATGAAGGGTGGTTTCTCTGAAAGGACAAGAGGACTGGGTAAAAATTTCTGTATGTGTATCTCTGGAACAGAGGTATTCTGGCTCTTAAACAGTACCAGGGAGAAAATATCTCTTGGAGTCAAAGGACTGGACATCCCATGTGAATGAGCATGTGCTTAAGAGGATTTTTAAGGTGCTTTTATAGAGAATGCCCAGAAGGAAACAATGACGACTTTGTCATAAATCCCCCTATGGGTGTATGTAGACAGAAATCCAAACTCAAGCTACCCTTTGGACAGCAGAAGGAGGTCAGGTGAGGAAATCCTGAAGAAATAGGTTCTGGGGAAGCTGTGAGAAGCTATGCTTGGAGTGGGAGCAGTTTTTCGAGTTGGTAGGAGCTCAGCAGGATGAGTGGAGACACTTTTCAGGGATGCAAAGTGGAGATTTTTCATTTGGTGGGGGGAGTTGAGGAGGTGTTTTCAGCCTAAGCAGCTTTGGCAGCTGGCTGTTGGGATGAGACAGACCGTGGCACTGCAGGGACAGACAGCCTGCTCCATTCAGCACAGACCATCTCACTCTGGGGGTGCCTTATAGGGCTGCTGTTGTTGCTGCAGGGTTGTTGTTGCTCCAATTTTTCCTTTACAGGATATATGTTCCATATGCTGTTGTAGGTCTTTCCTTAGCTAATTTTATAAACAACTTGCAGACTAGGGGCATTTAGAACCAAATTTACATGTGCACAGGTCCCTTGGCCCTGCTGTTGTGAAGCTGAATTGTATTTTATAAACTGCCTGTGTGAGATTAATGCTTCAGTTCATAGCAAAAAACAAGCTCCCAGGTCTCAGGAAAATGGCACTCCAATGCACTCCTCAGATTTTTCAGGTTTCTGCCTGTCTCCCTCCCAAAAGAAGATCCTACATTTTTAAAGGGCAATGAAACTTCCAGATGAAAACCTGCTGCTTAGAGGCAGTTGTTTCAGAGTGGCCTGGAGATCTGTCCCAGGAGGTCATTCAGGAGCAGCTGGTCTGCACACCTGTGAGTGATGACTGCTGGAAACTAAAGCTGATGGAAAGCTGTGCTAAGCGTGCCCAAAATTTTATCATTTGTGGTCATGACTAAAAGAACTGCTCAGCTCTAAACAAACCACACCTGAGTAGTCAATTAATTAACTGTGCCATCAGCAGCTCGGCAGGAAAGGTGACAGTAGAAGCTCACACAGGTAGGTACCAGAGTATTGCTTGGTGCAGGCCCCTCTGGGAAACAGGGTGCCCTTGTTATCTGACTCTGGAGAGAGCTCCCACTTCTCCAGAACAGCCCAGGAGGGACTGAGACATTAGGCTTCCTCTCAGAAAAAAGCTGATTTACATTATGAGGCAAATATTTTTGCATCCTTGGTATGTTCTGGCATGAACAGCACTGACTTCGGGGATCAGGATGGGAAAATTGCTTTTCCTTCCTAGAAGAACTTGATTTTTCACTGGAGTGCTCAGAAGTCCCTGAGGAGCCTTGGTGTAGCAGGTGACAGAACTCTGTCATGCCCCATCATTGATATGGCCGTGTGAGAATGCTCCAATGCCTCCTTAGGGTCTTGTTCCCTTGAGTGCCACCGCAGCTCAGTGAAATTTGCACTGGTCTCCAGACGAACAGAAAGTGACACCAAATATGCTGCAACAGTGGCATGAAGATGAGCATGACAAATGGAGCAAGGAAAATAGGAAGTAAGGTTTAAGGAGGAAGGAAGCTAGAATGATGGAAAAAGGAAGAACAATTCACAAAGCACAATGTTAATGAAGTAGTCTAGGAGCAGCAGCATGTGAGGCAAGGTGAGTTTGTGTAAGAACCAAGCCCAGAAATTGGATTGGGTTTGGGGTTTACAGGAAGGGGCTGGTCTAACTATTTTAGAGGGCTTTTCTTCCTGCATTTCACCTGAAGAGCTTACTAGCAAACTGTATTCCCAAGTCTTGTTAATTAATTTGCCTTCTTGGATGTGTTTTCAGGAACTGATAAGCAGAGACTCTCTACTTTACCAATGGAAGAGGATTTAATGTTCAGTAATCACTGAATGGCCCAATGCTTAATTTCTGCTCTGACAGACTTACCAAAAAAAAAGAAAAAAAAAAAAAAAAAGGTTTAGCAATTTCCAGCTCAACATTTCGTAACAAAAGACCGGAGAAAACAAACACAGCAGAGGGTGCTTCTCTTCTGGGAGGAATGTTTACATATTCAAACCTTTTTCCAAGAGCCAGTGCTGGGATATTTTGTGATCCATAGCATCTCCATGGTTCCTTGAAGAGGAGTAATTCTGGTGCATCAGGCTCAGATTTTCTCATAGAAAAAGATTTCTGGATCAGCCGAACTTTCACCTGTGCCTAAAAGTCATCCTTTTGGCTTTTATGCAGGCAGCTGTACCCCAGTGTTCCTGGTTCATGTGCAGCTTTCTCTGCTGTTCCATAATGAACAGGAGAAAGCTGACCTAGTTGTGTTTTGGAGCTGTTTGAGGAATAGACACTCGTCCTGAAAATCATATAGTTTTCTGATTTATTTTTCAAAAAAATAAAAAAAAAAAACCAACTAAGAAAGGCTTTATTATTTGTTTCCTGTTATGTTTGATGATGCTAAAATAATTTTCTTCTAGTCACAGATAATTGTCTTTTTTCCTGGGTGGACCCTGTGTCTTTTGTAGTCCATATATTCTCAATGGGGCTATTTTCCTTTAATGTCACACATGCCATAAACCAAATCAGCTCTAATGTTGATATCACTTGGAAAGGCTGATTGTAGAGGTCTTAGCAGGGAGAGGAGAATTCAAGTGAGCTAATTCCTTGCCTGAGCTCTTTTTTATCACTCTGCAAGAGCTGTTCTCAGCACAGCCACCCTCAAGGGGATGCAGGAGGAGGAAACCTTCTCTTTCATCCATAGACCTGCTCTTCATGACACTGCCGTGTATTTGGCTGAGAAGGACAGAAGAGCCCTCCTCAGGCTGAGCTGCCCACCCCTCCCAATTTTTCAATGCATTGTAGCCCCTGTGTGAATGCAGGTCTTTCCAGGGCAGCACAGCTGCTAGGGATTTGGAAGAAGATGTCCTGTCATCAAACAGGTTAATGACATTTTGTTTCCTGCCTGGACTGCACAGAAAATCATCCAGATAAGCCTTACTTGGGTTTGTTTTTAGAATTTAAGGGCTGTGAGACACAGAGGGGGATGGTGTACAGCTGTTGCCACCTGGGAGGTGTTGAGGCTTCTGTTGAGTTTCACTTTTAGATCCTGGATAGTTTAGGGAATCATCAGGGTAATTTCTTTTGAAACTAGAAGTATAGAAAGAGGCAGGGAGGCCTTCACCTCCCATTACTGCTTCAGCATGACAGAGAGAAGGAAGAAAAGGACAAAGCCTGAACTGCCTTCAGGCAGTGATACAGAGGGCTTAACTGTTTTGTTTGGTTAGAGCACTGAATACCCATTTTCCACGTGGGTGTGAGCTCTTTGAGATAAGATTTACTCTCACAAGGACAGGAACTGGTCTTTTCTGGGCAGGTACAACTCATCACGTAGAAAGTCATTAAAAAGAACACAGCTTTGTCCTGGTGCTTGCTATTCCAGCAGCAGCACAGGAGTCACAAACCACCAGTACCAAAAACCCCACAAGCAGCTCTGACAAAGTGCAGCCCGTGCCCTTTGGGGTCACTTCCAGCCTATTTGGCTCCAAGGCTGCTGCTGAGGTCTTACTAACTTAGTACTGGGAAAGTATTATTAACGGAGGAGTATTTTTTGAGGCCCTGGACAGAGCCAAGAGCACCCAAAAGGGCAGTGATCTCCAGGGAAAAGTGGGCTGAAACTAAATCTATTCGATACTCCTGGGCAATCTTCTCCTTTCCAAGTGGGACAGAAAGGGAGGTGAGGAGCACAAAAGTTCTTGATGATTATGAAGACTTTGTCAAGCATGACAGAGAACATTTGGACAAAACAGAGTTTTGCCTGCTGAAAGATGCAGAGAAGCTGAAAGAACATCTGCAGCAAGTACAGATTTGGCCCTAAACTCAGATCTTTTTGTTTGTGTCAGTGACATCTTTTTTCATATAAGAACAGCCAAAGATGAAAAAGGTGTCAGGGACTAGGTCAAGAAGTGTAGTGATAATGAGAAAATACATTAATAGAAAATTACTAAAACATGAAAAGCTCAGACAGAGTCATCTGTTGTGGCTGGATCTCTGTAGAGAAGCACTTTTGAATTGTTTAACCCCTAATGGGCCAAGGTTACAAATAAAAAATCTTGAGAGTCAAATCCACTGCTTTTGGGGGGAGGGAAAAATCCATAAATGAGGAAGAAAGAAAAATAATGCTAATTTTCTGGGGCAGAAGGGTTTTCTGACAGAGAGGGATGCTTTGCCACTGTGATGTCTAGGCCAGCAGCATTTCTGAGAATATTTCTGATGCCTTCACTCTCCAGTGTCTTGGAGAGGAAAAGCTGGAAGCCATACAACCCTCCCATTCTGACTGAGACTGCACTGACCTCTGTAGATGTTAAACCAATACCTTGATCTCTCTGCTCTTTCTCAGAAATGTGAATAGCTCACTTTGCTCTGGAGACATTACATTAAATACCAGAAATCTGTTTTAAAAACAAAAAACGGAGAAAAAGAGAAAGAGGATTTAGAGAGACTTTCAAGTCTGAGTGTGAAGGAAAACAAAAGCTCCTGGCTGTAGCTTTCTGTAGCAAACTCCTGCAGGCATTCAATTGCTGCTGCCCTCTTCCTGCCCCCACACCCAGAGGTGGATGTGGACACCCTCCCAGAGAAGTGTTTTTGTGTTTATTGAAGGGTGAAGCAGTAACACAAATGTAACAGAGAGAGGATGGCTGTTTTCTGTCAGAGAAAAATGTTGAAGACTTGCCCAGAAACCAAGCTGCCTTCAGGGGTGGCCATTGCTAGCTGGAGCAGCAGTTGGGAAGGATCCTTCATCAGGAAACAAAAGCATCCTGCCATGATCTCAGCTGAGGCAAAGGACTGCTAACTCAGGTTATTGAGTGCCAGCTTCTTCATCTGCAGAAACGGAATCTGTCTTTCTAACTACTCTCAGTCAGGGCTGGTGGCAATAATAGTTCCTAATGCCCATTCTGTGCCATTGCACGCTAAATATCTAATTCTGCAAGTGTTTAGGAATGTAAAAGTGATTAAGAAGATGAATGGAGCAGCACACTCCCTGTGACTAATTCTCACTTAAATATGTGCAATATTGTGGCTAATAAGAATGCTGTGAAACTAGATCTAATTCTCTTATGAATGCACTGTTTTCCTGTAAATACAGATATTTTGGGGAGGGTGATTGTCTCTCTGGGAATAAGGGGCTTGTGAATAAAGTGACTGTTCCATTATTGCAGCACTTGGCAAAAGAGAACAGAAGATCATATGCACCAAGAAGGGAAAAAACAACTGAATGGATGTGTCAGAAGCATTACTTAGTGAGCAACTGGAGTGATTGGCACAGAGTAGGAGACTGTCATGTTGAATTACAAAACAACTGTTAGAAACAACCTAAACAAAACCAGAAAAAGATCTCTATTCTGAATAGTTTTTCTTCAATGTGACTCTTTGCAATAAATATTGGATTTGAAACCCAGTATAACTGAAAATATAAAAATTAAAGTGCCCATCTGCAGTGTTCAGATTATTGCAGTGTGATTCAATTCGGAAATCACAGGAAGCTGTACAGAACATCTGTTGTCAGACAGGACTGTCAGGCAGGACTATCAAGGTTCTGAAGAACAGACAAAATTATTAGATTGTGGCCAGAATTCATGCAAAGCCAAAATAAACTTTTATTCCTTTGAGTGCAGAATAGTTGTTCTGGTTTTAATTTTCTTCCAAGAACAGAATCTGATCGCAGCCCAATGGTGAGCTGTCTGTCAGCAGGGAAAAGAGACTCTCACTGAGTGTTTTCACTGGAAAAACCCTTCAGAAGATTTGTTTTTTCTTGTGAATGGAGTAATGGGAGAGTTGAGATAGAACTGTGCTGGTGACATTCCCCGTGGCAGGACCAGAACATCGCTGGTTCCTGCACAAAATTCAAATAACAGAGCTATGGTCCAACACTTACCAGAAGCACCTTGATGAGCGTGCCAATGGCTTTTGCATGCAAGAGCTCAGAAATAAAGACATTTCCTTGGTGGATTTCACAGGTTATTGGCAAAATGTGCAACTAAATATTAGTTTATATGTAATTGTGTCCTACTAAATGCTTCCTTGATGGCATTGTGCTGTCAGCTTTACTTAGCAGAAATTTACCTCTAAGAGCTCTCTGTGTACAATTACTTGTGCCAGCCTGGACCTCTTTACTCTAAAAGTCTGTTCAAAAAAAAGGGGGAAAAAAGGAGCAGTCTTCCTCTGAAGAATCAATGCATACTATGGCCAGTGGTGATTTTACTGTTCTTTACCAGAGGCATACAAGGAAGCTCCACTATATAATAAAACAATGTTTTAATTTTTGAAGTAACTGAAGGTAAAGGGTGCCTAATTACACGTGGTGGCAAGCAGGCACTGGGATGTACACATGGCAAATATTTCTCTATCCCAGCACTACATTACATTTAAAAATAACCTCAAGTAGTAAAAAACCACCCCAAATACTTCAGCCCTGATCCAGAGAGACAGCTGCAAGCAATATTTTCTGGTTTAGAAAATGTTTATTTATTGCCTAGACAGAAATATTGCCAGGGCCAGACTCTCAGCATGTGCTCATCTCTCAGAGGAGTATGTCCCACTTAGACCTCCTGAAATTCTTCAGGATGGAATTCAGCAGGTCCCACCACAGAAGCTTCTGTCCTGGTGTGTGAGGCTTGCAGTGTGCAAGATCTGAGCAGAACAGGTTGTCCCATGTGGACAATACAACGTGAGTGATAACAGAACATTCACTCTTCTTGTAAGGAAGAAACAATAGATCAGTACATTTCCATTTAATATAAATAATAGGGAATTCTGTTACATGATAAATAAATTTTAAAAAGTGGTTCACACAACCTTGCTACTTCTATGCACTAGTTTCTACTGAAATGATTAAAAGAAAATTATGCTGTATCAATTGCAAATAGTGTGCTGACATACCCATATATACAGGAGGTAAAGTTTTAGTAAGAACTGCTTAGGGAATGCAATAATTTCACATGGATTTTAAGAACTATATGCACATTAAGATAAAACCCCAGTGTGATAAAATTATTAGTTTATTACTATAATTATGCAGAATTTATAACTTATAATAATGTTATAGACAAGTATTTGTAGTTAACTATAATGTAGTCCTTTTTTAATATACACACTTATTTTAAGTAATGTACTTTAGTGCTATACCCTTTGTAAAACCGTCAGTTCCCCATAAACTGAGTAAGACTCTGTGTCCTTTCACAGTTCTGTGACTGCTAGATGGGTGAGTTCTCTGTGTCTTTCTCCTCACACGCTGCTCAGGGATCAGGATCAGTTCTGTAGGGCTCCAGCTGTTGGAAAGGCACATCCCAAACCACTGCCTCATCTCTCAGAGGACCAAGGGACACACTTCCATGGCAGGGGTTATTTAATTGTGCTCCTTTGGTTGAAAACATAAAGATATGTTTTGAGGAAAAAAATTGGACATTTGATTATATTGTTTTCCATTGTTTTCCTTTAAGGTATCTTTGATAAAATTGATGTTGTATAATTTGGTACCACATCCTTGTCTTAGCACTTATTAGCATGTATTTGCTAATACATTTTTATATATTTGAAGTATAACAAGTGACAGATTGATGACTGCTCCATGCAATTGTTTTTCCAGATCCTGCTCTTCAGCAAGCAAACAGCAGGAAGTCGTGTTTGGGTTCCAGAGCTGAGCAACCATTTGCAATGAAATTTTACATGGAAATGCCTCTAAAATACAACATAAAAGCTTAAAAAAACCCCAACCCAACCAAACAAAACCCAAAGAAACCCCACCTGACCCTCAACAATTTTCCCCTTTTAAATTGACAAAGAAGATACTTTACAGAATGATAAAATCAAGGGTATGGGAAGGTCCATGAGAAGACCTCCAGCCCGAGATGTCTCTCAGACAAGCCTCAACCAGAGGAAGTTGCTTGGAGATTACTCCAGTTGAGTTTTGGGTGTCCCTGAGGGTGTAGATCCCACAGCCTCTCTCTGAGCATCTGTCCCCATGTGTGACTTCTCCCACTATAACTTACGCCATTTCCCATGCTCCTCAGAGCAGGGAGCATTATGTAGGCTGAAGATAAAAGATAGCAGGTCTTTTGTGGTTTATCCAGTGCCAAAAGAATTGTCTGATATCTTGTTCTCAGATAAAAATGCTTGACTAAATGGTTTCTGCTTTGCTTTTTGTTGGTGGATAACTTTTCTCTGGAAGTAAATGGATTAATTATAGTACAGTAAATATTATATGCATATGAAAACAGTTCATGTGAAGCCAAATAGACTGATGTCCAGTTATTGTAACCCATAATAATGCAACCTGAAAATTTAATATAGTGCTGTGTGCCTCTTTGAGCATATTCACTATAAAATAAAATAGCACATAGTTCACCAGTCCTCTGACTAAATTCTTTTAAATAAGACTGTAATATTTCTTGTAATGCCATCTGAAATTATCCAGAGAAGATAAAATGAATAACTCAACCCAATTAAATGTCTAGCTCTGATCTTATCTGGATACGCTAACTGAGTTATTGCCATTGCCTAGCTGAGCTGTATTTAAGTCCTGCCAATTAATATTTATTCAGAGAGATGGAGGAGAAAGTGCCAGGATTTAGCTTGCAGTTGTTGATGACATATTGTCCTGAAACTGGTTCCAGTATTTCTGAAAGAAAGGGCAAAATGCCCCACCATTTCTAGGAGAACAGAGGCACTTTTGAAGAGGATTCTAAGCTTTTTTAAAAAATATAAAATAATACTTTCATTTACGAATTTACATGTTATACTGTCTTGATTTGGTTTCAAGGGAAAACCTGAAGTATACTGACTGTAATTTTTTATCTTTATTTTTACTGGTCTAGCCCAAAAAGATGGCAGCAGAATATAGGAAACATCTGTACAACTTTGCTAAGACATGTACAAGCTAAGACATGTGATCCAATGACTAGTGTCAACACTTAGTAATGAAAGTTTCAAGCCTTGACTGGCTATTGAAAAAGTCCTAAAATTCCTAAGGGATTCTCAAAATACTTTGCAGCATGTGGTGAAGGAACAAGATCTGTTAAAAGAAGGATCAACAGATAAGCTGTGTTGTAAATAAACCTTCACAGGAAGAATTTTCAGGTTATTAAAGAACTCTGGCCTCAAAGAGAGCCCCAGTAAGAACCTGCTTCTAGGAATAAAGCCAAAGGCACTCAATATGAACTCAAAGATTTTGGGATGTCCACACAAACTGTGGTGAGAAAGCAAGAAAAGGATCAAGTGGCTTTTTCATGTCAGGTTTCAAACCCCCAGATGAAGGAAAATAAATGTAACTGGGTAGTTCAAGTTCTAAGAGCTTCCCCAACAAAGCAGGCCAGGATAATTTTAAGTAACACTGCTCTTCCTGCAATCTTTTGTTCTCACCGCCACTTCATTACAGACTCACCACTGCGGTGTCTGCAGTCACTATCAGAATAAGGAAGGGCTGGAGAATTTTAAGAGTTTTCAAGCACAGAAAGATGGCCTTGAGGAAGCAGGAGAGATGACAGATCTTTCTCTTGGATCACCTAGAGAGACATTCTGTCAAGCAAAATAGGAATGAGCAAATTCCTGCCTTGCATTCAGCTCTGTAATTTTGGTATTTGGGTTTACAGGCTTCAGCCAATGTTTGGCTGTATTACACCTCTGCCTAGTGGTAATTGGAGTAAAACCAGATTTTCACTGCTTACTCTGCATGCTATTTGGTCTCCCACCTGGACAGAATGTCCTCTTCAAGCACAGATGTAAATAAACGGGACACCCTTGTGCTGACTGAAAGCAGCAGAAGGGAAATTACTGCCCTCTGGAAGAACTGGAAAAGTTAACCAGAGCTGCTGCCTCTTTATTGCTCTGTTCTGGGATCTGAGTAGTATTAAGTCAGACTTTGCTAATTAAATTACCTAAGGTCATCTGTTTATTATCCTGTATTAGCAGATAACGACGTTGGTGATGGTTTAAGGTCCAGCTCCTCCACTGGTACACAGAGGCTTCTCCGGTATCAGAAAGGTTTGAGTGCGACGGAGGAAGGAAGCTCTTTGCATCTCCCCAAGGGAGCTGGTGAGGGAACCTCACACAGCACTGTTTCACCCAGAACAAGATCTAAACAGGGGCAAAATGTTGATTTTAATTTTTCTTGATCAGTTTTGTGATAAGCCAAGTCAGTTAACTCTAAGGAGTAGTAAACCAGCAGTTTCAGGAGCTCGTTTGCCTTTGTGGGAGAGCTTAGACCATATCACCATTGATAACTCTGTTCCCTGGATTTATATATTCAGGGTAGCATTTCCACACTGACAGCAGTCTTCACCAAAAGACCCCAGCCAATACTGATTTGTTGGTTGGGGTTAAAATATGGGAGGTATCTGCTTTATTTCCCATTAGTGGACTCTACAATGTATCTGCAACCTTCCCTGTGGTACTAGACCTTGTAAATTTTTGTGCTAGTTATGTAGCTTATCAAACCCAGTGAAGGACAAGAAATAAAATGCAATATATTGCTGGTTTGTACTATCAATATGAACTATTATAATGTTCAGGAGACCGTATTTTAACTCCTCAGTTATTGCATCACGTGAGGAAACAGACAACTCTTAAATAAATTAAAAATTAAAAAAATTTATTGAAAACAGAAAAATTGAAAAATTAGAAAAGTATAAAAATTTGGGATCCTATGGCTCAGTAGATGGTATGCCCCAGGAGTGCAGGGATATGAGATCTTCTAGCTGAGACAGCACTGGACCTCATGTAGAGAAAAAGGACTTGCAATGCCGAGCTGACTTTTGGCTGGTCCGAAACTCAGAAAAAAAAGTTATTAAAGGCTCCTTAATAGGAGTAAGGCTTTTAATGCCCAGCACTGATGCCCACATACACCTAGCCTGCAGGAGAATCTGAATCTTTCTGAGGCCTGTCTCGTTGTTTTAGTGTCTTTGCTCCGCCCCAGTGTGCCCACAGCCCGCCCCTTTGCTTTAAACTGATTGGTGCTTTTCCTTTGAGAGATCATCTCCGTCCACCAATAGCTCGTCGTTGTCAGAGGGGTGGTATCAGTTGAGATAAGGGTGCTAAAATGCCCTCATTAAAATTCAGGTTGCCATGGAGCTTGCCTGCAGGGTAAGGGCTAAGGGGCTAAAAATAGCTGGTGGCTGTTAGAAAGTGGGGTTTTGGAGTTAGCCTTTGAGTTAGGGTGCAAAGTAAAAACACTTTAAAAAATATTAAAATACATCCAACACATCTTAAAACACTTGTAAAAGTAGACAATAAACATAGGAAAGGTAACTGTTATGGTGTACAAGTGGTTTAAAGTTTAAGAAGGGAGCTTAAGTTGGGGATTTTTAACTGAGGATTTTTAACTGGGAACGGTGCAACTCTTTTAATAAACTACTTTGAACAATTGAAAACATTGATAATGGAACTTGATTTTTGTACCTGGGCTGATGGGTTAATTTTAACATTCAATTCAAAAATATTTAACTCAAAATTCATTGATTAAAACACTTAATATGCAAAGACCAAACACAATTAGGGATTTCATGTATGACACATCATTTCCTATCAAATGATCGATTTCATATGTTCTGCCTATTCAAAGAGGCTTTCTAGAAGGTGCATTATCACAAATCACCTTTTTATGTCATTAATCAGCAAATGAAAGCAATTGTCTTTAGTAAACCAAACCAGCCTTGGAGAATGGAATCAGATAAAAATTAACAACTCTCAGCATAATTGTCCTCTGTCAGTCCTTCTTTCCTACACATAATTAATGTGGTCGAATCTTTAACAATGCTGAGGGCAACAAATATTTAACTCCATCTTCAGCAGATTTGCCTTTTTCCTCTCTTTTAGATCTTCCCCAGTCTGGAGGCTTTCAGTTTTCCTGGCATCAAACATTAAATATTGATCTTTAGCTGTTTTTTATTCACACATATATTTAACCCACCATTATTACTTCCTTTTATTAATGGTTAAATGAGTGATCCTCCACAGCCTCCCAGGGTTTGTGTCCCTGATTGTGTCTCCTTTTCCTGGCATCCCTTCATCATTTTTGGGGACTAGCTGAAAATCAGAACAGTCTTTCTTCCATTTGCAGGTTCAGTAATTTCTATCCCTGTTTCTACAATCAGCCTTCTTTCTCTCAGTTTATTTGAAATATTTCAGAAACAATTTTAAAATAAGAAGCATGGGCACAGCTCTAAACCCCTGGATATTACAACAGCACACTTACTTACTTAGTTCCCTATTGGCACAAAGAATATCCTTCACTCTGATATTCCTCCGAGGTGATTTGGTAACATCTGCTCTTTTGAACCCTTTAAAACATAACATAGTTGTCTTGACTGCATTTGATCAACTGGAAATAAGTGAGGTCCTTTCTCCCAGATCAGTGATGTGAGTGTCAATGGACCTGCTCACATCCTCTCTAAGCTACAAGCACTCAATGCTGAGCAGATAATCTGTGAACTGAAGGTGTCCCATGCCAGCATCTCAGGATTTAAAGGAAAATCCACTGAAAATTCACAGTTTAGCTGAGTTCTGTCAGGCCATGCATGGCTGTGGGGGCACAGGGCTTCCAAACACTTGGCTACATGACAGTGACTTTTTTTCAAGTGTTTAAATGTCTTTTCCGTCAACAGCATGGATGTAAAAAGCCACAGCTGGCAACAAGACATCAGTGGGACCATCATTTTTTCCACCAGGAAAAAAGAAAATCATTCCTAATGTGTGCAAGGTGAAAGAACAATTTTTCGCACATGCCACAAGAAACAATGAGCCTGTCCCAAAGTGCCACAGCACCTTGGTCGTGGAGGGGGGCATCTCTGCAGAAGGGAGCTGTTGGAAGCAGCTTTCCTCTTGTCCTCATCTTCTTTTTCTCTTCAGAGAGTCTAAGCCAGGCGTTCTTTCTCTAGGAAGCAAAAGCAGAGAGCCCAGAGGTGTCTGTAATGGGAATGTATTTACACATCACTGGGATTTAACCAGAGAAGTATGGTGCAGCTGCCTTCTGCTGATGTTCTGTGACATGTGTCAATACCCTGGATGCCCCAGAAGAGAGTATAAGTGTGAGCAGCATTTACTTATGGTCTCTGTCCATTGCTCCAGGAGGAATTTACAGTCACTGGAAGAACCGGAGAAACCAGAAAAGGAGACACAGGTTTTCCCTTTTTTTTTTTTCAAGTACTGGAGAAATGAGAATGATCACCTGCCACAAGCATCAACACCCACTGCGGCATTACTTAATGAAAAGTTGATACTGGTTTATGTTCAACAACTGCTTAGTGCAAACCTTTATTGGACACACTGGAACTTCTTCCAAAATATGTGCTGGAGAGCTCTGAATCCACATACAGTTTTACCCTCTTCAGTGTTTTCTCCCTCATTTCTAGACCCACTACCTGAAGTGTGTGAAAATCTTCCTTTTCCTTTATTTTATTGAACAGAAAAATGGCTGATGAAAGAACATGGTGAGTGGAACTCTTCAGAATTCATTGTGAATTTTTGCCTGCTTTGGAGATCAATTATGCTGCAGAGAGCCAGGAGACGAGTGTATCTCTTCTGCAAATTGAATCTTAGTAATGTATAACTGAAGAACCTTTTTTATAAATGGGGGATAGTTATAATCATCCCTAAAACACTCTCAATAATAGTACTGTATAATACTAATCTATTAGCCTGATTTTTGTGCTTTCTTAGTAGGAAAAAGCTCCACTCCTGAAATTGCTGTCATGATTTTGTGCTGTTCCAGATCATGGCACCAGCAAATTCGATGGACTGACTGCTCAGCCCACAGGGATCCTCATGCTCCACCAGCACCCTTGGAAGCTTAGCCATCATGCCAGAGCTGAGGTGTTTTTCTTCCATTTTACACAGTTTACCAGAACTTTCCCCCAAAAAGCATTAGGAAATGTGTGTCCCTGAAGCATTTCATGGAGTCACAGATTAAATAGTCAGCACAAGCAGCAAACAGCTTGTTCATATCTGGGTACACAGCTTGTTGTTCACCCTGAAGAGATGGAATAATCTGTTTTCTTCAGCTGGGAGGGATCTTCCTGCTTTCCTAGCAGACAGGCAGGGCAGGTTGTCATTGTAACCACAGCACACTGAGTCCTAGAAAATGCTTGTTCTGTGCTGCACTTCTAAATCTCAGCACAGAATGAGAATTAAAAAAAATATTTAAAAATCAACAAATAATTTTTTTTAACAGATTCCAGTGTCTAAAGGGCTGCCAAACTTCTGCAACCCAGTCTCCCTGCGGATGCTTCCTCTAGAAAATCTTAAAGAAGATCTTTTTTCAAATGTCCTTAGACTTGCCAACATCACTTAAAGGAATAAATTAATGGAGTCTATTTTTACCCCAGTGACACTATCAGTATGCCATTATATTAAGTGTCGCAAGAAAAAGGAAAAAAATATTTTTAAACTGAATGGTTTGCATACCTAGGAGTATTTTCAGCATTTCAACACTTTAGAGGGTGTGCAATCCCTTATATAGGGCTTGTCAAAGTAAGTTTTTTCATAAGGAAAAATAGCGATGAATAAATTTTACTGGGCTTTAGATTCGGTGTGTGATTTTATCCCTAATTCCTTCTAAGAAAATCAGCACAGCAGCCTCATATTACTATGCAAGCTCATGGATCATTTGCACTGAATCTTGGTTTTGTTCCATAAAAATACTCTGGATGACTTAGAACATCCTGGGATGTTAGGGACCGAGGCCAGAGAGCTGGCTGGATAAATGACATGTACACCGATACAATCTGAGCATTGTTCTCCCTTTATTGTTTACCTGTACAGTCTTATATCTACTTTTGCAAAGATTCATGCCCAGTCCTTCTAGACATCCTCTAATCCGCAGGGGAGAGGACCAGTGTATTGCTTTACTAAGGACTTTCAGGTGCTTTCCAGGCTTGCCTGCAGCCAGGGGCCAGTTCAGGGGTTTTTCCTCAGCAACCCTGGGTTGTCCAATCTTTCCAGGGGTATTGTATGTTCCTGTTCCACAAGGAATCCCTCTACACATCCCCCATTTTCTTTTTGGGCAACCCAGGCCTGGTCGATGATCTTTCGCAGCGCCGCTTTAATGCAAGAAAAAATGCACCCAAGTACTGTTAAGCCTAATATAACTACAAATAGCAATTGGCAGCCTTCTACTACCAAGGTATGCAGCCATCTGGTGATACCCAGACCCTTAAGCCAATCTCCAATAGGGTCTGTCTCCTGAAGGTTACGCAGGCCTCTCTTCACCTCACCAGAAACAGGCTACTCCGCCCGTCCGGGGACCAGGAGGTGGGCTGGCGGCCCTCACCCCCTTTTTCCTTTGTGCCCCTCCCATCAGCGCTGTGGCGATGACTTGTCCCTGTTGTTGCAGGACATTCTGCAGTGTTGCAGTAAAAGCAGCTGTTTGAGATGACTGTTCTGCACAGGTAGCACACACGAGCATCTCTTCTACTCCTGCTCCCTGGGGCAGCGTAGCAAGAATTGTCTTAGTTTGCCTATTAGCATTTTCAAAGGCAAGAGTCTGGAACATTTGCTCTTGGAGTTCTTCAGAGAGCTCAGTTGCATCCTTTAAGGCTGCTGACAGTTGATGAACTGACCATATGGTTCTGACAGCCCCTGTCGGACTGCTGCATACGGGGGAGACTTCTTCTTTTCAGGTACTGACAACAAGGCTTTGTGGGCAAGAGTCTGTGGCAACTGATGAATGACTACGGGCATGGTCAGCTGTGTCACCGTAGCTCCATAAGCCCTGCTCCCAGTTAGCATGTTAGCATGGCCTGGATCACATACAGTGGGTCTTGTGTATCACCTTGGTGTTTGATAGCTTCTTGTGCTAGCCACTTCCATGTTTGCTCCCAGAGCAGGAACCGTGAAGGGGTTAACAACAACTGTGCGATGCCGATGCAATCATTTGGACACAGGACATCTGCTGTAAAGATAAACTGCAGGATGCTCTGTGTAGCTTCAGACTGGAGGCCGTGCGTGGTGACTGTTTGCTTGGCTTGCTGCAAGAGCTTCCAGTCATGGGGCTCCTACCTTGTGGTGTCCCCCTGTATCAGCACAGGGCAGGCTAGGGCATCTACGGCTTGCCAATCTCCTTCAATGATTGTGTTGCGGACAACTCCATTCTATCTCCTTCGCAATGGAACAGTCCTCGCCATTGGGGCGGATGGAGGCAATGGCTGTATGTCCTCTTGTGGGAAGGGAGGGGCTGTAGGCCCTGTTCCTGGTTCTCCCGATGGGAACATAGGAGTTCTGGTGGCCATCTTGAATGGTGGGTCCATGAGACACCAAGGTGCTGATGGTGTGGTTTCGCAAGCCTTAGACTCCAGCGCGTCTTGACGCATAGACAATTCAGGAAGCTTCTTCATTACTTCGTGCATCATCTCTTGGTGCTTCTCCTCCCCTTGGGGCTGACCCCTGGCAGCCCTGGCTGGCTCTGGGTCTGCGGGCGACAAAGTCGCAGAGGCTGCTTCACAGTTGGATGATGATCCGCTGTCCAGCAGACGGGGGTGGCACGCTGCCGTTTCCGGCCGGGAGCTAGGGCCGCTTGCTTCTCCTCTGCTCGCCTGCGCCCTGCCCCCAGAGTCGGGAGGCTCTGCTTCCGCCTTCGCTTCCATTTCTCCCTCAGGCTTCTGCTGGGTAACTTCCTTCCGCGCCGGGTCCAGCAGCTCCCGCAGCGAGCGTACGGGTGCTGCTGTTCCCTTCATCAGTTGACCCGCAGTCAGCCCGAAGAATCGCACAACCCTGGACTCCGCCCTGGCCTCCAGCCGCTGCTCTGTGAGAACCCCCCTCTCTTTCCTTTCCAGGGCCGCCACCCCCCAGTGCCTCCATGGCTGCTGCGGCCACCTTCCTCTCTGCTTTCATTTCTGCGAGGGTATTAGTCACAGCTTTCCAAGTTAATCCCAGAACTTTTGCTTCTTTGCCTTCCTTTCCACCCTCAGTTGTGAACTCCCATAGTCTGTTTCCAACTTCCCACCACTCTTCGGTCGAGAACAAAAGCGAAGTCCATTTCAAAAACCCTTGTTCCTGGGCCCACATTATTAGGGCATAGAGATCTTGATATTTTACAGTCTCACCACTCTTAGAGAGGATACTGGCTAGGAGACGAGTGCCAGCCTCGTATTCCATAGCTTCTTACTTGTGGGGCTCGCTTGGCCATGCGAGCTCCAGTCTCTGGCTCCACTCAGCTTTTTTGCCGGGACACTCCTGCTCCAGCTCTCCAGGCTACTCACCATCAGTGCAATGATTCGGAGTCTTGCTGCATCTAAGTGAACCGCATTTAAGTGAAAGCAAACTGCAATTAAGTGAAAAATCACTCGAGTCCCTGCTCAGGCACCAGATGGTAGGGACTGAGTCCGGAGAGCTGGCTAGATAAATGACATGTACACCGATATGATTTAAGCATCGTTCTCCCTTTATTGTTTACATATACAGTCTTATATCTACTTTTGCAAAGATTCCCGCCCAGTCCCTCTAGGCGGCCTCTAATCCGCGGGGGAGCCGACCAGTGTATAACTTTGACAAGGATTTTCAGGGCTGCCTGCAGCCAGGTGCTCTCCAGGCTTGCCTGCAGCCAGGGGCCAGTTCAGGGGCTTTTCCTCAGCAGCCCTAGGTTGTCCAATCTTTCCAGGGGTATCATATGCCCCTGTTCCACAAGGAATACCTCTATACTGGGACCATATTTGTTGAATTGGGCATTGTTATTCCTTTCTTTTGGATAGTTTTAGTTGATTATTTTGGTTGAGGTTTTTTGGTGGGATTTGTGGGGTTTCCTGTTTTTTGGTTGTTGTTTGTTTTTTTCCCCTGACTGCTGCTCTGCTTTGGAATCAACATATTTTTGATGAAGGAGATTAAGATATGTCCATGTTTAAGCTCATTTCTTTTGGGGGATTTAATAAATGCTTGCAGTTCTTATGATTGATCAAATTTGCTGTGTTTGGTTTAACAATATTGTAATTTTGGACATTTTTTACAGGATCAGTATATTTTTCTCTAACCTCAGCTTTGACTGAGGAGTCAGATTTTTTTTCCAGTCAAAAAAAGTCAACAGTATTAGGGCAGTAATTAAACACAGCCTACTATCAGTACAGTTCCTTACTAGCCCAGAAATGGAGTGACCAAGCAGGATTTCAATGGTTGCCTTCCTCTGGAGTCCTGGTTCCTGTCCAGGCAGAGTCTCCAGGGCACTGGATTGACCTCAGTGCAATCTGCTTCTCTCAACCTCCTTGAGAGAGGAGGCTGCTCACATGCTGCTGAAATTGCTTTGAAAACACAAATTATCACTCCATGTGAGTGATGCCTTAAGCAGACGTTCTTCCTACATTTTTGGGAATCTTGGAAAACCTGCTGGACTTTACCAGGCAGATGAGCTGCAGGTTCCTCAGGCACATCACCACATACTGCACAAACCACAGTCCCCGTGCTGGATGCTCAGTGCCCTTCTAGCAGACGTGTGCCGCCAGCATTAACTTTCTTGTGGCATTTTCTCAAACTGAACATTTGTCACAGCAGCTCCAACCCTGGCCAATAAATAACCAATTTTCAGTTGTTTACTTTCCTCTGCCAGGCACGCTCCCTTTCACTTGGGCTGGTGTTTTCTCTCAATGTTCCCATCCTTTTTATTTCTGAACAATTAGGAGTTTTCATCTCATTTTGAACAGAAAGTGGCAATGTGAGTGTAGACTTCCTGACTCCTTAATCCTCACATATCCAAGCCAAGCCTTTGAGGGCTTCTAGGACCTGCTGTGTCCAGTGACTACAGGACAGGATTCTGGAGGACCTGCCCTGCCAGAGCAGGAGAGAAGCAGATGCTGAGCTTGCAGCTCTCACACCTGAGCGGACTCTTCCCATTTGTTTGTCAGACCACAGCATCTCATTCTTGGCATTTCAAATTAGGACAGGCATCATCTGGCACAGTCTTTAATCAGTCTGTGCTGCATGCTAGATGAGCAGGAGGACAGAAAGTTAGAATTTCTTCTCTAGTTCTTTTGGTAGATTATGACTAGAAGGGGCTTATTCTTGCATAATACCAGCCACAGGATATTACCAAGTTCAAAGTCAACCTCCCAGCAAAAATGCAGCACTTCTGATGATTCACAGAATCTCTCTGTACTGGGGAAAATAAAATAAACCAGAGCTCTTCAGACAGGAGGCTATTTGGATATATTTAGCTTTCAGTGGTGATGTTGTGGTTTATTTTGCATGTATGTGTTTTTTCCCACAGTAAGACTGTGATCATCAACTTAAACTGCTTTTGCTGCTGTACTCAGCCCTCAGTGCAGCATTCCAGCATTATAACAACTTCCAAAAGAGGTGAAATTTGGAGTGAACAAAGGTCACACTTGGCTGTTCAATTGACCATTTTATATACCTAACTTAGATGTTGTTGTGTTTTCTCCCTCTGAATATCCAATCAGCAAACTAATCATCACTGGAATTTTATGAGAAATATGGTCAGTAAGAGGGAGGAAGAGAAGACAGCAGAGCAGATTCTAGTATCTGACTGTCAAAACAATGAAAATATAAAGTATTTATGCAGCACTGACACATTCAGACATTCCACTTTTGCTTTTCTGTGTGATCCCAACACCAGTGTGCTGGTGAAATCATGTAAGTCATTTCTTGGAATAGGCCTGTAGAGACAAGATTTATTTTCAGTAAAAATTCTATAAACATTTCTTTTTTTCAGTTTCTTCTCAGTAGAAACAACCTTGTCTCTTTTCCCCCTTGCTTGTATCTCTAATCCCACATCACTGTCTTGCTCACAGACATAAGGATCTCATTCTTAAGCAACACTGAAGCAGTTGTGGGGTGAATGACTGTTACAATAATTATGTTAATTCACCCTAAACCAGGTAGATCTCCACAGCTGTCTTCAGTTAACTTTCCAGTATTGTCTTTCTGTCTTTAAACCACTCAGAAGAATTTTTCTGCCAAAATTTGGGGGTTTGTTTTGTTACAGGACTATCTAGAGCCCTCATATTTCAGTGAGAGAGAACATCTTCACCTGATACCATGTCACACCTGCTCTCACCTTTGTCAGTGCCTAACTTCCTGCTCAAACATTCTAAACTTTTCTGACATTTCCTAAAACTTTTCCGTGAAGCTAATCAACTTCTTAACAGAATTTTTTTAAAATGAATCACTTCTCTCCAAAAAGGTGTCTTTAAGACCATTTCAAGTTGAAAGTTATTTTCTGGTGCAGTGAGATAAGCTTTTGTTTGAAGACCATTTCAAAGAAAATGTAATGTCAAATGGAGCAACAATTCTATCTTTGTTTGTGAACACTGAAGTGCTTTTGACATTGTCCATGTAATTAATTATTTCATGAAACGGGTGCATAGTACAGTCACATTTTCTCCCCCAATAATACATTTTCAGCTGAAGTAGGACTCAGAAAGAGTGCTGCTGGGCATGCTAAGGATATGAATAAGTAAAAGAAGCCATATTTTGCTTTTCAGTGGTGGTTAGGAATCTCTGGGGGTGGGAAGCCTTGTCTGGCACTGAAGACACAAGTGAAGAGCACTGGTGTGATCCTGAGCCACAGAGTCTTACAGAAAGATGAGGTGTGTAACAATCGCCTGATGTCGCTCTCCTGCATGCACATAGCATTAATCACAACAGAACATGGGCAAAGGGAGCTCACATCAGTCTGCAAAATCCCGGTTACTGAGAAAATCCTAATTAGTGATGGTGTCCCCTCTGCTGTGTGACACAAAGTGCTGCTTGCTGTAGAGCCCTGAGCTGTCCATGATCTCTGTCAGCCCCGGATGATTCCTGCCATTTAAATAATTTAAAACTGCACAGTGCAGGATCCAGCAGGTCCATAGCTGAGGAAGGGGCTGGAGTGACATTTGCTGGCAGGAACAAGGGCAGACAGAAAGCAGCAAGGCTCGGGAGGAGGGGAGGGCAGGGGAGAGAGCAGCAGGCCAGGTTCTTCCCTCTCTTCACAGCAGGGAGTGCTGGAGCCCACACTGGAGCCAAATGGAAATGGAAATTTGTAGATTTGGGAGTAGTGTTTATACCTGAACAGAAGGATTCAGCTCCATTCCATTTCCACTGGGCAAAACTCCTGGGAACCAGTTTATTCAAAATTGTCCGAATGTACCTGAGGGCCCATTCACAGAGGGAAGGAATTTTTGAGCTTTTGGGTGGTGATGGCCATGTCATGGTTTAGACCCCACAGAATATCAGTTTGTCCAGCTGGCATGTTTTGAGCCTATTGAATACCTTGATATTTCAGTCTATGTCGGTGTCGCCTGGAGAGCAAAACAGGTTCCAAAGTGTGTTTTTGGTGAGAGGTGTTGCCTGTTTCAGGTGTCTCATGGCCATTGGTGTCTTGTTTTCTTCTGGACGTCTGAATTTAAGAATGGAGAAGTGGAACTGGTTGGGAATTTGAAGCACTGGCCTTCTCGCCCATATCTAATAGCTATAACCAATGGAAATGGAAATACAAAGCGGATATTTTTGTCAACGCAAATTCAAAAGCAGATCAGACTCTTGTAAGATGTTTGACTAATCTGTAGATATTTTAGCCTCCCCCCACCTCTCCCCTTGCTCACTTTCCATTTTTGAGCCTTTTAGAACGAGGTTAGCAAAGGGAGATCTTTTTAGTAAACAAATAATAGGAAAAACTTCACCTGGAAATCAAATCAGTGATATTTTTATAGAAATTAACCTTTTTTTTTCATTCACTGCTCTTGGAACTGCTACTTCTGCAACATCTGTATAGACACAGGACTTCCACATCTGCTTAAGTAAACACTTTGCTTTTTTATTTCCACTATATATGTAAGGGGATAAGTAGGTTACTATTTATGAGATTCATGAAAAACTTGTGTTTCAAAGGCTCTTTTTTACTAGATGTCTTAATCCGATTCTCTTTATTGGATTGGGAAATGAAAATAAATTCTCTTGAGCACAAATAATAAAAGGCAAAAATAAAATGGGTGCACATACAGCTCAAGCTAATAATAAAGAACCAGCAGAATCAGTTTAAAAAATTGATTTGTCCCAAGCAGCACTTCCAGGGGCCTGGAGTTCTGTCTGCTACCAGAACTAAAGTTGCTATGTGGAAATTTCCAATCTCTTCAGTTTAATTTACTCTTTTTGTTTGAGATTTTCTCTCCCTTGCTGAATTTTGATTCTCTCAAGATTTTCTAGAGATGTGGATCTGTCTCATTCCTGGTATGTGTCAATATTTTCATTTGTCTTTCAAGACATTCTGGTTATACATGCTTTTTCTTTTGCACAAATTGATTTTTGTCTCCTGAGACTTTTAGTTTCTTTGTTTTAAATACAGGGATTTATTCACGGCTATATAATTTGGTAGGAATGGATAATAGCAAGATAATGTCTCTATTGAGGCAATTATCAGGAAGTTTTAAACATTTATAACAAATGTTGATAGAAATTTCTGCTTTCCACACCTGGAATGGAAGAGGAACATGTTGGCAAATCCAAAGACTTTACCTGCAATGTATCTGAGTATTAAAGTGCAAATTCTTTTATTTTCTTGAATCTCTGGCTATTATATGCAAAGAGATTAAGTGCATCCAGTTTGCATTAGTTAAAAAAAGGTCAAACAAACAAACAAGCAGAAAAAAACCCAACACACATTTTCAATTTCTTTTCAACAAAATGCTATAATCATGAATATGACCTAGAGTCTTTGCTTGGTCCCTATAGCCTCAAAGATGCTTAGACCTGCAAAAGGGTTTGATCATGTCATTGAATCAAGGTCCCTGTGAACAGGTAACTGGTGTTAATTTCACTGTGAGTGACATGCTCACGTTCTGTGAGATGCTGAATTCATTCCTGAGATCTGTGATTAATATGTATCAAATTTTTATCACTGACAATGCTCCAGGCGTGAGTTATAGCTGAAATTATTTTGCAGTATTTGTCAGGACTGTGTGAAAATAATTATAAATCATATGGAAATACTGGGCCTTGAGAGAAGAAAACTCTCAAGGATCCCTAAATGCAAACCAAATCTACAAACATTTAAAATATTCTCACTGAAGTGCTCTGAAACAGAATCAAATAGCTGTTTTGCTGAAAACTTTTGCGCATGAAGAGCTTTACTCTCCAGTGGCAGGTTTTGTTATTTCTGCAATAAAGCCATTATTACCTACAGAATTTCAAAGAGTCAATCTGTATATAGTTATTTCCTTGTTTTCTTAGTTAAGTAAATGCTGGTGAAGAGAAGCAGGGAAGGAAATAATCTAATTTTTTTCTCTTAATGCTGTTGCAAATGAAGCATATTTAAATTCCTCAAAGAAACTTGTGTCATGTTTAAAACATAAGGGAAGAACATATTCATCAATACTAGAAAATCACATTTAACCTCAAAAAAGGTGTTAGTGATGTGCTATGGACATGTATGTAACAGACTTCTCATTGTGCCCAGGTTTTTATTTCCTTTCTGCTACATTTTCCGTGACTGGGGTCATTAGTGTGGTGGTTTGGGGTGCAGAAGACCAGATGCAGGGAATGCTTCCTCTCATCTGCTTGGCTCTGTGCCAGCACAGCGGCTCCAGGAGCAACCCAAGAGTCTCCCTTATATTTTGGTTTTCCTCCTTCTGCCTGTGCAGCAGAGTGTCACTTACTGCCAGCAGCCACAAATGAGCCCATCAGCTGTGCTCTTCTTTGGAGATGGTTCCACTGTTCAGGCTGAGTCACTCTTAAACTTCACAGGGTTTTTTTACCTTGATGGTGAATGTAAAGATAATTTCCGTACACTTAGCCAACCATATTCAAGGATCCAGTAATAGAAGTAACTCTCTCTTACACAAATCCTATCCCTCTCTATACTATGACAGGTCTAAAGTCCTCTTTTTTCCTAGCAAGAGAAAATTTTTAAGGTCAAACTCTCCTCCTGTTGCCAGAGTGCTCATCATCTTCCTGAATTGGCCAGCAGACCCTTGTTTTCAAAGAATGTCTAGGAGCCAGGTGTTGCTGTTTGATGGTGGTCTAGAAGTGCATTTGGTCTTTTGCATTTAGTAGCTGGAACAATGGGAAATGATGTTGTTGGAGATGTGGCATTGAAGGCAAAGTGATCACCCTTTGTTATTCTTTCAAAAAAGCCAGAACTGCTCACAGCTCCCTCAGATAACAGTGCTTATGCTTCTGATTTAACACCTTCCACCATCCTGACAAAATCCATCCCCTGTCTGAGGGGAGCTGCTCCACTCTGAGCACGTCTTTTCTGTTCTGCAACGAGATTCTCCCTCCAGCTGAGCTTCTATTCAGGCCTTGCAGAGTAAATTTAGAAAAAAGCAGAATAGCCTCCAACAAGCCTGTGCAGCCCCAACAGATACAACCCTTGCCAGGCAGGCCAGGATGTGTGGATTTATATCCAGGCTGCTCCTTACACGAGCAGGAAAAGCTGCGCTCGAGAGAGTGGCAGATTTGAATTTACAGGTGAACTGCCTCTCCTTTGGTCAGGCATCCTTTCCTATTTCACTGTGCACTGTAAATACAAATGGAAATATTCCCTTGTTTTAGACGGAAGAGCATTCATTTTTTCATACTTCCATATGCACTGGTTGGAGCTGGAGGGAAGATCATGGGCCTAGGAGGAGTGATTGCATTTATTACGCCAAAGGAACAGATGTCCAGGCTTTTCATACCCACACAAAACCACATTCCTATAGACTGGTTGTTGCCCAAGCATGTGCTAATGAATTTAAACCCTTTTGGTTTTTTGTATGCACATGAGAATGATGCATAATATCTCGTTCAGGATATAATGCAGAATAGTAAGAGTATTGCTTTAAAGAGTACTGTTGCTGTGAGCATCCCTGCCAATTTCATCTTCCTTACAGGCTTCATAGAGTGCCCATGCTGACAGGGAGCTGACTCTTATTGGGTACACAGTGTCTTGTGGAAATTCTTTCATTTTCCCTCTCTAAAAAGGTAACATAAAGTGATGTGTTGGGTGTTGCATTTTTTTTTTTAATATCATTCTTCTAGCAAGTAAATGATTTTTTGTAAAGAAGTATGTAAACATACGTATCTAAATCCACTGAATTTACTAGGCTCGATGGTTTCATCCACTTCCAGTAGTCTATAGATTTATTAATACTCAAATTAATTAAACTTCTCAGTGCTCTACATTAGAATTCCTACTGACTACTAACATGTTCTCCAATCTCATAGTATTTCCTCAGTAGTTTTTTTATCATAAATGATGAGAAAAGGATGAAAATATAAATTTTTTATTGTGAGACAACATTTTCACTACATTAATATAATTGGGTTTTGGCATTTCTACTTGAAAGTATTAAATATTTTCATTGAACTATAATTTTGGATATCAAAAATGTACAGGGGATATAAAATCCATTCAAATCCTGAAATGTAAAAGCTAAGCTATTAGAGGAAGAAAGGTCAATGATCTTCCTTAGCTTCAACGACATCTGTAATAATAATAAAGGCCTTGTGCTGAGCAACTTCATATCCAGCCTCAGGAAAAAATCCCATTTCCCCCATCTTCATCATAAGTCCCCTTTCAATATAGCACCTGAAAATCTGCTCTTTTGCACATGTAAATTCCTCACAAAGGACTAAAACATTTATTTATGTGTGTTTTTTATGTGTCCAAACTAGCACTAATAAAAGAGATGCAAATCTGAAAATTTTGTATGCCTTTGTAAATTCCATAGGTCCTGATTTTGCCAGTGACATCCTGAGACACTGCATTCTTAATTTTCCACCAGATTTAGTGGGAAGCTGCCTGTCAGCTCTAAGACAGATTCTATCTGGTATTAGCTCATCACCTCAAAACTTTGTTACTGAAAAGTCAGTGGTGTCTGATTTGTTCCTGCCACCATGTGTTGCTGCTGCTTTGGGAAAATACAACTTCTGGGTAATAGTCTGCCTTTGGAAGGGATATCTGACCTTGTACTCCTTAGGCATAACTGAGCTGCCACAGGAGTTTGTTTGATGTTGAGCAACAATATATCTTTTAACTTTCAGTCTGATGTGGGACAGCTTACAGAACACAAGGAGAAGTTTTCCAGCCTCACAGGCTTCTCAGAGAGTGGCAGTTACCTCAGAATATACATGTTTATAAGGAAAAGCTGTTCTAGGGTGGAGACTTTGCTATTTCATTAGCTAGTTAAAAAGTGAGTGTTGCTTAAACACAAGATCTTCAACTCCCTTTGGGAAAAAACCCCATATATAAGGCTGAATAGTGTGAGGCTCATTTTGTTGTAGTTACAGAAACTGGAGGCAAAAAGAAAGCAGAAACAAAACCTTATTTTCTGTTTGAGTGCCTGGAATCTGTCAATTTCATTAAAAAGGACAGTACTACTCTTATTAGTGGTACTTTACAGATTCAAGCTGCATTGTGCAGCAAATATGGTTTTTCCAGGGAAATGTTCTTCTGAATCTGTCCACCCACATCAAGCCTCCCCAGGGGACCAGGAGAGCTGTGATTCACAGGAATTTTCAGGTAAAACTCTCCCTGGGACAGCTCACCTTGCTCAGTGCCGTGAACAGACCATCCTTGGGGGTGAATTCCAACCCAAAGCCTGCCATGGCTTTTGAGGGAGCTGGGAAATAGGATTTTAGGGAATGTGGATATGTCCCCCAGGAAAGGCAGGACAATAGGAGCTATAATCAGAAATTTCATCCTATATCTTCATCTTGGGCGGAGTCAGGTTTCAAGATCAGTGTGGAAATATGTGATGGGAATGGCAGGTGGTGAACAGAGGTGGGAAAAGGAGGGAGAAAGAGCAAAAGGATGGGATGCACAAAGCTCTGCACTGCCATCAGCTAGTCCTCTGTGGATATGTTTTCCACCTCATCCCAAATACCAACAGAAAAACAACAGGCAGACACTGTTTGGTGTCTTCATGATGTTGCCCTGCAAAGTTGTAGGCAGAACCCTGCCTTTGTCCTGATGGAACCTCAAAGCCATCCCAGGAATGACTGGGAAGGGAAGTTTGGCAGGATTACCCAGGGTAGTGCAGCTGCACAGGTGTTGGTAGAGGACAGCTGCACAGGATGGAGCAGGACACTAGCCCCGATGTGGGATTTTCCACACAATTATTCAGGGTGTGGACTTGGCCCAGCCTCCAGAGAAAATACAGATAGCAACACTGGAATTTCTGTGGTGGTGGCTTTTTGGGGTGTTGAGAAATGGCATGTGAGCATGCCAGGGATGAAAACTAGTCATATCCAGGGAGAGTTACAGTCTGCTCTCACTTTTTGAATCCACAAAACCCAGTGAAACTCAGTTCCTAAGTGTGTCATCTCATCTCCTGACTGGATTTTGTCAGTCCAGATTAAGGTGGTTTTGGACATTTCATATTCTCCCAACTCAAACCAGCAGTAATAATGACATTCTGGAACACATGCCCAAGGAATTACCTCTAGCACCTGACTTTGGACACAGTAGCTTGTTCAGGGTGATGTGTTTGGATGAGGGGAAGGACAGAGCTTTGTCTGACCCCTGAGAGGTACATGGCAGTCCCCAACAGCCAGGGTGACTGGTGCTGTGCCCCACAGGTTGGTGACAGGGGGAAAATGCTCCTGATGCCATGAGCAGCAGCCAAAAATCTGGTGGCCAAGCAGCCCTGAGTGAGTCTACCGCTTCAGATGGACAGGGACATCTCTGCAGCCCAGTGCCCCAAAGCCAGTGGAACCTTGCAAGGACATGTGATGATAGACCCAGCATGGTTCTTTCCAGGTGATTTAAAATTAATATCACTTTCAACTTTCTCCTGAGGGGGAGAAAGAGTTGCTAGACAGGCAGCCTAATGCCTAATGGCTTTGCAATTACATTTTCCAAGGAGATATATTAATATGTATTGCTAAATCTCATGTTCTTACTGCTATAATTAAGGGTCTGTCATGGTTTCCATTATAAAATCATAATCTTAGGGATTTATAACTGCTCCCAAACCACAAAACTTTGCTTCAGGCTGCAATTTGGTGTACCAAGATCTCAAGCTAAGAACAAATTTATTGACAAAAGATTACAAATATACAATTTCCCTCCTTCTGATTTATTTTTGTGAGATGTAAAAAGTAATGCACAGTCATATGTGTGTACATATCTATAAATTTGCTGGTGCATTTTTGCAATTAAGGAATTCAGATGTAGGTAGTGTATTAATCCAAAATGGAGTTAAAATTACGTTTGCAGTTGAAATTCATTAATTCTTTTATTTTTGACAACAGCACAAATTTATAAACTGAAAATGTCTAATGATTTTTATGCAACCACTGTCAACATTTTTTCTTCTACAGCTCCGGAAGGAAAACTTAACTTGTCTCACAGGCGCATCACCCCTTCCCTCTCCCTCTCCCTCTCCCTCTCCCTCTCCCTCTCCCTCTTTTCTTTGTCTTTCTTTCCCTTCAGAAACTATTTGTTTCCAATTAATATGATGCCAGTGGTTGTTTTTCTTCCTTTTCCAAATTGTTATTTCAAATTTTTTTTCCTAGTTCTCGGCTTGCTTTATGAAATTTCTAAAAAAAAAAAACCTCTTGGATATGGAGATTGATTTGGGATTATTGCCAGTTAAAATAGAAACCATGTCATTAACTCGCTTAGAAAATAAATTGTGCTTGAGGCTTTCACAGGCGACATCCATGACACACTTGCACAAGTACTGATGCTTTCAACAACCAGGATTTTATCTGTGAAGAGTGATTAGCATAAACCCACAGAATTACTGAAATGCTGAAAATGCAGCTGGTCTTGATACACTGTCAATGACTCATTCATTCCGTGAATGGTCCTGAGTACAAATCTTGTGGATTTAACCCAAAACACATGTTTTGCACACTCGGCCACTCTGCTTGAAGCTGTGCAGACTCATGGCTTTGACAACCCTGAAAGGCAAAAGTTCTCACTCTCTCAGTCCTGCAATCAAATACCCACTTAAAGGTGGTACAAATACCAACTTAAAGCTGGAAAAGGACAGTCTTGTAGGAATTACTACATCACAGAATTGTTGTCCCAACAGACACCTCACACTTTTCTAGGAAAAAAAGAAGCTGTATCTCTAAGAGCTAATGTATTTTTCACCTCTCTTGGAGACATAGTGCCGTTACTTATTTTGAGAGCAAGCTGGTGAAGGGGTTGTGGAAGGAAAGGATCTGCTTCATCCAGGCATCATCAGCATTAAACTTTGGAGAGAATCAGAATATATATATCTCTATCTATTAGATAGAGATAAAAAATATATATAGATATATCTATATATATCTATATAGATATAGATAAGAACAGAATTAATATTGTGCTCTGTGAAGAAGGAAAAAGCTAAAATTCAGTTTAGCACTGGCTGTATTTATTTAAGATTTGCATTAAAAATAAACCTTATTACTCTTTCTCCCATATCCACTAAAGCATGTGCTAGCATCCATCACCACTCTTGAATTGCCGAGAAGTTGGCTAATCATCCATTTCATTACTCTTTCTGGCAGCCACGCAAGATGGCACACAACTGGAAATGAACTCTTAAAAGTTCCAAAGTATTCTCTGACTAGTGGGAATTAATGTGAATCAGGACTTGAAGAGCCAGCAAGCAGATTGCAGTGCATGTTTTCAAAGGGAACCCAATTTCTTACTGGAAAAATGAACAAGGGAAGTGATGTACCTTGGATTAACTTCATGGTAAGAACCTCCAGGCTCAGGATGTGTCTGCTTTGCTTTCACTCATACCCTGGGGTGGTTGCAGCCACCTTGGGGTGTCAGTTCCCAAACTGTGTCTCAGAACTGGAGGACTGATTTCATTCTGGGGACAGAGCCCTGTGGTGCTGCACACTGGGGTCCTTGGCTTTGTGGTGCCGAGAACATCCCTGCATCTGCAGTGGGTTGACCGTGGCTGAATGCCAAGCACCCACCAAATCTCTTGGCTGGGGCTGGGTGCACCCTGGAGCCAGAGGCATTGGCTCTGCTGGACTGGGAGAAGCTTCCAGCAGCTTCTCACAGAAGCCACCCCTGTAGCCCCCTGCTTCCAAAACCTGGCTACGCAATCCCAATACAATGCCTGGGCTGGGCTGTTTGCAGTGGAGGGGAAGTGGTGCAGGGCCAGCACAGAGTGGGACAAAAAACTTCAGGGCGTAGGTAGCCCCAACACCTGGACTCACTGGACTAGCACCTTATTTTCCTCCAGAGACCAAAGTGAACCACTGCATTAAGCACATACCTTTTCATCCCAAACTTCTGGTTGGGAGCAACTCCATCATCATATTTTGCTGTTCCCCTGCAGTCAATTTCTGTGAGACATTTGTGTTACACCAGCAGGTTCAGCCCTCAGGGGCCACGAATGCTGCACGTGACATTGATCCTGTGTCCTAACAGATCTGGGACCATGGCTGGGGCTCTCCAGCTTGCTGTGAGAGCTGAGTTTCTGTGATAGCAGAGGGAACTACAGGATTCTTTGCTGCTGGCTGTGTGTGCTGTCCTGGTGCAGCTGCTGTTGGATGCTGTGAGTTATCTGGCAGCAGAAAGTCTGTGTTCAACCATAAGGATTGACTCAAAAACAAGTATGTGGAAGACTAATGACAAAACATAATAAAATACTTCCCAAAACCACACTGCCTAAGTGAGCATTTGGCAGCTGCTTTCAGTTTCTTTTTTTAAAAGAGACTTTTGTCTGGAAGTAGGTGCTCCCCTGTGTTCCCAGTTGATGCTGGAAAAGCTGCCAATTGCACAGGACAACATGTGAGATTAAAGAAATATGTTATTTCCTTGTACTGCAGTTCCTGGGAAAAGCATGTGAGATTAAATAAATATGTTATTGCCTTTGCACTGCAGTTCCTGGGGAAAAAAACATCACCAGTAAATCATCCAGGCCCAGACAAACATCCAGGGAAATATACCCCAGAGCACTGAGCTTGTAGTGTTGTTGGGTTGTTTTTTTCCCCAACAACCTTGTATTACACATCTGAAATGATCTCAGTGAATTCTGCAGAACAGGTTTTTTTCTCTGTTGTTGGCAAGACGCACAATTTGATAGTGTGGTTGGCATGGGTGATTTCACACACCTCAGGTCACAGGCACTCTCAGAGAGATTGATGTATTTCTTTCACTCAACTGCTTTTTTGTTGTTGTTGTTATTTGTTCTTATTTTGCCAGTAAACAAAACAAAAGACAAATAATATTCAGAGTAGTTTCCTTTTGCTGTTCCTCCTTTTCTATTTCCCAAGAAAACCTCCTTATGTATTCTTTTGCTGTTAAGAGCAAAAAAAAAATCAAGATGCAGACAGTACAAAACACAATTTATATGGAACTAAAAAAAAAATATTGGTGAATATATATGCATTAAAATATATACAATAGATACATGCAAAATACAATTTTATGCAGGTCTAAGAGGCACACTGCATATGCCCATGGTGATACCAAAAGTCACATTGCTTTCTTTATTGTGTCTATTTATTTTATAAAATGCCTATATGTATGCCTATACATATGCAGGGGTGGATCTGTGCAGTTCTCAGTAATGCATACATATCTACTGAGATGCACACATGCATCTATTTTGGGTTTTATGGTATTTTAGGGGTTTTATCATAAATGATACATTTTATTACTACTTACGGAACTGAGCTCTTGTTTCAATTTTCTTACAATTTTAAGTGTCTTTTCTGTTTCCAGTTTCTGGCTTCTGCACAGAACAAAACTGGTCTCCAGAGGTTACTCTCCTTAAAACAGATGAGTGCATAGCAAGAGGAACAAAGCTATTTAATAAATTAATCATAAAAAGACAGTTAATAGTCAGACACTATTAGACAGTATGTTTGATTTGGGACACTTTTTCAGTGAGATTGTCAGATTTTTTCATCAAACATTTAAATCCTGCTAAAAGAAGTGAAATATCAAGGTCAGGTTTAAAACTGTTTCATTCAAAATGCAAATGCTGTTTGACTTTCCTGTGCTCTCGGTTTGTATCAGTGTAATTTTATTGGTGCAATTTTATTATATTTGTCTCAGGATGAAGGTGCTGAAAGCCTTGGATTATCTTCCCTTGTATCTTTTGCCCCCCTCTCCACTCTTTTTTAGTAAGTTTTAAATTAGAAGACATATACTAAGAGATAATTCAAAGGCATACTAAGGAAATTAATGTTGTGTGTCTCACACACTGGAATTAGAGCTGTAGGAATTATTTCCCTTCACAGACTGTGACAACTTGCACTCACCGCCTTGGGCTTAGCCATCCCATGGTAATTGCATTTGTGTGTCATATTCAGTCCTGCCCAAGATCACCCACTAAGATCATTAGAAGGAGCTTTGTCATCACTCCAAAATGAGGGTCACCACTCTATTGATTGCAGCCTACACCTCTGAAGGTCTAACTGGGCCAAGGCCAGTCCCAGCCACCTTTCATTTTCTCCTTTGGAATCACAGTATCACTGATCTATGCACCACAGACCATTAATGCCTGATTATAGCCCTCCTTGCTGTGTGTTTAAATGATGGGGGAACATTTAAGAAGCTGTGCTTTAGGGTGTTCCAGAGAAGTGCAATTCCTTAAATTCCCACACAGTGCAATCGTGTGTAAATGTGCAGTCCAGCTCTAAATAGTCTTCATTTTACTTGGGAGATGAAATTGTTAGCCTTTGTTTTCAGCTTGCTCTCATTTTGAAACAGATTTTTAAACTAAAGATAGAAATAAAATAAAACCAGGACTAAAAGTATTTTTAACTACCTAAAGGAAGGTGTGACTTTTTTTTTTTAATATTTTAAATGTGTGTCTGCAAAATTTCTGTTTCTTCCAAATTTTTGCCGTTTAAATACTTGTCCCATCCATCCGAACAAAAGACTATCAGCCAATGATCTAAAAGCTGTCCTGAGACAACCAGTTTCTCAGGGCAGAATCTGAGATATTTATGTAGCAAAACAGTCTCCCCATGAGTGTTAGTTTACAACCAACTGTTCCTGCACCATTATTCCCCAAAAGCCTGTGGTTTCAGAGGCTCTCAGCTGATATTTGGGGTTTGTCAAAGCACACATTCCTTGCTGCACTGCAACTCTTTACCCAAGCCAGTCTGATTAAAGCTGTAGTGTGCTTATATTTATACATTTACAACATTTCGAAATATTTGAAATAAAATTCAAGCATCTCCTGGTCAAGAAGAACGGCATATAACCTTTATATACTTTTATATACAAACCTTGGAGAAATGTTTTTTAAACTCCACAAGGAATTAATTCTCAGTCACTTCAGGGTGATGTGTTCCAAGTGAAAGCACTGCCAGACACTGTGTGCATGGGCCACAAAGCACTTCTCAGCTCTAAAAAAGAAAACTTGGGATAGTTCTCTTTTTTTTCTTAACCAAATGGGAATATAACCTGTGTTGCTACTTTTTTAAAAATTTCCTTTTGCTGAGCCATATTACACACCCAGCATTGCTTCCATATGCTGTTAAATTTCAGGTAGGAATGAGGGGTAGTGGTGGATAAAGTATGAGATCCCTGGCAGAATCCTTAACATCTGCTCAAATAAAACCAACAGCGTCCTGAGATGCACATGCACGTTTATCAGCCACAAGATTTGGAAACTGGCCTTGCTCCAGCTGGAAAGGGTCTCATTTGCAAGACTGCTTGCAGTTCTTCACACTCAGCTCTGGAATGGCTCACATAGCAAAGGGGAGAATAAAGCATATGGCCGTGAGAGAGATACAGGGACCAGGAGATAATGGATCTTTGGAAAAAGTGCAGGGGCTTGACGTCTCCTGAAAAAGTGGGACATGCAGCAGAATCTCAATGAGGTGACATGAGGTGTGCAGAAACCTGAGTGAGTGGCTGTGGAGCTGGAACGAGCCAGTGCTAAATGAGGAAGCAAAGAATTCTGGCAGCATTTCCTTATGAGACAGTGAATATAGCGTGAGAGATTAAGCTGTTAACATCATCAGCAGAAAGGCAATTTAGGAAGTCTGACAGTTGGTAGGAGGGCACAGACATTAGTAAAGAAATAGAACAAAAGCAGGTAAATCAAAGGGTTTGTTGTGTTTTTCCCCTGCTCCATTAAAATTCCCTCCCTGCCAGGGCAGCATGCAGCCCCTGAGAGGGCAACACAGGTGGAACACCATAGCAAAGCCAGCTGGAGAGCCACCAAGAGAGTTACCAGATACAGAATTTGAATTTTAGAAGCCTTTAATACTTCAGTCTCCAGTTACAGCATGGAAGCTGCTTCCAAGTGGCTCAAGACTGATGTCACTCCATGGATCAGGTGAGAAACACAGAGGCCTTTTCCACCAGCACTGGCCCTCAGCAGTGAGAGCTTTCACCCTCAGGGCATGGGCACCCTTCAGTGCACTTCACTGTGTGCCACAACATGTCCCCTGGGGGGAAAAGTTCTGCTAGAGTCAGGAAATAAACATGCATCTGCCAGAATGGATGGATGGATGGATGGATGGATGGATGGCAGTTGAGACCTGGATATGCAGAAGGGAGTTGCTAAAGGGATCCTCAAAATCTCCCATCTCAACCTTGGGATACCATTTTTTTTCCCAGAGAAATTCCCATGAAAATGGCTGCTGAAAGGACAATTTTCTTCTGTAAACACCCTCTTTAAAAAGAGAGTGTAGTGTGCAATTTGTCTGAAAGAGAATCAACACAGGCTTTCTCCCAAATCTCCTCAATAAAAGGCAGGAATCTAACAAGAGGGGATGGTGTTACAGATTTTATCCAAATTCTGATGCCAGCTGTTCTTGTCCTTACATAGTTGTCTGCACAGCCATTTTTCCATCTCCTTGCTGTTAAAAGGATGACTTCTAACTGAAATGTCCCGTGTGAGCGGGGTTCAGATTAACTGGTTCCCTGGGTTTTATGCAGAGACAGAGAAGAGCTTGTCAACTCTGCTTGGGCCCAACAAACAGATGGAACCCCACTGTCCCTTGGGGTACAGCTCCAGTTTAACACAGCAATCACAAACAACTTTCTGCACCTAAAGCATTCTCCAAATAAAACAAATCCATCCCAGCTGTGCTACAGCACAGACAGAGGTGAGGCACTAGTTTCTGCCATCATAACCAGCTGGATGGAGTGGATAATGCTCCAAATGACCAAAAACGTTTTTATGGGACACAGATAAATTGTCATCAGAGAGATGAATCGCATAGACTGTGGGAGAAGGAATGCCTAGCAAACATTACATCATTTTGTCATATGTAATCCATCCTCTTCCTCGTCTCTTCAGGAAAAGAAAAGAATTATTCCTTGTGTTTTTGTTCAGACAGACACACAACAACAGGTTTTGCCATATTGTACCTGTCTATCAATTACTTCTCCTGACACAGTCTGGTTAATATAAGAACATTGTGATGTAAAGTGATCACTTCCTCAATAGCAGCCCTGGATTTTGACTGGCAACAGTACAACAATCAGCCCTTTCTTGCATTCTGGCAGTAACTATTACACATCACTCTTTAAATAAACTACTGTTTAGAAGACCTGCAGTCTGAGCTGGCTGGAGCTGTGGACAAGGCAAAGTGGGAGGATGGTTCAGCTGCAATTCTTACTTAAAATGACCATAATTCAGTTAGTTGCACCATCACACTGCCTAAAACTTCCTTCTGCTTCCTTAGAAGAGTCTGATTAGGAATCAGACACAGAATAATTTTGTCTTCTGGGGTTTTTTGAGCCTCCAATACCACTTTAGCCAATCCTTAACAGGCTCTCATTTAGTCAGTGCATTTATAGCAGTGATATCAGCACAGGAAACTGCTGTTATCACAGCAGCTCAGAAAACTCCAAGGTTTTCCATTGTTGTATTGTGCTGGTTGGGGTTTTTTTGGTTGTTTTTAAATACACATTTTTTAGTAATATTTTCTCTCTATTCTGTCTCCAAACCTTCCAATAAATTCTCAGCAAAATTTTCACTGAAATTGAAACATAACAGTAAAATCAACAGTAAGATGTTTGGGTATTTTTCTGAGATAGAAGGTGGCTTAAATATAAAAAAATAGAGGATTTTTTTAGATCATTTCTCTGTGGTTTATATATTTTTTTTCCATAGTCACTGTCTAATTCTATTTCAGACAGACACGATGAACTGTTGTGTGGATATTACCTACGATTGTGAATGACAGCAAGAGGTTTACAGTTCACAAAAATAAAACACAGAGAATGCATCAGGCCCCAGAGGATGCTGACTGACCTTGCTGTCCCTGACAAGCCTTTGCTGGGACCTCTGCACACGTCCCTGACCCCACATCTCATCCATCAGCACAGAGGCTGCATTTAAGTGCACTCCTCTCTTGATCCATGCTGCAGGAGTGCTGCTTTTCAGCCCTGCCCCTTTTTACTTGTGTGGCACTATTTCCAGTTCTGTCCTTGGCCAGGTTTTTGGCTGGCCCAGGGTGGACTTGGTTCAGCCCATATCTTCAAGCACAGTGTCGTAAGTTGTTTTGTGGGTTGTTTTGTTTGTTTGTTTGTTTGTTTGTTTGTGGGTCAGTTCTGTGCCCCTTCACAGTGGTATGTTTAAAACCTTGGTCTTGGAGCTATTTTTAGTATCTTCACAGAAGTTTTAGGGCATATAGAGAGTAAATCTTGTGTGGAAGTTTGGACTAGCAAAATATTGCAGGGCAAGTGTAACTGTGGGAGTTGTGAGCTGCCTTGTCACTCTTTAAAAATAGGCAGTATTGGATCCAAAGTTTGTTTAGAACCTGAGACCCTAAAGGCTTGACTTTAAAGGTTGACTTAACTGAGAGTGTGATCTGTGTCCCATCACAGACCTTTTCTATCAACACCAATCTAGGGGTGCCATTCAGCTAAGGTTCAGGATGAGGAAAATACCAGGACCTGCTGATCTCAAAGTGCCCTACAAATCCTGGGATATACCCTGAAGACTGCACCATCCTCATCCTCACCACATGCTGCTGTCTGGGTGGTTCTCTGTGTCCCTGACAACTCTTTTCAAATCTTGAACAGATACAAAAATGCCTAGTGATGAGGTAAGAGGTTTAGTTATTACTTTACCATATCTATAATAACTAACACCTTTTTCAGCATGCAGTAGTGTATCAGTTGAAGTACTGATGTGAAGCTAAGGCAAGAAAATAAAAAAATGCAGCCTACTTTTACTACATTCTTTAAATCCAGGCTCCTCTCACTTTGGAGACTTGCAAAATGAACCATCAATCTCAAATTACCACCTCTTTTTCTAACTTGATTTTGTGCTATCAAGTATTGGAAAAGCACAGTCATCACAGGTGTTTCTGTGAACATCTCACCCTAAATTTTTCTCAGCTTCTGTAACTAGTTAAGCAAATGCATGTTGTTACTTGGTTTTGGATCAGAGCAATACTCAGTGTAAGAGCAGGGAGAGTAGTTCCTAAACTCTCTTCCAAACAGTAGAGATGTTGAGGTGCAATGAAGCTGGCCCGGCGTGCAAACCCTGAACCCACCCACCAATGCCAAATTTGGTGGCTTTTTGTCTGGTATTCATGGCAGTGTCTGTATTTCATGGCAAAAACTGTGGTTTAGGCTACCTTCCAGACACAACAATAATGGGTCAGGAGCTAAAACTATTACTGAATTGTGAAGGAATCACAAAAGTTTCATGACCTAATCCCCCCCAGAACTGTTTGACACCAAGGTGTGAAAATTGCGGGAAGCAGCCCACAGGTTATAAGCCTTTGCAGCACCCAGCACAGTCTGAAAATGGGAGCTCAATCTCTCTGTTTACAAAATTACACAGAGATAGTAAAGTACTTGGGTCTTGTGAATCCCAGGAAAAGAATTAGTCTACAGTAAAATTCCCAAAGAAATGAAACTGTTGTCACCAAAATTTTAAAGTTTTTTTCCCCTTAATTCGAGTGGGAGGTGTAGGTCATGAGGCACAAAGATAACTGGTTAGATAGGAGGGTTCTCACAGAAGTCTGGTTGAAATGGCAGGTAAAATTTGAGGTTATGTTCTGTCTCTCTAGTGGGCAGGGGGAGAGTGGCCTACAGGGTAGAAATTCTGCTTCACTGAACTCTTAAAACTCTAAATTTTGGTTGACTTCTGGATTACAGACCCCTACCACCCACTGTTTCAAAATTCACCACAAATGAGAAAAAAAAAATCTGTGGGATTGCTCTATTTTTGTTGAAGTGTGGCAAGAAGACACTAATGATGAATCAGGATGAAATATGTAGGAGTATTTTATCCAGAAATTGTTGAGAGGTGTTTTAGGGACCACTGAAGCTCCTCAAGTCTGCCCTTCAAAAAGACAGAACAAGAAATCCAACACAGGTTTTGCTTTGGGTAGATCAACTTCTTCCAGCAAATCATCCTAATGAGGAGTTTGCTGCGAAGTCTGAGGAGCAAGCACCCCTGGGTCCTCACCCTGGCCTCCCACTGAGGAGAAAAAGTCCTGCAGTAGAAAATTCGAATCAGTTTACACTGATTCGAAGCCTGACTTTGATTTCTGTAAAGGCCTGATGTGGCAGAATGACCTTTTTAAAAAATCTCCCTGTGGTTGAACTCTTCAAAGGATAATTGCCAGGAAACTGTAGGACAGGCTCTTCAAAAAGTCCCAATTTAGAAACGCTCATTGCTTTCCTACATACTGACTGTGCAGAGCTGTGAAGAATTGAGTTCATATTGAAGCCAACATGGAAGAACTTCAAAGACTTCTCTAAGAAACACTTCTTTTGTTGTTGTTACAAGTGTAAAATGAAGAATGTGGGAAGAGGAAGTAAAGAAGCGAGGTTTTCCATACATCTGTGTCCTGTTCCTGAAGGAACTAGATAAGAGATGAACCTTGTGTTTCCCTGGGAGTGATCATTAATGGACTTTCTTCTCTGCCTTACTTTCTGCTGTTGCAACATTTTAGGGAGCTGAATTCATGTGAGAGCTGGATCTTCTAGCCACATCTGAGTTTACAAATTCCTGGGTAACAGGGAGAAAAGGGACAAACACAAACACATGAGAGGAGACTCCACAGTGCCACTGAACAGCCCAGGCTCCTGCTCTCCTGCAGGCTGGGCACTGCCCATGCCTTGGGAATTTGTATTGGTATTAATATGTCAATGCCAAAGGTCTCTGAGGAGATATGGAACAGCAACGAGAGGTTCACTGTCACTGTCAGTCCTTTGCATGACAAGACCTACAAACAAACAGATAAATTTTCCTCGTTCCAGGACCTGAATCCTGTCTGAGGCTGGTCTGGGAGGCCAAGCAGGATTTCACCCCTCCGTGGTCCCTCTGCCCTGCTCCTCCTCATGTCTCTGCTGCAGCTTTCCCTGGCAGCAAACCCCAAACAGGAGCTGCAGGTAAGGATTCATCCTGCTTGGCAGTTCAGGGAAACCATGGAAACCATGCAGGGCAGCTGATAAGTTTTCAGAGGCAGCACTCTGTCTTCTAAAGAGATGCAAACACACACCTTGGTCAATTCTTCCACCTGCCACGTGCATGGCGCACACAAATTTTCTGTGTACATTTCTACAAGAACCTGCAGCAATGCAAGCTCTGTCTGTATGTTTCGTGGGTGAGGTTTTTTGTGTGTTTTGCAGGAAGACATACATAGTTTTTAGGCTCCCTTGCTCATCTGGTTTGATATTGTAATACGTAAGTATTGTGCTGTTCTGTGCTGGCAGCAGCAGAAACACGTGGAGTTACACAGTGTTCCATGTCTGGTTGTTGTGAATCCTCCTCATCTGATCTTCCTTCAGATGGAATATTTATCTCACATAAAGTGCAGCCAGAAAGAACCAAATGACTTCTAACCAACATAACAGTTGATTTTTTTCCCCCCCACATATCTTAGATGGTTTTCACATTGAAAATATCATTTTGCATAGCAAACAGGGACAGGTTTGCCAGAGTGACCCAAAAAAGTGCCAAGTGCTAAGTGCCAGCTCTGGGATTATGGGTTAGGCACTGTGGCCCCAGAAACCCATTCCTGTGACATTAGAAACCCAAATTATTAGGCAAGATAGATATTGCATAAAAGACTGTAAACTAGAAATTTTTTTAGAAGGCTGAAGCCTGTTGAGTAAACATTGTTTTTCCTGTCTTATGGCCAAATGGTGCAACCAGAGATTTGACATTGAGGAAAGGAGCCTCTGTCACAGGCTTCTCTTCCACTTGTTCATTGTCAGGAGTTGGTGTTTATTTTTATTTGTTTAAGGTTCTTTTAGAATTTGTTTAAATTTTTTTTTAAACTTTTTTTTTCTTTTCTGCTTTTCTTGGTGTTCCACGAAGGACTTTCAAGAGCCAGGATAGGCCCAGATCTCTGTAAAAAGGCTCTGGGATTTCTGGAAGCAGCTGCAGAGCACAGGGAGGACTATGACAGAGCTGCTATTTGCAGGGATTGGAAGGGGGATCTGAAACAGACCAAAAAGACATGAAGGGGAAACCAAACCAGAAACATTTAACGCAGATATATCTTAGTAGTGGGGAGAGGAGTAAAAAGTATCAGCAAGAAAAAGCCCATGGACCTCTGTTCCCTGCAGGTGTGGTGCTCACCTTGGTCTGCTCAGAGGAGGGATGGCTCTACCACAACTCTTTGTCACGTGAAATCCTGTGGTTCTTAGTGCATTCTGCTTCAAATATAGTCATGCTTTTTCATTAATCTGCTTTATGTGCAAAATGAAATTTTTTAAGGAATTTTTGTTTTATTTGCTCCCTCAGTTGCTACAGCCACCCAAAGCAGAAAAACTGAGATTTAGGTTTCTCTGACTTGACTTCTCTCTTTCATTTTTTTTTTTTTTCCTTCACCGAAGTAGTGTGATCCTACTGAAAGCCAAGAATTTTTAGGGACTGCATTGTAGTAAATTTATATTCAGTTTTGAGATAATTAATAACCTTGTGAGAAGGAGAGCATAAACCATTTTAGATAGATAGTAGTAATTGGACCTTGCTCTAGGGACATGAAAGAGCAAAGAAATAAACCTGTGTTTATTGTTTTTTAGAGAGAGAAATTATGATCTCCATTATAAAAAGTAATCTGTCAAATATAACAGTTCCCAAGTTCCTTAAATTTAATTAAGTTATCCATTACAGTAAATATAGTTATGATACCTTATGATAAGAGGAAGAAACAGGTATTTTTAAAGTAAATTAGTACTGATCAAGTCTATAATAAATAGGTTTATTTTTAATTCATTGATAATCAGAGCACAATTATATCATTCCTACTATATTATATCTTGTTAGTTAGCCTGGACAGACATAGGAGCTGCCAGCTACTGTGTTCCAGGATGCTTGGGCAGAATACTACTCAAGAGAATTGGCAAATAAACCAGCTTGTGAGTTTAGGAGCTCTCCAATGTGGGTCTCTTTCAGTAGACATTAAAGTCTGCCAAAAAAAAACCCAAACAAAAAACCCTCAGCATTTGCATTTCAGTGTGAGAACACTTTGGATTACATTTGCAACCCCTTATATTAAATCTTACAACCTCAGAGAAAGAGAATTGCAGTAAGAAAATAAATGCTGGCCTATTAAGCCAAGACTAAGTTGACTTTTTTTTTTTTTAAATAAGATGTTGAAAGGACTCCCAAGCAAGGTACTTGGAGAAACTGTCAGCTTTGACCACACCAGCTGTAAATGCCCCTGTTTAAAATCCTGTCTCTGTACACAAGGAAAACCCCATTTTCTCTCCTCTGTGCTCTTTCCTCATCCACTGCCTTCTCAGGTGAAGGAAAATTTTGTTTGCTGTAGAGAAATGGGCATAGGCCTCTCATAAAGCACCAAAATGTGTCAATATTTTGGTGGGTCCAGTAATTTCACAGTGGTTCTCCAGAAAACTTGTGTGGACATGCTGGAGCCTTTCATGTGTAAGGACACGTGGACAGAGAAAGCAGGCGTGAGAAGAGCAAAACATTTTCCTTTGTGACAACAGAAATGTGTTTAAGACTTTTTATTCCACTCCCTTCAAGATCCAAAGGCTGGTAACAGCCAGAGCCACTCTCACAGAGGAGAGACAGCCCAGCTGTGAGTGGGGAAGAACTGCCAGTGTCATTTTTGTTTGTGCTGCTGAGAAATGTGCTTTCCCGAGAAATCGGGCAGAGAGTTTTGTTTCAATACTTACCAGAACTGGTAATCCTCCTGCCTTGCTCACCACTGTGGTAGATCTGAGCTCATGGCTGTTTAAGAACACACAGACTGTGGCCAGACCTAATTCCTCCCAGCTGGCTCTCCTCCACAGAAGTTTTCTGCACCAAGAGAAGCCTCCATTTCCTATCTGAGCAAGTGTGACGCATTACACTTTCGGGAAAAGAACGAATCTTCCCCCAGTGCAGAACTTTCTCTATCCCTCCCCTCATGATCACTGACTTTTCTTTTTGCTACTTGAAAACAGTTTTCTTGTATCAAGTCTGACAGGATTTTGGAGGCTATCTGGAGGAATTAGTTACTTGATGAGTTCACTTTTTTTTCCCATCCCAATTTCTAGAGCCTTTTGCAAGAGATCCCCTTTTTGGGGGATCTTCAGCATCCATTTCAGTTCCCAGACTGAAGCAGGAGGATAAGGCAGACACAGCTTCCTCTCACCTGGGCACTTTAGAGTTCTGGTCAGCTCAGGGGACATTTCCTCTAGGAAATTCTTGAAGTGAAGCTCTCTCTTTTATCAGTCTCTTGCTGTAAAATGTGCACGTGAGGATTATTTTTATCATCTCACAAACATGTAGCTAAAAATACAAATAGTTTCTGTTAGAACTGTTGAATGCAGTATCTGACAGACTGAGGCTGATGAGGCTGCTGCAGCTCCCTGTCTCCAGGTCCAACCTGTGGTGAGGCTGAAGGTGTACCCCCAATGATTTATTTTCTTTTAAATTTTGTATGTTCAAAATAATTTCTTGACTAATTCAAAACTTGAAAAATATGATGGTGGTATGTAT
This sequence comes from Corvus hawaiiensis, assembly GCF_020740725.1. Classification (NCBI taxonomy): domain Eukaryota; kingdom Metazoa; phylum Chordata; class Aves; order Passeriformes; family Corvidae; genus Corvus; species Corvus hawaiiensis. Next base: position 25,624,897 of record NC_063255.1, read on the forward strand.
TTGCTTGACTCCTGAATTACTAAAGAGGAAGAATAGAAAGCCAATGTAAAGTGACAATGAGAGCAGGATGGAGAATGAGGTACAATGAGGCTTGAGACAAAAGGTGAATGTGTAGTAATTAATAACAAGCGTTTCTGAGGATGTTTGTTATGATGGAGAATTTAAAAGCATCTTCATTAACTAATGAGCTATTTCTCCAGCCTGGCTGGCCCCAGTTTTCAGTCTGTGACAACTCTCCTTTCCTGCACAAGGTGTTTTTGAGGGTTGCTCACAGCAGTGTGAAATGGAGTGCCTGTACATTTAACATTGTCCCTGTCTCTGCACCGTGTAAGAGCAGTTGTTTCATTTATGCATATCTGAATGCCAAGCCAGTTTTATTAGCTACCTGATTAGGTTCTCATTAAGAACAAAGCCTGTGTTTTTATATCCAAAATGTAATGTGTTCTCGCAGTAATTCCATCCTATTGGCCAGGCTGCATTTCGTCCATGGATATTTGCAGGCATTCAGCTCAGATCAGTGTTTCTTTTTACTTCCTCAGAAAAGCCCTAATAATTTTGGCAGTTCAGATCAAGCCCTATCAGCCATGAAAATGCCAAGGGACATATTGCAGCATTCTCTTTCCGAGAGCAATCTCCTTTCACCCAGATAAAAAAAAATTAGTGTGTTAAGGAGCTACATGAAACCTGTGGTTTACAAAAGGTTCCCATTAAAAATTGTGCTTGTTGTTTCATGCTCAATACCTTGTGCAGTGTACAGAGGCAGAGCTCATCAAAACAAGAATTCTGAAATGGTAAATAGTGACCTTTGTTTTTTTTCCCCCAAAAAATATAATGAAAGAACCAACCTTCAGTGTATAAAGTTTCACCACGATCAGTTGTGGTTGTGCATGTGAGAAGGCAATGCAGTTAATCAGTCCTTGAGCCATTCACTTGCTAGAAATAGGAAAACTGAAAAAGAAAAGCCATTGTGGTGAACTAAATGACTTGTTTATGGAAGAATAAAAAAATATTTTAAGTATTTCTTGAGAGATGTTTGGTTACCATCTATTTACATTAGGTTTTCAGATGTGGTCTATTACAGCTGGGGATGGGGTCCGAGACTGTGACCTAGGAAGAGGTGACCGGTCCAGGGAGATGGTCCCAAAAGGAATCACCTTCCCGAGGCCCGGTGTCTTCCCTCAGCTGCTGGCCAGGAGGGCCCTTGCAGCGGCTGTCAGCTCTTTAGTGATATCAGCTCGTGATTCCAGCTCAGCTCTGCAGGGCAGCCTCCAGGCCAAACCAGACCAGAGAGAGAGACGAGAAGGCCTGTGTGGCTGGTTCCGCACGGAGGTAGCTTTATTATGGGTCCCCTCCGGCGAAGGGAAGATTCACGGACGAGCTCTCTCTTGAGGGGATTGAGGGAGCTTCCCTTTATAGGGATACAGGGGATCAGTAGGGGACCAATGGATTGCAGAGGGTCTGGGACAGACCAATGGGTTACAGAATGATCTGCATAGTGTCTCCCAAAGGATTGTGGGTCTACCTTTTCTCGCCATGACCCAAAGGAATGGTTGCCTTTCCAGGGAGTCCTGCTGGGCGATCGCAAAATCTCTTATCTCAGCAGTCGTCCCTCCAGGGCAGTGGCTGGGCATACCCCACAGTGGTCACTGTGGGGTGTTCACAGAGTCAGCCAGCACTAGACTCACACTGCACTTTTGAATGAGGGGGCTGAAATGGCAATTTAAAAAGAGAGTCACCCTTACATTGTGAGCCTTCTAATTAATTTGCTCTGCTCACATGTAATAATAAGAAAGCATTTTTAGTGTGCAAATAACTCTGGAAGTTAAAAAAATTAGGACTTTTAAGAGAAGATTTCATTTTACACTTAGAAGCCAACTACACCCCGTTGTAGAGCAAATAATGTATTACACAAGGTTAAGGGACAAAAAAGCTGAAGGAAATGGTGCCATACTGATTGGATCTTTATTTTTCCTTTATTCATCTCTAGAAGCTGTATGGAAGGAAAATAATGTCCTGGGAGGAAAAAAATATGCACGGCTGTGGTTAAAACAAACTAATTGGAAGGTAAAAATCCTAACTGAAATTGCATCTTTGTACCAAAAAGAAAATCTCTACATGCTGTGAGATCTGTGGGTAAAAATACCTTACACTTGAAAATGTATGAGCTCGATCCTGAGCGGGACGGCTGAAGTCAGGTATGCCTCTTGCTGGTTTCAGCAAGGTTAGAAATAAATTGGTGAGGACAAACACAAGCCTCTTGTTGTTTTGAAGTTCCTCCAAAACCCCAGTGATCAGAGCAACAAAGTTTTAAGAACTGAGAAACAAACATTTTAAGACTTGGCCAATATAATTGATATGTGCTGTATGAAATGCTCTTTGTATCAATGAAGATCTCGTCTTCTGCTTACCTCATTTGGTTTTAATTTTGACTCTTATTGGGGTGAAGGTAGTAGCGGTGTCCAAAGGAATACATTGAATAGGAGGTGAAATCTGTCGTTGTCAATTCAAGTTGTTGACATGAAAAAAAAATTCACAGTTTATTCTTCTTCAGAAAATGACCCTGAAAAAAATGGAGTGTCCCCAGCCAGCACCTGAGAAAGCTGCTGTCAGTAGGGGGGAGTTTCTTAAGTAAATCATGATAATTAATCCTTCAAGAAAATACACAGAGCGAGCTCTATAAAGAGGAACCACATAAATGTCAATGCTTTATTTTCACGTGAAACACCATTCTTAGTGTAAACTGATTCTCTGATGTGTTCATTGAGACTGTGGTAGCAATGAGGATCAAGTTATCAGACCAGGTTCATGCTCAGAGCTGTCTAACAACAGTGCAGAAGTCACCTGACCATGGTGTCACCCTAAACTCTGCTCCACTTCCTCAAAGAGGTACATCAGTAACCCAGTTCTACTGGCAAAAAGAGCTGGCAGAAGACAAAATCCAAAGTCATGATTTCAGTCTGTCATGGAAAATCACCCTTTAAATTTTTATGCACAATCATTGTTGATGGAGGCTTAGGTGAATCCTGTCATAGCAGAGGAAAATTGTTATGTGGATGATCTGGGTGCCACAGGGTGTTGTTTGAGAAGGCTGAACATGTTCAATGAGCCCAGAGGGGAGAAACAACAGCCCACTGTTCAGGAAAGGGCTGTGAGGGCAGTGGGTGGACTGCCAGCTCCTCTGGGTGCAGAGGATGCTGTGACCAGCTCCAGTGTGAGCTTGTTCTGCTTCTGGTGTCACAGTGACCTAGTGGCACACCTGATGCCAACTTTAGAGTCTCCTCCACCTCCACCTAAATTCAGAAAACAGAAAAAAAATATTGTCTCCCATAAAGATTTTCCTTCCTTTCTTTCCCTTCCCTGTAATTTCACTTTCAGCCATTCACAATCTGGTCTTAAAGGACTTTCTTTTTATAGTTTTGTTGGATTTCCATATAAATCAGTGGCAAATTAATGCCTGCAACACAGTATTAAATGCCAGGCAACATTGATTTTGAGGAGAGGGATAAATCCCTCTGTTGGTGGTCAGATCAGTTGCATCGTGGTGGTTGTGATAGTTCTCGATTTTTGTCCTGTTATGTCCTTGGAGTTCCCAAAGCTCCAGTCAGACATAAAGATCCACTGCACATGCACCCATGAACTGAAGCATTAACCTGTTTTTCTCTCTTTTCTGCATTTACTGGGGAGTTTGTGCTGAATTCTGGCCAAATTAGCCCAAATAGCTTGCACACAGGTGGTTGTTCTGCAGCTCCTTGTCCTCTTCCTATGCCGCAACTACTGTGAATAAACCTTTCCTTTGTGGACCATGAACGTACACAGTAAGGACTCAATTTCACATTCAAAATCCTACATTGGGGGGTGGGGTGGGGTGGGGTGTGGTGGGGTGGGGAGAGGGGGATACAAAAGAAAAAAAGGAAAAATCAGCCATTTTGATTTTCTTAGCTAGAGAGTTTTTATTTTGTAAATGCTCAAAACACATGAAGTCATCAGCCATTTCTGAATGTGTAGGTAGAAATACACTTGCAGATGTTTTCCTGCTAAAAGTGACAAATTAAACACTCCATTTGGGTATGTAGTAGAAAGATACATGGAGGGAGCAACTTGACAGCTCCTGTTTTTCCACAGGCTGGAGAGGTAAGGTTCAAGCACCTCCAATCTGGGCATCACTCTCTGGAACAAGGTTTCATTTTTTCCAGTGCAGCATGACACAGTGCGTAATTAGTCCTCATTACTGTATGAAATGACATGAGCAGACGAAGCCCTGTAGGGGAAAAGGTGAGCCCTGGAAGTGTTTAAATCACCATTTCACATGAAGGAAATGGATGCAGAACAGTACTGACACAGAGAACTTCTTGGCATAATGGCTTTGAAGTGATGCAATGTGCCACCATCTCACTTCCCCAGTGAGAGCCACTAAACCCTGTCCCATTCATCAAATTTCACTGCAAAATTCGTATTAGTATGTCTGACAATGCAATCCCTAGGCCATCAAAATGCAATAAAATCCCTAAGGTTGGTTTTGAGCTTGATGGACATCACCGTGAGGTCATCTCTGGTATTGCCCGTCTGTGCCCTTCTCACAAAACATGGACTTGTGGCCCTTGGGACTAATTATTGCTTTTGTTAATGTTTGCAAAAATTTCTCTATGGACAAAACGGTTCAAACATAGAATACAAGAACCAGCTTGGAATAAAAGAGCCATGCACTGAAATAAATGGCAGATTTATAACACCCACTGACATAGTTTTTTTAACCCAGCACTTGATTAGTCAGTTTTATTCCTTCAGTTGTTATGTGGAATTAGAATAGAATAGAATAGGATTCATGCCAAAGCATAAATTGGTCAGTTACCATGTTTTGTGTGACAGAAAGATAAATTCTCTTTTTTGAAGAACTGTGGATATCAACACAACACACATTTCTACAGGGTGTGCTGTATCAATACACAGTCTGTTTTCTACTCAAATGAAAGTAACTTACGCCAGTAGATTAATTTTCCTTGGACTCATTCAGATGAGGCAATACTGTTGTATTTCTCACTTCTGGGTGAGGATCATGGTTTGGAAATTCAGGGAGTGCACTCTGAAAAAGATGCTTTGAAATTAAGACAAATTAAGTTGAACCGAGTTGTTTAAGACGAAGACCAAAACCAGCCACAAGTCTTTATTAAATATCAATTGCTTGAAATTGGCACAAATGTGTCTGCTCAGCCTTTCTGCAAGCTGAATAAGGGAATTGTCCTAGAACGCTTCCTCCTTTCAGATCTACATAGCTACAACTTACTCTTCTGAAAGCTGCTGTAATCAAGGATTTAAACTGAAACTCTGCCTCTGAGGAGAGCCTAGGAGAGCATCCTGCTTGTCATCTCCATCTTCTGAGACAGTGACTGGCCTTCCCAGCACTCCTGGGATTACTTTGTGTAATGTCTCCATGTCAGTCTCCAGTCCCAGACCCACAGGACTACCAGGTCCCGTCACTATGGGACACTCCCGGGGTTTGGTGTCATCGTCAGGGAAGCCACATTCCTGTGTCCAGAGACCACTTTGTGACGCCAGTGGAGATGATCCACAGATTTTCCACAGAGACATTTTTCCAACACAAACAGCATTATTGCAAAAATAACAGATGGAATCTGGAAACAAAAGAGCCCATTTTAGGAAGTGAGAGGAGAAAGGCTTTAGGGAGGTGAGCCTGCAATAGGAACCCGTCCATCACAAACTCACCAGACTGCCAGTGGGCTTTCAGGTTTTTAAGCATTTTGCACTCATTCCTTCCAAAAGTAGCAGCATTTTTGTCATCTATCAGATGTATCCCGTTCTGCTCGGAGTGTTTTGATTTTGCTTTATTCTGCTCTCCTGCATTTCTGACTGTGCAGACATAGCACACAGTGGTGCAGTAAGCGCACACACCTTGGGTTTCTGCACGTCTGCTGGGAGGTCACTGCTCTGCCCCTTGACACATTTTCATCAGTGACCTTGTTCCTCCTCATCAGGAGTGTAATGTCATTGTGACATACTCATCAAAAATATTCCCATTCTTCCCAAACAGACTCCTGAAAGTAGTCTTCTTCCAGAGTTGACTTTTCACATCTTACCCCAAAACCATAGTCAGGACTTGAGGAGATATGTTGGGAGGCACCACAGTCAATATTTTCACCTTCACCAAGCATTTTCTATCCTCTCTGTATGATGTCATTTGGAATAGTTAGCTTAAAATGAAACATTTTTTCTTTAATTTTTAATAGAGTTGCCTTCTATAATTTCTTTTTACATGATGCCATTTTGTCACACGGCACAGTGTCACCTCATTTGAAGAATGTATTTTTTAGCACATTATGCTCTTGACAGGCTCAAAATCTCAAAGGATGTGGGGGATATTTGTTAAGTACTACTCACTCCGACTGTTAACTTGTAGAAATAAGGTCAGCTCCTGAACACCCTGGTTAAAGAACATTGTTTGAAAACTTTTTTGACTCTGTGCTTCACCTGTCTTGTTTTATTTTCTCTTTCCTTCTAAACATGGAATATATCTCACATATCTGGAGGTCCTATGAGGATGGAAAACTGGAAGTGCTACTATTTTTTCCTGCACATCTGTAGCTACTATGATTAGATTCAGCCGTTCTGTGACAGAATTTTTCTCAATTTTATGAAAAATGGTTCCCAAATTATTTAGAGAGCTTTGTATTACATCTTTATTTGCTTCCTAAACTTTTTGCTAACATGTGCAGGACTCTGTATATATGTATGTATCTATGCATACAGCACAGGTCATCAACAAACAGGGCTGCTTACAATATTCCCATGGAAAAACTTTCAGAAAAGCTTTTAAAAAAAGACTTTAAAAACTGACCACAAAGATTTGTCTCCTGAGTCTCAAACAAAGGGAATTTTGATAGTGTAAAGGGTTTCCCCTGCACATACACACAGACACACACACTGCCCTGCATATTTCAAGGCATGAACTTCCATTTTCTGAAATTCCTGGGTGTTCTGACTCCTGGTTGTTTCTTTGGAAAAGAGTTTGCTGTAAAAAACACCTGGCAGTGCTCGTTTGGACATGAATGGGCAGGATATCCAGCTTTTAGACATGCACCAAATGTTGTGGAAAAAAACCAGTGAGGGATTGCAACACTGTCATATGGATGTGGAGTCTCACAGAAACAGGCTGAAAAGTTTCCATAAAAGTGTTCTGGATGTATGTAAGTGTACCCTACAATCAAGCAGGTGCTTTTACACAGGGCTCAGTTAAAGCTTTTTCTTTCCCAGTGCCACCAGTTGCCCCTGTGCCCCTTTTCCCTCTCCTGTGCAAGGTGGCACTTACGATACAGAAAACAAACACTGTGATGCATCAGAGGCCTTGGAAGATTTTTTTTTTTAAATTTTTGGGGGGTTTTTGTTCGTTTTGTTTTGCTTTGTCTTGTTTCATTTGTTTGTGTGGATTTTGGTTGGCTGATTGGTTGGTTGGTTGGTTGGTCAGGGTTTTTTTCTTTTTTCGCTTTCCTTCTTTCCTTGAAACATCCGTGGCAACTTAATTCAGTTACCTGTGCACCAGATTGCTACTACTTTCTGGCTTTTCACCTTGCAGTTCTATTTTACAATTTTTATTGGTGTATATTCAGTCTAAATTTCACTCTGATCTTCTGGAACCTCAGGGACAAAGCTTGCTCCATGGCAGTGCGTAGATATATGATGGTTAAACGAGGCACAAAGCAAAAGTTGACACTTCCCCATCCTGCATGTGCACAAAGGACATGAATTATATCTGCTAAGAGAGTCATTACAGGGAGGTTTCAGACATTTATAGGTTTCAGCTGCGAATTACCACGCACAATTTGCATAGGTTTCTCAGCTAAACATATTCTAAAGTATTCTTTTTTGGCTTGCTGACCTTTAAACACATTTTTCAAAGGCAGGGGAAGCGTTGATATGGTTATTTTGCTCCTATGAATGCACCAAATTACTCATTTGCCGTGACTGCACATACTGATGGGGTCTTTGGGTTCCCAGTGTGTTCACATAGCCAAACAGCCACTGGGACTACACCAAGCATCCTTTCCCACAAAAATTGTGGGTGTTTTTGTGAGATCTCAGCACAAAATTTGAATCTCATTTTTGGGAAAGCAAACCCAGCATGCCACATCTCCCCTGTTAGCTTTGCCCAGCCTGGGTTGGCCCCTGTGGCAACCTCAGGTATCCCATACTTATTTTACATCTGTGAGGAGGAATCTGCTGCCTCCTCACGCCATGTTAGGGAGGGAGACTGTGGGACCCCTGCAGACCCTTGGTGTCCCAGCTCCAGCCCAGATCATGCAGCATGATGGAGATGTTTAGAGGCCAGCCTGGATCTTTCCCGGGCATTGCATAAACAATAGTAAACAACAGTAAAACTCCATCTTTTCACTTGATTTCATGCATTTCACACATTGTCTACACTGTGCAACACGTATTTGATGGCTTTTCCATAGCGAGAAAACAGCCTTAATGTAATTTCTTTCATGAAAGGCAGAGGATTACTTTTATCGTGGAAAAGAGGTGCAATAATTTAATGTTTTCTTTTTCATCAGTAATTTCACAACACTGTTTTTTACAGCATCTCTCTGCTGGGGGTGTCTTGTGTTTTTTACTTAAAATGGTGATTTTGTTAGTGGTTTGTGTTTGCACACTTTGTTGGTTGTTAATAATCCCCATATCCGGAGGAAACAAACATTCTCTTATATCTGTAGGTTCAGAAATCAAGAGAGATAAAAGTGACACAAGCAGTAACACAAGATATAGCTGTTCAGAATATATGGCATGTTTTTCACATGTTGGGCTGTCTATAAATAGCCACTTGACCTGTGTTCTTGGAGATCTCATGGTTTATATTTTTGAAGAATAAATAAGAAGACATCACCTGGTGTGGCTTAACAACCATCCAACAGAAAGGGGCTGCACCTGCAAGGACAGGGAAATTCAGGATAATACGGTCTAGGAGATGTGCTCTGTCATTAAATCCAATGGGTTTTTGCACACTACAGGCATCAGACACATTCTAAGCAAACTTTAAGAAAAAAGCTGGGAAACCATCTGCTGGGAAAGTAAAGGTCATGTTCAGTCCCAAGTTTTGTGTGAGGTATTTCCCACATTTTGAATTAAATGCCATTCACCTGCTTGTGTATTTATGAAAGTATTTGTATTTCGCTGGAGGGTTTTTTCCCAGCAATTGAGTAGGAAAGGTTATCTACGTGCCTTGTGCTATTCCTGGAAGACCAAATGTGCTCAATTTAACGCAAAATTGCACTTCAGAAGTACCTGCACTTTGCAGTTTTTCTAGGAGTCACAGAAGTTCTTCCATCATGGACATCTCCCAGTTCTGCCTCCCCTTGGCCCTGTCTCCTCCTGGGCCCCAGCAGAGCTTTCCCACCTGCCCTCAGACTCCAGACAAACCTCCCAGGTCAGGTCTCTCCACACTTGGGGATGATTGCTTTGCAGTTTTGAAATCCTGTGCTCTGAGTAGCTGCTTTAGGTCAGTTTGTTTGTTTGGAAATGGCTGGAGAGCGGCAGTTCAATACATTGAAAAACCCAAACCCAAGGTCAGAGCGGTTTTAATTTCAGAGCAGTTAAATTCTTGGAAACATTTAATGTTAGTTATTATTTGCAATGTATGCTCGATCAGTCAAAGACTGGTTGCCCTGTTTTGCTCCCAGATTGGAAATTTTGCCTCTCTTGAAACTATTGTATAATAAATAAAACATTACATGTGTCAATAATGGGCAAAAACCCCCACATTTCTGCCTAAGTATTTCCCGACTTGATTTTTTTTTCACTTGAGACCAGCTATTCCCACATATTTATGGAAGAAAAAAATAAACAACAAATATTTAAAAAATATTTCCTATATGAGTAAAATCTACCGCACATGGCAAAACTGGAAAGGCTCTAGGATTTGAATGGTAAACATTGCTTGTTCAGTATTTAGCCATTTTTGCTATTCTAAGAAGGGCATATGAGATCTGCTATTTATTTATAATTACAGACGTGATGCAGAAAACATCAGAGCAGTACATTTATTGGATGGCTTTCAATAAATTATGTAATTGTTGGTTCTCTTTAATTCTGAAAATTGCAAAGTGTCTGCTTTCCTAGTGCACTCATTACATGTACAAAGGGGTGCATCAGGCTTGAGAGTCAAGGACCTCAATCTTGCTAAATATAATAACGAAAGACAAGTCTTGAAAATATAATTTTTATTCAATTTCACCAAGAGTTTCAACATCTCAACTTGTAACAACTCTGTAGGCCAGTCCTTCTCCATACTGAATTTTGCAAACTTTTCAATTTCTCTTGTCAATGGATGTTTCAGATATCCCAGGGATAAAGAAAATGTTGTCTTTTTTTGCTTTTTTGTCTTCTAACAGATGTCTCACCTGGGGACCTTGGCTGGTGGCAGGTGCAGTTATACCTGCACAAGGTGGGGACAGCTCAGTCCTGCTGAAGATGGGTTTTGATTTCTGCAGCTGAAGGCAGTATTTGCATAGTCAATTTAAGCAGGGAGAAGGATTCAATGCTGATAAAAATTTTCAATATTGCTCTTGAATGATGAGGGGTGAGAGCAATAAAAACATTGACACCAAGTTTAGGCAAATTGCACAGCAAAATATAAAAAATGCCAGGGCCAACTATATCCATGAAGTTCCTTGTAAAATTGTTTGAAGGGGTTTATCCACTGCAGCACTAAGACACCTATTCCAGGTCTTTTTCAACCATCTGTCACTCTGATTTATATGCTCAAATGCTTTATGTCTTGCATGAAAATAAGGCTTCTGTTGCATCCTCAGTGCTCATGTCCTTCTCAGCCTCCTGACCGCCAGGGCTTGGGATAAAATTTGCCCCTCACAGGTTTTCTTGCCCCATGGCCAGCCTGTGAGATTTGCACCTCTTGCACTCAGGTTGTGATATGTGTCGTTTCCCCAGATTGTCAGGGAAACACTGAGCTTGTGAATGCAATAAAAGTCTGGTCTGTAACAAGTAGATATGTAGGAGAACTGGTGCGTTAAAGTACAGGCTGCATGACTCAAACCCTGGTGCACAAGCTGCCCCAGATGCTCGCTGGGAGAGCTCAGCCTGCACTCCTCCTGATTTCACATTTTTTACTGCTGTTAAATGGATATTTTAGAGATCCCAGTTGCTTAATCTTATGCATAAACTTCTTTCATCTTTCTTTTCTTCTTCTTTATGCTTAACACAACATCACTGGCATATAATCTGTATCACAAAGACTACACGGGATCACAGCTGCTCCTTTCAGGTGTGTCAGCTCCGAGTGAAAGATTAGCAGATTCTGTACACATGTTTTAGTTAAGTCAGCACTGTTAGGTGGCTTTGAAATGTGTTTGATGCTGGATTTTCTCTGGCTCAGGGTTTTACCAGCCTCCTGAGGGTGATGGTCTGGTGGTGCTCAGAGGTTCCTGGTCCAAATCACAAAGAAAATTGCACATATTTCAAAGAGAGAGAAAAATAGTTGGTACGCACAGGACAAGGATAATGGTTTGACTTTCGTGACGCATGTGTTAAAGAAATGGTCATTTCCTCCTGCAGGGTCAAAAGGGCAGTTGAAAGAATGTGTGGTTTGCTTCTCTGGAGAGATTGGATATTCATCAACCTGCCAGACATGGCCATGGACTCAAACCCAGTCATTCTGAGCCATGGGAGCCATGCTTGTGTCTCCAGCTTGGGGCAAATATGAGTCAGTTTAGCTTAGGTTGCTCCTCTTTTTATCACTTCTCTATCACATGTGCCATGACATGCAAAATCCCAGAGGCTAATCCAGCCCACTTTCTCACCACACCTCAGCAATCCCTGGCCCCTTTCCCCCTTCCATTTCCATGCTTAACAAGGCTGTACCACCTGCTGTAGGAGTGAGCCATGGGCATCTGTTCTGCGTCACAGTGTCTGGGCTGGAGCTTGATATCATTCCAACAGATGTGTGCCATGAATGTCAGAGCCATTGGAGCACACGGGGTATTTCAGAGTCCATGATGCATGAGAAAGTGTCCTTTTGTCCTGCCCCAGTGACACTGCTCTTCTGCTAGCATTGAGGCAGGTGTTCCTGGGCATGTGGTGGGAGCAGCCCTTTCATCCCTCCCTGCCTCATGCCTTGGTTTCCCCCTGCAGCACCTGATTTAGCCTTCAGAAAGGGCTTAGGCTTTATAATCATGGTGGAATGACTCTTTCCTGGGAGAAACATTTGAATATTCTAATGAGCCACAATGGACTCCTGCTTGAACTGCCCCGTTGCTGTAATTTTGTTTGTTGCTTAACTCTTCCTGTGTGAAGAATGAAACCTACATCAGTTGATCACTGATGCTGTATACATTTTCCTTTACCAGTGTGTGTTTGCTGCTGTTGTTTGTTGGACCACGTGGCTCCACTGAGGAATTCTGTGGCTTTTCTTTGGGTGGCTTCTCTTCTTTTCCCCACTGCCTGAAGCGGGTGTCCTTGTTTCACTCAACAGAAAGGCAGTTTTTCCTTAGCAGAATTAATGCTGATTTATTTTTAGCAGGCCAGGAAGGCATTAAGCATTAAGCAGGCCCCTGAAGCATTTCTGGAGGGACTAACAGGACAGTGATTCATTTTCTGCATCTGTCAGCAGTAGGGTCACCTGTGGTTTTGCATTGACTTGCCCTTTCATGGCACTTCTAATCTCATTAAGGGTGATAAGATATGAATATAATTTACCATGTGGATTTACCATGAATATCACTCTTTCTGGATTAAAAAAAAAAAAAAAAGGCAAGCATTTTCTTGCCCTTTTTCAGAAGATTTTACCTTTCTGTTTTCATTACCTGTGACCTTTCTGGGAGAATGAAGATTTTTTTTATTCCTTTTTTGTAGATTTCCCTCTTAGTCATATTAAGACCTTTCTTAAACATTTTCAGACAAGAAGAAAATCTTGTATGTCCATAAATCCAGTTATGTCATATTATACAGCCCTCATAGTCACAGTGCTACTTGGGCAGAGAAAAGCAGCTGAGAGACCATAACACAAAGTTTTTTACTTGAAAGATTCTGCAAAAGTATTCTGATTAATATGACATAATAATCTCATATGGTTTAAATTAAATCTACTGAGCAGTGTTGCTCTGCCAAAAAGGTACCTTTTATCTGTCTATATTCTCCTCTGAGAATAGCTGTACAGGGCTGTAGTGCCTGTTTGCCATCAGACAATTGTTTTAATTATACCCAGTTTTAATTGTATTGGCTTTACAGCTGCATGGCTTTTGTGTTTCTGTTGTAATAGGTGTGTGAATCACCCTCTGCATCAGGCAGACAGACAGATCCTCGTTTCCTTTATCTTGCAGAAGCAGTAAAACATGTAGACTGGCACAGAAACACAATTCCTCCTCCCACTTCCCTTTGATTACAGAAAAATGGGTGAGGCATAGTTCAGTGCTCTGAGAAATAATTGTAAGCAAGCAAATAAAAAGTATCTATGCACATTTATTTTGCTATACTGTGGGAGGAGAGAGAGAGACAGGTGAGGTTATGGCTGCAAGATCCTCTCCTAGCGCTCCCAAATTGAAGGTTTATCTCCACAGGTTTTGGATTTGTGACTGAATCAAGTCCTATATGATTTGCTATGGATCCAGGACTGCCAAAATTACTCCAAGGGTGGTTCAGAATCAACTGGTAGCAAAAGAAGTTTATATTGTTTTCCTCCCTTGGTGATTCATAACTCCTGCCCTCTGAGGAAAAGGAGAAGTGCAGAAGAGACACTTCTGTGCTGGACAAAGGAAGGCATTTACAAGTTATCACTGATTATTACATTTTTCCCAGATACCAGGCCCTCCCAGAGGGATACAGCCTGTAATATCTCTTAACACCTGCTTGCTGCAGCCAAAACACAACAAAAAACCCATAGGAACTGGGCATTTAAACCAGCCCCAGAGGTGTTTGTGCCCTTGGTGATAGTAGAATTGCAAGGTCCTGTATATCTGCATAAAATATACTGAGAGGGGTTTCCATGACAGAACATCAGAACATTGATTTAGAAGCTTCAGGGGACATCTTCCCTGCAGTGAAAGCCAAGCTAAAAGTGTGACTTGTTTTGAGAGATATTCCCACTTCTCTAGCTCCTCCTTTCTTCACTGCATTTAGGGCCTGAGAAGCTGAAGTTCATCTTCAGAGGTCTGGTTGGTGCAAGCTCTCCTGGTGCTTTGCATTTGTATTCCAGCAGTTCTCCACACCTTTCCTCTGCTGTATTCCATGCCTCTTATCTTTCCATCCTCCTCCACAATTCATCAGTGGAAAAGGACACTTTTGGGTTTTTGTTTTTTTAATTAAGAGGCATAGCTCCTTCCTTGCACAGCCAGCTCCACTCCTGCTTCACCAGGACAGTGAGGCAGTCATTGAACTTTTCTGCACTGACTGCATTGCCTGCGTTGGTGCTGGATTTATAATTCCTAGCTCTGCTGTCTGAGGACATTATTGAACAACTTCGACAAAGAGCGTGAGAGTGCTTCCCAAAACGGTGTGAGACTTTGTAAACACAATAGGATTACAACCTCAGCCTCACTCTATGCCTTGCCAGCTCACTGCCATGCCAGGGCTGGAGGCAGAGGCAGAAGGAGGCTTGCTGGCAGATAGCAGGAAGGATGCAGTCATGGAAAGCAGGTGTTTTTGGCAAGTGATCAGAGTTTACTCACACAGCACAGTTTCATCATAATTTTGTTGGACTAAAAGCTTCTCCTGTTTCTGAGTCAGCTGGCATCAAAGCCTGCTCCCAATTCTTGTAGGTATTTGCAATATGGCAACTGGGCAAGGCACCACTATCACAATACTATCTCAGCTCTGAAGGGGTTGAGTTTTAGCAGTGCCAAATCACAGTGATATATGGGGCAGTATCATTGTTTTCTCTCTTTTCCATGGTCTGGCCTTATCTTGTTCCATCCAGCTCAGTTACACCTTTACACCTGCTCCTCTTTCCCAGAGCTGGATCAGTATTATGAACAATATTATGTAATCTTATAGATTGCATCCACTTTCATAGACAGGAGTTTTACAAAGCCACATCTAAACATGTAGGTTTATTTCGCAGAAAGAAAATATCTTTGGTAATTTTACTGTGGAATTTGTAGGCAGAAAATTACTGCAGAAGTGACCCAGTCTCTGAGACTGGAGCTAGGTTTACTCCTGGGCCCTTTCAATTCCAAAAGGGAAGTCACTTGCTTAGTTTAAGTAAAAAGGTTCTCCATGAGGGGGGAAAAATTCTCTGTGGTTCAGAAGTAATCTTCATTGGTTTTGCTTGTGGAAATACTCTGAAAGTAGACCACATGCCTTGTGCCATGGCACAAGGGTACGAACTGGAGGTACCCAGTGCTTCTGCTGGGACTCTGCTCTCCCCCGGCACAGGGAGGGTGTGTGGAACCATCAAATATAAAAGATCACTGACAAATTGAGACCCCAGCCAAGAATCTTGAATCCCAGAGAAAAACACAGGCCTGTGACAAATTAGGAGTCCAAAAATCAGGGTGGAATGTGTGGCTGCCCCATCCCTGGAAGTGTCCAAGGCCAGGCTGGAGGGGGCTTGGATCAACCTGGTTTTCCTGGTAGTGGAAGGTATCCCTGCCCATGGCAGGGAGTGGGGCTGGATGGGCTTTAAGGTCCCTTCCAACCCAAACCATTCCGTGACTCTGTGATTCTATGTGCCACCTCCTGCGTGCTGCCATCATTTTCACCACCGCTCCCTGGCTGATGGAGCTATGGATGTATCTGTTGACAAATACAGGGAGAGAAGGTGATACTAATTTGCAACTACCTATTTAATTTTTTTTCCCTAAATTAAGTTTGTCTGACAAATAGGTAGATGAAAAGGTTGATCACATTATAGATCCTCTGTGAGAAAATGTGAGATTCACACATTTTGCTTTATATTTTTGTGCTTTATTATCAAAGCTGCACTTCCACTTTCCCACAAGGTTTTCAGTGGAAGCTTAAGGTGGCATTTTTAATTTACTGAAAGTTTAAATTATTGGGGTGCAACTAAGGAGTAAATTAAATTGTGGCCTTGCAGCCAAAGCTAGTGCATGATCTTCAAAAAAAAAAGAATTAAAATGTTGATGCTTGCAGGCAAAAGAAAAGAAAAACGACAAAACAAAGGGAGACTTGTTTGTTTGTTTTAATTGGAGGCATTTTCTCAGACTGCTGATGTTGAGGCAGAAACTAACTGCATTTTGTCTTTGATGTAGAAACAACTGGCTGTACTTTTGAGCTAGAGAGCTTTTCCTCCCGGAAAACTGCTGGAGGATATTTGGCTTGAACAGGTGGCAAAACACCACATGGAATGTGCACACTCTGGCTGGTCTTATTTTAAGGGAATCTTTTTTTTTTAAAAAAAATTAAATGAGGATTTTATTTTATTCTCTTAATGATTTTAAAGCAACAGCTTTTATTCTCCAAGAGACTTGGGCATCTTTTGTGACTGTGTTATAAAAATACTTGAAGCAGAATAAATTATCAAATAAGGATGATTTAAGAGTTAACATCAATCCCTGCGTGTCAATGGAGTTTTTCTCCATTAAAATGCAGGAAAAGTTAAATGCATTTGTCTCTGAGGAAAAGACAGAATATTGATCAACCTTTGATTTATTGCAATTGATCTCTTACAACATGACAACCTAAAAGGGCTTCCAAGACATCCTCCACAATCAAGGTGTTCCAGAGCTCAGAAACCATCATAAATAGATGACTGAAAAACCTTTAATAGTTGAAAAAAATTAAGAACAAAATAAAATAAAATAAAGTCAGACCACGAGCATGCTTTAAAAAAAAATACCTTTCACATGCTGAGCTCATAGTGAAGGAGGCAAGAACTCTCATTGCAAACTGTGAGGATGTTCATTCTTGACTCAGAAAACCATTAAAAAACCCTCTCAAAGTTTTTGTGTCACACAAAAATCAAACAAAAACCCCAACTGCGATAATAATGGTTGAATATTGATTGAATATGGGAATATTTAAGTAACATAATATTTGAAATATTCCAGTTGAGTTTTGTCTCCCAGTGCTCCCAGGGCTTCCAGTGCCTGGCAGAGATGCTGGACCCTCTCCTTAGCCTCCTCCCCCCCCCCTTGGGGGATCCCAAAACCCCTCCACCACACCTGCAATACACAAACCCCCATTCCCAAACCCCTTTCCCAACTGCTCCCATCCCCAAGACCTTCCTTTCACTTTGGGTCACACCAAAAGACCTCAAACACCTCCCACCACCTTGGGGCACCCCACTCCCCCAGACAATCCCCAATCACATGACTGTCTCCTTGAAAATTACCTGCACACCAACTTTTCCCAGTTTTTACCCAAAAAATGCATCTACTACCCACAAAATGCCAGATTTTGAGGGGGAAAATGGCAAAAAAATTGGTTAAAAACCTTTACGCTTATTTTTGCAGCTTTTATTTCAGAAGAATTCCAAGGGCTTTTTGCTGGACCCAAGTTGTTGTGAAAATATCTGGGAATTCTGCCAGGTCCTCTCGTATTTCTGGGAATTTTGGATCCCACTGCCAAGGTTTTAGTATTTGTTATTATTTTTGAGGTGAGAACTTGGAGATTTGGGGACTTCCCAAGGCAGGGTAGGCGATATCAGATATCCTGCTCCCATGGAGGTAAATGAGAAGGAATTGGGAGTCCCCACCCCACAGTCTTGGTGGTCAAGAATCCAGGTGGGAATGGGGAAGAAACAGGGAAAAAGAGGTGGGGAGGGAGTGAGGGGTGATTCAGCATGGACAGGGGAGACTGGGGAGTGAGGGGCTCAGTGTGGGGAACAGTGCCCCAAGCACTGGGGTCACAATGCCCTGAACTTTGGGGTTACAACACCTCAAAATTGGGGGTCATATTGCCCCACGCTTTTGGGTCTCATTGTCCGAAACTTTGGGGTCACACTGCCCCCCATTTTGGGGTCAAAATGTCCCACAATTGGGGACCACAATGCACCACACTTAGGGGTCATGATATCCTATGCTTTGGGGTTAAAGAGCCCCCCACGTGGGGTTCAGAGTGCCCCACACTTATGGGTAACAGCACCCCACATTTATTGTCACATTGTCCTACATTTTGGGGTCACAGTGCCTCACACTTTGGGGTCAAAGAGCCCTACACGTGGGGGTCACATTGACCCACTCTTTGGGGTTGCAATGTCCCTCACTTGGAGGTCACAATGTCACACACTTAAGGGCTACAGTGCCTCACACTTTGGGGGCAAAACACCACATATTTTGGGGTCAGAATGCCCTACACTTTGAGGTCATAGTGCCACACGCTCTTGGGTCACATTGTCCCACACTTTGCTGTCAAGATACCTCACACTTGGGGGTCACAGTGTGCCATATTTTGGGGTCACGGTGTGCCACACTTTGAGGTCAAACACCCCACACTTTGGGGTCACAATGACTCACATATGGGGGCCTCAATATCTCACACCTGGGGGTCACAGTGACCCACATTTTGGGGTCACAATGCCCCACATTTTGGGGTAAAAACACTTGGGGACCATATCACCCCACACTTAGGTGTCACAGTGTACCACTCTTTGGAATCACATTACACCACACTTTGGGGTCAAACATACCACACTTAGGGGTCACAGTGCTACACAATTTTTGGTTTCATGGCCCCAAAATTTGCAGTCAAAACACCACACGCTTGGGGTTGTGATGTGTCACACTTGGGGGTCATGGTGTTACAATTTAGGGGTCACAGTGTCCTGGACTTTCGGGTCAGGAGGCCACATACTCTGGAGCTGCAATGCCCCACAGAGGGGTCCCAGTGCCCCACACTTGGGGGCCAAGTTGACCCGCATTTAGGGGTAAGATATCCCTACCCTTTGGGATAATGACCCCCCAATTTACAAATCAGCAAATAAACCTCAAATTCACACCCCCAAAAAGCCTTTAGAAGCGTTTATTGATATGAAGAGGCCATTGTATCAAAACTAGCCCTTGGCAAGATCATTTTTATATGGGAAAAAACATTGGGGTTTGGATCTTTTTGAGCTGAATTTGATATATTGTTGGATTCTAGGGGGTGGATGGGACATCAGGGCATTAGGATCCACACAGAGTTAATCCATTTGGGAAAAATCCAGGAAAATTTCATGGATTTGAGGCAAAATCCAGAATTTTCCCACATTTGGGGGAGTTTGAGGTGGATCCACCTACGGGACGGGATATACAGGAGCATCAACTTCTTGACGGATCTGGTGGGAGATGTGGCTGGAAGAAAGAGAAATGCATCATTTTGGGCAGAAATGGGTCCGTTTTGGGCAAATATGGGGAAGTATTAAGCAAAGTGGATTGTTAATATGCAAATAATGGGTCATTTTTACGCAAAAGTGGGTCAGCATTATGCGTAATGGCCTGATTTTGGGGAAAATGGCCAATTTTGGGGAAAAAATGGTATTTACTATGCAGAATGGCTCATTGTTGAGAAAAATGTCTCATTATTGGGCAAAAAAAGGCCCCTTATAATGAAAGATGACTCATTTTTTGGCAAAGCAGTCGCTTACCCGGATCGTTCCCACAGGATCCTGCCTCAGTCGCTGCGGATGAAACCAAAGAAACTGGAAAATTCCTTCCAGGATCTGCCCAGCCCCTCCCCCACTGATATTATTGCCAAATATCTGTGTGGAAAAACAAAATTTTCTTGGATTTGGGGGTAAGTAAATTAGGAATCACTCACCATCCAGCAAAATCCCGGGATTTCCACATGTCCACCACTTCTCCAACACTCCGGGCATCACGTCCATCCGGAAGTTTCAAGTCATCTCTGGGGTTTCCGTTGAAATTCCCACAGGGGGCACAGAGACGGGAGGCCAGGCCTGAGGTCACAGTGATGGTTGCCTCCCCGTCCTGGGTGATGATGACGGACATCCCAGAGCGGTGGGTGATTGTGACATTCCCACGGGACGATGTCACAGTGACAGAGTCAGAGATGGTGGTGGGGGGCTGGGTGAAGAGGCCATTGACCTGGGAAAATTACAGAAAATTACGAGACACATGATAAAAAACCCATTTGTTCTAGAGCAAAGGGCTCTAGCTTGGCTAGAGCCAAAATCACTCTTTTTTTTTGCAAAAATGGCTCATTGTGGAGCAAATTCGCTCCACATCAGACAAAGTAGCTCACTAGCAGGCAAAATCTAGAGAGATTTTTGCCCAAATCTCTCTAGATTGACATAAACTACCCAAAACCCCCTCACCTGCCCCACTCACCCACACCTCCATGTTGCCGTTGACGCTGACAACGCCCTCACGGACGAAGACGATGGCAGCTGTGGCCGTGGGGACATTTGTGTCACGACAGTTGCTGACCTCCATCACCACCTTGAACCAATCTGGCGCCTCCTCATCGCAGAGGGCTGACACCTTGTAGGTGCCACTGGCCAACAGGGGCCCGGCGATGCCATCAAAGGTGGTCAAGGTGGCTCCAGGCATGACCTGGCAGTGGCCTTCACTCCTGGCACACACCTGTGCCCCATCACGGGTGACGCACACCTGGTCCTGGGGACACTGTGTGTCCCGGCACACCAGTCCCCGTGATGGGTGACAGTGGCATTCCTTGGAGCAGTTGTTGAAGGTGACAATCTCACCTGCCTGGAACAGGAAATAACGCAGGTTTTAAGCCCCATCTCCCAAATTTTGGGGGAATTTCCCAACTTCCAAGGGGGAAAATCCTAGAGAGTGAGAAATTCAGGTGGATTTGGGGGACTTTGGGCAACTCAACCAGTTCATGGTAACTTTTTCCCTGCTAATCACAAATTTTTCCTGTTATTTGTCCTTTTTCACCATTAATTGTTCCTTTTCCCTCATTAATTATTAATTCACTTTTCCAGGCTACTCTCTTGCTAATTGCCCTTTTTTTTCCCTGCTGATTGTCCTTTTTGCTGTTAATTGCCCTTTTTTTCCCCCCCAAACCCTCTGGGACTTTCTAGATGGGGCAGCCCAACCCCCAACCTGATTCCCAGCAAAATAAGTCCACCAGTCCCAAGCCTCAGATGTCACCTGCCCTGTCACCTTACCTTGAGGTAGCGTCCCCTGTGGAGGCAGCCGCAGTGCTCGGGTGACACGCAGGTGTCCCCATCGAAGACAAACCCCTCGTCACACTGACACCCCTCAAAGCACCCCCAGGTGCAGGGGGCAGGGCCCACGAGAGCAGCACAGGTGAGGTCACAGGTGCGAGTGCAGAGCTCGTAGTGGCTGTTTGGGGGGCAGGACAGTGCTGGGGAAAAAGGGAAAAAACAGCATTGTTGGGACAATTCCACAGTTGTGAGGGATTGTTTTTCAAAATGGGAGGCTTTTATTTGTTTTAGTTCATTAGTTATTAGTTTTGGCATTTTCATAAAAACTGGGGTTTTTTTCTTCTCAAAATTGGCTTGTGTTTTTTTAAGTTTGAGGTCACCATTCCTAATTGGCATTATTCCTCCATAGTGGAGTGTTTTCAGTAAAATGTTATTCATTTTACCAAAATTGGGTAGTTTCTTCAAAAATGTTGGGGTTTTTTTCATGAAATTTGAGCTTTTTTCCAAAATTGGAAGGGTTTTAGCAAAATTTGAAGTCTTTCTGCAAATTTTTTTCAAAACGGAAGGGTGTTTTACGAAATTAGAGGAAAGAAGTTCAAAGTTGGAAGCAATTTTTCAAAATTTGATTATTTTTCAAAATGGTGAGCAATTTTTTCAGATTTTGAGGCTTTTTTCACAATTGGAAGGTTTTAATCAAAGTTGAGGGAGAACTTCCGAATTTTAAAGGAATTTTTGAGTAATGGGAGGATGTTTTTTTCAAAACAGAGGGGAATTTTTCTAAAATTTGAGTGAATTCTTTCAAAAATCGAAGGCTTTTTTGATATCTGAAATTTTTTTTCACTTTTTAAAGGTTTTTTTAATATTGGATGACTTTTCCTAAAATTTGAAGGAATTTTTTGCAAAACATGAAGATTTTTTTGAAACTCAAGGGAACTTTTTCAAAATGTGAGGAAACATTTTCTAAAATGAGAAAAATTTTCCTCAGCTGGGGGAAGTTCTCTCAAAAACTAATTTTCCCAATCTTGAGGGACTTTTTTTCCCAAAATTTTAGGGGTTTTTTTCTAGGAGAAAATATGGCTTTTGAGGGAAACAGGACCCAGAGTGAGGAACTTCTTCCTGGCTTACGGCAGAAGTCCTTTGTCCTCCACGCTTCAACTGTAGCACCAGCGGCCTGGCAAGCGGCGGCGTACGCCTGTAGTGCATGGCACAAGGCAGTGTGGTCCCCTCTGGCAGCACAGACGTCATGAACGCAGTGAGTGAAATACTCCACAGGGCTGACACGTGGGTGGCACCCCCGGAACGGCCCTTCTGCGTCACGGATGATGCCACAGGATCCGTTCCTGCCATATGTCACCTCACTGGCAACATCACACCTGCTGCACACGCCGTTGTCACAGCCATCAGTGCATGCTCTGTCCTTCTCTGGAACCTTCCAGGAGGTGACAAATTCCTGAGTGGTTCCTGCCAGCACCCCGTTGGGCAGCCGGAAGTCGTCACTGGGGTCCCCGTCATAGTCACCACCCAAGCCGCACAGCCGGCCACGGTAGACGTCGGGGACAGTGATGAGGAGGAAGGTGGCTGTGTTGTACAGAATGCGGACTCCTGCGGCAGTGTGGAGGATGATGTTATTCCCCTCTTGGCCAATGCGGAGGTTCTTGTTCTCTGTCACCAGTGGGAGGGTGTACCGCTCTGAGTCCACCTGGAATGGGGACAGGGTGACACGTGTAACACGCAGTATAGAGTCACCACAATCACTCCATGGTGACAGTGTAGATGTGGAGGGAAACACCCACCCTCCTTATAATCATGGCATTACCATGGGAATCACCGGATCCCCTCCGCAGTTGACACTGTACCCACGGATGGACACCACCACCCTCTTCATCATCACCACATCACTGTGGGGGTCTCCAGACTTACCGTCACCTCCCACCTCCGTCCCCGCTCCATGGTGACGGTGTACCCATGGATGGATACCACCACCCTCTTCATCAGCACTGGGTCACCGTGACTGCCTGCCTCATGCTCCACCAACACCGTGAAGTTGACCAATCGTCGTGCCGGCTCGCACACCCGTGCCAGGACGTAGGTGCAGGATCCCGGGATATTAAAGGTGCGTCCATCAAAGGTGACATAGTGGGGGTCTCCCGACACAACCAACCGGCCATAACCGGTGGGGTGACATCCCAACACGCCATCTTCCACCCGGCACTCCTCGTGGGCACCACAGAACGCCTCCTGGCAAGTCACTGTGCCGTTGGTCCTGCAGTGGCAGCGTTCCCGGCATGCGGGGTAAAACTCAGTGTCCTTCTGATAGTAGTGACCAAGGTACTCACAGCCACACTCGGAGTGGGGGACACAGTCGGAGCCGCTGAGGACATAACCGGTGTTGCAGAAACAGCCCTCAGAGCAAGGAGATGTGGAACAGGAAGAGGGGATGGAGGGGGTGTGGCAGGTGGGCTGGCAGGGGCTCCCACAGAGCTCATAGTGGGAGTGAGGGGGGCAGGAAAGAGCTGGGGAAAAAAACAGAAGAAAAGAGGGAGTGAGGGGAATATCCAAAGGGAAGGGGAGTCCCTCAAGGAAGGTAGGAAGAAAGGAGGGATGGAGGAAGGGAGGGCATGAAGAGGGAGGGAGGAAGGGAAAGGGGAAGAAGGGAGGGAGGAAGGGAGGAAAGGAAGAAGGGAGGAAGGGAGAGAGGAAGGGAGGAAGGGAGGAAGGGAGGGAGGGAGGGAAGGAGGAAGGGAGGAAGGAAGGAAGGAAGGAAGGAAGGAAGGAAGGAAGGAAGGAAGGAAGGAAGGAAGGAATTCAGGAATTCGGAAGGAATTCGGAAGGAAGGAAGGAAGGAAGGAAGGAATTCGGAAGGAAGGAAGGAAGGAAGGAAGGAAGGAAGGAAGGAAGGAAGGAAGGAAGGAAGGAAAAGGAAGGAAGGAAGGAAGGCAGGAAGGAAGGAAGGAAGGAAGGGAGGAAGGAAGGGAGGGAGGGAGGAAGGGAGGGAGGGAGGAAGGGAGGAAGGGAGGAAGGGAGGAAGGGAGGAAGGGAGGAAGGGAGGAAGGGAGGGAGGGCCCCATTTTCCCCCATCCCACCCACACTCACCGCAGAACTCTGCTGTCCTCCACATCCCCACATTCACCCCTTGACTCTGGCATGCGGTGACATAGGCAGAGACACCCTGACACACAGTGTCACGGTGTCCCTTGTAGTGACAGGCATCGAAGGCACAGTCCTGCAGGAACGGCTCCGGGTTGATGACACGGTGACATTCCTGGAAGGGTCCCCCTGCTCGGGCGATCACCCCACAGTACCTGTCTCCACGGTATGGCTGCACCTGCACTGCATCACACACTGGGCACTCTGTGCCACAACCAGCTGAGCACCCGGGGACATCCCCAACCTTCCAGCTGTCACCCAGATGGGTCTCATCGGAGGCGCGGTGGCCACCGGGGGTGACAAAGTCATCATCAGGGTCACCATTGGCATTGCCACAGAGACCGCAGACGGCACCAGAGTAGGTGGTGGGGAGGATAACACGGACGTAGCTGTACCAGTCAAAGGTGACAGTGACACCGAAATCAGTGGTGACAAAGCCATGGACACCACGGTAGAACATGGAAAAGTGGGGATGGGTGAAGGGAAGGGACACAAAGGCGCCATCCACCTGCAGGAGCGGGAGGGAGACAAGGGGTGGAGACAGGAAGGAAGAGGTTTGAAATCATAGTTTGGTAGTTTTATTTGGTTATTGTATTTCTGTTTATATTACAATTTTATTTTAATTTACTTTATATTTTTAATTCTATTTTTTTCTTTTTACATTTATTTCTTCTTATTGACTTTTTATTTGCTTTCATTTTTATCTTTATTCTTTTCATCCGTATTTATTTATTTTTGCATTTTTATTGGAATTATTTTTATATTTTAATTTGTTTTTAATATACTATATACTTACTATTATTTGGGGTTAAATTTCGAGTTTAGTGGTAAAAAGGTAATTTGGGGGGAAGAGTGGGGGTTTTCAGGGAAAAAAAGGAGAATCTGGGGTATTGGGGATTTTTGTGGAAAAAATGGGGAACTTGGGAAAGAAGGGGGAATTTGTGGGAAAACAGTTAAATTTGGGGGGAAAGGGATGATTTGAAAAAGAAAGATTTTTGAGGAAGAAATGGGAACTGGGGACAAAAGGGAAAATTTTAGGATAAAAAGGGAAATTTGGGGTAAAAAAGGGTATTTTGAGGGAAAAAATGGAAATTTGGGGGAAAAGGGGTCATTTGGAGGATAAAGGAGGAAGCTGGGAAGAAAAAAAACGGGAATTTGACCAAAAAATGGGAATTTGGGGGAAAAATGGTATTTAAGAAAAAAGGAGAATTTTTGGGGGAAAAGGGGGAGTCTGGGGAAAAATAGGAATTTGGCAGAAAAAGAGGGAATTTGAAAGAAAAAGTTGGATTTAGAGGGGAAAGGCAGATTTGTTGGGAAAAAGTGGGGGAATTTCAGGGAAAATACATGATTTGGGGGAACTAAGAGGATTGGGAGAATTAGGATTTTGTGGGGAAAGAGGTGATTTTGGGGGGAAGAGTAGTATTTGAGGGATAAAAGGGGGATTTGAGTGAAAAGAAGAGTACTTAGGCAGAAAAGGGGAGAATTTATGGACAAATGAAGACGAATTTTAGGGGAGAAAAGGAAATATTTTCATGAGAAGGGGATTTTGCAGGAAAAAAGAACAATTTGAGGGGCAAATTGGGGAATTTTGGGGGAAAAGGGGAAATTGGGGGGAAACGAGCAATTTGGGGGGAAAGGGGGGAGTAGAGGAGTAAAAAGGAATACGTGGTAAAAAAAGGCATTTGGGGAGATAAAGGGGATTTGGGGGAAAAAAAGGGGGATTTGGGTGAAAAGGGGAATCTGGGGGAAAATGGAGAATTTGGCATAAAAAAGGATACTTCGGGGGGAAAAATAAAGACTTTGGTGGGAGAAAGATAATTAGAACAGAAAAAAAGGGGAATATGAGGGAATTTGGTGATGAAAAGGATTTTTTGAGGGAATTTGGGGGTGAAAAGTATTCCTTGAGTGGTTGCCCACCTTGACCTTTCGTGGGTGCTCCTGGCTCATGCTGATGACACTCCCATAGACCTCCAGGTTGACGGTCTTGGTGAAGGACACAGCACGGCTGCCGCGGTGGTTGTTTTCCACGGTGACATTGAAGGGCACCAGTGTGGGCTTGGGGGTGCAGAGGGCGGCAAACTGGTAGATGCAGGAGCCTTGGAAGTCAAACCTCACCCCATCAAATGTGGTGTAGTGCGGGTCACCCGTCCCGATGCAGGTGTAGTGCTTGTTGGGTGTACACTTGGCGATGCCATTAACCATGACACACTTCTCATGGGATCTACATCCCCCTGGCTTACAAGTCACTGTCCCTGAACCCTCACACTGACACCGCTTCCGGCAGCTCCCATCTTCCCAAAATTCCTCACGGAGCTTGTAGGAGCGATTGTTGTGGAAACAAGAAGAGGCAGTGGTGCTGGGGTTTTTGGTTGCCTTGATGCCTACAAGGGATTTAAGAGTCTGTGAGACACCATACAGGGATGGTCCTCAGGAAAGCCCTAGTGCAATTCCATGTGTTGTGGACACCTGAAGTCAAATCAGGGAGGTTAGGAGTGTTTTAGGGAGAACCAACTAATGCAAGCCTTCCCTGTAAGGGAGGTGTTGG
Source organism: Corvus hawaiiensis (assembly GCF_020740725.1). Lineage (NCBI taxonomy): Eukaryota > Metazoa > Chordata > Aves > Passeriformes > Corvidae > Corvus > Corvus hawaiiensis. The sequence goes on from NC_063255.1 coordinate 25,651,638, forward strand.
TTACATTGACACCTAAAACAAACTGGACACCCCACAGGGACAACCCTCAGGAAAAATCTCAGCATAATTCCCTCGTTTTTGGGGAGCTGGAGTGAGATCAGGTAGATTTTGGGGTGGTTCCTTCCCCATTCGTTATGTTGATACCTACAAGGTTTGTGGAGTTCATGAGACACCAAGAAGGGATAGCCTCCAGGAAAATGCTGGTATAATTCCATGTGTTATGGACACCTGGGGTCAGATCAAGTAGATAGGTGGATTTTGGGATGTTTCGGGGTGAAAAGACACATTGATTGTGTTGATGTCTACAACCGTTGCTATAGGCCAATACCCACAGCTGAGTATTTTCTCCCTACCCCAAGAGCCTTGCAGATTCCCCCCATGAACTCACCACAGCCCTCTGTGCCCTGTTCAGTCTCCTGGCCTCCACAATCTTCCTGGCATGAGGGATCTCTCCAACTTTCTGCCCAATCCTCACCACCTTCACCAGGAATACCATTGGGAACCATTGCTTCATCATCTGTATCCTCATTGAAGTTGCCACAGAGGCCACAGCTGGCCCCAAAATAGCTGCTGGGCACTGCCACCATGATAACCTGGTCCTCATCATAGGTCACCTGCAGCCCAAAATCTGTCTGGAGGATGGTCCGACCATCATTCTGGAAAATCTGGATTTTTCCCTCTTCCAGGCTGGCTGGAAGATCAGTGGGTTTGTTGTTAACCTTGTGGGGAGGGGAGGATGTGGAGGAGGAGGGTTAAAACTCAGCAGGTGGTTTCCAACGACATAAAAACCACATAGATACAAACAGAGGGAGAAATTATTTTGTGAATGATCAGTTTGCATTACAAATCAGAATTTTTGCCCTAATTCCTGGACATTCACACCAAGAAAAGCTCAAACCCCGAATTGGAACCATTTTCTCTATCTTCTGAGCTAATTTTGTTTGTACAGAGACCAAGTTTGGAAGAAATCACATCCCACCTGGAAAATTGATTGGGAATGGAAAAAATTCCCCAAATTCCATAGGTGTGGCACTTCTACTTCCTTTTTAATGCCAACATCAACACTGCAATGATTTATCCTCTTCCACCTTTTTTGGTGTTTTTCCTCATTTTTTGAAGGTCAAACTCACCCATAAATTTTAATCCACTTGGAACAAATGGTTTTATTGGGAACAATAGATCCGATACCTGGGGAAACTCACCTGGATGGCCCTGTCCTCACCAGCACGGATGGAGACATTGTAGGCATAGATGTAGACATTGGCCAATGGATCCTCGGAGCGATCCTGGCTCCGTTGCTCCTCCACGGCGAAGTGCTGCAGGGTAGGGTCGTTCCCACAATACCTGGCCAGGGTGTACTTGCATCCACCACGGGTGGACACAGATGCCCCATCAAAGGTGTGGTACTGCAGGGATGGGGAGCCTGTGCAGGTGCCCAGGTAGTCGTGGCGGCAGGTGGGCGCACCCTTGTCCAGGTGACAGCTCTCCTTGGGGCGGCAATGCACCTGCTGGCAGGGGTCTGTGGGTTTATTAGTGACAGGGGATTAAATTATATTAATTGATTATATTTTTGATATGTCTATGTTTATATATTTTGCATTTTTTTATGTCTGATTTGTAATTACACTTATGTTTTTCTGTATTATTTTAAGTATCTATATATTATTTCTATATTTGTTTAGATAAGAATTATTTATCCACGTATTGCTTATGTATTTCTATCTTACAGAATTATTCAAAATATAATAAATGTATACAATTCTAAATAATGTATAAATATAAATTTATCACAGACATGTTATTTTATATACATTTATCTCCAATATTTAGATATTTATATTTATTATATGTTTATATTTTAGATAGCGATTTTTATGTATTATCTATGTATTTCTCCATTGATTCTTATTTATTTATTTAATACATTACATTTAGTTTTTTACTATTATTCCTATATGTTTGTACATTAGTATTTTCTTAAAATGTTACTATTATATTATATAATATTATATAGTATCATATAAGATATATTACTAAAATATAATATTATTATGTAATACTATTATTTTTTATTTAATTGATTTTTGTCATTTGGATGATTACATGTATTTAAGTATAATTATTATAACTATCTGTTATTGATATCTCTATAATTCTAGATCATTTATTGATATCGAAGTCCACCTCCACTCACCACTGTCACAAGCTCCCTCCGCTCCATAGCGCTTCCCCTCTCCCATCCCGACATTCCACACCCCAAATGCCGCTGTCTCATGCGCCACACGATGGATTCCAAATCCGCTTCCTAAATTTATCCCAATCCATGAATATTCTGTCCCAGGGATCGGCTCCCACACCACACTCCCTAACGGCCTCTGGTTCAGCAGTATTCCAGAAGTTTCTGCTGTCTTGGCCACCAGCAGGATGCGGTTGTCATACCCCTCCAGCGCAACGACACTGTAGGAGTTGCAGTAACCGGTGATGTCTGGGATGTTGACAAAAAATGGCTCAAAGGTCACTGCACCGCTATTGCTGCCACTGCCCAACAGAAAAACCTGGACACCAGCTTCAGAAGTGAGGAACAAGCCCAGCGGGGATTGGGTGCCATAGAGCAGCGCATGGTTGGGTTGTATCTCTCGCGTGGTCTCAGTGCGCTCACCATGACCCGTGACACGTGTTGGTTGGGCAGCAGTGATGTAGACAAGGTTGGATTGTCCCCGGAAGGGCACTGGTGGCACAAGGAAGGATTTTCCCCATTGGCTGATCGGGTGGAGCTGTTCCACGACATGATCACAGCGGCTCAACCTGCCCACACAGGTGAGACCGCTGAAGATGGCCACGGGCCTCTGTGCCACCACCCGTGTTCCGGAAAGATCGGCTGCACTCTGGATCTGTGCTGCTTGGAATGGCTCCAGGGGGATGGTGAGGGTGGAGCCACGTCGGTGCAGCCGTCCACGGAAGGTGACGTCAGTGTTGAGATGAATGTTGACTGTGGTGGGTTGATCCCAAGCGGCCACCACAAACTGGGCATAGCGGGTGGGGCCGGGGTTGGGAGTGACCACGTGGTATTCCGTCCCCCACCTGTGGACTGGGATAATGACAGCAGAGTCAGCTGCTGTGGGTTTGTCGTTGACCATCACTGCAGTGACGGCAGCAGTGGTCTTCACCACCACGGCATTTTCAAAAATTTGGCTTCCCATCATCTCTGCTTGGGGTGGGATCTTCACCAGGACTGGTTGGTTGGCAGCTGCCTGCACCGTCATCCGTAATCCAGGTCTCTTCATGGAGATGGTGGCAGTGGTGGACGGGGAGGGCCCAGTGAGAAGGAGGAGGCGGAAGTCGCTACGAAGGGTACGTTGGTCACCATTCTGCAGGAAGGCCACCAGGAACTCATCACCCAGGTGAGGTGGTGACATCTCAGAGGTAATGCTGGGAGCATGGAGGAGAGCTGGGGGGGAGAAGGAGAGGAGTGGATAATTTGATATATTATTGATTTGATGGAGATTTGATTGATTTGATGGATTACTGGTTTGATGGACAATTGATTTCATGGATCACTGATTGATGGATTATTGATTTCGTGGACTACTGATTCAACAACTTGATCAATTTGATGGATTATCGATTCAATAGATTATTAAATTGATGGCTCAATGATTAGATAAATTATTGGTTTGATGGACTTTCAATCTGATAGACCTTTGATTTCATTTGCTAGACCATTAATTTGATGGAACATTGATTTCATGTATTATTGATTCAATAGATTATTGAGCCAATGGACTTTTGAGTCAATGGATTAATAAATTAATGGACTTTTTAGTGGGCAGACTATTGATTTGATGGAGTGTTAATTTTATGGATCATTGATTTTGATTTGCCAGTTTATTAATTTTACGGACTATTGATTTGATTTGATGGGATATTATTTTGGAGAAAAATATTTAAATTAGCATTGATCTGATGGATTATTGATTTAATAGGTTATGGATTTGATGTACTTGATAGATTTTATGGACTTTTAATTTGTTAGATCACTGATTTGATGGAGTGTTAATTTGATCAGTGATTTGATGAATTTTTCATACACTCATTCTCCAGTTGGGAGAGTAAAGTCCTTTGATCTGAACAAATATTTAATGAATTAGAATAATCTGTTGGATCATCATTCACAGAAACAAACCATTTGAACAATCGTGAATTTGATGAAATCCCAGTTAATTCCCTGGGCAAAAGATGGAGCTTTTGGGCTGGGAAATCCTTGTTTTGGGCTAGAAAACCTTTATTTTGAGGAAACTCATGATTTCAGGGGAATTTTAGAGCTTTTAGGGCATTTCCTCACCCTGCTTCAACTTACCCCAGAACATAACAATCCAGAACCATCTCGGTACATCAGCTTTTCCCAGGCTGCTGTCCATGATGCTCTGGGTGCAAAAGGTAAGAAAACAGTCAAATCCTCATATTTTTTGAAATCTCACTAGAATTTTCCCAAAATTCACCATTTCTTGACATACAATTTACACAAATCCCCAAAATATGTGGGTTTCAGCCTTGCACTCATCCCAAAAATCAATGGTTTATCAAATGTGTCCCCAATATCTGTTCTTCTCACTCAAGCTGTCCTCAAATTCACTATTTTAATTGCACTTACTCAAAAATCTGAATTTTAGTGTACTTGACCCCTAAATTGGCTTTTGGGGGGCATTTTCATCATCTCCTGAAGAAGAGTGGGCAACCTCCTGTCCTCATCATTTCCCCCACCAGCCAAGGTACCTTTGCATCTCCTTTCCCTTTCCCTCTTTTTTTCTTTCCCCCTTCCTCCCTTTTCCTTTTTTCTCTTTCTATGTTTTTGTAATTTCCTCTTTTCCCCTTGTTTTACCCATTCTCTTCTTTCTTTTGCTTAATTTTTCCATTTTCTCCTCTTTTCCCTAAATCCCCTTTTTCCATCCAAATCTCCTTTTGGCTTTTTCATTTCTTCATCTTTTTTCCCTTTTCTACCCCTTTTCCCCCTTTTTACTCCTTACCTCCCCTTTTTTTCCTTTTCTTCCACTTTTAAAATCTCCTACCTTTTTATCCTTTCATCCCCTTATCCCTTTTTTTCCTCCACTTTCTGCATTTTTCTTTTTTCCTTCCTCCCTGGCTTCCTTTTCCTCCCTCTTTCTCCCTTGTCTCACTCTTTTCCCCCTTTCTGGTATTTCCCCCTATTTCCTCCCTTCTTTCCCTAGTTTTCATTTCCTCGCCTTTTTTTTTTCTCATTTTTTCCCTTTTATCCCTTTCCCCTATTTTTTCTCTTCTCTTCTTTCCCCAATTTCCCTTTCCTCCTTATTTTTAACTTTTCTTCTCTCTTCTTCCTTTCCTTCCTCCCCTCACCCCCCCTTGTTCCATTCCATTCCCCTATCCTGCCTTTTTCTCCCCAGAATCCCTTCACAAACCTTCCTATCCCGATGCTCCCAGGACCAGACCCAGGGCTGGGGTGGGGGGGGGGGGGGGAGAGGAGGGGGAGTTTGAGGAGTTTTCAGGTAGATTTTCCCACTTTGGAGTCTTTTCTGCAAAAAAAATTATCATTTATCAGATCGACTTTTGCCCTTACCTGCCTTCGGCCCTGTTTGATCCCCAGCTTAGGTCCGTATCCCCAAAGAGCTCCGTTTTATCCCCAAATCTGTGAAGAAAACACAATCCCAGGACAGCAGATCTGGCTCCTCCCTCAATTATTTTATAATTTTGGCAGAAAAAGGGGAAAGAAAATGACTAATCCAGGCATCCCCAGGGGACAACCCCACCCAATGACGTGAGATAATTTTTGGCCAGAAAAGGTGAAAACAGAGAGAAAAACAGGGTGGTTTTTTCTAAAACTGATGTAAAAATTTGGCATTACCAGATATCGAGGTTTTTCTGCCCAATGAGGTTTAAATTATTCTGCAGTAACAAGAAGGTGAGGGAGTAAAAAATGGTATTTTTTTGAGAAATAGAGGGTGTTATTGGGGTAAAAAAGGAGGAAAAAGGGAAATAAGGGAGGGCGAGGGAGAGATTTTTAAAAAATTGCATTTTGTGGGTTGAGGAATTGATGGGATCAATGGTGGCCAATGTCATGAGCTGAAACAAGGGGAAGTGCCAGGTCCTGCCCTTGGGTCACAACAACCCCCTGCAGCTCCAGGCTGGGCCACAGTGGTTGGGAAGCTGCTCATTGGGAAAGGCCCTGGGGATGCTGGTGACAGCAGCTGAACATGAGCCCAGGTGTTCCCAGGTGGCCAAGAAGGCCAATGGCACCTGGGCTGTCCCAGCCAGGGTGTGGCAGCAGGACCAGGGCAGTGACCGTCCCTCTGGACGGTGCTGGCACTCCTGAGGCCACACCTTGAATCCTGGGGGCAACTCTGGGCCCCTCATGACAAGAAGGACATTGAGTGGCACCAGCCACTCAATGTCTGGAGCATGTCCAGAGAAAGGAACAGAGCTGGGGAAGAGTCTGGATCACCAGGAGCAGCTGAGGGAGTTGGGGGGAGCTCAGCCTGGAGAAAAGGATGATTATGGATGACTTTATCACTCTCTACAGCTACCTGGAAAGGAGGTTGTAGCCAGGTGGGAATGAATCTTTTGTCCCAGGCAATCAGCAGCAAGACAAGAGGAAATGGTCTCAAGCTGCGCCAGGAGAGGTTCAGGCTGGACATCAGGAGGAATTTCTTCACAGAAAGTGTGATTGGGCACTGAAATGGTCTGCCCAGGGATGTGGTAGAGTTGCCATCCCTGGAGTGTTCAAGAAACATCTGGATGTGGCAGTCAGTGCTGTGGTCTGTTTGACATGGAGTGTTTAGTCAGAGGTTGGATTTGAGGATCTTGGAGTTCTCATCCAGCCTTAATGATCCTGTGATTCTGTGAGTAGGGGTCAAGGGTGGGGAGGGGTAAAGTTGTGTCTTGTGATGTCCGAGCGTGTTTTAGATGTAATATTTTAGGGGGGGTGGATGTGTGCCAAATTATATGTTGTGGGTTGTGTCTGTTGTGCACACGGGTGCCATGTGCATGTAACTTCATACTGTGAAAGAGCCCAGAAATTAACACCCAAAAAGGCAAAATTGGATGAATTCAGTCACATTTCACCCCAAAACCCCTCAGACCTCCTGTAACTGTTGGAACACTGACAGTGACGGTGAGATGAGTGTGATAACATCACCAGAGGTACCATGACAATGACAAGGATATGGACACCGCAATGTCTTGGCTGCAATTTTATTACTCTGGTAGAAGTTGACATAACCTTGACCTTCGCAGTAACTTCCTCGGTGACAACGGTGGCAGTACTGATGTCCCTCTGCCCCGCTCCCCTCAATTCACCTAGAAGAGACAGCAGCAGCCCAAGAGGAAGAACCCCTTTCTGCCCAAATCCCCAATATCCTCAAAAAATCCCAATATTGCCCCCAAAAATCCAAATTTTCCTCACAAATTATCTCAGAAAATCCCCACCATTCCCCAACAAAGTCCCAATTGTTCCTAAAATTCCCATTCTCAAATTCCTAATTTGCCTCAAAATTCTCAATATACCAACCAAGATTCCTACTGTTCCCCCCAAATACCCAATTTTACAAAAGAAATCCCCAGTCTTCCCCTAAATTCACAACAACCTTCCCACAATCACAAATTATCCCCCCAAATCCCCACTTTTCCCCCCTCACCCCTGAATTTACTCCCCAAATTCCCAGTTTTCCTTAACATTTCCAATTTTCCACCCTGACAGATTTCCCCCTTTCCTCAAAATTCCAAATTTTCTCCCCTAAAAGCCCAACTTACAACCAGCAGTCATTGTTCAGCTTGGCGGGGTCCACACCTGTCACCTGGAAGTTGTCCACTCGAAAGACCCAGCGTCCTGGGACCTTGACATTGGAGGTGGTGGTAATGTTGATGATGGCATCGGTTTGGGATCCGGGAATGTTGTAGAAATTGGTGTCATCACCGCTGTTGAATCCCGCCTGGAAAATTGGGGGAGAATCTACGTGGGCCAACCCTACCCAAAGGGGTGGTGGGCCCCCCAAATGATGTTAGGATGTGAACATATTTGGTGTCTTCCAGAAATGATATGGACCAATCCATGACTTTCACTATCATGATCATGATCTCCAGAAGAAGGGTGGCCAATCTCCTGTCTTCATCATCATCATCATCATAATTATCACTATTATCATTACTGTCTCCAATAGCTGGGATGGGCCAACCTCTTACCTTCATCATCATCATCATCATCTCCAGAAGATGGGAAAGGACAACTTGACCTCCCCAAAAATGTTGTGGGCCCTTCCTGGACCTTCATCATGACCATGATCATCATCATCCCAGGAAATGGGATGGGCCAATCCCTGACCTTCATCATCGTCATCCTCAGAAAATGGAATGGGACAACCTCCTCCCCGTCCTCCACCCCCCCCCCCCCGCCTACATGTGCTGGGGTCCCCCCGAGTCCTGTTTCAGCATCCCCGTCACTTGCTGCCCCTGTGGTCCACTGGATGTCCCAGTAGTTGAGGATGATGTAGAACATCTTGGAGTCACTTGTCAGCACAGCCTGGAAGGTGTTGCCCTACGGAAAAGGTCATGGAGTCAAGGATGGGTCATGGGAGTCAAGAATAGGTCATGGAGGTCTAAATAAGTGGGTCACCAAGGCCACCAAGTGGGTCAACAAGAGCCAAGCAGTGACCTTCATGCCCCCTGGACCATGGACCTCACCTTTTGTGAGGTGGAGCCATAGTAGGCCACATGGTCCCAGGTGGCCACCAAGGCCCAGGTGGCAGTGAAGGGGCTTTTGGGGAAGTACTGGGTGATATCCTGGCTGATGTCTGCCAGCAGCGCCGGGTCAGTGGTCTGGCGGTAGAAGATGTCCCCACCCAGCACATTGTCCACGTCCCCCCAGTAGGGAGCTACGAAAGGGTGCCCATCCGCCAGAGGGAAGGGGTCTGGGGTGTATTGTCTGACAGGCTCATCGAAGGAGATCACCCCATTGTTGTTCACCTGGAGGTGACACCAGGAGCGGGTGGGTGCAACACCTTGACTTGTGCTGTGGAGTCCTTGAGATGGACCCTCCAAGCACCCCAAGAACCACCACCCATAGGGACTCCCCAACACCTACCAGCTCCCCAAGATCCATCACCCACAGGACTCCCCCAAGACCCACAAACCATGGGAACCCCCACCCATGTGACCCCCCAACACCCATAGAACCCCTCAAAACCCACCAACCTCCCAAGACACACCACCCCATGGGACCCCATGAACATCAAACATCCATAGAACCCCCAATACCCACAACCCCCAGGACCCTCCTGAGACCCACCACCCACAGGACCCCACAACACTCACCAACCCTCCCAAGATCCACCCTTCCAGGACCCTCGCAAAACCCACCACCCATGTGATCCCACAACACCCACCAACACACCCCAGGATCCACCCCATATGGGACCACCCAAAACCAACTGCCTCAAGACTCACCAGCCATACGACCACAAAGGACCACACCATCACGCACCATCCTCAGGACCCCCCAAGTCCCTCCAGCCTCCCCAACAGCGCCAGTCCCCTTAAGATCCCCCTCCCATCTGAAGATGTTTCAGTGTCCAAGAACAAATCCCTCTATGAACTCAAGAAGGGTTGATTTTGGGATTTTGGGGACACACACACACACACACAGAGGAAAAATTAAGTAGAAATGCAGGGAAAACTGGGAAAAATGGAGGAAATTCCCAAAAATATGGAACTTGAGGTGACCTACGAAGGCGGTTTGGTAGGATTTGCCGTAGAAGGTAAAGGGAGCAGAGAGAGTGATCTCCTCAGATGTCCCATCATCGTGTTTGGGGTTAGTTTTATCCCCCTGGTGCGGTCCATAGGGATAGAGCAGGGACTCTGTGGGAAAATCAGGATTTGGGAACTGCCCCCAAATTCCCACCCAATGACACGGATTTTGGGGCCAAACCCACCAAATTTGTGGTTCCCATGGTCTTGGTTACCTAAAAATGGATGTGTCTTCTCCTGGGTTTTCATGGTGAAACTGGGGTGGAAGGGAATGACTCCGGTGGAATTACAGGGGGAACACATGGATTTTGGGAGAATAGTGGGAAAATGGTATGATGTGGGTGGGAGAAATTTTGATTTAGGTGGAAGTAATGTTTTTTTGGGGCAAAACCCCCAAAATTCACCTTTTTCAGATGAGGTTTTGGTGTCCACCATGGAACCTGGGGAAAAAATAGGAAGGAAAATGAGTCGATCAATCATTTTCCCAACAGGGATGAAAATGACAACACTTTTTCAGAAACAAACCTTTACCTAAAATCAGGAGGAAGAAAACACTAGTGGGTGACATCCTCGACCCTAAAATAATTGTAAAAAACAGGAAAACTTAAAAAAACCCTACTAAAAACCTAAAAAAATACCCAAAAAACAAGCAAACCAACAATGCTCCCCTAAAACAGACAATGCAGTAAAATGAGGTTTCAGAGGCAAAAAAAATCCACATTAAAACACCAAACACACACTTTTCCCAGGAATTTTGTGTGTGGAGCTGTGTGTATGTGTGGTATTTTAACCATTTCTTTAAAGAATTGAAGAATTTGAAAAGTTGACTTTTTAATTTAATTCATTTTAGTGCATTTTTAAGCATTAATATAATTTAATTCAGCCGATTTTAAAATGTAATTTTTGAATTTTTAATTTAATATGCTTGAATTTTGATCAAAAATTTATTTAAGTGATTATTTAATTTCATTTTAACTTTTAATTCTAAATGCATTGACATTTTATTCAATAGAGTTTTTTAGATGAATGCTATTTTTCTCTTCTATTTATTTGGATTTTTATTTAATTTTTATTTAATTGAATCTTAAATTTTTGCTATTTGTGTGCATGAATTGAGGAATTTTTTTCCCCTTCTATGCCCGAATTCAGGAATTTTGCCTTTTTTTCTGAATAAATTTAGGATTATTTACATTTTTTCATGTATTTTTAGGTCATTTACAGGGACAAATCTTCCTTAAATCCATGAAAAATCAGGATTTTAAAGAGACAGTATTCCAAGAAGTGACCAAAATCCCACCAGAATAAAAATTACCTTACCTGGGTTACGTTGAAGCGAAGAACTGCAGCCTGAAAATGAGCTCAAACACTCAACATTGCTGGCTTTCGCCTCATCCTGCTCCTTCTTTTATCAAAACAAAAACTACAGAAACACGTAGTTTGCCAACTTTCCGCCCATCCAATCTCTCTGAGCTTTCCCTGGATTCTTTAGAGAGGGACATTTAATCACGTGTTGGGGATTTTGGGCTCCTCCATATATATATTTTTTTTAAGCACAGTGAAGCCCTTTTTTGAATAATTTTGGGGTTCTGGAGACACCTCTGGATCCCTCCTCAACACATGTGAGGTTTTTGCCCCTTTCCAAACTTTTAACTTCTACTCCCTGTTTTAATTTTTTTAAACAAAAAAAAGTACTTTTAAACTTAATTTTAATTATAGATCCCTTAGCTCCTTTGTTGCTATCAGGAAGAAAATAGATTATCCCTGTTTATTTGGGATTTTGAGGACTTTTTTTTGTTATTGTGAAGGATAAGAAAAATCATTATTATATACTTTGGCCTTTTTTTGCTGGAAGAAGAAAGAAGCCCTTATACACTGAAATGCTATTTTTTGGAGGAAAAAAAATCCCCTTTAAAATACCCTCATTTTTGGTGTTGTTTTTTTGTTTTTTTCTTTTTTTTTTCCTAGAAGAAAGTTAATATCTCTATTTTTAGGGATTTTTTTAAGGGAAAAAAACCCTTTTATTCTCTTTATTTTAAGGAAAAATTCTTGTTCCTTATTTACCTGGCATTTTAAAACATTTTTTTCAGGAAAATCCTTCATTATTTCTCTTTTTTCTTCTTTTTTTTTTTTTTAAGGAAAACCCCTTTATTTGCTTATATTTTAAGAAACCTTATTTCCCCCAATTCCAGATGGGTTTCTTTAAGCTCTTTGAAGTTGTTGTTCCTTTGTCCAGCAGCTGAGCTCAGACTTCTCCAGAATCCTCAGCTGGGACTTCTCTCATTAATTTTGGGAAAAAACCAGACATATTTGAATCTGTCTCCCTGGATACGGCGGACAGGGGTTGAAGGGGGAAACAATTCTGAGGAAATCACTGGATTTTTGGAGGGGCTCCATGAAGGAGAGTCAGCTGGGATGTCGCCATGGGTGCCTCACCCCCTCACCCACAGGGGTCCCACACTTCTTGTGGGATCCCATCAGCAACAGGATCCACCCACCCACTCCCAAATTCTCCAGAATTTTGGGGTCAGTTTCACAACCCTTCTCCCTCCAGCCAGGTCAGAAACCTGGTCCCTCAAACCAGGTCTGAATGGTCAGAGTTTAAAGCTCACCACAACTCCTGGACCTCACTTGGTCCTTGCACTGCAAATATCCCCAGGACATTCCTGCAAGGAATAAAATCCTGTGTGACTTTGTTGGAGAGAGCCAACAACGTCGGCAAAGACTCTGCCAGGGCCTTGCAGGGAGAAGCAGTGGAATTCCAAGGAAAGGTTAATGTTGGGAGTCACTTTGTGTCACTGCTTTCAGTGTTTGGTGACAAGATGGTGTGAAATTTCTTGCTCTTTGTAACTTAGTGCAACATGAAGAGGTTTGTTTGGTTTGGGACTGGTTTGTTCTATTCTTCCTCCCTGATTTAAGACTTTATCACAACACACAGCTTTCATGTACGCTGCTATTGCTGGGATGAACTGCAAAATTGTGCTTGATGGAAATCTTGCTGAATGCTGGTTTTAAAGCTTATTTTCATTCATATCTTCTTGTCCTGGGACTTGAATACTAAATGGATCATGTTGATTCTGATTAGTGTTAAATACTGGTTTTCCTTTTCTCTAGATTGAACTGAACTTTCAGCTCAGGTAAGAGATTTACATATGGAGTTTGAATTAAAATAACTGTTTTCTTCTGAAATTCAGTTGCTTCTTTCTGTCCACTGTGAGAAACTACCTTGCTGGCCTCCTAGCCACAGGTGCCTGGGAAAGACACAGTCTGGAGAGTCATGTCTTTCGAGGCCACCCAAAATTCTTGATGGATTCCTTGCTGAGCATCCAAATTTTAGCTCCTGAAGGAGGCTCAGTCAAATGGCACAAATTCTGTCTGCTTGGAAAACTGTCTGTTTAAACACCCGAAATCGGGAGTTTAGATTCCCATTAGTTTTAAACCTTGGCCTTAGAACATGGTGCCGTGAATATTTGTTGCTGCATTTGGCGTCTTGAGGAGGTTGTTTTTGTTGTAATTTCATACAACTGGAACCAGCAAGAGTTACAACAGAGAAGCAGAACACCCTTCCCTGCCTCTTCCCTCTGGTACTGATCCCAGAACACTGGATTTAAGCCTCACTCCCTTCTTCCTCAGCAGCTGTGGCCTTAAACACAATAAATTCTTTATTTTTCTGGTGGAGGGAGGGAGGTGACACACCAGCTGCATTTTCCTTCTGGAACCTTCACTCCACAGCATTCCAACAGGGTGGCCTCTCTCACCTTCCCCCAAAGCCTCTGGAAAGGGCTGTCCACAGGGCTGTGATGCAGGACTTAGTGAGACACTGATCTGATGTGATGAGGCAGCTCCTGTGTTTCGTTTCCCGCCGTGCTAATGATCTCCTCACGCAGCTGGAAAAATCGCTGCCTGAAGGATCGCCTGTCCCGCCCAAGGGCAGCCTCGGTCGGGAGCGGAAAGCAGGCATGGCATGTTTTAATCAGGGTCCCCAGAGTGTGTGGCAAGGACAGCCAGACCCCATTACGGGTGACACGCTGTCCCCAGCGTGCTGGGATGATGCCATCAGTCACTGCTGCAGACACCTGCCTGCTGAGGAGGCTCTCGGCTGGTGCACTGAGCCAGATTATCTGGCTGGTCACTGGATGCTGCTTATCTCTGTTTGACTCCTTCAGGAAACCTGCTGGGGATGCCAGCAGGCTTTCTAAAAAGACTCTGTAAGCCCCAGTGATGAAGCACAGCTCCCACTCTGCAGCAACAGGAGGTCAGTGATGGTTTAGTGTTGCACTGAGTTAATTGCATTAATATCTGTCAGTACCAGTTTGTAGTGAAAGCTCCTGTATCTGCTCTCTAGTGGTGTCTCTGTTTGCTTTTAATCCCTGTGCTTAAATTTCTTATGCCCCCTAATTAGTATAGAGAGAAAGAGACACTGGGAACACCTCCCTGGTTGACACTTGGGTTTTATTTATCATTAGTTGCTTTTTGCAATGAGCCTTGGAAAAGAGAAGCAAATGCAAGGAGACACAAAAAGAAGCTCATTTACAGCTTTGCAATAAAAATCTGAGCACACATTATTAAATTTGTGATTCAACTGGCTTGTCATACTTCAGAAAATGAAAAAGAAAAGCAAGGAATAATCTATTTAAAATTGGCTTGTCTGTGTGTGCTCCATTGAAACTGGCATTCTTTTTTGTTAACAAAGGCTCATTTAAGAAAAAATCTACCCATAAAAGGAGAAAGAGTACTTTTTTACTGCTAAAAATTTGCTAGAGCTAAAACTCAGATTTGAAAAAGAATATAAGATTTCAAAAATTCCACTTTTATTCCCTTACTTATGTCAAGAAATAATTTCTAAGGCCTAGAATAATTTTTAAAAGAAAGTAATATCTTTCTTTTTAACTGAAATTGACATAATTTAGAATAACCCAGTTAAATTTAACACATATTTTATTTCAAAGCTCTAAGATTTTAAACTACAGCTTTCTTAGCAAAAGCACCTTAGTCAGAACTCAGTTCTACATTACCTGGAACAGATGGAAGGCTTTGAGCACATCTTGATGTTGGCTGTGGCACCATTTTCCCCTGCCTGTGTGATTTTACCTGAAACCATTTCAGTCTTGGATCTGAATCACATAGGCAAACCAGTCATGAAACAAAGCTGGTCTGTCAACAGAACACAGCATTTTAGGAAAAAATTTCAAGTATTTACCAGGCATCTTTTGTGACTGAATTATATTTGTATTAGGATGCATCTGTGTGCTGCGGTATGAATTAACAATCTGCCAAGATGACAGCTGTATCATGCTCTGGAAAGTTGACCAGCACTGCACTAGGAAGGAATTTTATTTGCTGACAGCAGTTTCCAGCTACAGTTGAGACTAAGAAGCTCAAATTACACAGCTAACCTATTCTGAGAAGCTATTTTTGTTTTTGATCAGACTGTAGCTTCTTTTTATGATTACATTGAACACTGCACAATGCACTCAGGCTTTCTAGAGCCCAGGGAAGCCTAAGAGCAGCCAGGTAGAGATTTTATCAAAAAAATCATGTTGACCATTGACCATTTAAGATTCACAGTGGGTTAAAAATAACATTTTCAGAAGAACTAATTTTTTTTTATTCTAAGTATTGGTGACACCTGGTAGAAAAAAGCTTTGCATTGGAAAATTTTGTTGGTGAGAACTTAAGTGCTCTCCACAAAAGAGATGGGGAAGGTAAGGGATATTGTACATCCTCCTTCCTCTTTTTTCCTTTTTTCTTCCTACCAGGCAGTCAGATCTGCTTAACTGTGACTCACACAACCCTCTTGTTGCTGTTTTGTGCATTATTTGTGCTACTGGTTTGCTTCTCACAGCCTGTCAGCAGGCTTTGAACTAGGACTGAGTTTTAAGTGGACCTGTGTACAATTAAGAGGGACAAGCAGATTCATGTTTTTTTTATGAGGGAGGGACTCTACATAGTGGCCACAGTGTGTGGCCACAGAGACCTCCAGTTAAATCAAACCTGATATTCAGTAACTCAGGATTTAGGAAGCCAGCTTTCACAAGGTTTGTGCAGATGTTTTACAGGATTTAGAAGAGTAGATCTTGTGTGAGTGGGTAGATTCAGCCTTGAACTTTTTTCTGACTGTTTAGTGCTAACACAAATGCTCTAATTAAAACTGGCATTGAAAACCTCTTGTGGAGAAATTTCTCAGTTCTCTGTTGGCAGTTCATGAAAATGATGAGAGGAGAAGGGGAAAAAAGACTTAAAATTCTGTGTTGTCTCAAGTGACAAGAACACCTATGACAATGATTAAATACCACCTCAACAAAATGTTCCCCTGCCAGAACCAGACTCTGCCTATCCTGCAGTGGCAGGAATTTGGTTACAAAAGCATGCATGTCTTTGTCCTCTATGAAATGTTAAAGACCAGCTCTAATTTTAAAATCAACATGACAGATATCTCATGTATCATTTATAATAAGTCCTTTTACATCTGGTGTCTTCCTTTACTCTTACTGACAGATTCCAGTGTTCAACACAGTGTTCAGCTTTGGCACAGTAAAATGCTTCCAGAAGGGTGTTGCAGTCTTCTACCCTCAAAATAGCCTCTGCCTTCCCCAGGTGATTACTATAATCTTGTTTTGAATTTCCTTGAAAGTTCAGGTGCCCAGAAACTCCTGAGCTCAGCAAACTCTCAGAGTGACTTCCCATACTGACAGAAGCAGTCTGTCTGTGTATAGCTGAGCCAAAGGGAGAGAAGGTGAGTCGAAGGTGCAGAGGGAAATCTCTCTGAGGCATTACAATTTTGGGAAAATTTTAAAAACATCTGGTTCAGAACATCTGTGCCATCCATGACTGTTAAATAAAACAAAAAGTAGTGTTCCTGCTCTATGCTGGGCCTGGCTGGAGACTTCTTTCTGACTACCCATATGGGGCTGTGTTTCAGATCTGGGACGAAAGGAGCATGGACAACACGCTGGTGATTTATTATTGCTGAACAGTGTTTGAACAGCATGTACACCTCCTTTGCTTCTCATGCTCTCTCAATGAGCAGGTGGGGGTTGGAAAAGTGATGGGATTTGGCACAGCTTGGATTCAAAGTGACCCAAACCAATATTCTGTATCATCCAGGACCTTGCTCAGCAGTGCAATTGCAGGAGATGGAGAGAAGCTCTTCCCAAAGTAGTCACTGCTTAGAGAATGCCTGGGCCCCAGTTTGCTGATGGGAGGTTGTGGGTGACTGACTCTACATTACTTTTCTTTTTCTTTTTTTTATTCCCTCTTCATTTATTATATGGTCTTTATCTGAACCCATGAGATTTTTATGCTTTTGCAGTTCTGATTCTCTTCCCCAGCCCTCTGGCAGAGACAGAGAAAGCAGGTGGCTAGACTATGAGGTACTTACTCAAACGAAAAAGAACAAAGAAAGGCCCTCTTTCATTGAAAAGGCAGAGGAAAAAATAAAGGCCAACAGAGGAACACTGGAATGAGTACAGAAACATGTCTCAGCTGTGCTCGATTTTGGTAGGTGCGTCAAAAACTTTTGGAATTGGCCTACTGTAGTTTTGGGTAGTAGAATTTTGGCCTGATTGTAACATCAAAATTCCAATCTTGACAAGCAATATAACAAGGAATTTTTCTGTAATTGCTGACTTTCTATAGGCAGTGTAGTACTCTCCAGCTATCTGTGTTTTGGGAAACTATGGATATGGCTCAAGTCGAGTCAAAATTATGCTGACCAGAAGTAACACAAGAGTGTACATACATTAGCATGTGCTGTAGAGCAAAAGGAGCAGATCTGCACAACACAACATTTAGGGCTGACATTCACATTACACAGATCCAGAGTGTTTTATTTAGATTAACCCTAGGCTGATCCTATGAACTGAAAGGCTGCAGGAGGTGCAGCGTATTAGGAGACCCTCTGAATAGTAGGGTTTGGTGAAGCCTTTTCTAGAAAAAAATCATCATCATGGTCTGAAAGGGCTCCATGAAATGAATGTGTCATACATGGATATGACTTTAAAATTCGCTCTTGAGCCCAGCTGAAGTGGTAATACACCTGTGTTATCCATTCAGAGATAGGCAGTTCCAGAATTATGTTCGTTTCTTTTGAAGCCACAAGTAATACCAATTCCTTTCACTAAAATGTTAATTAAGGCTCACAAAATGTAAGACGTAATGTATTCCAATTGATTTTAAGATTTCATGAGGACCTACAGTAAAGGGTAGCAGCTTTTTTGTCTGGGGTGAGACGTGTCTTTTTATGTGGTCTTTGCACAGGTCTTGTCCTCCTGCCACCTGACATTTGGGAGACATTACTTTCAAGAGGTCTAAAAAGGCTGGGCAGATTTACCAAACTCATTTGTGTTTATGTGCTGTTGTGTTTTTGTTGTGCTCCTGTTGAGGGAAGGGCTGTTGGAAGGCAATGAACTGTTCCTGCATCCAGGTGAAGGTGCTGCAGGGCAGAACACAGCGGCTTTAACCAAGGTTTCCAGGGTGACTGCTGGAAGTCACCTGATTTCTAGGTGATCCAGCTGGACAGTGTTCCTCTAAGCAAACAGTAGCATTCAGCTGGGAACATCCAGCCTAAGGTCCCTGAGCCATACTTTAGTGAGATGAAATGTTTGTGGTCACTGGGAACTGCTGGCAGAACATGTCTGAGATTAGTATCTCGAAAAAACAGAAAGTGCACAGGAATTTTTTTTATTTGCCTTTTCTTTTCTTTTCCATTTACTTGTGTAGAATGTCTGAGAGAGAATGTAAATAAAAAAACTTGTGCTGATGCCTCCTTGGCTTTTTCTCCATTAAATCTATCCATTTCCAGCTGCTGGGGGATGTGAAGCCGTGCCAGAGAGCAGGGCCCTGTCCCAGAGGTCTCTGTTTGTCACAGGTAAGGGAATTCAGTCATCAAGTTCCTCTTACAATGCCATCAATACAGTGATGAAAACATTTTGGTCAGTAAAATAACCCTTCTGATAGAGTTTGGACCAGAGATTTAGACAGACTCTCTAAATGTTGGTGTCCATCTGTCCATCTAGGGCTGGCAAACACCCCTGGAGACCCTACAGAGATCCCAGCCCTCCAACATGCAACTACTGCAGGGTGGGATATCCCATCCTCCTGAGAAGGCAGCAGGGTCTTACACAGCCAGAGCCAGCTCCAGCACCTGCTGATGTCCACATATTTTCAGTGTGACTCGTCTAATAAGTATTAATTATTTCTGCGTATAGCTCTTTTAGTAGTTACCACAGAGTTATTCCATTTTACACATGACAGAGGAGGTTAATGACCTGGAATCTCACAAGCACTGTATCATAATTATGTCAGTCATTAAACCTCTAATGGAATGTTTGAAATATGGGTGAGACAAAAGCTCGTCTCGCTGTTCTCTCATGCTCCAAGCTGCCTTGTACATTTTTATATTTGTGAACTCAGGAGAGGCCAAGGATGTTAAACTTCGTGTAGGAATGAGGCTGGCAGATCAGTGGTGTGTTTCATCTAATTTCTCGCCTCTGAAATTAGCTAGATTTGTAGGGAGAATTACTGTCTAAGGAGTGGCCTCGCTGGAGAGTGAGGACGTGCTGGCTTCATTCTCCCTGGTCAGTTGGTGGTTTTATACCCGTGGAGGTGCCAGTTCAGCCTTTTGTGTCTTTGTTTCTTCTGCCATATACCTTCCTTAATGACTGCAAGTGACTGAATTTCAGCACAGAGCTGTAAGGTCAGGACAATGAGCCCCTGGTTTGCTCCTGTTGTACCAAAAATCCCTGCAAAGCTAGAGAGGCCACAAGTTAGTGACCACTTGGAGTGTTTCTTGTAGTGCAAAATTGCTGTGGTGTGGGCACCTGGATATATTCTTCATTTCATCTTCATTTTAACACATTTAACATGTTTTAAATACTTAGGTAAGTTTCCCCTGAATTTTATGCCCAGTGGCAGTTCAAATTACTTCCTCAACCACAGAAATTGAAAGCTGCTGAGGAATCAGCAGGGTGCGTTTCACACTTCTGTCAGCCTGCTAAAGATTTTGGGCTTATCACAGATTTGAATTTTGAAATTTTGATTTAAGAAAACCAAAACATAAATAACATACATTCTCACTGAAACATTTTCTTTCAGTTTTTAAATTTCAGAAGTATAAGGAGAAAATTCTTGAAAACATGTCTTGTTTGCCAGCAAATGTAATGATATCTAAGTGGAGAAGAATTGTGATCTGATATTTAAAGAAATCATCCTTGGTCATTTGTTTTTAACATTTTGTGGGTTTATTTCTTTTTAATTAATTTTGTACTAAAAGTTCTGTTTCCTCAGTAGCTTTCAATTTCTGTGTCTGATAAACATAAACCACATTTTTGTAGATTAAAAACCCAAATTTTTTTTAACAATAATGATTAAATCTGCTATTCTAAATTAACAGATTACACTAAATAAAGTGTTTTATTTAGTATAAATATTATTAAATTAAATATTAAATTATTAAATAATTTTAAGCACACATTTCTTTGATCAGTGGGCTTGCTTGACATTTTCACTCAAACAATTCAAAAATTATTCTTGTAACTACACAAAAACATACTTATTGTACTGAAAAGTCTCATTATTAACAACTGTTAATATGTTTAAATTGATCAGAAGTTTCTGAAATTTTTGGGATAAAACTTAAAAGTTCACTTATGTGAAGGGGAAGGAAGAAAAAAGGGATTTTGGGGGGAAGTTATGAAGGAAAAGCTAAGGAACAGAATGCATTCATAAGCAACAGGGATGACACACTGAAAATGATACTATTGAAAGATTCCTGTTAACAAGACCACTCTCAATATGCCACTCTGCTTTAAATGGCTTCTTGGTACTCCCATTACCTGTAGATATCATTAGGAAAATAAAGAGCTGCAAAGAAAATGATTTTGAACAACTTTTTTTTTTTTTTTTACAAATGTTACTGATTTATGTTTTCATGGAAAAATTTTAATTTTTAATTAGTATCTTGATTTTTTTAACGTTATAGCACTAGCACCACTATAAGGCTAGATGATGCTGGTTTTCTCAGGAAAACATGATTCTTTAAGACAAAAGCTCAAAACTGTCAGAAAAACTTGGTAACTTACCTGCTTTTCCCATTGTGATTCCTTTCTCAGACAATTACACACTTTGTGGTTTTATGCTGATTTGAAAAAGAAAAGAAAGCTCAGAGAAAATTCCTGTAACACTTTTCATCTTCATCACCTGTATTAATTAGTGTTTACAAAGAGTTCTGTGACCAAACTTCTGTGCACTCAAATATTTGGTTAAAAAGCCTCTGCTGGTATTAACAAAAGAAACTCAAACCAAACCAAACAAACAGAGAAAAAAAACCCCAACAAAACAAACAAACAAAAAGGAGCACTTGCCATTTTGGGGTTTACTGTCAGGTATTGTTAACTGTGTTAACCTGGAAATTAAGTGGCAAGGGCATAACGGTGGCATAATGACACCAGATAAATACACTGAGTAATACTTGAATAATCTTCTGACACATTTGATGATGTTTGGGGTTCGTTAGGTTTCGGGTGCTTTTTCTGTTTTTACATAAACTATTTAGTAAATACCATTAAGGAGAAAAGTAGAATGATCTCCTCTGAAATGTGAACTTTGGTGAAAAAGCCCATCTTGGGGGTCAGAAACATATTCCAGCTCCAGTTTCACATGCCTTAGGACTCCTGTAGAATTATGAAATAGTCTTTTCCATTTTCCCTCAGTAATCAATCGTAGCACGCGTACCACTGCATTGGTATTGGTATTTATGCGGCATCTAAATCTGCAAAAACACAGTGGTAAATCACATCTTCTTTATGTGGATAACAGTGATGTAATCTTGCTACCTGAATTTCACTTCACTGCCTCGGGCTTCCCTGAGCAGTGTGATCAGCAAAAGTGGGGCCTTCTGCAAAGTAATTGATTAATTGACACAGTCAGAAATCTGCACCTTTCAGCACATAAGGAACTGATAATTCCTTGAATGGGATGTGCCCCGTGCTTGTGAAATTTCAGACTGCAAGCATTTAACCAATACTGTGAGAATGAGTGCTGTGGTTATTTTTCCTAATTTTTATATTTTTATTATCTATATGTTTTTCAGCTACATCTGATGGTGCAGGAATGAGGCCAAAAGCTGTTTTTTATCAGCTTTTATTTTCCTTTCTTTCCTCAGCTTCTCTGCTTCTAGCTAGTCCTCTAAGGTAATTTCATCTGTGTTTTTCTCCTCTTCTGCTTTCTTAAGCATAATGCTGATTCAATCTTATAATGGAAAGAAAACCCACAGAAAATGTTTTTCCAAGAATCAACGGAGTCTTCAGGATTTTTAAGTGGTTTCCTGATGAATAATGTAGCTGATTTGACAGCAAAACTCGAGCTATGGCATGCCTTGATCAGAAAGCAAAAAATGTAAGCACCTCTAGAAATACTAGAGTGGTGTTTCTTCCCCAGTATTGTGTATTTTTCTCAGAACTAAGAGCAGGATTTATTTTGCAAGAGGAAAGTAACTCCTGAAATTTCTGACAAAAATTTCTTACAACTCCATTTTTTATAAATAGCTGAGTGTTTTACAGTTTAGTGTTTTTAGTGTTTAGTATCTTCTTTCTCTGAAGAAGAAAAAATTCTTCTCTTGGGTTGTGGAATTAGGAATTCAGCTACTTGAGGACATGGGTCTGCAATTTGCAATTAATAATTTTTTGGTGAGTCATGATTGGTTTAATTTTATGCTTATAAAAAATATGTGAGCTTTCAAAGATACTTTAACCTACATTTTCTTTTGGTGCATAGCTGTCTCTGAAGTTTATTGGTAAAGCTGTAACTGTAAATATTTGGCAATGGGCAATTTACATTGCATAAGTTAATTACTTTCACTGTGTTATTTACACTCATTAATGAGATACTTTCTAAAACTAATTAGATGTCCTTGCCTAGTTGCAAAAATCTTTTAAAGGCATTTATAATTCAATGTTCACTGCTTTTTCTGTATCACTGTGTATGAAAGAGGAGCCAAATCACCCATTTCTGTCCCCTTTAGCTGAAACAAAATTATTTCCACTTTCTGTTTGGGGAGTGGTTGTGTTACCCAGCTTCAGTCACCTTGTTTAATCTTCACTTTCGTTTGGTGACAATAAAGAGGTTTCTCCTAAAGGAAAATTGGAAAAAAAAGGCATATTCCATTGTTTTTCTTCGCTGACCAGCACCAAGGAAGACACAACTCCTGCACACAGGGGGCAATTTGCAAATGCAGCTCAGTCTGGTTCCAGAGAGCATAAGGAATGACCTCTAGTGCACTGTGTAATTACCCTAATTGACTCCCATTCCTAAATTCATACTGTGTCATTTCTCATAGTTTTTGCCCTGTGGAAAGACATTTTTTCTGCTCAGTCTCATCAAAGAAAGAGTAATTTACTTTCTGTATGTATTTTGATGACAGGTACACTCTAAATATTGGGATTTCTTCCTAGACTTGATAACTTCATGTGCTTTTGATGCCAAAGTCATTCTGCTGGATGTTTAATTAGAGGACATCAAAGAGGGTTATTTACATCTAATTCTGTAGTTAGCATTTGGCCTTCTCAGTTTTATGCCAGGCTTACAACACAACATCCACGCTGTCTGGCATTAATTTAACTTGTAAATAATTGATCTAATTAATTTACTTGATAAGCCTCCTCATGTCATTTTATGACTTTGTTCTCAACCAAACTGCCAAAATCTAGCTACACTGGCAACAGGCTCAGCAAAAATAAAATACTTTGAAAGTTGTGCCAATGCCCCAAGGTGGGTGTGACAGGTGACATGTCTTCTCTGATGCTCCATAAAGCTTAACTGCTTGCAAAGAAAGTGTTAACCATCAGTAAAAAAATTACTTCTAGGCTTGTATCATTCATACCCCTTAAAAAAGCTTACAGGATATGATCACAGACTTACTGACCCTTGGACCTGAGCTGGCACGGGCAGTCCTGCATTGCCACGTTCCCTGGGCCTCCCAAAGCCTTGCAGCCCTAGTCTAAAGAGGAGTTGTGTCAGTGACACCATGGGCTGCTCCCGCAGGAAACAGAAAGTCAGACACAGTCAAGACAAAGTTCAGTAAAATAACTTATCCAATATGATGGCAAAAAAATTTTTCCAACTTGGTAACTTTTTTTTTTCTCTCGTTATTTAAATAGTGAGATCCATGACAGCTTGTTGGACTGTCTGTCCTTTCTTTCATACAAACGCTGGTGGGGGTTTTGTTTATCAGGCAAGGCTATTTTAAAACACTGTCATGACAAAGTCTTTTTTCCCTTCAGTCATTTGCTGCAGGGCAGCATCCATGCTTTGAGATGACAGCAAAAGACAATTTTTGGATAAAATTCTGAGGGCAGGTTCAGCCTTTTTATAGCAAAACTTCCTGTCTCACTCTTGCTTCCAGCTCTCTGCTGGCTCATCCCACTGAAAATGTATTTTGGGCTGCATTGTCCAGTGGAAAGGACAATTTATGTGGTGCACTGGATGATGGAGATGGTAACAGCACTTGTTTCAAAGGGATTTCCAAATACGTTCTGTTTGTGTGGAGGTGCCTATGAACTCAAAGTATTTATTCTGCTGGAAGAACTCTCAGGTGGTAAATCCTGGCTCTCTGCTCCAACTGCCTTCCCAGCTCCTCCCAGCCCTGGCTTCCATGGTGGATGAGTCCAGCTGAAGAGCACCAGTCCTTCAGGAGAAAGGCTGGATGGAAACAAAACATCTCAAACCACCCTGTTTAATTTTCAGCCTTCCCCTTGAAGTCCTTTGCAGATTTTGTCTGTGAATGTCAGAAGGAGGCCAGGGGAGGGAGGAAACCTGGGCATGAGGCTTCAGCAGTGTTTTCACTTTGCTGCAAAGGGAGCTCTCACCACAATATCCACACAAGCCACTTGCAGTAAATAAATGCGTCATTTTACGGTCAGCAAACAGCATGGAACTACGAACAGAAGGAAACAGTAAAAATAATAATCACTTACCCAGACAGAAAACAGCAAATTGGTTGAGTTGCCACATGATTGAGGTGTTTGTATTGGGAGGAAATAGTGAGTCTTACATCCCCCAGCCAATTCAGAATACAATTGTAGAATATGTCTGAAAAGACAAACAAAAGACTGAGGAAACCTGCCCTGTGACTGGGCATTTTTTTTCCAATATGGGTAGAATTAGGTCAGAAGCTGTGGAATGGATGGGGTTACAGCTGCTGCTTTTCACTAACTTTACTGAGAATATTCTCTAAAGTGTTGGTTTCACAGGGTTCAGATGCTAAACCAATTCAATTCCTTTAATATATTGCATCATATTATGCACTGATTTAGAGAGGGAAAGAGGAAATTGACTGACCTCATATTCTAAACATTAAACCACTGGAGTTGGGTAGAAAAGAGTGTGTTCCTGATCCTCAATTCAGAGGTTTATTTATTTCTTCATTATTTTAATAAAGCAATGGCTTGTGGTGTAGAACACATTTTGCAGAGTCCTGTGATGAGATAATAGAGCAGGGTGGTAAAGTCCCATCATGACTGATGATGTCAAGGAGCCCCACACAATCCAAGCAGCAGGACTGCCCTGGGTGGGCAAATCCCTGGAAATGATTTTGGAGGAATCAGAGAAAGCCCCTCTGCCCAGCTGCCATTGGCCCTCATGAATAAGTATCTCCATGTGAGCAATGACTTTGAAGATCTGATTCTTGCAGCAGACTTCCACAGCACTGACCTCTGATGTTCCACAGTGGAGGCTTGGATAACTGGCTGCCTGGAAAACCAGCAGGCCAGGCAAACTGAGAAGCTGGAAGAATGATACTATCTGGATTTCCTGAGAGGTTCAGGTGCCATGCAGTAAAGACCAACAAGATCCTCAGTAGGAGAAGCTGAACAGCAAAGTAAGGGAGTGAAGAGCTGCTGTTGGAAGATCCCTTCATGAGAAAGGAACTTGTGCCTCCTGCAAATGAGAAGTGTATGTTCTGATCATAATAAGGGGAGTCCAATGTGGAAATTTGCCAGGTGAATTAAAAGGAGGTTATTTTGACAAAGCAAAAGTGGAGTATTTCAACTCAAGTCCAATAAATTCAATACTCAACTATTGCAAGTGTTTCCTGAGTTGTATTTTCAACAAGTATTACTAAGTTTCGATCCAGAACATGTCACTATCTCAGGGAAGAGCTTTTACCGCTCCCAACTGCTGCAAGGACACTGTTTCAGGTCAATATCTTTTGTGGAAAGAGAACGGACAGGCAGGAATTCAGAAATATTTCTGACAAACTCTTGCTGCACAATCAAAGTATTTTAAAAGACTGTGTTTCTGTTGAAAAATATGATAGTATTGCAGGTATTTTCTAAGAAAAATATAGACTTAAAGTAAATACATGTTTCTTAATCTCTTTGGAAAAACATCTCTCTTCTTGTCCTTGCTCTAAAGTGTTAAATATTGGTGGGAAAACGAAAAATATCAGCACTTAGCTGTTTCTGTGAAGAAATTTTCCTAAGGGATGCAGAAGGAAATGCTTCCTGCTCAGCTAAATATGTGAAGTTTGAACATATACAAAGAATGACCAAATTATTCCTGAGAGGTACTTATGTGTTTTATGAAGGGAATCAATTTCTGTAATGTGTTGACAGCAGCTTATTGCTTGTTAATATATTTAAAAGGCACTTGAGAGACAATTGGCTGCATTGATTGCAGAGGAAAAAATTATTACCTGTAGCATAAGATGGGAAGGATTGCAGGTTGTCCAAGTATTGGTTACTTTGAATGGACTTGGGCTCAGTCTTTTTAAACTGTTACCAATGGAAATTTAGATTGCAGCTGCGTGAAATGAATCTATTTGACTTCTTTTTAAATTAATCTATTGGGCTTCTTTCTGCGATGTACAGGCTCTGTGCTAATTGGGTAATGGTTTCTTGTTACAACTCAGTCTGCACCAGGGATATTCAGGAAATAAAGAGACAAAATGGGCTGTCAGGTAGGAAGAATGGGGGAATTGTAACTTCAACTGCAAAAAACCCCAAGCCAACAACAACAAAGGTCTGCCATACCCAAACACCCAACGCTCACTGGGACGCAGGGGCTGCAGCCAAACTGGGGCCCCACAGACTGGCATGCCTCCAAAACATCCTGTCCTGCAGAAAATGTCCCCACAGAGCCCTGCCCTGCTGTGGTGTTGTGGCTTTTGTAGCATTAGGCTGAGATGTCCCCAGGGATGGCACTGCAGCAGCTCAAGCTGCAGCCAGATGAGGGTTGCCTGTCCATCCCCAGGGTCCCAGCCCTTTCCGGAGCCACCCCTGGCACTGGTTCTGACACAGCTGATCTCCAGCTGTGTGAGGTACCAGTGAAAGCAGGACAGAAAGTGCCTGAGTTCCTCCATGGTGCATCTCCAGGGACTGACGAGTCCATGGCCCCCTTTGGTGCAAAGGCCCTCAACCAGGTTACACCAGCCAGAAGCACAAATCTTCATGTATATGCATTTTTCAATCTGAAGGGTTGTTTTCCATGAGGAACTCTTAATTTTATTAATGTCCCTCTTTGGACGGTTATAAACATAATTCTTCCTTTGGTCTTTCAAAATCCCGCCAAACAGACATTCACTTTTTTCACTCTGTCTTGTTTTCTCCTTCTGCCCCAACCCCCACCTGCTATTCTTTTGTCATTTCAGACAAGATTAATGATACTGGTGGGCCTGGATTATTCTTGAAATAAATGGCTTCTTTTATTGTACCATTCTAAGCATTATTTTGGATTTTAATCACTTGGTTTTTGCCTCTCAGCCCCCTCTGACAAAAACATCCCTCCTGGATATATGCAGTGTGTGAGATTTGTGTGAAGCTGCAAGTCACTTCAGTGCTGTTTACCACGACTCATCAATAAAGTAAGAAATAAATTCAAAAATCACCCAAGAAATATTTTCTGTTGCTGTGATGAATGCTCAGTAGCTTCACTGTATAAAATCAGACTCAGTGTGACTGCCAAGAATTAATTTTTTTTTTAAAGGGGGGAAAGATTCTGCCTATGCAGGGAGGTTGGATTAGATGAGCTCCCGCGGTCTCTACCAACCTTGCCCATTTTCTGTGATCCCATGAAAAGGAAAGTTGTGACATCATATTTTTAGCACTTTAGGGGGAAGAACCTGGGCAAAATTTTTCAGAAAAGTTAACAGAGGAAGAGGCAGGGTTATTCCTGGTCATAGCACCATTTGAAAGTTGGTTTTTTTTGATGTTTTTTTCTTTGCTTTTCCTTTCCAAACAGGAACAAAATCAAGGCCCTTAAAATTCTTTTTGGATAAGATAAAATAAATGAAATAAAATAACTACATTGAATTGAAACATGGAGGGACACAAACCACTTTAACAAATGAAAAGTGTTCAAAAGAGTACGTGAGTGAAATGACAAAGTGCAAGATTAGAAACTATAGTGTCTTGGTTTTTGGGATGAAACTTCAGGAGGAAACACTCCAGAATGAGTATCTCCTCTGAAGGGAAAAGGGACTCCCCTTTTCCTCCATCAATGAGACAAATGGGTCACAAGAAGTGAAAGTGGGAAAAAACCCACCAAACTTTTTATTTTATTAACACACAAACAAAACAGGGTAGAACAGGATAAAAAACCCCCTCAAAATACAACAAATTCCCGAAAAGGGAACAGACACATGGGTTTGGACCAGCCAGGGCCGCCCCCGCAGGCTCCCCGGACCGGTGAGAAGGAAAAGGAAGTAGTGAGGCAAGGGGGAGGGAAGGGAGAAAAGAACAAGAAAAAAACCAACAGAACCTTTTTCCAGCTAGCTGGAACAAAAAAGAAACCCAAAGATCAACACAGTGCTCCCGGTGCATCCCTCCTGAGCCCTGCCGAGCCCCTGGAGCCCTTGGGCTGAGCTGTTCACCGGCCCCCTCGGATCCATCTTAAAGGCACAGCGTCCTTGGGCATTGAGCGGATGGGTAAGGAATAAAGCAGCTTCACAACATCAGCCCAGGACATACAGGTTCATGGGTTTCCTTTTATCTATTCTGAGCTCATCAGTTCACCACAAAGTAATTGAAATTAGAATCCAGGAAGGAAGGAAGGAAGGAATTTGGAAGGAAGGAATGCGGAAGGAAGGAATTCGGAAGGAAGGAAGGAATTCGGAAGGAAGGAATTCGGAAGGAATTCGGAAGGAAGGAATTCGGAATGAATTCGGAAGGAAGGAATTAGGAAGGAAGAAAGGAAGGAAGGAATTCGGAAGGAAGAAATTTGGAAGGAAGGAATTCGGAAGGAAGGAAGGAAGGAATTCGGAAGGAAGGAATTCAGAAGGAAGGAATTTGGAAGAAGGAAGGAAGGAAGGAAGGAAGGAAGGAAGGAAGGAAGGAAGGAAGGAAGGAAGGAAGGAAGGAAGGAAAGCAATTCGGAAGGAAGGAAGGAATTTGGACGGAAAGAATTCGAAAGGAATTCGGAAGGAAGGAATTTGGAAGGAAGGAATTCGGAAGGAAGGAAGGAAGGAATTCGGAAGGAAGGAATTCGGAAGGAAGGAATTTGGAAGAAGGAAGGAAGGAAGGAAGGAATTCAGAAGGAAGGAAGGAATTCGGAAGGAAGGAAGGAATTCGGACAGAAGGAATTCGGAAGGAAGAAAGGAAGGAATTCGGAAGGAAGGAAGGAAGGAATTCGGAAGGAATTCGGAAGGAATTCGGAAGGAAGAAAGGAATTCGGAAGGAAGGAAGGAAGGAAGGAATTCGGACAGAAGGAATTCGGAAGGAAGGAATTTGGAAGGAAGGAAGGAAGGAATTCGGACAGAAGGAATTCGAAAGGAAGAAAGGAAGGAATTCGGAAGGAAGGAAGGAATTCGGAAGGAAGAAAGGAATTCGGAAGGAAGGAAGAAAGGAATTCGGAAGGAAGGAAGGAAGGAATTCGGAAGGAAGGAATTCGGAAGGAAGGAATGCGGAAGGAAGGAAGGAAGGAATTCAGAAGGAAGGAATTCGGAAGGAAGGAATTCGGAAGGAAGGAATACGGAAGGAAGGAAGGAAGGAATTCGGAAGGAAGGAATTCGGAAGGAATTCGGAAGGAATTCGGAAGGAATTCGGAAGGAAGGAAGGAATTCGGAAGGAAGGATTTCAGAAGGAAGGAATTCGGAAGGAAGGAATTCGGAAGGAAGGAATACGGAAGGAAGGAAGGAAGGAATTCGGAAGGAAGGAAGGAATTCGGAAGGAAGGAAGGAAGGAATTCAGAAGGAAGAAAGAAATTCGGAAGGAAGGAAGGAAGGAATTCGGAAGGAAGGAATTCGGAAGGAAGGAATTCGGAAGGAAGGAAGGAAGGAATTTGGAAGGAAGGAATTCGGAAGGAAGGAATTCAGAAGGAAGGAAGGAAGGAATTCGGAAGGAAGGAATTCGGAAGGAAGGAAGGAATTCGGACAGAAGGAATTCGGAAGGAAGGAATTTGGAAGGAAGGAATTCAGAAGGAAGGAAGGAAGGAATTCGGAAAGAAGGAAGGAAGGAAGGAATTCGGAAGGAAGGAAGTTTTTACCTAAAATACAAACTAAGATTAGAGCAATCCTGGAGCAAAGTAGCTCTAAGGAGACTTTTCGCTGCCTCATATTGAGATAAACTGTAAAGGTCAGGGAGAACACAGAGGGAATGACCTGGAAAACCAACAGATAAATGTGAAAACAGTCCTAAATGTTCCCCAGAGTCACCCAGAAATCAAAGTTCTTCCCTCCATTCCCTCTCCCTCTGACTCCCCATGTTGTCTTCACTTTCCTAGTTCATTGTCATGAAGTGCAAAAGTCCTCTTGGTATCACATGGGTCTGTTGCAGCTGGTGGGACACCAAATCCTGGTGTCAAAATCCTCAAGGTTTCAAAAGCCTCCAAAAGCATCTCCTCATTCTCATGTGGCATCAGGTGTGCTTGACCTTGCTCATCCAATATAAAAAAAAAAAAATTAAGTGTTATTTTAGTGATTAATCACATGGTAGAAGGGTCAGCAGGTATAACTTCCCACCTCTTTTTTATTTTTTGTGATACAAATCTGTTAGTACTTTCACAAATCAATCAAAAGAAGTCCCCTGTTCATTTCCCTGTGATCTGCTGAAGGAATGCTGGCTGCCATTCCCTGGCAAAAAAGAACAATAATTGAGAAATAGAGTGAAAAACTTTTATAAAAGAATATTAATTCTTGAGAAACAGTGAAAGGCAGGAAATCTTCTCTAGCAGTAATGAGGTTTTCACATTTTGCGCCCTTTTGCCCAGTGCTGTCAGACCCTATAAATCCATTAGTTCCAATAGCCACAGAGTGACAGCTGTCACGTCTGGTCCATTCTTCTCTCTGTGAAGATGGAAGGGAAGGAATGCTGAAGAAAAATGAGAACCAGGTCCCACGTGGCTATTGGCAGGCAGAAAACTCATCAAGCATGAGTTCAGTCAGGGAATTTCATTGGTAACAGGAGCTCTGCAGGCACTGGGGGTACCAGCAAGAAGGAAACACACATCCCTCCAGAGGGGCTGGTCAGTGAATGACCTGAGCACTGAAATACAATTTCCCTTCCCTGATGGTAGATGCACAAGTGGCAGTGTCAGGGGAGCCCCAAGAAAGCAGAACTTGCTGCTAAGGGCATCATCTGAGATGTGTCTGAGTGTGTTTCTCTGTGACAGCTGCCGCCTTGGCTGACACTCTGTGGGCTCAGCCGAGACACCCCTGTCACTAAGGCTAAATAAAGACATAAAAACAGAGCTCCTGAGGTCTCAGCTGGGGATTCAAAGATGCCCGATGGGAGCCCAGCAGTCACTTGTCATCTTGTGGAGTGGGTTCGTCATACACACTGCTAGGAAAGAAATCTGTCAGAGACTTGTATATAAACACCACTTCAGCTGAAGCCCCCTTAAGGGTTAAAAAAGTAAAGATTAGGGAAGAGCTCAAATGTGAATGTTGACCAGGACACACACTTATGCATGCCAAGTCTGGTGTAGGTGAAATATTTGCCCAGGTGTAGACACAATTTCCATCTCACATTTTACACTGCCCATTGCTTTGACTGGAGCATGAGTTTCACATTCTTGGCAGAAATACTGACACCAATTGCCTGATTTGGCCTGACACCTCTGTATGCTTGTCTGCAGCCAAGAGAACAAAGACCAACAGGTGGCATTCTTATGGTCTGACCTGTTTTAATGTCCCAGACAGCAATAAACACCGTCTGTACCCCATAACCCACAGAGCTGATTCTGTCTGAGGCTGACCACCATCCAAGGAAGATGTCCCATCCTGTGTTCTTTGCTCTGTTGCCCTGTTGTAGAAGAGCACAGACCAACTCCTTCTGGGTTTTGTTTTCAAGAAAATCCCTTCCATGGTGTGCATGGCAAGATGAGCTGGGGATCACATTTCTTCTGGTTTTCCTGCTACCTGTGCCAGCTCAGCCTGGCTGAAATGCAGTAGTATCACCGCCATTCCTCCTAGGGCTACTTCATAGATCCTCGGAGAGAAAATGATTTGTGCATCACCCTGGCCCTTATTAATCAGTGCCAAGTACCTCTGAGGGGACAGTTCCACTGCAGGGTCTCTTGCTTGTGTCTCTTTGTAGGAATGTGCAGAACGGCTGCAGCAATTCAAATTCACAACCTCCCTGAATATTTGAGCAAAGACAACTCATTCCATATGTTTTCTCATATGCTTCCTGTGTAAAACATTAGTTGCAATGTGGTTTAGACTTTCTGAACAGACAGCTAACACAAAATTGTCTCTGTATCAATACTGCTGAAAAAAATATTCCAAATTTACTGCTTCCCTATGATTTTAGTTCACATTCAGCAAA
The DNA here is from genome assembly GCF_020740725.1 of Corvus hawaiiensis. Classification (NCBI taxonomy): domain Eukaryota; kingdom Metazoa; phylum Chordata; class Aves; order Passeriformes; family Corvidae; genus Corvus; species Corvus hawaiiensis. The sequence continues at coordinate 25,684,160 of NC_063255.1, forward strand.
ATTAAGGCAGAAACCTGGCTGTTTTGCATCTCTAGGGTATTGTAAACAGCAAATTCACTTTTAATAAATAATCATCCAGTCAGGCTGAGAAAATATAAGACTGGGCTCTGAGCTAATATAAATCATAGCAGATACATGGAAATTGAACTCTGCGGATTTACATCAGCTAATGGGTCTGACCCAGGATTTATGTAATAAAGTTACATAAATCTCTTTACTGAGGACTCAAACTCATTTTGTACAAATTCACCAATGCACCAACTACTGTATCAACTCAAGGAGCAATTAAGTGTCTAAAAGCCTAACAGAGACTTTCTAAGATGTTCCTTTAGCTACAAAATCATGCCACGCTTTTTGCAAAATGCACCCATAAATACCCATTCAACCTGTAATTGAACCTGCTGTGCTCAAGAGAGAACAATCACCAGACAGCTCCTCGCTGCAGACAAAAATAAGACAAATGGTCAGTCTCACAACAGTAGACTTGTCTAGACTGAGCAAAATTACATGGACCAAAAACCAGTAAAAAAATTCAGGGTTATCAAACTCCCTTCATGCCCTGTTGCTTAATCCCACTGTGCACACAGAGTCACAAATGAATTTGTGCTCACCTCAGCAGCCTGACTTACTCTTCAGTGCAGCTTAACAGTAATACATTGATAGCATCAACGAGATAAAAATAGAGAAAAACATAACTCTCATGCCAACCAAAGCAACTCCTATTTTATAACTTAGAGCACTTGCTGACACAAACCCAGGCCTTTCAGAGGAGGTGGCAGGTTCATCATGGTTAAACCCACGCAGCACTCAGAACACGTGGTAGACAAAACCAGGTTTTTATTAGCTACTAGTACTTGGTTACTTCTGCAATTCTTATATATTGCCTTTGCCCTAAGTGACTTATTTCTCACCATTTTTTTTCTCAAATTTGAAAAAATATCAATTGACCAGTCTGTCTTTCACAGCACACCCCTTTCTGTGACACACAGTTTCAGTTCAGCTCTGCAGTTGTGCTGTTTTTCCTATAATTTGACCTTGAAGCTCTAATCTCTGGCACATGATATCATGCAAAGTGTGATATACAAATATCTCCTGAACTGGTTGCACTCTGCTGCTCATTCTTTCATTCGTACATGGAAGCAGGAACTCCCAAACACCCAGGAAGGATGAGGTGGAGAGGAATCAGCATCACCTGTGTGTTCCGGCAGAGGTGTTGTCACCTCCACAGCCTCCAGCTGGCAACTGGACCAAGGTTGAGGGGGCAGCTACAGAGGTTTTCAGAGTTATGCTCTAACTCTTTGTCAGAGGAAATGGTTTCATGACCTGTGATCCAGGTATGCACTTTAAATTCTGAGTTAGACAAAAAAGATGATTTCCCCATGGTGTGCACTTGTCAGAGATTGAAATACTGTCTTTTATGACTTAAACGTTTTCTTGAAGGACTTTTAAAACTGTATTACAAAAGCTGCAAAAAAGACTACTGCACCCTGAATGGGGCCCTGAGTGAGGCCTTACACCGCTCCCTGATGAAGATAAGATAAAGTGTCAGGGCTGGGGACATTCACAAAGCACAAGCTTAACACCTCCAAGATGGAGACCACAGCCCCAGGGCTATCAGCTGCCAGGCTTGCAGAGACCCTCGAACCAAAGGGCGGGGGAGGAGAGGCTTTGGGTGTCTTGGAAAAGCCTCTGGTCAGAAGCTTATCCACAGCAGAAGGGGGTGACATGGCCCATCACAGAGGCCCCCCTCAAAGGGGTCCCCAGACCCTGCACCAGAGCACCAGAGATGATGCAACAGACCCTCAGTGTTGCAAGGGACAGTGTCAAACCAGGCCCTGAAAGGGGAGACACGTGGGCGTTCCCACCTGGCCCAAAGTGTATATTAATCCATAGGATTCTGTACTCTTTGGCATGTGGTGTGGCAGCGTGGTGTGGCAGCATGTAGCGGCGTGGCCACAGCAGCGACGGGGGACCCTCACCACGAGCAGACCAGATGGAGGGGAGCAACGAGACATCATTGGGACCCTCGGATGGGTGATCTGCTTCCACCTAACCCCTGTCACCTCTCCCTGTCCCCCCACCCCACGCACACTTCTTTTCCTATTTCTTTCTTTCTTTCTTTTCTCTTTCCTTCTCTTTGCCTCTCTACTATTAAATAAAATACATCCATTTTTTGGCAACAATATTTAATCTTGTTTAGTTTTAATCTCGTTTCTGGGAATATTTAGAACCTTCTAAGTTCTTTCCGGTTTATGCTCAGAGACTTAGCTTGCTTTGCTTTCCTGGGTTTAAACCGGATCGTAACAGCACTGACTCCCCGGACCCTGAAGTGGATTTGCCGAGTACTTGGCTCTGAAGGGCTTTATAATACTTCTGGAAATGGAAACAATTTTTTTACACCTCCATTTTCTTTTTCAAGCAGAAAAATAGATTTTTTTTTCCTATTTAATGTAGGTCTCATAAACCAGGAAAAAAAAATTCCTTCAGGGAAACACATGCTGAAAGCCCAGTGAGTGGTCAGAATTATTAATACCAGGTTTTATTTTGAGGACTTTTCTCATTGCTCTTCACTAGAGATATTGAAATAAATCCAGGCATGTCACAAAGTCTCACTGATTCTGCTTTTAGCAGCTGTGACTGGATATTAGGATAACCTTCTGTAAATATGAAAAACATAAAGGTCAGAACTAAGAAACAGATCCTTGGGAGCCTGGCCCTGTTGAATCCACTGCTGTGGAAAGGCTCAAATGCAGAAATACCACAGGATTCAGTCACATTTTCTCCTCCAGGGAAGTTTTCTTCCCTCTGGTGCATCAGACTCTGTCTGCTGCTGATCTTTTGTTGGTGCCACAAGTACCCATTACACCTCTACTCTTTTACACATGCCATGAAGTTTCTGCAGCACTTCATTCTGTGCTTAGATGCCAGTCACTGCCTGGTCTTACAAAACAAAGAGTTTGACTGAGTCCTGATTAGTTTGTAATTCAGCTTCCAAAGAAAAACAGGTTCTCAAAAAAACCCAAAATTCCCCTCTGTTCAGCAGGCTGTTGTTTTCAGACTAAACAGCAACAGAGCAGGTTGTTCTTGGCTCTTGCTCCACATATGATATAGATGCTGGCTGTTCTTCAAATGCATTTAATGATCCCATGCTATGTATGAAGAAATACAAATAGCAAGTAAAGGCAGGTGCATTTTATTTGGCAGTTAAAAGATGCTTACTGCTTAAAAGTGAATTTAGTACAAGTTATCTGTGCAATAAAGTGAATTTATTGAGCAGAAAATGGTTTGCTTTATACAGTAAATCATCTTATGTATTACAACATTTTTTTTCTTTTCAGCATCGAGTTGAGCTATTCCACATTGAATACAATTAAATATGAATTGTGCCTGGAAAGACACCAGTTCTATCTATTTTTTCAAGTATCCAGGAGGCAAATGTTCAAGTCTCTGCTCTCATCTACACGTGCTGTATAATACATACACTTCTGTATCATTTCCATGAGAAATGCATCCACTTAACCAATGCTCCTCCTATAGTTTCAAACAAATCCTAGGCACAACTCTTGTTTCAGTTTCCAAAATTCAGACTATCTCCCCATGTCACATATGGTGACTGTGCTTTTACAAAGCTTTCCCAAGGACCACTGAGAACCAACATTTTTGCACTTACTTGAAGACTCTCTTGCTGCTAACACTGACCTGGGCCAGTTATATACCAGTTTCTACTATTATTGTATCTGAGCACCCTCTCTTCATGGATTAAATGTTCCAGGCCTGTCTCTGGTCCTCACCAGGTATCTCACATTGTGAATAAATTATCAGGCCAGATAGTGCTTGACAGTGTAAGCTTTTGGAATAAAAACAAAATATAAATAAACAGACAAAAAACTACCCCAAAACCTACAGCACAACTTTTTTAACCTGTATATTCACTTTTTTTTAAAGAAAAATGGATAAAAACACCTCTTACATTTGCTAACAAGTAAGATTCACTCCTTGCATATTAATTCCTATAATTTTTCAGCTCTTGTTTTATTTCCCAAGTGTGAAGAGATAGAAGAAAAAACAACAAAACAAAACAAAACACATCTCAAAACCCCACAAAACCCAGCAGGATTTTGATTTGAATTTTCTTTTTAAAAACAACATTGAACACGTTGGGTCAATTTGAAATATTTGAAGTGTCAGGCTTTTGAAGCTAAATTCCATTAGTCACCACGAAGCAGAATTTCAGAAATTGAAAATTCCTTAAAAAAAAAAAACCCAAAACATTCAGAAATAACTTATAAGTTGCAATAATATCCCCTAGGGTACCGAGAGGAAAAGCCTACAATTAGAAGAACTTCTTTAAAAGAAAAGAAGACACACTAGAGAACATATTTTTTCACTGTGAGTTATTTAAGAGTGAGGGAAAGCACTCTGACATTTGTTTAAAATTAGACTTTTCCAATTGTCAAGGAATTTCAAGGACAGTATTCTTTAAAAACCCCTTCATTTCTTAAACCCATTTTTTATTGTGGGAACATCTTCTGATAGCCAATCAAATTTCAGGCTTTTAATCCTCCTGGCCATTTAAACTTTTAGTATCTCCCATCTTTTTATCTATGCTTTGGAACCCTCATATCTGTGTTTTTCTAAGCAAAATGCAGATAAAGGAAAAAAAAAAAAAGCAAAGGGAGATATGGGTAGTTTAGAATGTGCTTTGTTATGGTTTTATCTTGCCTGCTTACTTTAAAGGCAAAGTTTAAATGAATCATTCGAGCATTATCTTTTCCTAGTATGTTCCAAGCTTTCAACTTGAGGAGTAAAGATTTCTCAGGATTTTTCCTCAGGATTTTCTTCAGGATGAAGATTTCTCATCTAGGAGGCAATGGTTAGTTTAATTAAATCTTTCATTCTGTTTTGCCATATGTCCCTTTTTATTTTTTTCTCCTCTGTGGTCATTTCCAAACCACAAGTAATCCAATAACAATTTGAGGGATTCTTCCTTTTTATGGAAAAAGAAGAAGAAAAAAAGGACGTGGCCAGAAGAATCATAAAAATTCCTTAGACAGCTGTTACACTGAAATTCAGGGTGGTAAATTTTCAGTAGTAACTTTTTTTGGTATCTTTAAAAGCCCCCAAGAGGGAAATTCCCTGTGTGCTAGAAGAGATGAATCATTTTGTGATGCTTGGAGCAAGTTGTATTGACAAAGGAGCCTTTGAGAAGTTTCCCTCTTCCTTCCTGTCTCCTAGGGAAAATTTCCTTGATAAAAAAATTACCTGACTGCAATGTCTGACTAAAAATATCTTTCAATAGGCATATTTCAAAATAAATATTTCCAACACTCACTCCCCAGGATAAAGAAATATATTTTTATTTCACAAGGACTAGACATTTTAATAATTTATTTTATTCAAGATTTTCTTATCTGACTTACCGGAAGTAACTTACTAGTCCTGGATATCTAAGTAGAAGAGTTTCTACTAGGTGCTGTATTTTCCTGTCTTTAAGGTGGGCTGAACTTCTGAAAAATAAGGTCACTTACACACCTAGAAAGGCTGAGGGTCAGATTTTCAGATGTAAATACTCATGTTGTCTCTTGCTGACCTGTAGTTGGAAACCTGTCTGCAAACTGGGAGGCTTGATGGTAAAAGTGGTCAGAGCTGCCTATGGGTTCCTGTGTTTCTGTGCCAAATTCCAGCCAACAAAACCCTAAAATAAAGAAATCTTACCACAGGGAAATTAATTTTGGCAATTTCGAGAAATCTCAGCTAATGTTCTCTTTTTTCCAATGCCATCATTACTGTCACTGCTGGAAATGAGACTGGGCTGCACAATTTTGGGTCCAAAGATGCTGGAAAATCAGGTTTCCCCTCATAGTAACAGACCATGGCTTGAAGTGTGACACCTGAAATGAGTGGAAAAATCCATACAGGGCCTCCACGAATTCATGAGAATGGAGTCTGTGGAAGTGTGGTCACTTCCCAGAATATCCCAGAAATGGTGAAATCATATTTTTCAAGCATGGGATGGTGGGCAAGGAGATGTAGTACACTCAATTTTAGTCTTTTTTTTTTTTCCCCCATATATCTATCTCAGACTGCCAGTTTAAGCTGAAAAGTGTTCTCCTAAAATTTTACTTCCTCTGAGGAACAAAGGGCAAAGGGACACGATGTTTTTCTAGGATTTGTCTGAGTCTCTCTAAAGTACATAAAAGCTTGAAGGAAATCAGGGCTAAACTCTCTTCAGGAAATGCTGTTAATCTGAGACTACAAACTTGTCAATAAAGCTCACAAATTACTTTGCACATGAAAATGGAGATCAGCAGAAGCAGAACAAAATATGTGTTTTTAATATTACAGATACATGCTCAAGCCAACAGTTATGAAGCTGAAAGTGTCCACCCAAATGTGATGCCTTCTGAAAGTGCTCTTCTGACCGGGAGGGAACTCTGGGATTCCCAGCAGCTGATACAGCTATGAAATCTGAAACTGCCAGATTTAGGGACTGTATAAACTGAGCTGGGAAGGCTTACACACAACATCTCACGAGTATTGCCCTCCCAGTTTCAGTATTGGAATTTAAAAACATCCAGCTAACTGAAATTAGCTCAGAGTTTGTCCCTCCTGCTTTTTGGAAGTGCTGCCTCAAAGCGTTTCAGAAAAGTATTTTGCTAAATAATGGATCAGGTGAACCAGATAAGGTTTGCAATTTTAAATCTCATACAGACTATGAGATTTATATATACAGTATCCAACTGACCCAAATTAATTAAAAATTTAAAAAAAAAAAGGAAAGAAAAAGATTGTACATGACCAGATGCATGAGGTTTTGAGGATGGAGTGCATTCTGTGAATGGGCTGCTGTTTCACTCTGGTTTTGGTGGTTTATTCCATAATGTTCCTCCAGTAAGGGCTTGAGACTGAAATATGTAAGCTTGAGTTTGCATTTTTTGTGGGGTTGCATGTGCCTGAGCTACCAACAAATTCAGATACATGGTTAATAACAAAAAGAAAATTATTTTCAGTAAGGCTTTTATTCTGGACAGTTATCAGTTCTCTGTCTAGGTCAAAATTTATTTAAGTCTTGGTTTGGGCTGAAAATGGCAGTCCTCATAAATTTATACTGTTTGCTTTTGCTCTGTCACACAAAACTGGACAAATAAAAAGTACATTTCAACACGAAGCTTGCAAATTCTGGTGGAATTAGTGGCAGAGAGCTCCAAAAAGTGATTTGTGTGATGTAACATGTTCAACCATAGGACGTTTGAAAATACTCCCCTCTGCACAGATAAAGGGAGAGCAAACCAAACCAAAGCCAAACCAGCTGTACCTTACAAAGTACAATCAACTTTTTGAGTGTATAAATGAGGGATTATAATCCTTAATTTCTACTGAAATTTGTTATATTGCTCAGAAGTTTTCTCTCACTTGAATCCAAATAAGTCTATACACAAACTTCCGATCCCCTCCAGAGCTGACTCACAGTAAAATGGAAATCAGGGCTGTCTGTAAAAAGGCATCCCATGAAAAATCTGATTGAGTTGGGATCATATATGGGTTCCTCCACATATCTATGGATCACAGAATTCTGAAGAGCAGTGTTGTACTGTTTCTTTTCAAATGCAAAACCCTGGATTTTTGTAGCCCCCTGGCCTTTGTAACAATTTGTGTAAAAAAAAAAAAATCCTGTTATTTTGGGATTTTTGAAAGTACACTCCTTTCTCACTGAATGTATAAAAATATTTAGATGTCTAATTCTTTTGCAGTTTTGTTCTACTATGAGCAAGACATTTTTCTGTCTTTTTTAGATGAATGTATATTCTATTCAGTGAATTCAGAACTCAGAAGGGCTTGGCAATAGGGATTTCTCAAATATTATGTCTGCCTTTTTTTTTTTTGTCTACAATTATCTGTCAAATCCATTATCAAGCTGTGTCTTGCTTGTGAAACTCCAAAAATAAACCAAACAATATATTTATTAATATTTTTAAATGTAGAAATGGTATTTATTTGCAGATCTTTGGTATGGAAGCAGGTGGTTGTCCCTGAAAAATGTTCTGGGTATTTTTTTAAAAACATTTTTTCAAGCAAACAGTTTACACATAAAACCACCGTATGATTTTGAGGAAGATTTCATGTGAATTAGTTTTACAGGTATTTTTTAATATTTGATGGTATATTTTTATTAATTTAGTATTATTGTGTGTGCTCAAAAATGGAAAGTCTTACATAAATGTTCAAGCTCTAAAGCAACAGATTTGAAAGCTCTGAGTGTCATAAAATTTAGATTTTCCTGGACCATTAGCAGAAGATAAATATTAGCCTTTACTGGATATGTGATATTACTCTAGAAACAAGCACCTAGCCAATGAGTGTGCTTTTCATCAAGACATTAAAAGAACTTTACATTGTAATTGGTACCAGGGAAAGATGAGACATAATACTACCAAGATTACTAATTTAAGTCACAGCTGGACTGAAAAAAATATATTTTCTCAAATCCATTGTTTTCCCCTCCCCATCCTTACCTCCAGACAATTTGGAGGGAAAATAACCACATAACCCAAAAAAGATGGAGACATTCAAATAACCCAAAAAAGATGAAGAAATTAAACACCATGCCACACCTGACAATTTGGGGTTTGCTACTGCTAACCCTGGAATAAGATTCAATGCTTTCTAAATGAAAATTATATCGTGATGTAAATATCGGTGGAATTACAAATTACTGGGTTTATTGTTTCGGCTTTATGTATTTTCAGTTGAAAAACCAGAAGTTTAAACTGGTGGAAGACTGTAAGTTCTCCTTGCACTGACACCACACTTTTTTCAGGAAATAAAGTTCCCCTCAACCCTTTCCATCAGTTTCAGAAATAAAAGAACTCTTCACAGGGTGACTTCCAGTGTACTCTGTGTAGTTAAAGTGACCATGAAGTTACATCCACATGCTAAAAACACCTTCATAGCTGCCTTTAGACAGCAAGTCTTCTCCACATGGTTGTTAAGGTATATTACTAAGATCCGTAATTACCTTAATTTAAATGTTCAAAAATGTCCTAGTTTTTTATTCCTTGTCTTTCAGCAATACGCAAGGAAAATGTTGAAATGATTTCACTTGGGAAACTGGGATTTCTCTGAGCACTCACTGTAGGCTGCTGTTGTGAACAGCAAGTTGAGCTGGGTGAAGACCAGTGCAGAGTCTTCAGCTCCCTAATACCTCATTTATTATAGAAGACACTGCAAAAAAATGGAAAATTGCCACCTTTTAAGCCATCATGTTTGTCTCTTTATAAACACCCAACAGTGAAATGCTTTAAATTAATGTTGCTTTTGTAGTGGTTTTGATTCAAAATATTCATTACTTATTTTCCTTCTGTGAGATAAGAATTAGGAGAAAGCAAAGCAGGCACAAACCTTAAACAGTTGCAGTACAATGAAAGAGTTTTATTACTAATAGAATTAAAATATAATAAAAATACTAATAGAATTAAAATAGAATTTCCAGCACTTCTCTCCTTTTACCAACTTGCACAAAGGATAACAGAACATGGGATGTTAGTCAGTGTTGCAGTTCTTGAAAAGTCTCTCTCTTATGCTTAAGGAAAAAAGGGTTTTCTTCAGTTGCACGTGGTTCCCAAACTGCCACCAACAGCAGACCCGCCCGGAAACAATCAATCTGCTGTGGTGTAAAACATCTCTCCCATGAAAAATCTCACAGTTCCTTCACACTGCAAAACATGGGCCATCACATGGGGTTATTAATCTTTTTAATGATAAGTTATTTTGGCCTGCACACAAAGGCTTTCTTCGCCACAAGTCTCTAAAAGCCTCTTACTGCTTCTATATAGCCTGGCATAGGCACTCTTCACAATCTTCACAGGCACACAAGGATCCTCCATCCCCCCATGTTCTTCAAATGGATTAAAGAGACAACAGTTTGTGGTATTACAGCTTCTTACCACGGCATGCAAGAAGGTTTTTTAAGCTACGCGCGAGAATCACGGCACCGCCCTCTTTTCTCCCATTGCCATGCTCAGCTCCGTCCCACGGGACTCACTTCTCTTTCTCTCTGACTCTGAAGCCGCCATGTTGAAGAGTGTTCTTGTTCGGGCTTTACGGTGGAGAAAGCCTCGCTCCCTCTGTGCTGCTGGCTGCGTGGTGTCCTCTTCAGTTCAGCACGAAGTGTGCTGGCTGCAGACAGGAGGCTCTGCCGGCTCCCGTTGACTCCGCCGGCTCCGCATGGAGAGGAGAGGCACCCGCCTGTCCCCAGAAGCCGCGCTGGATGGGTCCAGCTGTGAGCAGTCCATGGCTGGTTTTAGCTGTGAGCAGTCCATGGCTGGTTTTAGCTGCCTGTGGCTCTGGGACAGTCCCCCCCCAGCGACCCAGGGTCCGTGCCATGGCGTTGGGAAAAGGGGGGAAGGGGCAGTGGCCCCGGCCCGGCCTGGCGTGGCCTGGAGGCTCGGAGCCCCCCCACCTTCCAGCAGGCGAGCTCGGACAACAGGGAAATCCCGCCTTTCCGTGCGGTTAAAATATGTAAGTTGTGAGAAGCATCATTAGTCTAAAAGACTGTCCATCAACTCAGGTTCAACCCACTACAGCTTTTTAAATGGTAAGGCACAAAGGCTGAAAGAATTATTATTTCATTAGTAAACTGCATCTGGAATACCTGACACCAGAACACATTCCCCTGCTCTCCAGCTGCTGAAAACAGAAATGGTCTAATCGTGCACAGCCCCCTGTATATTTTAGTGTAAATTTAGATGAATCACACATGCAAATCTGGCGTGTGTTCGTCAGGTGAAAAGGTTATGTGAATTCCTCCCTGTGTCTCTCCTGCTGATCAAACCCTGGTCAGAGCAAGCCCTTTCCACAGACACAGGATTCCTCCTCCTTCATGATTCTTTCATCTCTTTTTTGAGCGTTTCTATACAAAAGGGACTAAACCACAGGCAAGGTAGGGCTAAGAGTCTCATTTATCATTTAAAGCTAGTAGAATTAGAGGAATTGAAAATGAAAAGACAACACTGACATGAGAAGTCAGACTGTTCACCTCTTGTAAAAGGTGGGACCTTGCAGCAGATGTACAGAATAGAAACAAAAACAACAAGTGTTCTCATTACGTACTTTGAAGGCAAAGAATAATGCAATGACACTGGTGTGAACCCCTCTAAATATTAAGCAATGGTCATTTAGAATTCTAGTGATGGTGTGGTAACTTCTTTATTTCCGAAGAGAAGGAGCTGGCATTTTTTGGAGCCGTTATTACCTCAAATTGGAAAAAGCAGCAGGTCAAAATCATCCATAAAGAAACAATCATCCATCCAATATCTTGATCCTAATGAAAACGTTTACAAAACTGCAGCACCTTTTGGATTAGAGGTTTGGGATGGAAATGAAGGTCCTTTAACCTGATGGACCCATTTCCCATCAAATGTATTTACTACATATGCTGTAGAAAATAACCTGCAGCTATGAAAATTTTATGTTTGAAGGATTATCCTGTGTCACCAAAGGGATTCTTTATGAGGAATAAATCAGATGTAAAGCTGTTTAAATTATTTCCAGAACAACTGAAAATTTCAGAATTACATACTTTCTCAGATATCAGTCTCTCTGCTAAAGACACATCCCAAAATCTGCTGGAGCCTTTGAAGAAACTGTGCGATTTAGTGCAT